>NC_090436.1:989006298-989622548 GCF_031143425.1 Pleurodeles waltl | reverse complement strand
AGGATGAAGCACTCTGGGCACCAGGCCCCCTCCAGAACCAGTGGAGACTGTTAGCCACTTGAGAGACTGTGGCTTTGCACTCCCCAGGATAAAGCAGTAGGCAAACCACCCACTAGAGAGACTTGAGAGACTGTGGCTTTGCACTCCCCAGGATAAAGCAGTGGGCAAACCACCCACTGGAGAGACTCGAGAGACTGTGGCATTTCACTCCCCAGGATAAAGCAGTGGGCAAACCACCCACTGTAAAGACTTGAGAGACTGTGGCTTTGCACTCCCCAAGATAAAGCAGTGGGCAAACCACCCACTGGAGAGACTTGAGAGACTGTGGCTTTACACTCCCCAGAATAAAGCAGTGGGCAAACCACCCACTGTAAAGACGTGAGAGACTTTGGCTTTGCACTCCCCAAGATAAAGCAGTGGGCAAACCACCCCACTGGAGAAGCTTGAGAGACTGTGGCTTTGCACTCCCCAGGATAAAGCAGTGGGCAAACCACCCACTGGAGAGACTTGAGAGACTGTGGCTTTGCACTCCCGAGGATACAGCAATGGGCATGGAGCCCCCTCGTGCAGCAGTGGCGTTGTGCGTTCATCCGGCTGAGGTGCCCCCCCTTCCCTTCCCCCTGAGGTGCCTGTTTAATTTCGATCTGATGCCCCTGCAGTGTTCTCTCCATTTAGAGTCAGGTATCTTGTGTGGGCTTCGCCCATGCATTTTGGGACCACTGGTCCACGGACAATAATTGGTACACTATCCGGACATGTGTAGTTGGTGTACATATTTGTATATACTGAATTTTGAACTTTCACTATCTGATTTTTCATGATTACAATCGTTACAATCATTTAATTTTGTTCTTGCGTTCTTCCAGGGGATGGGTGGGTGTATATGTAATGCTGCTGCATGTATTTGTGTGTATGTTGTTGTGGGTGAGGGTGGGGGTGGGAGTATTGCGTGTTGCGTGTGTGTGTCACTCTCTTTTCTCTCCCCCCTCCCCTGTGTTGTACGTGCAGTACTCACCGTGGTCATCGACTGCGTCTGTCGGGCTCCTGATAGAGCAGGAGGAAGACCAGCATAGGCAGTACATGTAGTTCGGGCTCCATGGTGTCCTGGTTCCTCATTGGGTGTCGAGAGGTGAGTGGTTTCTCTTCTGTGTACTGTTTCCGCCATGCTTTTGATTCCATCCCTGAAAAGGTGGCGGATAGGCCTGTTGTGATACGGTGGGCGCTGTTTGCGGTGACCGCTGAGGTGTTTGTTTCTACTGCCGTGGCGGTCGGAGTGTTAAAGTGGCTGTCTATGTTGGCGGTTTCTGCCATGGTCGTGATTCCATGTTTTTTTTTTACGTCGGCCTGTTGGCGGTATTACCGCCACTTTAGCGCCGACCGCCAGGGATGTAATGAGGGCCTATGTCTTCCTCTGAGGCCACCCCTAGTGTTATCAAAACTCCTTATGAGAACCTAAACTTTAAATGTTTGAGGGGTCTTTGCTTAGAGAGAAGCCTAGGGATTGGGAAGAACCCTAACAAAGATTTCCTTTTAAATCTCCTCCAGAATGACCAAGAACAGTGTGGTCACCAAGAAGAGGAGAGATAGAAAGATTCTAACCTAGTCGAATCAGGAGAGGGTCTTGAGGATGCAGGGGAGGGTCCTTCACATAATCTTCTCCCTAGCAGACCATCTAGTGTAGCTGGGAGTGGAAGGGGTTCACACACAAGTAGAGCTCCATTCACACCTACAAGCCAGGTTATTAGACAGGGGTTGGGGTTAGTTTATCATGGTGGCAGCAGCAACAGTAATAGTTTCAGAAGTTATGGTGTCAGGGAGGAAACCATTGACTCAAGAAACCTTCTTAAAATTGTTCCCTATACAAGGTGGGGGGTGATATCCCAAAGTAGTTTGCTGTACTTGAGAGGGCCTATAAAGTTCAAAGGGTCTTTCATAGGCAGTGGGCTGCTATTCTTTGGTTGTCCTTCTCTGATAAAGGGAGGGACAGACTCCTCACCTTTACGGCGGAGGATTCAGACAACTATGATATTCTTAAAAATACACTCATTGATGGGTTTGGGCTCACCACAGAGCAATAAGGAATTAAGTTCAGGGAAACCAAGAAAGAATCTTCACAAGATTTGGTAGGCTTTGTGGGCTGTTCTGTCAAAGCTTTAGAAGGTTGGTTACATGGCAGCAAAGTGTCTGACTATGAAGGTCTATATAATCTGATTTTGAGAGAGCATATATTGAATAATTGTGTGTCTGATTTGTTACACCAGTATCTTGTGGACTCAGATCTGACCTCTTCCCAAGAATTGGGAAAGAAGGCAGACAAATGGGTCAGAACAAAGGTGAACAAAAAAGTTCATACAGGGGTGACAAAGAAAAGAAGCAAAATGGTGAAAAATCTCAGGACAAGCATGGGGACAAACATAAACATAAAGATTCCTCTTCAGGTCCACAAAACTCTTCTGGGGGTGGGGATACAAACTCATCTTCTTCCTCTTTGTTACACACCAAAAAGCCTTGGTGTTATGTGTGCAAAAATAAAGGCCATAGGCCAGGGGATAAGTCCTGTACAGGTAAAGCCCCTGAGTCTACCACCAATAACACAACCACTTCAACTACTAGTGCCCCTAGTAGTAGTAGTAATAGTGGTGGGACTACTGGCAATAGTCAAACTAAATGTGTAGTTGTATTTACTTTTGGGTCCATTATAGAAAGTGGGATAGGTGTCGAAACCCCTAAGACAGTTTCTGTCTCACCTGGTGGCATTGGCTTTGCAACCTTGGCTGCTTGTCCCCTTAACATGAACATATACAAGCAGTCAATTCAAATAAATTGTGTTGAGGCCCAGGCATGGAGGGACACAGGTGCCAGTATCACACTGGTAACTGAAAACCTAGTGTCACCTGCACAACACCTCCTTGGACAAAAGTACCAAGTTACTGATGTCAGTAACTCCACTCAGTCTCTCCCCTTAAGTGTAGTGCAACTTAGTTGGGGTGGCGTTACTGGCCCAAAGCAGGTGGTGGTGTCACATATCTTGCCTGTAGATTGTCTTTTAGGTAATGACCTAAAGGCCTCAGGTTGGGCTGAGGTAGAATTTAGGATCTATGCATCCATGCTGGGTATCCCTGAGGAATTGCTTCCTCTCATTTCAAGTGAAATGAAAAAGAAGAGAAGGAGCCCTGAAGCCTCAGTGTCCTTCTCGCCCCACAGATAAAAAGGGTATCAATGTAATCCCTTCTTTGCCCTGCCACTAAAGTTATCATTCCTTTGGTGGGATGGACCTCTCCTGGGGTGGAACCTGTACCAAGGGAGCCCACAGATGCCACATCTAAACTACCAGAGGTAAAAGTCTCTCTCCATGGAATCACTAAACCAGATAAGCAGAACTGCACTATTTTAGTAAATTTGGAGCCACCCTCCAGCCCTCCCAGAGAAATGTTAGTGCAGCAGCCCTGCACTACCTCTAAAAACATAGGACAGTAGCCCTGTCCTTATGTGGAGCCTTTAGGACAGCAGCCCTGTCCTGCTCCAACCCAAGAGGAACAGCAACCCTGTTCTCTCTTAAAGCCATGAGGACAAACTGTTTTCCCTGCTCTGGCCTTGCTGAGAAAGCACCCCTGTCTAGCACTGTAACCATTAGAAAAGAGAGACAGTCACACTGCCCCACTTCTAATCTCTTAAAACTTACAAATAGGGAATCTCAGAGTACTACACTTGTGCTGTTTTCTAGTTAAAAATCTCCAAACATGGCGGTTCACCTCCCCACAGGGAAGTAACCATATAATGGATGATAAAGGGAGTAACCACTCTATTTCAGATCTACTCTCCACTTATCACCACTTAGAAAATAAAGTCTCAACTGGCAAAGGTTAGCCTCATTGTCTTTCATTTGGGGGTGGGGTCATGTGAGAAAGTAGCCTCTTTCTAGCATGGTTACCCCTATTTTTGGCCTGTTTGTCAGTGTGTTTTGACTGTGTCACTGGGATCCTGTTAGTCAGGACCCCAGTGCTTATGATTTGTGGCCTACTTGTCAGTCTTCTCACTGTTTTTGTCAGTGTGCTTAACTGTGTCACTGGAGTCCTCCTAACCAGAAGCCCAGTGCTTATGCTCTCTCTGGTTCCGAATTTGTCCTTACGTACTTGTAACCCAGTATTTCACTCCAAATTGGCATACTGGACCCCCCTTATAAGTTCCTAGTATTTGGCACCTAGGTATCCAGGGCATTTGGGTTCCAGGGTATCCTTATGGGCTGCAGCATTTATTTTGCCACCCATAAGGAGCCCATACAGAGGCTTCCACAGGTCTGCCATTGCAGCCTGTGTGAAATAGTGCATGCACTATTTCACAGCCATTTTCATTGCACCAGATCACTTATAAGTCACCTGTATGTCAGTCCTTCAGACCCTGAAGGCTGGGTGCAAAGTACCTGAGTGTGAGGTCACCCCTGCACTAGAAGAGGTGCCCCCACGTCGTCCAGGCCCATTTTCCTGGACCTTCTGAGTGCGGGGACACCATTTTATGTGTGCACTGCACATAGGTCAATACCTATGTACAGCTTCACAGTGGTAACTTCGAATATGGCCGTATAAGGTGTCTAACAACTAGGAATTGTATTCCAATACTGATTCCAGTATTGGTTTTACAATTCCATGCACCCTGGGGGCTCCATTATGGACCCCTAGTACTGCCATACCAGCCTTCTGAGATTTGGACTGCAGCCCCAGCTGCTGCCACCTCACAGACAGGCTTCTGCCCTCCTGGGGCGTGAGCAGCTCAATCCCAGTAAGGCAGAACAATGCATTTCCTTTAGGAGAGGGGTGTTACACCCTCTCCTTTTGGAAATAGGTGTTACAGACATGGGAGGGGTATCCTCCCAGAGCCTCTGGAAATGTTTTGAAGGGCACAGATGGTGTCTTCCTTGCATAATCCAGTCTACACCAGTTCAGGGACCCGTTTGCCCCCTGCTCTTGTGCGAAACTTCACAAAGGAAAGGGGAGTGACCACGCCCCTGTCCATCACCACCCTAGGGGTGGTGCCCAGAACTCCTCCAGTGTGTCCCAGAATTCAGCCATCTTGATTTGCAAGCTGTGGGGCACTCTGGAGGGCTCTGAGTGGTCAGTGCCAGCAGGTGACGTCAGAGACCCCTTCTCATAGGTCCATACCTGATAATGTAGCCAATCCCCCTCTCAGGGCTATTTAGGGTCTCTCCTTTGGGTTCTCTTCAGATCCTGCTTGCAAGTTTACTTCAGGAACCCTCTGCAACTACTTCATCATCCTCTGACCTCGGCTCAACCGCAGCCTGCTCCAGGAACTGCTGTAACAGCAACTAAGTATCCACAAGGGATATTTTTCCTCTGCAACTTCAGCTTCAGCCAGCACTGAAACAGTTTTCATGGTGTGCACGCTCTGAGGACTCCCTGTCTTCACCCTGCACCAGAAGGACTGAAGAAATCTCCTGTGCAGTGACAGAGTCACTCCCCTGCTCCAGCAGGCACCTTCTAAGACGACAACCAGTACCTTTGGCCTCCTCTCACAGCAACGAGCATGATCCTAAGGACACAGAGGTTGGACCCCATCGAAATAGACTGTCCTGAGGTCCTGCTGACGCAATTTGGAGGAGGTAAGAGCTTGTCTTCCCTGAGAGCGATGGTACCCCTGTTTACTGCATCTTCTTCACCTCCTGAGGCTTCTGTGCACTATTTGCAAAATTCCTTCATGCACAGCCTTGCCCAGGTCCCCAGCACTCCATCCTTTGACGCTCAACTCGCTGAGTTGTTCTCTGGTGGTGTGGGACCTTCCTTTGTTGTGCTGCACCAACTGTGTTTTGCACCTTCTTTGTCCCCCTGTCCTGGGACTCTTGTGGGTGCTGCCTGGCATCCTGAGGGCTCTCTAAAGTGCAGAGAGCCCCCTCTTCCTCCTCACTCAGAGTTGAGGCCCCCAGGACCCTCCTGGGTCCAGCCAGCGCCATTATGACGCAAAATGCACTTTTGTCGTGACCAAGGCTTGTTGGCGACTTCTAGCATTAAATTATGTCTGCATCCATCTTCACGCCATGTGGCATCCTTTGCATCATGCAGGAACCTGCTGGCATCTTCCTAGGGTTCATTCCTGCAGTCCTCGACTAACCCAGGACTTTTCTTTTGCACCCTCTTCTGGGTTGGCAGGGGCTCCTGTCCTTCCTGGAACTTCTTTTGACTTCTGGACTTGGCCCCCTTCTTTTGCAGGTCTTCAGGTCCAGGAATCCAGCAGTTGTCGTTTGCAGACTTGGTTGGTTACTGCAATATCCCAATCACGAGGTGTTGTGTGTCCTAAGGAAACTTGCAGTACTTTACTCCTGCTTTTCTGGGCTCTGGGGGTGGTGTAATTTACTTACCTTTACTGTATTCTTACTCTCCCAGTGATTCTGCACACACTACACTTGTCTAGGAGGGAATTCGTGATTCGCATTCCACTTTCTTAGTATATGGTTTGTGTTGCCCCTAGACCAATTTTCTCCCATTGCATTTTACAGCATTTCCTATTGTTTGCATTGATCTATGACTATTTACTTGTCTAATTTTGCTGTCTAGTGTATATATTGTGTATAATACTTACCTCCAGAAGGAGTATTGTCTCTAAGATATTTTTAGTACTGTGTCACCCAAATAAATACCTTTATTTTTGGTAACACAGTATTGTCTTTACTTTTGTATAAGTACTGAGTAACTATAAGTGGTATTGCATGAGCTTTGCATGTCTCCTAGTTCAGCCTTAGCTGCTCTGCTATAGCTACCTCTATCAGCCTAAGCTGCTAGCACACTACTACATTTCACTAATAAGGGATAACTGGACCTGGTATAAGGTGTAAGTAACCAAGGTACCCACTACAAACCAGGCCAGCCTCCTACATTTTCTTTCTGCCAAAACAACATGGACTCACATAAGGTGTGAAATGCCCTAGACTTAGCCCAGGCATTACCTGAAATCCGGTAGTAAAGAAATCCCCAGTATGGTAGAATTAACTGGGGCCCTTTGCGAAATTCAGAGTATGGTCCAGGCCCCTGCACTAAGAAAATCAAACTGTCAGGGATGAACATGTGTGATATTACCCACATCATGCACCATGGATAGAATCAGGAATCACTCCCAAGGATAAAGAACCCATCATTCAACCTATGCATTTCTGGAGCATGGAACCTCGAATAATGCAGTCATCAGGGAATGAAGGAACGTTCCCGGTTAACGTTACTGTACACACACCTATCCCCATTCCACTTGCTCCACCAGAATGCTTTTTATGAGATAGCGCCAAATTTGATGCATTCTGGAGTCAGTGTCAACTACAATTCCTATGTAAACCTGGTGCCTTCCCCTCTGATACTGCTCGGATTGCATTTATCATCTCTTACCAAAGGATTAATGCCGCGAATTGGGCAATATCTCTTATCGAGAACAATGACCCCTTATTGCATGACTATACTAAGTTTTGCAATACCATGTTATGTTTATTTGCCACGCACACTTTTTTCAGGCAAGTGATAATGAGCTTCTAAACTTACGGTAAGGAAAATAATTTCATACTTACATCACAGCCTTTCGTGGATTAGTTACTGAGACACAATGGCCCGAAAAAATACAAACTTCACTATTCTATAGGGGACTTAAAGAGGAACTAAGAGATTCCTTGGCTACCATTGTTGACCCCCCTGCTGATTGGTCAGAATTTATTGATCTAGTGGTCAGGATAGATCATCCACTTACAGGACGTAAGGGTGACCGAACTAGAAGTGAGCCGAGGCTCTTTGTGGTTCAACCTGAGCAAAAGGAGACTGATAGTAAAATTCATGACTCAGTAGAACCCATGCAAATTGTGGGAACGAGAGAACCATTATTTAACAGTGAAAAGGAACGACCTAGAAAACTAAATTTATGCTTGTATTGAGGCAAAGCCAGGCACTTCACAGGCAATTGTGCCACCAAAGCAAAAGAGGCTTAAAAAAAGATAGCCGTCATGGCAGAAAATATTAAGGAAAAACTAGCAAGCTGGATCGGCACTGAGTTCAACTGGTTGAGTAAGTAAAATACTCTGACGTCACAATACATGGCTCAAACCACAGGTAAAATTCCATGTCATCTAACTATTTTAGTCACCATGATGTTTCCCCCATGACAATGTAAGGTTCTGCCTTTACTCCTGGATTCGGGAGCTACCGGGTATTTAACCTTGGTCAGTTCTTTAAATATTCCTTGAGTTAAAAAACAAGAACCAGAGGTAGTAAGGGCAATTGATGGCACTGAATTGTCATCAGGGTTAACTACCTATCAAACTGGTCCTATAGCACTGGTTAGTGAAAATGGGTACAATGAACCCTTGTCTGTCGATCTGATACATATGCCCACATTTGGAGCCATTTTTGGGATACCGTGGCTACAACTCCATAATCCCCTCATCGACCGGGCATTATCTCGGGTGACCCTGGGGTCATCATATTGTTATTCCAATTGTTATAACACTGCACAAGATCTAACCATTCCCCAAACATGTGCAGTAGTTGCTCCGGAAACCCACATTTTCTTCCAGGAGAATACTTGGATTTTCAGATGTGTTTGATGAAAAGAAGGTCACGCAACTAACCCCTTATAGGGAGCGTGACTGTCAAATTGTCCAAATTCCTCTGCTCTATCAGAAAACGAGACTAAAGGGGTCATTATGACCCCAGTGGTCAGAGATAATGTGGCAGTAGTACCGCCAAAAGGCTGGTGGTAATCACCTCCACATTATGGCATTGGTGGGTTGGCTGAAGCCAACCCGCCAATGTACCACTCTGACCGCCATGGCAGTAGCAGCTACCAGGCTGGACATAAGAATTTCCTGCCTTGCAGCCGCTATAATGCCACAGGCGGTATCATGACCCTGCCTACCGCCATGGTTTCCGTGGCGTTCGTAATGCACTCTCTGGACGAATTGTTTTCCTTCATTTGTCATTTCACCTCTCCTGTTTCCTTTCCCTTCTTTTTTGTCCCAAAGAAGAATGGTGATCTATGTGCCTGCAAAGACTACAGGGTGCTCTATAAGGTAACAGTGAAGAACATATATCCTTCCTGTTGATTTCTGTTTTCCTGGACCAGGTGCGAAAGTCCACTGTGGAAACAAAACTAGATCTGCGAGGGGCCTATCACTTTATTAGAGTAAAAGAAGGCAACGAGTGAAAGACAGCTTTCTGAACTAAGACCCTGATTTATACTTTTTGGTGCAAAACTGCACTAACGCAGTTTTGCACCAAAAAGTTTAGCAGCAGCTTGCACCATTTCTGTGCACCAGCCGGGCACCATATTTAGGGAATGTTGCAAGCCTGTGCAAAGGGAAGGCTAGCGTAAAAAAAATTACGTTAGTCGGGTGGGGCTGGCCGTATGGAAGAAGGGGGTTTTGAGCCAAAAAATTATATTAGGCAGGTTAGAGTAAAACAAATTGACTCTTACCTGCCTAGCGTCATTTTCTGATACAAAACCATCCATACCACATGACACCTGTCTTAGAAAAGACAGGAATCATGCCCACCACCCCAATGGCCAGCCCATGGCACAAGTGTCCCCTGGGCTGGCCATTGCACCCTGTGTCATGTAGGAGGGCCCATTTCAGGGCCCCCAATGGCACTTAAAAAAAAGAATACTTACCTGTACCCACCTATACTTACCTGGGATGGCAGTCCCCCATCCTCCGCTGTCCCTCTGGTGTGGGTGGGGGTGTCCCTGGGGCCCGTGGAGGGCACCAGTGGACTTATTCCATGGTGTTCCACCATGCAAATAGGCCCACAGGTCTCCTAATACCTGCCCTGACCCAGACGTTCCCCGTCCCTGCCGCTGTGTCCCCTGTGGCCCCGCCCCCCTTGCGCTCCCATTGGCCACCCCCTCCCACCTCCCAGCTGCTCCTCCCTTCCACCTCCCCTTCTTATTGGCGCCTGCTGCACGGCACGAAGAGTGACCCCTGACCTGCCTTAAGGCAAGGCAACGACTCCTCAACGTCGAGCAGCTCCTCCATTCTGCCCTCGTGTCCCTGACCCCATCCTTGCTGCCCTCACTGCTGTTGTGGTAGGAGTATCTAGCTTTCTTTGCACTTGCTCTGTATTTCGTTTCTTGTATTTTTAATTTCGTTCTGACCTGTGATTTCATTTGTATTTGTGCCCTTCTTGGGCCCCACTTCGTTTCTGCTGCTGTTTTTGCTGCCTTCTTCTCCCTCCGGCTCTTGCCGGTTCCCCGCCCCTGCCGCTGCATCCCCTGCGGCCCCACCCCCTCGCACTTCCATTGGCCACCCCCCCACCTCCCAGCTGCTCCTCACTCCCACCTCCTCTTCTTAATGCCGGCGTCAGAGGCAAGCCCGTCTTTGCAAGTCTGCACCTGGACCGCACCCAGCGCCGGTCCCCCTGGCCTTCGCTGCCCCGACCTCCCGAGGCAGCGTTACTCCTCCACCAAACTCCACGCCCTCAATCCAGGACAACACCCCTCCTGAACTCAGGCCAACCCAAAGCACACACAGGGACCTTTCACATGTCACGCATGCCGCTTCTCCTGCACTCCCACAAACACCAACAACACCTTCACGCACCACAACTACAACAGCCGCCGCAACCACCTTAACTGCATACTCCTTAACACCCGCTCCATCCAGAGCCACTCCATCGAGCTCTGGGACTTCATAACAACACACTCCCCTGACATCGCCTTCCTCATGGAAACTTGGATGAACCCCTCATAAGAACCCGACATAGCCATAGCCGTCCCAGAAGGCTACAAAATCTCCCACAGAGACCGCATAAACAAACCAGGAGGAGGCATTGCCATCATACACAAGATCACCATCAAGATCACCACCAACACCCTCGACACCCTAGACAACATAGATCACCTACACTTCCTAATTCACATAAACGCCAACACCACCCTCAGAGGAACCCTCATTTACAGACCACAAGGCTCCGGCCCCTCTTTCTGTGACGCCATCACTGATACCATCAGCTCCCACGACCTCACCTCCACAGACTATATTCTCCTTGGTGACTTCAACTTTCACAAGGAAAATACCCACGACCACAACTCCACAACCCTGCTAGACAACCTCATGAACCTGGGACTCAAACAACTGGTCACCTCACCTACCCACTCAGCAGGACACACGCTGGACGCAATCTTCACCTCCAGCAACCACATCAAAGTCACACACACCACCGAACTCCACTGGACCAACCACCACTGCATCCACTTTTCCTTCATGAAACACCCCACCCACTACCTGCAACATACCACACCCTACTGAATGTGGGACAAGATCCCCATAGAACACCTGAATGCCAAGCTCACACAAAGCCCACCCCCTTCACAAACGACCCCATCATTTCTGCTCACTACCTCACGCACTGGCTAACAACCTGCGTAGACTCCCTCGCCCCACTGAAAAGTAACAACAACACCTGCAACATCAAGACCACCCCCTGGTTCACCACTGAACTCCAAGCCTCCAAGTGTGAATGCCGCAAAACTGAGAAAGCATGGCACCAAGAGCCCTCCATGAACAACTTCTCCACCCTCAAAACTGCCATATGCAAACACCACCAACTCACCTGGAACACCAAAAGGGCTTAGTACAAAGAACTCATAGATAGTAACTCGCATAACAGCAAGGAACTCTTTACCATCATCAAAGAGCTCACCAAACCCAAATCCTGCACCATCGACCCCCCACACACACAAAACCTCTGCAACTCCCTCTCCAACTACTTCCACTACAAAATCTTAGACATACACAACAGTTTCACTCCATCCGCTCCCACCATCACCACCACAGACATGACCGACAACACAACCCCCGCCCCACCCCACCCTACTCCTCACCTGGACCCCTACCAACGATGAAGAAAACCGAAAAAAACATGAACTCCATCCACTCAGGCTCCCCCACAGACCCTGCCCCCACCACATCTTCAACAAAGCCAGCCCAATTATCGCTCCCCAGCTCCGCACCGTAATCAACAGCTCCTTCGATGCCGCAACCTTCCCAGACACCTGGAAGCATGCCAAAGCCACTGCACCCCTCAAAAAACCCAAAGCAGACCTGGAAGACCTCACCAACTACCACCCCATCTCTCTTCTCCCCTTCCCCGTCAAGGTCGCTGAGAAGAGAGTGAACACCCAACTGTCTTACTTCCTAGAGGAAAACAACGCACTTGACGCCTCCCAGTCTGGATTTCGCAAGAACCACAGCACTGAGACCGCCCTCATCGCCTGCACCGATGACATCAGAACCAGAGTCGACAAGGGCGAGACCGTCGCTCTCATCCTCCTGGACCTCTCTGCAGCCTTCAACACTGTTTGCCACCAAATCCCCTTTGCACGCCTTTCCGACGCAGGAATCCGGGACAAGGCCCTAGACTGGCTCACCTCCTTCCTCGCCGAAAGAACCCAGAAAGTCTGCATCCCACCCTTGCAGTCCCCAGCAACCAAGATCATCTGCGGGGTCACCCAAGGGTCCTCCCTCAGCCCTACCCTCTTCAACATTTACATGGCCCTGCTCGCCAACATCCTCTGCCCCCACGGAATCACCATCATCTCATACTCAGACGACACCCAGCTTGTCATCTCCCTCATCAGGAACCCTTCCACCGCCAAGGCAAACCTCCATGCTGGACTCCTCGACACCGCCAAATGGATGACAGCAAGCCACTTCAAAATCAAGTCCAACAAAACAGAGATCATCATCTTCGGCCCCAACAAGACAGTATGGGACGACTCCTGGTGGCCCGCCACCCTCGGATCACCCCCAACACCCTCCACCCACACATGCAACCTCGGCATCATCCTAGACTTATCTCTCTCCTTGGCCCAGCAAATCAACACAATATCTTCCGCCTGTTTCAACACCCTTCGCATACTACGGAAGACCTTCAAATGGATTCCCATAGAAACCAGAAAAACCATCACCCAGGCACTTATCAGCAGCAGATTAGACTACGGACCGCCCTCTACGCTAGTACCACAGCCAAGCTTCAGCAGAAACTCCAGCGTAACTAGAACACAGCCGCACGTCTCATCCTCACCCTCCCATGCCGCAAACACATCTCCGCTCACCTCAGATCCCTTCCCTGGCTGCCCATCTGAAAAAGGATCATCTTCAAAGTCCTCATCCACGCTCACAAATCCCTCCACAATACTGGACCACCCTACCTCAATGAACAAGTGAACTTCCACACACCCACTCGTCTCCTCCGCTCTGCTGACCTCGCCCTCTCCACAGTCCCACACATCCAACGCCCCACCTCCGGAGGCAGATCCTTCTCCTACCTCGCCTCCAAGACCTGGAACTCCCTCCCCACCAACCTACGCAAGACCCAGGATTTCCTGACCTTCAGAAAGCTCCTAAAAACATGGCTTTTTGAGCAGTAAAAAGGCATTCCCCCACCCCCTCATCCCCCTACAGCGCCTTGAGACCCTCCCGGGTGAGTAGCGCGCTTATTAAAACATTTTTGATTGATTCCCTGAATCCTTCGTGCACAGTGTAGCCCAGGTCCCCAGCACTCCATCCTGCGATGCACAACTCGCTGAGTTGTTCTCCGGCGGCGTGGGACCTTCTTTTGTTGTGCTGCACCACTCGCAATTTGCATCTTCTTTGTCCCCGTGTCCTGGGACTCTTGTGGGTGCTGCCTGGTCATCTGTGGTCTCTCTCCAGTGTTGGGAGCCCCCTCTGTCTCCTCAGTCTGACCTGAGGCCCCCAGGACCCTCCTGGGTCCAGGCAGCACCTTTTGACAAAAACTTGCAGTACTTTACTCCTACTTTCCTGGGCTCTGGAGTGGTGTATTTTACTTTCCTTTGCTGTTCTCTTATGCTCCCAGCACCCCTCTACACACTACACTTGCCTAGGGGAGAATTCATAATTTGCATTCCACTTTCTTAGTATATGATTTGTGTCGCCCCCAGGCCTATTGCATTCTGTTGTATTTTCTAATGTTTGCACTATTCTATGACTATTTACTTACCTGATTTTGGTTTGTAGTGTATATATTGTGTATAATACTTACCTCCAGAAGAAGTATTGCCTCTAAGATATGTTTGGCCTTGTGTCACTAAAATAAAGTACCTTTATTTTTGGTAACACTGAGTATTGTCTTTTATTGTGTATAAGTACTGTATAACTATAGTGGTATTGCAGGAGCTTTGCATGTCTCCTAGTACAGCCTAAGCTGCTCTGCTGCAGCTACCTATAGACAGCCTAAGCTGCTAGAACACTGCCTACATTTCACTAATAAAAGATAACTGGACCTGGTATAAGGTGTAAGTACCTAGGGTACTCAATACAAACCAGGCCAGCCTCCTAAACACATATAAAACAAACTACATACAAATAATTATATAAACATATTAAGACCATAATCCCCATCTAACAATATCTAAACACATAAAAGCCATCATTATTTCTGCTCTAATGTTAAAACAAATTCACATCAGGAAACATCAGTGCACATTATGCCAGAAGGAAAATAAATGGCTCATAATAGATCAAATGCCCATTGAAAAATATATAACCTCAACACCTACCATTATTACCTAAATACTATATGTAGACAGACCACTAAAATTACATTAAAATCATTTTAAAAAGCCCTTAAAAAAGTAACACATTTTGTAACTAAACATTTCATTGGGGGGACATTAAAGTGGCTTAAAAAATCAGAAGAGGAGGAAATAGACAATTGTTTTCAAATCGGTCTCAACAAGATCCTTTAAGGCTGCCAGACTGCCGGGCAGACAAATAAAACCAGTTTAAAATCCTGGTGACAATTATTGCCATGATTACATATTGGAGAAGTACCAAACCATTTTGCCAAGAGAGGATTCCAAGGGTTTATGCCATGACTTAGCAAAATCAAAAACTGACGTGCCCCATGAGGCAAATTCCAGTAAATGTAGGACTTTGCTATCCTAATTGTGCAGGAAAGATTAGCCACCTGGAGATCCATTTTAAAGAGCAAACACCCCTATCAGAGCTAAAATACAAGGCTCAACTCGCTTTTCTTAGGCAAACTTTTAATTGTTGGCAATATACGGAATGAATGATAGGGAATTAATCAGAGAGGGTTCTATTTGCAGCAATGCTACAGCACCAGTGATCTTTCTAAAAAAGAGTTAATTTCTCGTTTAAGATCTCAGAGATTACTTCCCATAACCAATACTTCAATGTATTATACTCCCCCTTTACCAAACACGCAATCCAGTATACTTCCCCAGCATTCCCCTGCGCATATGCACTTATTAGCCCAAATTCTAGACTTAGGGCAGGCACTGGGAATCCTGAATTAACAGAAGCCAAACTTCAGAGGGCTCTACCTTCCATCCTATTTAAGAAGTCCCATTTAGAGATTGCAGTCAGTTTGGTGCCATGTAAAAGAAAAGCAGGTATCTTCGATCGAAAAACCTCCAAAAAAGGGGCAAAATGCCTCATCCTTGCATCCCTATAGAGGGAACCCAGGCCATAAGCCTGAGATATGGTGTTAGACACAATATTTTTTATATGGACATTGTTGCTAAGGTTGCCACAGACAATCTTCCCAAAAAGATATATCGATATTTTCCATATCCTGTTTTTTTCCTTCCATGAACACACATTACTTTGCTTTTAGATACATTCATCCTCAAAAAATGACATTCAGGAAAGAGTTGTAGAGCCTGCAAATGACTACTTAGATCAGTGTAAGGTCAACTCATCGGCATACAACAGGAAAACAACAGGTTTACCTCCAACCAATGGAGAAATATCCTTGGCCTGAGGTAAAAAATTAGGGAGATCGGAAATATATATGGACAAGCGGAGGGGAGCAAGGAGACAGCCTTGTTTTAGCCCATTGAGTGTCAGAATAGATTGAGCAAGTGCCCCATCCCCCAAAAGGATTCTACACCAAGTATCACTTTGGAGGTCACTGACTAGCTCAGGCAATGTGCCCGACATACCCAACCCAGTGAGCTTATTCCACAGTACAATACGATCTACCTTATCAAACGCTGTGGAAAAATCTATAAATGCCATATATACTGATCCCCCCCAAACCTTAACATACTGTTCATTTATTACTTGGAGGGCAGTCATATTATCAATTGTACCATGTTTTCGCCTAAAGCACATTTGGTCCATAGGGATAACTTTATGCTCTTCCACCAAGTAATTGATTTGAGAAAGTAGACATTTTGCAAAGACTTTCCCACAGCATCCAAGAGGGTGATCTGGTTGTAGTTTTCTGGAAGCTGCTAATCTCCCTTCCCGAAAAGTAGGACTATAATACTCCCCTTCCATGAAGGGGGCACTTTCTGATCTCAAAACATCTTTTGAACACCGGGCAAAGGATTTTACTCCAAAGGAAGCTATTACATATTAAAACAGTGACGGGGATTTCATCCTGTCCCAGAGCTGCTGAGTAACACAGTCTCTTGACTACTAATTCAATTTCTTTCTGAGTTGGGAGGTCCACAATGAAGTGTCCTCCCCGATTCTACAATTATTGACAACTCCCTCATTTATTGCATAAAGCCCCTGAACAAAGGTGACCCATCTGGATTAATCAATAGCAACGGGGAAGGATCTATCCCTTGTACCACATCCTTCCACAACAATTGCACAAAAGGACTTCATCTGGCCTTGAAACACTAATTTTTAAAGATTTATTCAGAATCTATCTTCCTCCTCCCATTTTAGGCGCACCCTCAACTGATTCCTCCTCCTTTTTAGAAGCTTAATTTTAATACACCTCTCGGGGACAGGAGACAAATATTGCTTTCTCACCAGGAAGTGTATTTCCCTGTTCAATGGAGGGGTCTGGGACTCCTCTTTGGTCTCATAACTACAGGCATACGCTTAGCAGCTTTACTTAACAACTGCATGAATGAAGCAAAGTACTCTAATTCCATCCCCACCCAGTCAGGGAGTTTATCAAGGGTAGCCTCTAAATGGGCTCCCAGGCCTACCAATTCTTTAGGGCCCCAAAACGTCCTTTCTGTTTTCCTACCAAAAACCTCACAGCATTCTCATCCAACCTCCAACCACCAATAGGTGGAATACAGAAGTTTACCGAGGGAAGAAGTGGGTTATGGTCGTCGAGAGATGTTTCTATAAGCTTTAAATCACATAACAAAGAAAAAGAGGCACAACACAAAACTACATAATCCAAAATAGATGCCCCTGGTTGCTTTATGGGTATGTTAAGTGGGAGAATCAGAGGGAAGACTCCCATTCACTATCAGACATTCCCCCTCGTCCAACAAAGTCAATAACATTTTCCTCTCTAATTGGTTTTATATTCGAGGGAAATATAGCTGGGGGGATTTGCAAAACATCCCCTTTTTCTGGAACCCTCAACTGCTCCAATGCAAAATTAGAAACCTTACAATTCAAATCTCCCATAAGAATTATATGAGGAGGAGGATCCCTGTCCATCTCTTTATCAATATTAAGTAAAAGCCTTCCCTAAAAGAACAGCAAAAGATGCCTCTGGTGGTAAGTAGGCATTGATCAACAATAACGGTGAAGTATTCCGATTATTCTCATTCCTAAACAAAGAGATTGCCACAAAAAGATTACTAGGATCTTTACATTGATACTCAAAATTCCACGGAATCTTATTGGACAAAAGACATGCCACTCCTCACTTTACACAGCCCCTCCTTAATGGGGACACTTTACAGTCTAAAACCATGAAGACCTCACAGACCATATCCTCAGTTCGCCATGTCTTCTGGAGGCAAACTATATCAGCCTCCAGGAAACACAGAAAATGCAACTTCTCCCGGATGCGCTTTATACCAGCTATATTTCATGATAAAATTCTTAACTCATTACTAATTGGTGGGCCATTGCAGAAAGCTACTCTGCAATGAAAGCTACTCTACTCTGAAAAGAATTCCAGGCAACCAATTGTGTCTGAGAGGGGCCTCTTTCACTCTTCCAAGAATGGGGGATGCAGGCAATTCACAAATGGATACCAGTCTACCTCACTCATCAAGATGGATTTTCAGTTCCTAGGATTGTGCTCCCATTCACCGACAGAAGCCTGGGAGGTGCCCAGTAAGGGGCTATTACTAAATGGAAATGACCTATCCTCTTCAAATAGAGGAATTACATCAATCCCCCTCCTTTGTAAATATTCAGCATACCTTAAAACCCTGTTGTCTGTAAGTTTAGACTGAAAAGTAACTCTTGATTTAGAACCTGCTTCAAAAGGAATTATAGAGACCAATTCAATATCACTTCCATTAATACGTTTTAAATTTACAATCTCCAAGAGACATTTAAGCAACAAGTGCCTATTTAAAATTAAATCTGTGTTAAACAGGGGAGTGAAGTCTAACCTATAAGAATCCACCAAGGGACATCAGGAATCTTACAGTTCAGGTCTTTTCGACCCCATCTGAGAAAAAGGGGCAACCATAGGGTTCAAAGAGGAAGGGGCTAAGACGATCAATGCCATATTTTCTGGCTTAGGTTCTGGCTACCCACCCTCTGCCCTGCCATAAACAGGACTAGGAGCAGGATCTAACACAAGACAATGTTTGACTGGGTGCTTGCAAAAAGCGTATTATAGCATCATCTGCCTGTGTTTCAATCAGGTCCTCTCTAAAACAGTGCTTCCTGTGACCTTTTTTTGGAAATCTCTGGAGGTTTTTTTTTTCCTTCCCTTTCCGATTTAGCTTCGTATTTCTCTCCTCCACCAGAGGATCACCCAGCTCATCCTTACATACCACTGGTCTAGGCCCAGTTTTGAAAATTGGGAATACATTTTGATCAGCTCTCTGGCCTTCCCTAACTAGATTCTTCCTAGAGGAGGAGGGGTGGATGATGAATCTAATAGACTCCACAGGACTCTCCATACTGGATTCATATTTTTAGGCTTCTTACAATATGGTTTCCCAGCCTGCGAAGAAAAATCCCTTAGACTAACACCACCTTTCTGAATGTGTCCCAAACTAAACCTAGCTTCCCCATCAACCCTATTGATTACTCTCACAGCCTCTTTACTCATAACCGTGTCTGATTTACAGCTTACAAGCTCCTCTAATATTTATGTAACTGTGTCTAAAACACAATCAAAGGCTCCAACAAATTGTTCTAATAGCTTTAAAATTGAAGACAAAAGTATTTCTAACCATTATAAAGCAGCTGAAACTGTCAACTCATCCTCAGGTTAGTGAGATAATTAACAGCCCCATGCTCCCAGATCTGGTGTTACAGATAAATGAGAATTCAAAGGAGAGGACTCTGAGGGAGTGCTACTAAAGAGCCGTAATTCCATAGTAGCTACCACAATTGAGTGACTCACCATCTCCGCCTCCGCCCTACCATCCAGTTGAGTATATCTCCTACACAGTTCCAGGTGCAGATCAGGAAGGGTAAAATCATCCCAGACGTAAGACTCTGTAGGGAGGTGGGATGAGGTTCCGGAATTCGCAAATACCTCCTTTGTAACAGTTAAGGACAGATTTATTGTGGGGGGAAGAAGAACCAATAATGGAAATAACTGTAGCACCCTCAGCGCTGAGCATGGATTCCTTTTGGGATCTACATATTTTTTCCCTATCACAACCTGATTCAGCATTCACAGCAGGATACAAATTCAGATTCGCATTTGCACTTAACCCCCCATTTTGGAACATAATCCCCTCTTCCTGTGACAGTTTATCTTTTTCCCAACAAACTAAAGAACTGATTTTTCCCTTTCAGTTTCAACAGGAAGAAGTCTTTATTGCGTAGAGGATTTGATTTAGTCTTTACACAAGTCCTTCCCTGCAACAACCTGCCCGATATTAACTTTCGTGTAGTCATTCTTAAGCCTTATCATTTTAAAGTTCCACAGTCAGAAGATTCCGCCTTTTAAAGAAAATTGCACCCTGCATTTCACCCCTTACAGCCCTCAAAGCTAATACAGTGCTATAGCCTGAGAAAAGGGAGGATTATACTAACTCCCTTTTTCATACAACAGATTTCTTCCAAGCAAGCCCTTAGGGAAAGCCAAGGTCCCTTAAACTGCAACAGGAAGAGTAGTTGCTCCACTTTCTTCCTAAATAGAAGCAGAATATACACTGGAAATCCAATATAAGATGACTTGAGCAGCAATGGAGGGAAAACTTCCTTCCAAGTGAAATATGCAATGTAGAAGTAAATTGCGAGAGGGGAGTTTGCCCAGTAAAACCTCCAAACACAAAGTGACAGGCAGTCCACCTGCATCCTAAGGCTTCCTGCACGATGCCACAAAAAGGACTCGGACCATGCCTTGCAGCACCAGTGCACCCCAATATACAGGATGATATAATAATATAGAGTAGCTGCCGCCTGGGTCCTACCGCGATTTAGCTGCGGCCGGCATCAATCCGTGCGGCGGTATAACCAAATGGCAAATGTCTATAGCCGCAACACGGCGCGGCAAATCTCTCCTGTAGTATGGTGGTGCAACAATATAATAGTACAATGGGGTGACAGTATTGCGGTGTAACAGTGAGGCGATAGTCTAGTAGTATGCCATAAAGGAATAGCGGCGAGATGGGAATAAGGTAAAGCGGTTTGGAGTAGAGGTGTAACGGCGAGATGGGAATACGTTAAACCAATCAATATCAGTCTATAGCGAGATTTGCACGCACCTTCCACTCGCCACAGCATGCATCACCTGCTCGCCTCCTGAACTCCCCCTATCACCACTAATCGCCTCTGCTCGAGTTCTGTTTCTCAAGCAATTGTTACTCCGCAGCTCAGTGGCTTCGCTGCCTTCTTCTCCAACCTAGGCCTCGGTGTTACCACCTGAACATGCTGAATGCTCTACCTCCTCTTGTCCATGCCAAAACCGCTCACTGGTCTTGCCCACTGACCTGGCCCGATCGGCGAAGCTGCGAGAAACCAGGGGGAAAGGTGCACTGCTCCGGTGCTCTTTCCTCAGCTCCATAGCTCTGTCCTAGCCCTTTCGGCCGCACCAAGCCAAGGCAAGCATGGTCTCCTGGCTCCTGATCTCTGAACTCTGGGCTTCGGCTCTGGCTCTGGAGGCCCGGGGGAAAAGAGGGAAATAAGCAAAATGACGCAACCTGAAGTGTAGAACGACCACATCTGCAGCCGCTCCTGAACTGATGTCTCACTTGACACCAGCAAGAACTATTCCCGGCATAAATGTTATCCTCCGATGGAATCACTATTGACCAAAGGAAAGTTCAGGCAATCTTATAATGGCCAGCACCTACTTCAAATAAAGAAGTGCAAAGCTTCATTGGGTTTGTTAACTTTTATAGGAGATCTATCATGCATTTCTCAGACATTTTTAGCCACATCACCAAAATTTAAAGAAAAAAGGTGCCTTTTCATGTGATCTAAGGAAGCCAATGATGCATTTTGTTTGTTACAGGACAGGTTCACCTCACCCCCAATTCTATGACACCCAGACCCAACACAACCATATTTTGCAGAGGCCAATGCCTCGCAGGTGGCAGTGGATGGCATCCTTTCCAAACGAGACCACACCACAGGGCATATGCATCCCGTCACATATTTCTCCAAGAAACTGCTACCTGCTGAGCAAAAGTATACAATAACAGAAAGGGAATTGCTTGCCGTAAAACTAAATTTTCAAGAGAGATGTCACTATTTACTGGGTGCAGTTAAAGTCATCACAGTTTACAGTGACCGTAAAAATGTACAATTATTTTGATCCTTAAAAGCCTTGACACCCAGGTTAGATGGCTTTTGCTCTTTAGTGAATATAATTTTGCAATTACATACCGTCCAGGAACACAACAGACCAGGCAGACATGTTATCACATTTGGGTCATGATCCACCTGAGCGCACCCCACCACAAAACATACTTGGTGCAAAACAAGTGATAGGTACTTGTACTGCACAACAGTTTTTGACACCAAGACAGATTAAATGTCTCTTGTTCTTTAGTGTATATAATTTTGTAATTACATACCATCCAGGAACACAACAGACCAGGCAGACATGTTATCACATTTGGGTCATGATCCACCTGAGCGCACCACCACAAAACATACTGGATGCAGAATAGGTGATAGGTACTTGTACTAAACAGCAGTTTTTGGATGAGGTTAAACAAGGTGTGCAACCAATGAATACAGATGAATGTTTAAAAGAGGAAGATAACCTAATGAAAGATGGGCTCTCGTATCATGGTAACAATTTGTATGTACCCACTAAAGAACTTAGACATGAGGTTTCAATTAGTGCCATGGTAAACCACTTGCTAAGCATCTGGTAATTCAAAAAACTATTGAAAATTGTAAGAGATAGTTTTGGTGGCCCAATCTATCCCAGGATGTGCACAGTTATGTGAAAGCCTGTCCACTATGTGCCCAGAACAAGGCGGTCCATACTCTACCGACAAGTTTGGTGCACCTTTTGCCAGTGCCACCATACCCCTGGCATACCATCACTATGGAATTTGTAACTGATTTGCCTAATTCTACTGGTCATACTACCACATAGATCACAGTAGATTTATTCTCCAAAATGGCACATTTCATACCATTAAACTGAATCTCTACTCCCAAAACACTTGCAGTCCCATTCACCCATCACATTTGACAGTTACACAGCCTCCCTTCCATCACTATCTCAGATAACGACCCCAATTTGTATCAAAGTTTTGGCAGATATTGATGCTCATTTCTCGTCCATTTGCCATCCACAAACAAAAGGTCAGACAGAACAAGTAAATCAAGCACTGGAACAAATCTTACAATGTCTGTTTACCTCTTATTCTTCAGAATAGGAACATTTGTTACCTTTTGTGGAATCTGCATGCAATAACGCAGAACACTCCACTACTAAGGTGTCTCCTTTTTACTGCATGATGGGCATCAATCTACGTATGGGTTGTATGATGGAACCATCTATGCAATTACCACACATGCCTTTACAAAGTGGTAATTACAACGCATGCACATTACCACGCATGCACCTCCAGCAAACATTTTTTACATGCAAATGTCTTTACCATGCATGCCTTTACCACAAAAATGTCATTGCAAGGCATGGTTGATAAAGACATGTGTGTGGTAAGAAGTAAAGTGGTAGGTAGAATTCATATATATATATATATATATATATATATCAAAACAAGACTCTTTCAGGGTTAGAGTGATGCACAAATTATGCAAAATACAAGCAAGAACTTGGGTAGTTCCCAAATTTAGATGGAGCGCAGCTCCAATAAGGATCGCTCTACAACACCAGCGACACTATAGATTTGCTCACCTCAAATGTCTGTTTATCTAGCAAAGTTTTTAAGCATAGGATTAACATAGTGCTATTCACGCCGAGCTAAATACAGACAAAGGGGGTCATTACAACATTGTCGGTAAAAGCCGCTTACCGCCGTGCAGAAGACCGCCAACACACCGCCGCAGAATTCCACCACAGCTATTATGACCCACATGTCGGAATCCGCCAAAATTCAGACACCCACACAAGTCCGCCACACCAAAGGTCAGTGATAAACTGGCGAAAACAAATCCTCCACCGTCACGCCAACAGAAATACACGCACACTATCACGACACACAAATCCACGCGACGGTCTTTCAACCATGGTATTCGAGCGGTGGTACATACCACCGCTCTCAAAATGCACACACTTCTACAAAACACCCCCACATTGGACAATTCAAAATACACACACCTGACACACATACACACACCACTCCCACACACCCATTACAATATAAAACACACACCCACATCACCCACATCACCCACAAACCCCCACGACAAAAAATTCAGAAAGAAGGCCAGAGAGAGACACCACCAGCAAGTACAACAGCATCCACAGGCACATAACACCATCACCCACACAACTTCCACGCACCTCACACAACACACCACGACATATCACCACACTCATCGCCACACACTCCACCCCACACATCACCTACACCACCCCATGGCACGGCAAAGACACCCCAGGTTCTCGGAGGAGGAGCTCAGGGTCATGGTGGAGGAAATCGTCCGGGTAGAGCCACAGCTATTCGGAGCACAGGTGCAGCACACCTCAATTGCAAGGAAGATGGAGATATGGCGAAGAATAGTGGACAGGGTCAATGCAGTGGGAGAACACCCAAGAAACCGGGAGGACATCAGGAAAAGGTGGAACGACCTACAGGGGAAGGTGCGTTCCGTGGTCTCAAGACACCACCTGGCGGTTCAGCGGACTGGCGGCGGACCCCCACCTCCTCCCCCACAACTAACAACATGGGAGGAGCAGGTCTTGGCGATTCTGCATCCTGAGGGCCTTGCAGGAGTAGGTGGAGGAATGGATTCTGGTAAGTCAAAGCTTTACTATTACATCCCCCACCCTACCTGCATGCCATCACATACCCCCACCCTCACCCCCAGCACCCCAACTCCTCACAAATGTCTCAACATCACAAACCACACATCCCAACACCAAAGCATGCCCACTGCACATAGCCATACACCACCCTAAACCACCATCACACAAGCTCCCATACGGGAATGCTAGCACTGGGGTACACGGTCACCCACCCATTGCACACCATTACACAAACAGATTTGACAAACATCCTTTTATATCCCTGCAGGACCCCTACCCAACGTCACCGGACAGGAGGGTCCACACATGTCCACACCACCAACAGAAGAGGCCCACAGTGATGACAGCACCTCTGTCCAACTGGATCTAGATGACCAGCCCGGACCATCGGGGACCCCTGGACAGTCGGTTCCCCTCACACAGGCACAGGCCACCACAGACCTTCCCCCTCTGAAACCACCAGCACAGCACCCACCCAGCTGGCCCATACCTCCGTCCCCAGGACACGTCAATCAGCTGTGTGTCCACCACTACAGTGAACCCAGGATAACCCACCACCCCAACAACAACAGGGACCTGGGGGCAGTGGCAGTGGGCACACAGTCCAGGGGACGGAGGCCCAGGAACACAGGGGAACTGGGAGGGCTGCCGTGCAACAGGGGGCGGACAGGCCAAGGGAACCCACTCTCCATGAGGCCCTCTCCCCCATCATGGGAGCCTACCACCACTCCCAGGAGACGATGGCAACGGTACTGGCCAAGTTTCAGGAGACCCAGCGCATGCAGGAGGAACAGTATATGGGCTTTAGGGAGGAACTCAGAACCATCAGCTCCACCCTGGGCACCACAGTAGGGGTGCTGAAGGAACTACTTAACACCAGGAGGGACACTGTGGCACTACAAGGGGCCCCTGACACTAGCATGGACGATGAACTGCCCACCACCTCTGCCGGTGCTAGTGGACAGGACGCCCCGCCACAGGACCACCACACCAGCACCCCACCCCCTGCAGACGGAGAACCACCCTGCAAACGGTCCCTGAGATCCAGGAACAAGACAGAGAACGATGCCAAGACCCCCGCCAAGAAATGAGACCACCCTGATTGTCATCCTACTGTCCCACTTTGTCACCCTGTCCATAATTAAACTGGCCCACCTCCACTTCCTATGCCCATATGGGCAATGCACCTGTGAGACTAATAGACTGGACTCTGCCATGGACACTCCTCCGCCATCACCCCTCACCATTTAACTTCCCCCTCCAATATTTTGCATTTAAATAAACACACCTAAAGCACAAAATGATCTGGAGTCTGTCTGTGATTTCGAAATAGTGTATTTGCAATTACAGTGACAAAATGTTTTTGAAATAGTAATGCCAACATACCTATGTCACACAGCTCTAGTCCATGGGGAATTTAAGCAGATGTCACACAGTGGGACCCACATCTGTGAAACCGTAAGGGAAAGTGACAACTCAGTGA
This sequence comes from Pleurodeles waltl, assembly GCF_031143425.1. NCBI lineage: Eukaryota > Metazoa > Chordata > Amphibia > Caudata > Salamandridae > Pleurodeles > Pleurodeles waltl. Next base: position 989,596,736 of record NC_090436.1, on the reverse strand, counting down.
CCATACACTGGGTGAAAACAACAGACAGGAGAGAGGTAGTAGTGTAAAAGTACATGTAGTAGGCAGGATTGTATTCTTACCTGTGTTTCACTGGAAATACTGCTGGATCACTGAGTCCCTGTTCTGCATGTCTTCTTCCTCTGCTTCATCCTCATCACTGTCCACAGGCTCCACAGCTGCCACTACACCGCCATCTGGACCATCCTCCTGCAGAAAAGGCACCTGAAAAGGCACCTGTCGTCGCAAAGCCAAGTTGTGAAGCATACAGCAGGGCAAGATGATCTGGCACACCTTCTTTGATGAGTAGAGTAGGGATCCACCTGTCATGTGGAGGCACCTGAACCTGGCCTTCAGGAGGCCGAAGGTCCGCTCGATCACCCTCCTAGTTCGCCCATCGGCCTCATTGTAGCGTTCCTCTGCCCTGGTCCTGGGATTCCTCACTGGGGTTAGTAGCCATAACAGGTTGGGGTAACCACAGTCACCTACAAATGTGAGGGAAAACTGTTAGACACACACTAACCTGGAGGGATATACCCAGACAACCATTCCCACTAACTTGCTTCCAGGTGCTCACCTAATAGCCACACACGGTGCCTCTGGAGCTGACCCATCACATAAGGGATGCTGCTATTCCGCAGGATGTGGGCGTCATGCACTGAGTACATGGCATTCACATGGGAGATGTACTGGTCTGCCAAACATACCTTCTGCACATTCATATAATGATAACTCTTCCGCTTTCTGTACACCTGTTCACGCCTGTGGGGGGGGCAAAGCCACATGGGTCCCATCAATGGCACCTATGATGTTGGGGATATGTCCCAGGGCATAGAAATCACCTTTCACTGTAGGCAAAACCTCCACCTGAGGGAAAACGATGTAGCTCCGCATGTGTTTCAGAAGGCCAGACAACACTCTGGACAATACGTTGGAAAACATAGGCTGGGACATCCCTGATGCCATGGCCACAGTTGTTTGAAATTACCCACTTGCAAGGAAATGGAGTACTGACAGCACCTGCACTTGAGGGGGTATTCCTGAGGGATGGCAGACTGCTGAAATCAGGTCTGGCTCCAACTGGGTACACAGTTCCTGGATTGTGGCACGGTCAAACCTGTAGGTGATTATCAAATGTCGCTCCTCCATTGTCGACAGGTCCACCAACGGTCGGTACACCGGAGGATGCCGCCATCTCCTCACATGTCCCAGCGGACGGTGCCTATGAAGGACAACAGCGAGCACAGAGTCAAACAACTCAGAGGTACGTACCCACAGTTTACACAGATCACCAATCATACACAAAAGGTGGCCTGTATGTGTGTTGAGACTAGGCCTAGGTTTGTGTGACGCAGTTGAAAATTAGGCCATGTGGGCCCCTGAAATGACAGCTGCCTGACCTGTAAAGTGGGATAATGGGATGTGAGGTAACTGCCCTGGCGTTGTACACCGTTGCGGTAGGCGGTCGGAGAACGCGGCGCAATGCTGCATTGGTTAACATTGGACCCTATGGGTCCCAGGAGCCAATGACGATGTACGCCGGCGGTGATGGTACGCACCGCCGCGGACGTGACCGCCATTTTCTATCTGTTCAATCACTCGATACCTGATCTTCGACAGGAGAGGACCTACACTGCAAGTGCTGCTGTGACCTCGGTCTGGAAGAGACAATGGCTCGTGCGTCTGGGGAAAGGGCCCCTGCCTTCACATCGGAGGAGTTGGAGAAACTCGTGGATGGGGTCCTCCCCCAGTACACTCTACGGTCCTCCAGACAAACAGGTAAGTACACAGGGAGCATGTTGTATGGGCTATGCCTGTGTGGAGAGGGCTGGATGTTAGAAGGAAGGGGGCAGAGTGCTGCGTGCATGAAAGACGGTGAATGCATGTGCCACATGGCAAGGGTAGGGATGGGGGCCAATCACTTTGACGGTGCAGTTGGTAATAACTTCTCTTCTTCCCCTGCACATTTCATGTTGGTCAGCGCCCACCAGAAGAAAGATATATGGCGTGCCATCGCCAAGGACGTCCGGACCCTGGGGGTCTACCACAGACAGAGCACCCACTGCCGGAAAAGATGGGAGGACATTTGCCGCTGGAGCAAGAAGACGTCGGAGGCTCAGCTGGGGATGGCCTCCCAATGTGGGAGGGGTGCCCGTCGCACCATGACCCCCCTGATGTTCAGGATCCTGGCGGTGGCCTACCCGGAGTTGGATGGGCGCTTGAGGGCATCACAGCAGACACAAGGGGGTGAGTACACTCTCATTCTGCTGACTTTGCGCGCAGTGGAGTTGTCTGGGTGGGGGAGGAGGGCTGTGGGTTTCCCTAGGCCAGGGCGAGTTCCGTAAGCAAGGCCCCTCCGTAAGGCAGGCCATGTGGCACCCCAGCCCACCTCTGTAGACTGCCAAGTACAGCTATTCATGCCCCTGTGTCATCTATGTGTGCAGATGTCGTCCATAGGCTTGTGGGCCATTTCCCAGGAATTGAACAGTGGAGCCCAAGAGCGCGGTGTAGTGCAGGGGGCTTCTGTGTCTGTCTTGTCCGTCAACAGTAGAGGTAATCCATTCACTCAACATGTCTTTCTTCTGTCGTCCCACCCCCTTTTTGTGTTCTCCCTGTTCTTGTGTGCATTAGCATCATCAGGCGGAGGAGCAGTGGCACCGGAGCACGAGGGAGCTGCATCCCACATGGCCCTGGAGGGAGAGACTACGGACTCGGAATTCACCAGTGGGACGGAGAGCGAGGGGAGCTTCACGGCGGGGACAGGAGCTGACACCAGCGACACGGACACGTCCTCTGATGGGAGCTCCCTTGTGGTGCCGGCAACATCTGTGCCCCCACATCTACAGGTACAGCCGCCACCCCCCCTACCAACACCGCCCTTCCAGCAGCCCCTCTGCCTTCACCCCATGCCCGCTCACCCAGGAGGGTGGGCATCACCTTTGCCCCAGGCACCTCTGCCCCTGCCCCAGTCACCCCTGCTGCCCTCAGTGAGGAGGCCATTGACCTCCTCAGGTCCCTCACTGTTGGGCAGTCTACCATTTTGAATGCCATCCAGGGTGTAGAAAGGCAGTTGCAACAAACTAATGCATTCCTGGAGGGCATTCATTCTGGTCAGGCGGCCCTTCCCCGAGCTTTTCAAACTCTGGCCTCAGCACTGATGGCAGCCATTGTCCCCGTCTCTAGCCTCCCCCCTCCAACTTCCTCCACCCAGACCCAATCCCCTGTACCTCTGCCTATCCCAAGCACACCATCAGACCAGCCTGCACACACCTCACCACACAAGGGAAGCTCAGGCAAACATAAGCACCACCCATCCCACAGGCACTCACGCAAGCATCACACACATGCAGACACACCAACATCCACTGCCTCCACTGTGTCCCCCTCCTCCTCATCTCCCTCCTCCCTCCCAGTCTCATCTACACTCACACCTGCATGCACTACCTCTACAGCCACTACGTCCCTCACCAGCACACCCACCAGAACACCCCGCTCACGTGCAGTCACCACCCCCACTACCATTCACACGTCCCCTGTGTCCTCTCCCAGTGTGTCTGTGAGGCCCCCTCCCAAAGTACACAAATGCAGCCACACACCCACCCAACAGCCATCCACCTCACGACAGCCTCCAGCGCATGCACCTGCACCCAAAGTCACCAAACGTACACCTCCTACTACCACCATCTCTTCTTCCACTCCCAAACCCCCTCCTTCTACCCGTCCCAGTGTGTACAAGAAACTTTTCCTGTCCACCCTTGACCTCTTTCCCACACCTCCCCAACCCCGTCCATCTCACAGGTCCCGATGTAGCACCTCAGCCACAACGTCTCCGGGACCAGTGGTGCCTGTAGTCACCGGTATGTGGAGTACACCGGCCACCAGGACAGCCATTGTGGCACGGAGCCACAGCACAGCCAGTCCCCCACCTGTGAAGCATCATAAGTTGGCCACTGCCCGGCGGGAGAGGGGGAAGACTCCAGCCACCAAAGCCACTCCCAGGGGTCCCGGTGGGAGTGTGGAGTCAGCTGTGACACCTCCCAAGGTGGGGAAGGGCCACGAGAAACCCGGCAAGTCTGGGAAGAACTGCACGACAAAGAAGACAGCCATCATCCCCGCTGTCCAGGAGGCCACGGCCAGCCCCAGGCCAGCTGCCCAGGAGGCCACTGCCAGCCCCAGTCCAGCGGCCCAGGAGGCCACCGCCAGCCCCAGCCCAACTGCCCAGGAGGCCACAGCCAGCCCCAGCCCAGCTGGCCAGGAGGCCACCGCCAGCCCCAGCTGCCCAGGAGGCCACCGCCAGCCCCAGCCCAGCTGCCCAGGATGCCACCACCAGCCCCAGCCCAGCTGATCCGTGAAGGACCGCCAGCACATGCACCGCTGGGCCATGAAGGAACGCCAGCACAAGCCCCGCTGAACAGGGCACCGCCAGCACAAGCCCCGCTGGGCCATGAAGGACCGCCAGCACATGCACCGCTGAACAGGGCACCGCCAGCACAAGCACCGCTGGGCCATGAAGGACCGCCAGCACAAGCACCACTGAATAGGGCACTGCCAGCACAAGCACCGTTGGGCCATGAAGGACCGCCAGCCCCAGCCCAGCTGCCCAGGAGGTCACCGCCAGCCCCAGCCCTGCTGCCCAGGAGGCCACCGCCAGCCCCAGCCCAGCTGCCAAGGATGCCACCACCAGCCCCAGCCCAGCTGATCCGTGAAGGACCGCCAGCACATGCACCGCTGGGCCATGAAGGAACGCCAGCACAAGCCCCGCTGAACAGGGCACCGCCAGCACAAGCACCGCTGGGCCATGAAGGACCGCCAGCACAAGCACCGCTGAACAGGGCACCGCCAGCACAAGCCCCGCTGGGCCATGAAGGACCGCCAGCACATGCACCGCTGAACAGGGCACCGCCAGCACAAGCACCGCTGGGCCATGAAGGACCGCCAGCACAAGCACCGCTGAACAGGGCACCACCAGCACAAGCACCGTTGGGCCATGAAGGACCGCCAGCCCCAGCCCAGCTGCCCAGGAGGTCACCGCCAGCCCCAGCCCTGCTGCCCAGGAGGCCACCGCCAGCCCCAGCTCAGCTTCCCAGGAGGCCACCGCCAGCCCCAGCCCAGCTGCCAAGGATGCCACCACCACCCCCAGCCCAGCTGATCCGTGAAGGACCGCCAGCACATGCACCGCTGGGCCATGAAGGAACGCCAGCACAAGCCCCGCTGAACAGGGCACCGCCAGCACAAGCACCGCTGGGCCATGAAGGACCACCAGCACAAGCACCGCTGAACAGGGGACCGCCAGCACAAGCCCCGCTGGGCCATGAAGGACCGCCAGCACAAGCACCGCTGAACAGGGCACGGCCAGCACAAGCACCGTTGGGTCATGAAGGACCGCCAGCACATGCACCGCTTAACAGGGCACCGCCAGCACAAGCACCGCTGGGCCATGAAGGACCGCCAGCACATGCACCTCTGAACAGGGCACCGCCAGCACAAGCACCGCTGGGCCATGAAGGACCGCCAGCACATGCACCGCTGGGCCATGAAGGAGCGCCAGCACAAGCCCCGCTGAACAGGGCACCGCCAGCACAAGCACCGCTGAACAGGGCACCGCCAGCACAAGCACCGCTGGGCCATGAAGGACCGCCAGCACATGCACCGCTGGGCCATGAAGGAACGCCAGCACAAGCCCCGCTGAACAGGGCACCGCCAGCACAAGCACCGCTGGGCTATGAAGGACCGCCAGCACAAGCACCGCTGAACAGGGCACCGCCAGCACAAGCCCCGCTCGGCCATGAAGGACCGCCAGTACATGCACCGCTGAACAGGGCACCGCCAGCACAAGCACTGCTGGGCCATGAAGTACCCCCAGCACAAGCACCGCTGAACAGGGCACCGCCAGCACAAGCACCGCTGGGTCATGAAGGACCGCCAGCACATGCACCGCTGAACAGGGCACCGCCAGCACAAGCACCGCTGGGCCATGAAGGACCACCAGCACATGCACCGCTGAACAGGGCACCGCCAACTCAAGCACCGCTGGGCCATGAAGGACCGCCAGCACAAGCACAGCTGAACAGGGCACCACCAGCACAAGCACCGCTGGGCCATGAAGGACCGCCAGCACATGCACCGCTGGGCCATGAAGGACCGCCAGCACATGCACCGCTGAACAGGGCACCGCCAGCACAAGCACTGCTGGGCCATGAAGGACCGCCAACTCAAGCACCGCTAGCCCATGAGCGGCAGGAGCACTGACACAACTGGGTCCGTCACGGGGTGAGTGATGCACTCTGGGCACCAGTCCCCCTCCAGAACCAGTGGAGAGATCCATCCACTACCTCTGTCCTTCACAGGATGAAGCACTCTGGGCACCGGTCCCCCTCCAGAACCAATGGGGAGATCCATCCACTACCTCTGTCCTTCACAGGATCAAGCACTCTGGGCACCGGTCCCCCTCCAGAACCAGTGGAGAGATCCATCCACTACCTCTGTCCTTCATAGGATCAAGCACTCTGGGCATCGGTCCCCCTCCAGAACCAGTGGAGAGATCCATCCACTACCTCTGTCCTTCACAGGATCAAGCACTCTGGGCATCGGTCCCCCTCCAGAACCAGTGGAGACATCCATCCACTACCTCTGTCCTTCACAGGATCAAGCACTCTGGGCACCGGTCCCCCTCCAGAACCAGTGGAGACATCCATCCACTACCTCTGTCCTTCACAGGATCAAGCACTCTGGGCACCGGTCCCCCTCCAGAACCAGTGGAGACATCCATCCACTACCTCTGTCCTTCACAGGATCAAGCACTCTGGGCACCGGTCCCCCTCCAGAACCAGTGGAGACATCCATCCACTACCTCTGTCCTTCACAGGATCAAGCACTCTGGGCACTGGTCCCCCTCCAGAACCAGTGGAGACATCCATCCACTACCTCTGTCCTTCACAGGATGAAGCACTCTGGGCACCAGTCCCCCTCCAGAACCAGTGGAGACTGTTATCCACTTGAGAGACTGTGGCTTTAAACTCCCCAGTATTGAACAGTGGGCAAACCACCCACTGTAGAGACTTGAGAGACTGTGGCTTTGCACTCCCCAGGATTGAACAGTGGGCAACCCACCCACTGTAGAGACTTGAGAAACTGTGGCTTTGCACTCCCCAGGATTGAACAGTGGGCAACCCACCCACAGTAGAGACTTGAGAGACTGTGGCTTTTCACTCCCCAGGATTGAACAGTGGGCAACCCACCCACTGTTAGCCACTTGAGAGACTGTGGCTTTGCACTCCCCAGGCTTGAACAGTGGGCAACCCACCCGCTGTAGAGACTTGAGAGACTGTGGCTTTGCACTCCCCAGGATTGAACAGTGGGCAAACCACCCACTGTAGAGACTTGAGAGACTGTGGCTTTGCACTCCCCAGGATACATCAGTGGGCATTGAGCCCCCTCGTGGATCTGGGGTCGTACACTCATCCGGCTGAGGTGCCCCCCTTCCCTTCCCCCTGAGGTGCCTGTTGTATTTCTATCTGATGCCCCTGCCGTGTTCTCTCTGTTTTGATCGGGTATTGAGTGTGGGCCTCCCCCATGCATTTTGGGCCCAGTGGTCCACGGACTATAAATGGTGCAATACCTGGACTTGTATTATTGGTGTATATATTTGTTTATGGTGTATATATATTTTGGAATACTGGATTTTAATAGATTACAATCGTTACAATCATTTCCTTTTGTCTTTGCATTCTTCCAGGGGGTTTGGGAGGGGGTGTAACTGTAATGTATCAACATGTATTAGTGTGTGTGTTGTAGTCGGTGAGGGTGGGGGTGTTGCGTGTGTGTGTCCCTGTTTTTTGCCTACCCCCTCCCCTGTGTCGTAGGTGCAGTACTCACCGTGGTCTTCGCCGCCGGCGTTCGTGCTCCTGGTAGAGGAGCAGGAAGACTATCGCAGGTAGAATTTGGAGTTCTGGTTCCATGGTGTCCTCGTTCCGCGTGGGGTATGTAGAGGTGAGCGTTTTTCCTTCGGGATTCCTGTTTCTGCCGTGTTTTTATCCGCAGTGCATCCGCCCCGGAAAAGGTGGCAGATTGGCTTGTCATAATATTGTGGGCTGTACATTGTCTCCCGCCTGTCTGTTGGCGGTGACCACCGCGCTGTTTGTTTGTACCGCTGTGGCGGTCTGAGTGTTAAAATGGCTGTCTTTGTTGGCGGTTTCCGCCACGGTCGTAATTGCAATTTTTTTACCGCCGGCCTGTTGGCGGTCTTACCGCCGCTTTAACACCATCCCCCAGGGTTGTAATGACCACCAAAGTTTTTTGCCATTTGTACAGCAAAATCTTTAAGCATAGGATTGACACAGTGTCATCCTCGCTGAGCTGTAAAATGACAAAAGCCATTTACCACTCCCGGCACAGTATCACAGCTTTGGACTGGTCAAATACCATCCAAACCAACCTGGAATGTGTAAAGCAACCCCTGACACATACTTTGCTCTCATTAGAGTTCTTCAGAGGGGTTTAGCTTTGTCCACACACAAGGGAGCACCCAGTTTAAACCAAAACAAGACCCTTTCAGGGTTAGAGTGAAGCATAAATTATGCAAAATACAAGCGAGAACTCTGGGTAGTTCTAAAATTTAGGTGGAGAGCAGCTCCAATAAGGAGCACTCTACAACACCAGCAACACTCTAGATTTGCTCACCTCAAATGTCTGTTTATCTAGAAAAGTTTTTAAGCATAGGATCAGCATAGCGCTATCCACACCGAGCTAGATAGAGACAAAGGTGCATATTTATACTCTGTCTGTGCAGAATTTACGTCAAAAATGTTGACGCAAATTCGGCGCAAACCTAACACCATATTTATACTATGATGCCTGACCCCGCGAATGTCAAAATTCCTCTGTGTGCTTCATTTTCTGGATGCGGCAAACAGCCTTGCGTTATTGACATGCAAGGTAGGCGTTCCCGTCCAAAAAATGACTTTAAGGCCTGTGCGCCTTATTTATACTCCTGCGTCATTTTGACGCACAGGAGAGGGCGGGCTTTAAAAAATGGCGCACAGCCTGATGTGCGCCGTTTTTTAACGCCTGGGTGAGGGCAGGCGTTAAGGGGCCTGTGGGCTCACTTCCATGGTCTCTGACCATGGAAGCAGTCCAGAGGTGCCCTTCCTTGCCCCCAGGGACACCCCTGCCACCCTCGCCCACCCCTGGTGGACACCCATCCCAAGTAGGAAGAGGTAAGTAGAGGTAAGTACAATTTTTTTTTTTTAAGTGGCATAGGGGGGCCTAACTTGGGCCCTCCTACATGCCACTGTGCGCAATGACCATGCCCAGGGGACAGAGGTCCCCTGGGCATGGCCTTTAGGCAAGGGGGCATGACTCCTGTCTTTGCTAAGACAGGAGTCATTTTAGTGGGGGTTGTGCGTCAAAAAATGGCACAAGTCAGGTTAGAGCCATGATTTTTTACTCTAACCTGACTTGCAGCATTTTTTGACGCACAACCCCCATTTTTCCTAGCTAACGTCAATCCATAAACAAGGCGCCCGCCTGCCGCGTTGGAATGGCTCTAGCCGGCGGTACATTTTTTGACGCAAACCAGCGCTGGTTTGCATTAAAAAGTATAAATATGGGCCAAAATCTTTTGCTATTTGTGCAGCAAAATCTGTAAGCATACACACAGTGTCATCTTCGCCAAGCCATAAAATGACGAAAGCCATTTACCACTCCAGGGACAGTATTACAGCTTTGGACTGGTCAAATACCATCCAAGCCAACCTGGACTGTGTAAAGCAACCCCTGACACGTGTTTCAGTCTCATTGGAGCCCTTCAGAGGGGTTTAGCTTTGTCCAGACGCAAGGGAGCACCCAGTATAAACCAAAACAAGACCCTTTCTGGGTTAGAGTGATGAATAAATTATGCAAAATACAAGCGAGAACTCTGGGTAGCTTAAAAACTTTGCTAGATGAACTGACATTTGAGGTGAGCAAATCTAGAGTGTTGCTGGTGTTGTAGAGTGCTCCTTATCCTTTATTGTACAATCCAGGCATACAACTCCCAGCTATGTGCTGGAAGTTTAAGAGACAATTTGCAAACTTTTAAAGAGAAAAAGAGAATTAAATAAAAGAACAATCACATAACAAGAGTATTCTCACTCCAGTCTAAACAACAGTAGAAAAGTGTTTGACTCTGGAGGGATTCATTTTATCATCCCCGCTTCAGTCTAAGCAACAGTACAGAAAGTGTTGGACTCCAAATAGGTTGCACATACTATTTCCAATCTAATCAACGCAACCGTGGAAAGATGTATAACTCTAGAGAGGATGGATTTACTATTCACACTCCTGTGTCACCAAAAGTACAGAAAATGTCGTACTTCTGAGGGACTAAAAAGATCCACCTTTTTCTACAAAACATGTAAATTCCTAACGTCAAACACAAATAAAATTCAGATTATGAAAAAAATATCATGCACTACTAAACGAATTAATAAATAAAATACATTTTAATAAAATGTACTTCCTTACCTCAAACAGGAAACACCAAAATAATAACCTACATAATACATGCAACATTTTTCAAAATATTACTTAAAAAAAAAAGTTAATTAAATAAAACAATTATTTAAATATTAGCAGTTTTTTTAACATATAATAAAATTCTAATCCCTTCCCGTCTTGTTCCCCTGCAGACCCATCAACCGACTACTTAAACTTACACTACCAACAAAAATGAAAACATTTACATATAGAGTAAAAATAAAAAAAATAATTGAACAATCATAAAATAAAGCCATTTATATCATTATATAGAAATAACATAATTAATGAACAATTGAAAATGAATTAGCATTAAATTAAAAGTACATACACTTTAATTGCCTTCCCATCTTATTCCCCTGCAAAACAAACAACCCAATACTAAAATCAAAATTACAAACAAAAGGAAAACCATTTAAATATACTGTAAAAGAAAAAACATATTCCAACAATTAAATAAAGATAAAACAATTTAAGGAACTATCAATAAATTACATATTTAGTAAACAATTATCAATTAATTAGCATTAATATAAAATTGTTAGTTATTTACAAAAAAAAAACTTTCCACCCATCTCCCAACAAAAAACAATAACCCACTACTACACTTAAAATAATTAATCGACATTCAAAATTGAAAAATAGACATATTCATTAAAAATGTCAAATTAAACTTAACATCAAAAAACTATAAAACAATAAAACAATTCAAATATTTATAAGCCAATTAAACATTTATTTATGCATTCAGTAATTAATTAACATTAACACTACATTAATGATAATTAAAATTACTTCCTACTCAATTCCCCAACAAACCCAACAGCCTGATTCTACATTAGAAATTACTAGCTGAGGTAAAACATAAATAAAACTTGTTAAATTACAAACTATGTTACAAAAAATGAATAACAATTATACTAACAATACTAACACCTTCAATTAATACTATAACTCCTATATTAAGTTCCAAAACACAATTATAATTTGTACAACTTCAGTTAAGTAAATAATATTAAATAGAACAATAGTACTAAAAATGCATTGTGTTGTTTCACTACAATAAACCACACTGATTTCGATAAGCTCAGTGAGCGGTATAATTTCCTCTTTAGATATGCATTTCTTTCTGACTGGCTACGTCAGACAACTGCTCCAACCCCATTCAGGCTGAGACCAGAGAAGTTGCTTGTTGATATAATTTCTTTGCTGTTGGCTTGGCCGCCTTCCCACACCCAATGTGTATGCTTTATTCAATCCCGGTAAACTTGGGCCCGTATTTATACTTTTTGACGCTAAACTGCGCTAACGCCATTCTGAAGCCCCATGCGGGCGCCGTATTTATAGAATGGCGTTAGCCGGCGTTAGCCGACCGGCGCTGCCTGGTGTGCGTGAAAAAAACAACGTACACCAGGCAGCGCCGGAGTAGGGGACAATGGCGTATGGGCGTCTCAAAATGGGGCAAGTCAGGTTGAGTCAAAAAAATCGCCTCAACCCGATTTGCGCCATTTTTTTACGACGCCCATCCCCCATTAACATGACTCCTGTCTTAGCAAAGACAGGAGTCATGCCCCCTTGACCAATGGCCATGCCCAGGGGACTTATGTCCCCTGGGCATGGTCATTGGGCATAGTGGCATGTAGGGGGGCACAAATCAGGCCCCCCTATGCCACAAAAAAAAAGTTAAAAAAAATACCTACCACAACTTACCTTTTCTTCCCTGGGATGGGTCCCTCCATCCTTGGGTGTCCTCCTGGGGTGGGCAAGGGTGGCAGGGGGTGTCCCTGGGGGCAGGGGAGGGCACCTCTGGGCTCATTCTGAGCCCACAGGTCCCTTAACACCTGCCCTGACCCAGGCGTTAAAAAGAGGCGCAAATGCGGGGTTTTTTGCCCCGCCCACTCCCGGGCGTCATTTTTGCCCCGGAGTATAAATACCACGCACATGCCTGGGAGTCATTTTTTAAGACGGGAACGCCTACCTTGCATCTCATTAACACAAGGAAGGTGTTCACGCCAAAAAATGACGCTAACTCCATGAACTTTGGCGCTAGACGCTTCTAACGCCAAAGTATAAATATGGAGTTAGTTTTGCGTCGAATTTGCGTAAAAAAAAACGACGCATATTCGGCGCAAACGGAGTATAAATATGCCCCTTGGTATCACTGTTGCTGAATGGCTGTCTGCATATAGCCAATGTGTCTTCTTCCGGCAAATACGGCAAACAAATATGGTGCCGACGACAAAGTGATCTGCACCTCTTCAAGATCCTGATTCAGGTATTGATACCATTAGTTTTCAATGTATTGGTTGTTTTTCACTTATGGTCTCTTACTTGCATGGGCTCTGTACATACGCGGAGTTAACCAAGGCAGTCCCAAAGCATTAATTGTAGCGCCCTTTGGACTTCCCTGTGGGAGCACTTCCACTGATTTGGTACACTCTGCGACTATTGGTGCCCTTCAACTTCCCTACAAGGTGCTCTATCTAACTCCACTGTGGGCAGCATTAACAATTACATTCTCTGTTATTGACTTAGAATCCCACAGCATTCAGGAGAATATTATCCTGCTTGCAATGATAAACAACAGGAGCCAGTGCTATGGTTTTGCATTGAACTGGCATGTCTGACTTTCCAACATGCATGCTGGTGTCATACATAGCTGTTTTGACGATGTAGTCTTCAGAATATAGAGGTGGGTACTCCATGCCTTTCTACTATCAGGTGACTTGGGACACCGGTGGGCATGCGGGTGATCCGGGGGTTGAAGATGAGGTGTGGCTACATGTCTCAACGTCGCTTGTAAAGACTTGTACTTAGCAATTTGCCAGTGTGTTTTTCCTCCTCAGTTTTTTTCTCTCTTTGTTTTTTGATAGTTTTTGGATAATTTTGGATTGCTAAAGCACATTCACCACTTGTTTTGTACATAGCGACATTCTGCTGAATCTTTAAATTTATGACACAAGTGTGGGTGCACAATATTGCAATATTGTTTGAGTTCTCACCCAATTCTAAATGGTTGCTGTTGCATAACTAACACACCTGATCATGTCAGAAGCCATAGAAATGTGTAGAGTGAAAGAGGCACAGGCAGTATTTTCTAAAAAAACCATTAAGAACAAAAATGACATACAATCAAATATGAAAATGAAGAGTGATGACCTGAATGATATACTCATGAGACTGGAACAATTAAGTAAAAAAGAAATAAAGTGTCGTGAAGAAACTTCCTTGCAGAGTTATCTGGATTAAGGTTTGGTGCCACGGGGATTAGGTATATGTATAGTACCATCATATGAATCACCAAATCCTAAAATGTTAAAGGAGTGGGCCTCCAATTCAGCCAATAGCTCAAAGATGATGCTTGAGATCTTGGTGGAATATGCTTGGATGAAAATCATAATGAAATAAGTCGGTAGATTGAGGGATCAGTTGAAACTCAGACCTGAAAAAGTGCTGGTTAATTAATATGTAGAAGAAATAGAGGCAAGACTTGAGAAGCTCACAAATGAAATCAAAGCTAGAAAAGAACATACATTTTGGAGGGACTGTCAGGACAATGAGAGTGGTAGGATCCTGACCTATCGCCACAGGTTTGATGACTTATACAGATCGGATGTGGATGAACCCCCTGCATCGACACCAACAGATGTGCACTGACTGAAACTGAATATGGAGATGGATTTGATACTTCAATAATGATATCAGGAAGCAACACATCTGAGGTTACAATGATACAGAAACTAACTACTTTTTTAGACAACTTTAGAATACTACGGAGAGGTTGAACGATAATGAATCCGACACCAAGAGGATAGGGAAGAGGAGCAAGAGGTCAAGGAGGAATAAGCAGATGAGGAAACAATTACAGCAGAGGGCAAAAAGAAAACACTGAGGGAGTTCAAGCCCCAATGGGAAGAGGCATCAGGGGTCAACCGGTGAGTCAATGATGGACAGTGAGACTAACAATAATACTGTCAATGTTTCTTCAAGAACATTAACAAATCATGACATATCAATAAGGTCTTTCATTTTGTCCGATTACTGGTTTTGACTACGCAAAAACAAGTATTGACCTATTTAAACTGATTAGAACACTCAGACTTAGACTCAGCCTCATACTCAGGCATTGTCTGAAAAAATCCCCTGGTGATAAAAATGAAATCCAGCATATCACAGATGGGACAAGCAATCTGACTATAGATGATATGAGACCAAAACTGTTGACCAAAAACTTGTTAGACTTCCTAGAGTGATTGAGTATCACTTCTGACTTAACTCCCTTCAGTAATGTCCAGCCTACTTCAACCTTCCCTCCTCAAATGGCATATGATGCAATCAACACCTTCCACAAGAAGACTAAAAGATCTGACAAAGCTAAGTAATAGCAACAAATACAGGAAGGGCGATTTACCTTTTGAACAGAGAAAAGCCATAACCACACTATTGCAGGGCGAGAATATAATTTGGCGCCCTGCTGACAAGGGAGGTGACGTTGTGATATTACCTACAGACATGTCTATTAAGAAAGCTGAGAAGCAGCTCAACAAAAGGAGCTGCTATAAAGTCATCAATATAGAAACTTATAGAAACAGTATTACTTGGTATTGGAACAAGTTCATGGAATAGAATGATAAAGGTCTATTGGAGTTGAGGAATTTTGCTTTTAACTCAACAAATTCCCCTGCTATTCTGATTTGTACCTACTGCCTAAAATCTACAAGAATAGCACTAATCCACCTGGTAGGCCTATTGGTTGACTAGTGCACTAGAGGATACGTCCAAGTACATTGATTACTACTTACATGATTTTGTTGCTAGTCTTCCATCCTATATAGAAGACACTGCAGACTTTGTACGGAGGATTGATGGTCTTGAGTAGTCAAAAGAAATTTTGCTTATAACAATTTATGTGAGTTCTTTGTACATGAAGTTTCATCATGGTGATGGTATTGCTGCATGTTGACATTTCTTGAGGGCCTGAACTGTGTACTGTCTGGCACGTACAGAAATGATATTTGAGATGATAAGATACTGCTTGATTAATAACATCATGTTTATTGGGGCCCAGTACAGACAAATGATCAGGCCGCAATGGGAACTTGCATTCTGCTCGAGAATTTGTTCAGGAACTGAAACAGAATAACTTGAATCATGATTTCACTTGTAACATTAGTAAAAGAACAGTTAATTTTCCAGATGTTACTATGACTGTTGTGGGGAACACCTTGGTAACCAGCCTTCCAGAAAGCCCTCTGCAGGCAATTCACTACTACATGCAATGCACTGACATTTTCACACACTTAAGTGGAGTATCCCCTATAGGGAACTCCTTAGAGCCAAGCACAATTGCAGTATGGATGAGTAATACCTACATGAGAAAAGTAAAATGATTATGAGATTTAGGCATTGTGGATAACCAGAATAGATCCTTAACAAAGCAATTGAAAGGGTCCAGTCTGTGAAGAGAGATAAAATTTTGTTTGAACACTAGGGCAGCAAAAACATTACTGATGAACACCAACCTACTTGGATGATCACTTCCTACAACACAAGATCTATATTACTAGCCAATTGGGATATGACCAGATGTGATCCCACCCTAGATAGCATTCTGAATGATAAGCCTAATATTATGCAGAGGAGGGTTTCATCACTTAGAGAAATGCTAGTTCATAATGATATTACCACCGTGAGAGATAGTCAAATCCAAGAAATAAAAGGATTTTTTTTCTGTGTGGAAAATGCAAAGCTTGCCATTACATTAAAACCATGGAGGAAAACACACGGTATCCTATAGCAAGGGCACCAATACCATTACACAATTTCTGACATGTAGCATACAGTTTGTGATGTATATACTCATTTGCCCCTGTAACATGAGGTATGTGGGAAGTACTATTCATAGTGTCATAAAGAGAATATTGGAACATAGGAGGGCCATTGATAATAATGACCCCCCTATTGCCCATGGTGAGACATTTCAAAGATGAACAATTTGGCAATAGGACTAAAATTGACCTACTATGCCATTGAACACATACCACGCAACAAGAGGGCGATGATCGTGTCACCATTCAGAGAAGGAAAAATCCAGACATATTATTGATCTAGAAACCAAATATCCTGGTGGTTCGAATACCAAGGAGAAACTTGAAGTGTGTCTTGGAAGGAACAGGTGCTTTTAAAGTTTACTGTTACTGTTATGTTTAATCTGTTGCTTGCCATCTGCTTTTCCTCCAGTCCTTCCTTTTCCCCCCATAAAACTTAACCTCATCCTTCCCCTCTTCCAATCCCCTTCAAAATTACCCCCTTTTCCCTTTCCCCTCCCACATGCTTTCTTGGATACCAGCATTTGATTGTACTATTCATTTGGGCTTTATTTTAATATTTTGATAATGCATATGTCCCGATGAAAAGCTCTAGTCTATTTCTTGGTGATTTGGTCTAATTTGCACAGGAAGGGAAGGAAGGAGATCTCTTGTGAGATGTGGCAATGGCCCATTTGGAGCCAATTTATTCTACCCTTTTTTACAACACTGCACAGTCTGTGGTGAATCAGATGAGCAGTTTTCACCTTTTTTTATTATTTTGTTTTTCACTGGTTTGTACTTTCCTGTTAGCTGTGTCAATTTGCATAGATATTGTTTACTCTATTTGAACATTCTTATTTTGTTATGTGCTTTGTTGATGAATCTTTTACACAGCATTAAGGGCCTGATTCTAACTTTGGAGGACGGTGTTAAACCGTCCCAAAAGTGGCGGATATACCACCTACCGTATTACGAGTCCATTATATCCTATGGAACTCGTAATACGGTAGGTGGTATATCCGCCACTTTTGGGACGGTTTAACACCGTCCTCCAAAGTTAGAATCAGGCCCTAAGTATGTTTTTATTGAGGCTTGTTGCATAACTGTGGTCAGGCCCTGGGATCTGCGTATAATGCTTGCTAGTTCTGCATTATGGATGTATATATATAATGCTACTACATAATGCTACTTTTGCATCTCATTTTTGTCATTCTGATATGGAGATTGCTGTTATGTGGCCTCATTACAAAGAGTATGGGGGTCATTACGACCCTGGCGGAACAAGTCCGCCAGGGCCGTGGGACGCGGTGGCACCGCCGACAGGCCGGCGGTGCCCCGCGGGGCATTCTGACCGCGGCGGCTCAGCCGCGGTCAGAGAAGGGAAACCGGCGGTCTCCCGCTGCCCCAAAGGAATCCTCCAAGCCGGCGCAGCATGCTGCGCCAGCATGGGGATTCCGACTCCCCCTCCCGCCATCCAGTTCCTGGCGGTTCTCCCGCCGGGAACCGGATGGCGGGAGGGGGAGTCGCGGGGCCCCTGCCGTGCCCATGCCGTAAGAGGGCCCCTAAAAGT
The DNA here is from genome assembly GCF_031143425.1 of Pleurodeles waltl. NCBI lineage: Eukaryota > Metazoa > Chordata > Amphibia > Caudata > Salamandridae > Pleurodeles > Pleurodeles waltl. Next base: position 989,578,844 of record NC_090436.1, on the reverse strand, counting down.
ATTTCAGTGTCTGCAAAGCAGACACTGAAATACGCGACGGGTGCAACTGCACCCGTCGCACCTTCCCACTCCGCCGGCTCTATTACGAGCCGGCGTCATCGTGGGAAGGGAGTTTTCCCCTGGGCTGGCGGGCGGTCTTGTGAAGACCGCCCGCCAGCCCAGGGGAAAACTCGGAATACCCTCCGCGGTCTTACGACCGCGGAGCGGTATTTCGGAGGGGGGAAGCCTGGCGGGCGGCCTCTGCCGCCCGCCAGGCTCGGAATGAGGGCCTATATGTGCCTACATGAGCTTTTGTACATACTTTCTCCACTATGAGGTTGATGTATTAGGAATGCGAATATACTGATACTGTATGTCATTATGTCATCAATCTGCAAAAGAGCCATTCTACAATATTTATAACTGTGGTTTGACTTAGAGATACATTATAGGCTCAGATGGGATACATCCAGAATGTATTATACACAATTTTCCATTATGGCTGTATTTTTACATTATTCATTGGTTATGTTTACTCACTTTGGGGGTCATTCTGACCTCGGCGGTAAAAGGCCCTTACCGCAGGTCAGAAGTCCGCCATTATACCGCCGTGGCCGCGGTAAACCGCCACGGTCATTCTGACCTCCAACTGGCAAACCGCCAAAAACCCGACATCCACGGAAGGCCGCCTCATCAGCAGGCAGCGATAAACTGGAGATGACCAAACCTCCACCGTCACGCCAACACAAACACGCCCATGCCATTAAGACCCACGAATCCACGCGGCGGTCTTTCAACCGCGGTATTCCATTGGCGGTACACACCGCCGCGCTCAAAATACACACACACATACAAAACACAGCCACATTGGACAATTACAAATACACACACCTGATACACATACACACAATACTCCCACACACCCAACACCATGTAAAACACACACCCACATCACCCACAAACCCCCACAAATCGAAAATCAGAGACAAGGCGCAATACACAGAGAGAGAGCACAGAGAACGCAAACCACAACACACACAGGAACCCAACATCATCACCCACACCACATCTACGCATACATCACCACACACCACTACTCACATCACCACAAACAGCACCCCACACCTCATCCACACCACCCCATGGCACCCCAAAGACACCCCAGGTTCTCGGACCAAGAACTCAGGGTCATGGTGGAGGAAATAATAAGGGTAGAGCCCCAGCTCTTCGGCACACAGGTGCAGCACACCACAATAGCCAGGAAGGCGGAGCTATGGCAAAGGATCGTCGACAGGGTCAACGCTGTGGGACAGCATCCCAGAAATCGGGAAGACATCCGAAAGCGCTGGAACGACCTACGGGGGAAGGTGCGCTCGATGGTGTCAAGACACAACATCGCTGTGCAGAAGACTGCCGGCGGACCCCCACCCACTCCACCCGAATTCACTGCATGGGAGCAAGAGGTCTTTAACATCCTGCATCCTGACGGCCTCGCTGGAGTAGCCGGAGGAATGGACTCTGGTAAGTCTAATCTCAACTACTTCACCCCCCCCAACCACCAGCATGCCAACCCACACCCCAACCCTCACCCCCAACCCCCCAGCACACATCCTCCCTGCCAATGTCTCACCAGCACAACCCACCCAACCCAACACCAAACCCTGAATGCCAACACAAACCATGGACAGCCATCACCTATGCATGACCACTGCACATACCCATCCCCCCCCACAAACCACCCTCACATATCCTCCCACAAGGGAATGCCAGCACTGGGGGACAAGGGCACCCACCAATCGCACGCCATGGCACACACAGAAGCAATAACCATACTCTTTTACCCCTGCAGGGCCCGAACGCCAACCCACCGGCCAGGAGGGTCCAGAATTGTCCATCCCACCCCGAGAACAGGCCCCCAGTAATGACAGCAGCTCTGTCGACCTAGAACCTGATGACCAGCCCGGACCATCGGGGACCTCTGGACAGTCGGTTCCCCACACACAGACACAGGCCACAGCAGACCTAACCCCCTCTGGGAATACCAGCACAGCTCCCACCCAGCGGGCCCATGCCTCTGTCTCAATCAGCGGTGTGTCCACCACTACAGGGCATCCAGGCTGACCCACCACCCCAACAACAACAGGGACCTGGGGGCAGTGGTAGTGGGCACACCGTCCAGGGGACAGAGGCCCGGGGAAACAGGGGAACTGGGAGGGCTGCTGTGCGACAGGGGGGGGGGACAGGCCCAGGGAACCCACTCTCCAAGAGGACCTCACCACCATCATGGGAGCATACCACCACTCCCAGGAGATGATGGCGACGGTACTGGCCAGGTTCCAGGAAATCCAGGCACAGCAGGAGGAACGCTACATGGGGTTCAGAGACGAACTCAGGAACATCGGTTCCGCAATGGGGACCATCGTCCTGGCCCTCAACCGGATAGAAACTACATTGCGGGACCATGTGGCACCCCAAAGGGCCCCTGTCACTAGCCTGGACCAGGAACAGCCTACCACCTCCGCCGGCGCTAGTGGACAGGAGGCCCCCACACCACGACAGGCCACCAGAACCCCACCTCCTGCTGAAGAACAACCACCCCGCAAGAGGAACCTGAGATCACAAAAGAAGACAGAGTAGGATGCCAAGACCCCCGCCAGCATAAGATACCCCCTGATGTCATCCCACTGTCCCACATTGTCACCCTGTCCAACCTTAAACAGCCCCTGCTCCATCCTTCCACAGGCATATGGACAATGCACCTGTGAAACTGAGAACTGGACTCTGCCATGGACATTACTCCACCCCCACCCATCACCGTTTTACTATCATGGACCTATATGTAGCACTAAAAATAAATCACTAATTGCACTTCAAAAAACTGGAATCTGCTTGTATTCTTAACAAATGTATTACACATAACAGTTTAATAATGTTCAGTTACATTGTGATGACAACATACCAATGTCAATGAGCTTTAGTCCATGGTCAAACAAAGCAGAAGTCACGCAGTGGGTCTTACAGCTCTGAAAAGGGAAGGGAAAGTCAAAAATCTGTTAAAAGGAACTGGGGGTAAACACAGAAAGTAGAGATGCAGGAGGCCTGAAGTAAATGTAAAATGGCGTGGGTGATTCTTACCTGTGTGCTACTGAAAGTACTGTTGTATAACTGTGTCCCTGTTGTCCGTGTCGTCCCCGTCGTCTTCCTCCTCTTCACTCTCCACAGGCTCCACAGCTGCTACAACACCACCATCTGGACCATCCTTCTGCAGGAAAGGCACCTGGCGTCGCAATGCAAGATTGTGAAGCATACAGCAGGCCACGATGATCTGGCACACCTTCTTTGGTGAGTACATTAGGGATCCACCAGTCATATGCAGGCACCTGAACCTGGCCTTCAGGAGCCCGAAGGTCCTTTCTATAATCCTCCTAGTTCGCCCATGGGCTTCATTGTACCGATCCTCTGCCCTGGTCCAGGGATTCCTCACTGGGGTCAATAGCCAAGGCAGGTTGGGGTAACCAGAGTCACCTATTAGCCACACACGTTGTCTCTGTAGCTGTTCCATCACATAAGGGATGCTGCTATTTCGCATAACATACGCGTCATGCACTGACCCAGGGAACTTGGCATTTACATGGGAGATGTACTGGTCAGCCAAACAGACCACCTGCACATTCATCGAATGGTAATTTTTTCTGTTTCTGTACACCTGCTCATTGTCTTTTGGGGGTACTAAAGCCACATGGGTCCCATCAATGGCACCAATGATGTTGGGGCTATGTCCAAGGGCATAGAAATCACCCTTCACAGTGGCCAAATCACCCTCCTCAGGGAAAACAATGTAGCTCCGCATGTATTTAATCAGGGCAGACAACACTCTGGACAAAATCTTAGAAAACATAGGCTGAGACATCCCTGATGACATGGCCACTGTTGTCTGAAAAGACCCACTTGCTAAAAAATGGAGTACTGACAGAACCTGCACCAGAGGGGGAATTCCTGTGGGTTGGCGGATGGGGGACATCAGGGCTGGCTCCAGCTGGGCACACAGTTCATGTATAGTGGCTCGGTCAAGTCGGTATCGAAGAATAATATGTCGTTCTTCCATTGTCGACAGGTCCACCAGCGGTCGGTACACGGGAGGATTCCTCCTTCTCCTCGCAAGTCCCAGCGGACGGTGCCTAGGAAGGACAACATGGAGTACAGAGTCAAGCAACCCACAGGTACGTAACCACAGCTTGCACAGTACACGAATCGCTATGCATTGAATGGCTTGTATGAGTGGCAATTCAAGGCCTAGGCCTGTGTGACGCAGTAGAAATTAAGCCATGTGGGCCCTTGAAATGGCGGCTGCCTGACCTGAGAAGTGTGACAGTGGGATGTGAGGTCAATGCGCTGGCGTGGCACACCGTGGCGGTAGGCGGTCGAAGACCGCTGTGCGAAGCCGCATTGGTTAACATTGAACCCTATGGGTTTCAGGAGCCAATGACGAGGTGCGCCGGCGGTCGCGGTACGCACCGCCACAGGCGTGACCGCCATTTTCTATGTGATTAATCACTCGAGACCTGATCATCCACAGGAGAGGACCTATACTGCAAGTGCTGCTGTGACCTCGGTCTGGAAGAGACAATGGCTGCTGCGACTGGGGAAAGGGCCCCTGCCTTCACTTCTGAAGAGTTGGAGAAACTTGTGGATGGGGTCCTCCCCCAGTATGCGCTACTCTACGGTCCTCCAGACCAACAGGTAAGTACACTGGGTGCACGTTGAATGGGCTATGCCTGGGTTGGGTATGGTGGATGTAAGATGGTGGGGTGGGGAGAGAATGAGTAGTGCAAGGCACGACAGATGAGAGCATGTGCTACATGGCAAGGTTGGGGAGGGGGGGGCAATCACATCTAACATGCAGAAAAATGATGATATTTCCTATTCCACCCTGTACATGTCAAATAGGTCAGCGCCCATCAGAAAGTCGACATTTGGCGTCCTATCGCCAAGGAAGTCCGGGCCCTGGGGGTCCACAACAGACGGGGCACCCACTGCCGAAAGAGGTGGGAGGACATCCGCCGCGGGACCAGGAAGACCGTCGAGTCACTGCTGGGGATGGCCTCCCAACGTAGGAGGGGTGCCAGTCGTACCTTGACCCCCCTGATGTCCCGGATCCTGGCGGTGGCCTACCCCGATTTGGATGGGGGCGTGAGGACATCACAGCAGACACAAGGGGGTGAGTACCAGCACATTCTGCTATCTTTACACCCAGTGGAGGCGTCTGGGTGGGGGAGGAGGGCTGTGGGTGACATTAGGCCAGGGCGCTTTCTGTAGTGTAGTCCCCTCCTTTAGGCATGGCCCTGTGCCCCCGCCCCCCACCTCTGTAGGGTGCCAAGTACAGCAATCGATGGTCCAGCATCACCCATGTGCGCATTTGTTGTCCATAGACCTGTTGGCCTAGTCACAAGTACTGAGTAGTGTACCCCGATTGCGCGGCATAGTGCTTGAGGCTCCTGTGTCTGTCCTCTCCGCCAACGGTGTTGACAATGCATGCACTCAACCTGTTTTTATTTCTCCCCCCACCCTTTTTCTTTATCTTCTTGTGCATGTGTGCATTAGCATCATCAGGCGGAGGAGATTTGGCATCGGAGCACGAGGGATCTGCAACTCACAAGGCCCCGGTGGGCCATGGTACAGACACCGAGGTCACCAGTGATACGGAGGGCGAGGGGAGCACCACAACGGGGACCTGTGGTGACACCAGCGACACCGACACGTCCTCAGAAGTGAGCTCCCTAGCGGTGGCGGCAACATCTGGGCCCCCCGCCTCTACAGGTACAGCCGCCACCCATCGCACCAGCTCCGCCCTCCCAGCAGCCCCTCAGCCTTCGCTCCGTGCCCGCTCACCCAAGAAGGCGGGCATCTCCTTCGCCCCAGGCACCTCAGGCCCTGCCCCTGTTACCCCTTGCTGCCCTCAGTGAGGAGGTCATTGACCTCCTACAGACCATCATTGTTGGGCAGTCTACCCTTTTGAATGCCATCCAGGGGGTAGAGAGGGAGGTGCATCGGAGCAATGCATACCTGGAGGGCATTCATTCGGGTCAGGCTGCCCATCAACGATCGTTCAATGCTCTGGCCTCAGCACTGACGGCAGCCATTGTCCCTGTTTCCAGCCTCCCTCTTCTAACTGCCTCCACCCTGTCTCTGTCTCCTGTTCCTCAGCCTATCCCATCCACACCATCAGACCAGCCTGCACACACCTCAACACCCAAGGGCAGCTCATCCAGACATAAGCACCACAGATCACACAAGCATTCACCCAAGCAACATCCAGATGCAGACATGGCAACAGTCACTACCACCTCTGTGTCCCCCTCCTCCTCGTCTCCCTCCTCCCTCCCTGTGACGTCTCCACTCACACCTGCATGAACACCACCATCAGCCAGTACTTCCATCACCAGCACACCCTCCAGTAAGGTCCGCACACGTCCAGTCACCACCCCCACTGCCATTTACACGTCCCCTGTGTCCTCTCCCACTGTGTCTGTCACCCCCTCTTCCAAGACACACAAACGCAGCCACCCACCCACCCAACAGCCAACCACCTCACGACAGCCTCCGTCACAAGCACCTGCACCCAAAGACAGCACACCTGACTCTCCTACAACCACATCCTCTTCCTCCACTCCCATAACCACTACACCTACCCTTTACATTGGTCCTAAAAAACTTTACCTCTCCAAACTTAACCTCTTTGCCCCACCTGACCCACCCCCTCCATCTGCTAAGAGTCCCAAGAGCACCTCAGCCAGCACCAGCCCTTCTTCAAGTGTCACCATTGTGCACGGGTTTTGGAGTCCACCCTTTCCCAGCACTGATACATCGGCCAGCAGCAGGGGACAGCCAGCCCTCCCCCTGGAAAGAGGACCCGTAAAATCAAGGGCCGTCGTGAGAAGACTGACACAGCTGCCCCCAAGGAGCAAAGTCCTGGGCCGTCACCTGCCACAACATCCAGGGGAGGCAAGGGCCAGAGAGGCTCATTGAAGGAGGGCAAGGGCGGCAGGGCGGAGAAGTCAGCCAGCAGGGGCGCGGACCAGGAGGGCCCCACTAGCCCCATCCCGGGTGTGAGGGAGGACACCCACGGGCCCAGGACTCTGTCACAGAAGGGTCCAGCAACTGCACGGTCGGAGGGCGACTAAGTAAGGAGTCCTGGCCAGGTCTGGCTCCCTTGAATGACTGGACAAGCACCGCTGAAGAGGGCCCCGCCGTGAAGAAAGGCACCGCTGAAGAGGGCCCCGCCGTGAAGAAAGGCACCGCTGAAGAGGGCCCCGCCGTCTCAAGCACCGCTCCGCTGGGCCCTTCCTGTCAAGCACTGCTCCGCTGGGCCCTTCCTGTCAAGCACCGCTCCGCTGGGCCCTTCCTGTCAAGCACCGCTCCGCTGGGCCCCGCCGTCTCAAGCAGCACTCCGCTGGGCACCGCCGTCTCAAGCACCGCTCTGCTGGGCCCTTCCTGTCAAGCACCGCTCCGCTGGGCCCCGCCGCCTCAAGCACCGCTCCGCTGGGCCCTTCCTGTCAAGCACCGCTCCGCTGGGCCCTTCCTGTCAAGCACCGCTCCGCTGGGCCCCGCCGTCTCAAGCACCGCTCCGCTGGGCCCTTCCTGTCAAGCACCGCTCCGCTGGGCCCCGCCGTCTCAAGCACCGCTCCGCTGGGCCCTGCCGTCTCAAGCACCGCTCCGCTGGGCCCCGCCATCTCAAGCACCGCTCCGCTGGGCCCTTCCTGTCAAGCACCGCTCCGCTGGGCCCCGCCGTCTCAAGCACCGCTCCGCTGGGCCCCGCCGTCTCAAGCACCGCTCCGCTGGGCCCTTCCTGTCAAGCACCGCTGGCCCATTGACAGTTCCTGTTCTGTGTCGAGCTAGTGTTCACGCTGCACTCGGGGCACCCTGCCTCCTCCATTACCTGTGGAGTCTGTAATCCACCTGATGGCCTGTGTCTCTGCACTCGCCAGGATGGCACAGTGGGCAGACCACCCACTGTAGAGACTTGAGAGACTGTGGCTTTGCACTCCCCAGGATGGCACTGTGGGCAGACCACCCACTGTAGAGACTTGTGAGACTGTGGCTTTGCACTCGCCAGGATGGCACAGTGGGCAGACCACCCACTGTAGAGACTTGAGAGACTGTGGCTTTGCACTCCCCAGGATGGCACAGTGGGCAGACCACCCACTGTAGAGACTTGTGAGACTGTGGCTTTGCATTCCCCAGGATGGCACAGTGGGCAGACCACCCACTGTAGAGACTTGTGAGACTGTGGCTTTGCACTCCCCAGGATGGCACAGTGGGCATGGTGGACCCTTCGTGGATCTGGCGTCGTGGACTCATGTGGCTGAGGTGCCCCCCCTTCCCTTCCCCCTGAGGTGCCTGTAGTTTTGTCATCTGATGTTCCAGCAGTGTTCTCTCCAACGGACTCAGGTCTCCTGTGTGGGCTTTGCCCATGTGTTGATACACTTTGGCCCACGGACAGTGGAAATTTAAGTGACTGTGCAGGACTTATTGCCTATGTTTATCGGTTTCGCAATGTTCTTACTTTTTTTTTTTACAATTCATATTGCTATTTTTCCATGACTTCAAAGAACCTATTTTATACATAAATTTTGTTTCTCACTTTAATTATGTCTTTGCATTATTCCGGGGGGTTTGGGTGGTGTCACTGTGACTTGGTGCTCTGCATTGGTGTGTAGATAGTTGGGGGGGGGTCGCATATGTGTGTGCCCGTAAGCTTTCCTCCTCCCCCCTCCCCAGTGTCGTAGGTGCAGTACTCACCGTTGTCGTCTGCGCCGGCGTTCGTACTCGTGGTAGATGAGCAGGTAGACAATAGCTGGTAGGATGTTTAATTTGGGTTCCATGCTGTTCTCCGTCCTCATGGAGTGTGTATAGGTGAGCGATTTCCCGTTCGTAGTCTGTTTCCGCCGTGTTTTTATCGGCGGGGCTCCCGCCCCGGAAAAGGTGGCGGATTGGTGAGTTGTGATAGTGTGGTCGGTACATTGTCTGCCGCCTGCCTGTTGGCGGTGACCGCCGCGCTGTTTGTGTGTCCCGCCGTGGCGGTCGGAGTGTTAAAGTGGCGGGCTGTGTTGGCGGTTCCCGCCAGGGTCAGAATTCCATTTTTTGGACCACCTGCCTGTTGGCGGGTTGGCCGCCGCTTTATCACCGACCGCCAGGGTTGGAATCACCCCCTTTGTTGTCTGAGTGAACTTACGCCACATTTGTTATGGGAGCATATAGGCCCTCATTCTGACCTTGGCGGGCGGCAAAGTCCCGCCGTCAGGTTACCGTTCCGCGGTCGATAGACCGCGGCGGTAATTCTGACATTCCCGCTGGGCTGGCGGGCGGCCGCCTTCAGGCCGCCCGCCAGCCCAGCGGGAAAGAGGCTTCCACGATGAAGCCGGCTCGGAATCGAGCCGGCGGAGTGAAAGCTGTGCGACGGGTGCAGTTGCACCCGTCGCGTATTTCACTGTCTGCGCAGCAGACAGTGAAATACATTTAGGGGCCCTCTTACGGGGGCCCCTGCAGTGCCCATGCCAGTGGCATGGGCACTGCAGGGGCCCCCAGGGGCCCCGCGACCCCCCCTACCGCCATCTGGTTCCCGGCGGGCGGACCGCTGGGAACTGGATGGCGGTAGGGGGGGTCGGAATCCCCTCGGCGGCGCAGCTAGCTGCGCCGCCTTGGAGGATTCCAATGGGCGGCGGTACACTGGCGGGTGACCGCCAGTGTTGCCGGTCCGACCGCGGCTTTACCGCCGCGGTCGGAATGCCCATTGGAGCACCGCCGGCCTGTCGGCGGTGCTCCCGCGGTCCTCCAACCCGGCGGTCATGGACCGCCAGGGTTGGAATGACCACCATAGTCTTATCCCTATTATGTTTATAATAAACTGTAATTTTAAAAATTAGGAATTATCCTATATGAATTGTCCTTATATGTATGTTATATTACTATTCTTTTTGTTTATAATCTGCACTTTACTTTGTTAAGTGGCATTGGTTCACAGCACATTGTAGTACCTGTTACATGATTTAGAATATGCATTCCAAGATGGCACTCACTGCATTTGTAGGTTGTTTTCATATGTCCTTTCTTTATGTCTATCATTTTTATAAACCAAGCTTCCACCACTGTGGTCAGGTGATCAAGGCCCCTTAAGGCCAAATCGATTTGAGTTGCTTGACTGCAAGAATCCATGTTGATTTTGATGAGCTGAGTGAACAGCATAATTTTCTCTGTGGATGTGCATTTCTTTCTGACTGGCTCCGTTGGACAACAGCTCCACCCTTGTGCAGGCCAAGACCACAGAAGCAGATTGTTGATATACTTTAAATTAGGTTACATACCAAAAAATTATATTCTTGACCACAATATCTTGTATCAAAATATTTCTGCACTAACAATTTTTTGACATAATATTTTGTCTGTCTTATCCTGTAAGATCGCTCTAGCCTAAGTGATAGCTTAATGAGTCTGTGCAACATGCCTAGCTCTGCTGCCTACCCCTTAGGATTGTGAGTTTTTTGTATCTGTCCAAATTGCTCCTGTAAGTGAAATTCTTAGTTATAACATATGACTGAGAAAATACTGGAAAGTGGAAGGATGGAGAAATAAAAGGACCTGAAACATAGATGAGAAGGAAACTACAATGAAAAAATGAAAAGACGTCAAATATGCATTTTGGTTTTGTAATATTCAGTAGTGTCAACAGACCTTTCAACCTGGGTCACAGGAGTGATGCATACTGTCCCACTCATGTGCCGTTCCACTGTGGTGTACTTAAAGCACTCTTGGCCTACATGATGATTGAATGTAGCATGAGGCAGGCGTGATGCTTGCATAGACGTGCTGTGTTGTATGTGTGCCTGTACTTGGTATATAACATGGAGGCCAATGTGTTCCATTTGGGGAGCTCAGAGTCTGGAAAGGCTTGTTTGAGGTGAGGACTTTATTCCCAGTTACGGGATGTGGTTTACAGATATTCCTGAGGACTGGGGTGAGCACACACACACACACAGGAGGAAGGGAGCAGAGCATCTTCTGTGCACATCAAATGTCTCTTTGATTCAGAATGAGATACACTTAGTGGGGTCTGGGGTCATTGTCTGGCGACATGGTGTGTCTGATAAGGTTGTCACTGTAAGGCCAGGGCATCATAATAGAGAGGAGGACTTAGGCCTTTGAACCTTAGTGAGGCATATTTCAGTGGAGGTTGACAGCCAAATGTGATCATTGTTTACTCCGTTGGCCTGTGTTGTGGAGCAGTCAGAAATGCAGATGCTCCTGCTTTTGCAGACCATCTTTTTGGCACAGGATAGGACAGAAGAGATGGCACATAAAGGAAAATAATGCTCTCAAAAGAAATTCATGAAACCAGACACTAAATCACATCTGTGTCCAGAGATAGACTATGAAGATGCGAGCATGAGTCCCACAAGCTGTTTATCAGGATGGAGACAAGATCACTAAGACTATGTCCTACTGCAACAAGGACCTGGGGGAAGGTCTGCTATTCTCTCTGCTGGGTGAGAGGCCATCACCCACGAAGTCAAGTCAACTTCCCTTGAGCCTGGAATTCCAGCCCCCTGCTTGCTGGACAAGATGATTGGAACTTGTGAGGTGGAAGAGAGTACCTGGAGGAAGTGATATAATTGACTGGATCCCAGTGAATAAGGTGTGAGACTCCCAAGATTGAGGACTATCTGCACCTTTCGCAGTTTGTCTGTGACCCGTGTATGATGCAAGGGGGCCACCATGAAGGTTAAGGCTTTTAAACTTGCTGTGTTGTAAGTCAGCAACTCCTGTATGTAAGGTGGAGGCCACCATGAAGAGGCAGCTCCTTTGCTATGGCGAAGGAGCGTCGCCCCACTGGCTCTGCCAGAAGCAGACAAATAAAACTAAAGATCATTTTATTTGTATGCTGGCACAGCCAGCAGTGCAGAGGGGGTGGGCTGGGCCACAGGAGGTGGGAGGAGAGGAGAGTGCACCTAAGTGTGCATGTGTGTTTGGCCAGTGTTGTGTGTGCTTATGCTTGGGTGGAATGTTGAGGCCGGTGACATGACTGGGTTCCATTACATTTGTGACATGGGGAATCTACTTGTGTCAGTTGAGCCTCGGTGTGTTCCTGGACGGACCTGTTCCTTGTACTGCGCAGACAAAAACACGGGAGCGAAAATCGTTGTGCTGGCAGGCGAGCACGCGTTATCTTGACAACGGGAAGCTTGATGCAAGCTTTTTTTATTATGGCGTGGTTATCCGCGTACGTGCTACTCAAACAGAAATGCGCGAGCGGAAACCATTGTGCTGGTTGGCCTGCGCATGTCACCTTAGCAACAGCAACGTTGCACTTACAGACGCGCACGTGTTACCCTAGTTACTGAGACACTTCCTCCTGTGTTTTTTTTCTCCGTTTGAGCATCACCTTGACAATTGGAGCGCTTTCATATGTAATTGACTTTGTTTCTGGCTAACGTGTTGCAATCGTCTTTATTTTATTATTTTATTTTTTTCTTGGTCAACGTCAACCTGCACTTTATCAAGCACATGGGGAACAGGTCCGGCATCAATTAATTTAAGGCAATCATAGAAATGGGATATTACCTTACCTTTACTTTGGAACCAAGCAATTCCTTTGGAACCAAGCACTGGGGCGGTACAGTATGGCACAACCAAATTTTACCATTATTCCTCCACAAGCGTTTTGGTCTGCTGGAAGTACGCCAACTGTCAAGTGGGTGGAATGGAAGGACTATTTCCTAAATTACCTTGGTGCAATTGATGTAGAGAATAAAATGACTGCGGAACAGAAGAAAAAGATCCTACTACATTCGCTGGGACCTATTGGTTTACAGACTTATAATAAAATGCCAAAATGTCCTGTGAGTGGGGATGTATGCATTTTTGGTGCAGCAATGCAGGACCTTGACAAATAGTTTGCACCTAAAGTTTGCATCAGAATTGTTCAATGTAAGTTTTTTCAAAGGAAACAAGAAAAAGGGGAGTCTGTGGACGACTATGTTGCAGACTTAAAGAAGTTAGCACTTGATTGCAAATTTGGTGCAATCCATGATGACCTAGTAAGGGATCAATTAGTCATGCACTGCAACAACCAATCCATTCAAGAAAGATTGTGGATAAATAGTGACTCTTCACTTGAGGATATCTTAGCCATTGTACGGAAGGCTGAAATTTATGGAAGGTTTGCCCTGGAGTTGAAGTCAACGGAGAAAGGCACTGATTGTGTTTATAAAGTGATGAATCGTAAACCTGTGAAGGAACAGAAAACTCAAAAAAGTGGAGATGGTGAACAAAGGTGTTATAGATGTGATAGCAAGGAGCATTTGGCATATGCTAAAACATGCCTAGCCTTAAAACTCAAAGGTAGCAAGTGTGGTATTGTGGGTCACTTTTCAAGAGTGTGCAAAAATAAAAAAGAAGATAGTCAAATGCATACATGAAGGCAGTGACCAGACAGGCAGTGATATTGAAGAGAAAAATGCTGAGTACAGAGAAGCTGCAGATGAGGAGAATTTTGTTTTGAACATTATGTGAACGAGAGTTTGTGAAAATTAAAAAAGAGTTAAGCAAAGTACCTAATTTAGGAAGCTTTGACCCAGAATTAGACACCTTTGTAACTACTGACGCTAGTAACAAAGGACTGGGTGCAGTTTTATCTAAGAGAAACAAAAATGGAAGGGACAAGATTATTTTGTTTGCTTATAGATCTTTGTAGCCATCTGAGGAAAGGTATTCTGTGATTGAAAAAGAGGTCTTAGCTTGTACTTGTGCATTGGAGCATTTCCGTGCATTTGTATGGGGTAAAAACATAACGATTCAATCATAAACCTTTGATCAAGCTACTAACCTGCAAAGGTAGTGTATTGGCATCAACAAGGATGCTGAGGTTATCTATGCGCATGAAGGATTTTACATACCGCATGGTGTATGTACCTGGCAAGAACAATTTGATGGCTGATTGATTGTCCAGATTCCAAGTCCATTAGAAAAGTGTCTGGATGATCCGTGGAGTGAATTCAGTATTTCTCTTGTACATGATTCTGGTAAACCTACTCTGAATAAAGATTTTTGGGGAAAGGAGATGGATGATGCTGTTTTACAATCTGTTTTAATTTAAAGTAGATTTTGGAAGGGTGGCTTAGGAAGGACCAGCTGACTTAATCTAGTAAGTACTTTTGGGAAGTTAGATCTGAACATTCAGTGGTTAAGGATGTTATTTTGAGGGGAGATAAAATTGTTCCTCCATGTGGTGTGAGGGAGGCGATTTTGGAACTATGTCATGAAGGCCATTTTGGCATGGTCAGGACCAAATCTGTAGATAAGGTTTTATTTTGGTGGCCGGGCGTGGACAAAGCTGTGGAAAGGTTTGTTAGATCTTGTAGGGTGTGTTCTACAGCTGATAAGAGCTTGTGTACTATGAGACCACTTATGGAGCAAATGCTGTTACCCAAGCAACCGTGGGAATGTGTGGCTGTGGACTTGTTTGGTCCGGTAGGAGATGCACAGGAGTGTGTAATTGTACTAATTGACTTGTATTCCAAATGGCCAGAAGTGGGAATACTAGGAAGGGCTGACACTATTACAGTTTTGGAATTCCTGGGCAAAACGTTTCTGTCTGAAGGTGTTCCAGTGAACTTGTTGAGTGACAATGGTGTGCAATTTGTTCCTGGTGCTGCAAGGAAGTATTTTGAGAGAGTGAGGATTAAGCATAGAACTACATCTCTGTATAATCCCAGTGGAAATGGAACTGTAGAAAGGTTTAATAGAGTCATCAAGGGTGTTATTCAAGGAGCTTTGGGAAAGTGTGAGGACTGGCATATTGCTGTTTTCAAGGTGGTGTGGGCATATAGAATCACGGAGAATGGTGCAACAGGATTAAGTCCTTTTGTTATTATGAGAGGAAGGAGTCCTAGGAGTAAACATAACCCTGCTTGGTTGGTGAATACTGGAATTAAACAATGGTCCATGGACTTGGTAAGGGATTGTTTGGACAGATCACAAGTGAAAATTAAATCCTATTATGATAAGCTTCATAGTGTGGAGCCTGTCGAGGTTAAGGTGGGTGATTGGGTCCGTGTTAAGAAGCCTTATAAGGTTAGGAAGGGTGAAAGTCAGTATTTTGAACCAGAGCAGGTGAAAGAAGTGCTGCATAATGCTGTTAAATTGAGTGATGGTAGGGTTTGGAATCTCAAACGTGTTGCCCTACTTAACAGTGGGCAGAATCTTACTGGTAGTGACATGGATCTGGATGGAACTGTGAATGTGAGAGGAGCTTCTGATTGGTTAGAGGATGAGGTGAGACACTGTGGGGCATATTTATACTCTGAATTGCGTCTTTTTTTTTGCCGCAAATCCGACGCAAAACTAACTCCATATTTATACTTTGGCGTTAGACCTGTCTAGCGCCAAAGATCTTGGAGTTTGCGTAATTTTTTAGCGTGGACACCTTCCTTGCGTTAATGATATGCAAGGTAGGCGTTCCCTTCGAAAAAATGACTCCGAGGCATGTGCGCCGTATTTATACTCCCGGGCAAAAATGACGCCCGGGAGTGGGCGGGTCAAAAAAAATTACGTCCAGCTGCTTTTGCGTCATTTCTTAACGCCTGGTCAGGGCAGGCATTAAGGGACCTGTGGGCTCGGAAGGAGCCCAGAGGTGCCCTCCCATGCCCCCAGGGACACCCCCTGCCACCCTTGCCCACCCCAGGAGGACGCCCAAGGATGGAGGGACCCATCCCAGGGAACTTAAGGTAAGTTCAGGTAAGTATTATTATTATTTTTTTTTGTGGCATAGGGGGGCCTGATTTGTGCCCCCCTACATGCCACTATGCCCAATGACCATGCCCAGGGGACAGAAGTCCCCTGGGCATGGCCATTGGGCAAGGGGGCATGACTCCTGTCTTTGCTAAGACAGGAGTCATGTCAATGGAGGGTGGGAGTCATAAAAGATGGCGCAAATCGGGTTGAGGCAGATTTTTTGCCTCAGACCGACTTGCCCCATTCTTTGACGCCCAAGCTCCATTTTCCCCTACGCCGGCACTGCCTGGTGTGGGCAATTTTTTTTGACGCACACCAGTCAGCTCCGCCGGCTAACGTCATTCCATAAATAAGGCGCCCACATGGTGCTTTGGAATGGCGTTAGCCGGCGTTAAATTTTTTGACGCACAACTGCGTTGGCGCAGTTGTACGCCAAAAAGTATAAATACGGCCCTGTGTGTCTGGTGAGGATGGTTCTCATAATATTGACCGGATGAGTGTTGTTGGTGATCGTGAGGTTGGTATGAATGAGTGTGAAGGCTATACAGGAGATGAGAGGCAAGTATCAGATCCTGTGATGGAGCCTTCAGGTGGTGTGTTGCGTGAAGGAAGAAGGAAGGTGATACCACCATGTTGGTTGAAAGAGGGTTGTATTTATTTAGTTTGTACTTATGTTGTGTAAAGATTTTGTGTGTTTGTTTTTGGTTGTGATAAAGGGGGAAGATGTGTTGTGTGTGCTTTATTCAGGATATCTAGAGGGTGTTTGGTTTGTATTTATTTAGTTTGTACTTATGTTGCGTTAAGATTTTGTGTGTTTGTTTTTAGCTAGGATAAAGGGGGAAGATGTGTTGTGTGTGCTTCTGCTTGGGTGGAATGTTGAGGCCGGTGACATGACTGGGTTCCATTACGTCTGTGACGTGGGGAATCTACCTGTGTCAGTTGAGCCTTGGTGTGTTCCTGGATGGACCTGTTCCTCGTACTCCGTTCTCAGTAAAGAAGATATTGACTCACCTTCTGGCTCCAGTGTATCCATCGCGCAGTAACCACTACAGCCAGCCCTCTGAGGTCGGCTAAACACACATGCACACTTAGGTTTCTCCCACCTGACTGTATACACAGCCAAGCTGGAGAAACTGCACAGACCCCAGGGCTGTGTCTGAGTGGCAGTCACTGCTGATCAGACTAATCCTGGCACAACTTTCACACAAGGTTTTGCATGAAAGCAGCACCAGGATTGCTGGGGAGCGTGTACGAGTGTCCCAGCAGTAAATACTGGGACACCAGAAGAAGAGGAGCCCAAATGCCCAGCAGTGAATGCTGGGACACCAGAGGAAGAGGAGCACAAGGTGGCAGGATGTGGCAGGGGTGGAAGCAAGGTAAGTTTTAATTTTTTACATTTTTTTTAGCTCATCTCTGTCCCCACCCGCCCACCCCCTGTTTTATGCGGCGGCCGCTGCTGTCAGAAGGTGCACTAAACAAAGGGATATTCCCCAATATTTAGACATCTGCTCGTGGACCTGGCGTGGCTGCATTTCTAAGAGGCACATGCTTAAACTTTAAAAGTTCTTTGAGAGAGATTATAGGCATTAGATGGGATTATGAGGAGTAAGAGGAGAGCCAAGGAAAAATTGAAAGACTGCAGTCTGTGCACTTGTGAACATGAAAGGCATGTTAGTTGTTTCACATTTCCACGGAGTGAGTGCAACTGGGTCGACTGGTGACGGAAATTGTGTGCGTTTTCTTTCAGAAGAGGGATGATTTTCTCTCCTGCTGCATGAGTGAGTCTGCAGATGAAGGTGTGTGTTTTTAGCGGCTTATAAATAGAGGCGAGTGAGAACCTTACCTCGAATGAAATCTTCTTACTAGGCAGGAAAAGCAATGTGACAGGTTTCTCCCTGAAAAGTAATGAGCATGCAATTGTTTTAGGAGGGGTTTTCCCTCCAAAAGGTGCTTGAGTAATAGTTTGCCCGACCTGAAAACATGCATAAGACTAATAGTAAAGATCAGTGAAACCAGGCAGATCCACCCCCAGACCCCCAAGGGAACACCAGTGCAAAACATGTTGGTAAAATTAGGTAAACACACATTTATGGCCAAATAAATAGAATGAGGTCATAGAAAATTATTTGAAGTTGTATATTTCTGAGAATGTGTTTGAATTAATGTAAAAAGCCACTATGACCTTCAGAGGTGGAAGTATTGAATGAAAGGGAACACGTGCAACTGATAAAACAAATGAGAGCAAAGTAAATGAACAAATATGCAAGGTGTTCTCGAATTTGAAGAAAGAAGTTTGTTAAGGCAAAAAGTCAATTGGAGTAAATGCTTTGTAGAAGAGGCTGAATTGCAACCATCATTAGTTAAGCATTTGGCTCCTGTGGGACTTGAGGAAGATTGTCTTGTTGAAGAGTTGGCAAATGTTCATGTTTATCCTTCCCTACACTTGGGGGCATATTTATACTCCATTTGCGCCGAATGTGCGTCAACATTTTTGACGCACAATCAGCGCAAACGTTGCCCCATATTTAAACCCTGACGCACGGGCCCGCGGAAGATAAAAATCCGCAATGTGCGTCATTTTCTGGATGCGGCAACCCGCCCTGCGTTAATGATATGCAGGGTAGGCGTTCCCGTCCAAAAAAAGACGCACACGGCCGTGCGTCGTATTTACGCTTCCGGGCAAAAATGACCCTCGGCCGGGAGGCGGAGCAAAAAAATGACGCAAAGCCCGATGTGCGTCAAAATTTAACGCCTGGGTCAGGGCAGGCGTTAAAATGGGGCAAACACACCTGTATTTAATCAGAGCACACAGAACAAACAACAGAGCAGCAGAGCAGCAGAGCAGCAACAGGGAGACATGGAGGTGATTTTTATCCAGCGTGCACGTAGACGCAGAGCCCTGCAGCAACAACAGCAGCTACAACAACAACAGCAGGGACCCCAAAGGAAGCGCAGAAGGCAGGAGAGGATATTCCACCCAAGAACAACCCTGCATGGCCTCAGGGAACACGACATCATACAGAGGTACCGGTTGAACTGGCAGGCCATTCAGCAGCTGCTGAGAAATATTGAACAGCAGTTGGCCCCCACTTTAGTGACACCCCACACCATCCCAACAGAAACAAAGCTGCTTGCCGTACTTCACCTGCTGGCAAGTGGCTCGTTTCAGACAACTGGTGCCCTGGTTGGCGGAATATCACAACCATCATTCTCCGCATTTCTGCCAAAAGTACTGGATGCCATCATTCGCCTGACACCCCTCCACATCTGCTTCCCTAACACACTGCAGAAGCAGCAGGAAACAAAACAGGGTTTCTACGCCATCAGTGGCTTCCCACACGTCCTTGGTGCAATCGACTGCACACACGTACGCCTTGTGCCACCTGCTGCAACAGAACACCTCTACCGCAACAGGAACCACACACATTCCATCAACGTGCAGGCCATAGTCGATCACCAAGGATTGATCAGCAACATCGTTGCTAAATATCCTGGGAGTGTACATGACTCCTTCATCTTCCGTCACTCTACCATCAACCAACACTTCCAGGATGGACGGTATGGCAATGGAATACTTGTTGGTAAGTACAGAAATCTACTTATATACACACTGCACAGCAACCCTCTAGGACACACAACACATACACCACAACAGCAACATGTCGACAGGAACACACTGAGGTCCTCACATCACTAGCCATGTTTCTTAAGTCACCATTGAACCTGTCACACATTGGAATTTACTGTACAGCCTAATGTGAAGACATTAATGAGTGTGGTTGCCTAAATGTCACCTTGCAAATTGTAAGTGTCCTGTACATTAATACATTGCATAAGTCTAAAGGTATGGGATGTCCAGGGTACTTTCATATGAACGTGTTAACAACACTTTCAATTTTAACTCTGCATGGAACTATCATCTCACCCCCAGTGAAGACACACGGACACCTGTATCACAAGTCACAATGCTATGGAGGACACACTCTATTGCAATTCCCAAAACATACTGCTGACAAACGGTTAGCTAATAAACACTTGCTCAGCCAAGGAAAAAACACAATGCAAAAGTTTTAGCCTACAAGTATAGGTTGTCACATTAGTACACAAAAGAGTCACAGACAACACAAGACAACTACTGCCATTAAAGGTCTTAACAAGAGTGCCTCCTACATCTACATGATCCCATTCTGTGTTTTTCTTTCAGCTGATCAGGGGTATGGCATCCAGCCTTGGCTAATGACACCATTTGGGAACCCGACTACTGCTTCAGAGCGGGCATACAATGACGCCCATAAGAGGACACGCAGCATTGTTGAGCGGACCTTTGGGATCCTCAAGTCAAGGTTCCGCTGCCTTGACATCACTGGCGGTAGCCTACTATATTCCCCAGAGATGGTCTGTAGGATCATACTCACTTGTGCCATATTGCACAACATTTGTGTAAAAAGGAACATTCCCCTCCTCGAACCAGACCCAGACATGCCTGAAGACGACGAAGAGGAGGATGCTGGCCTGCAACAGGAGGGGGAACAACCAAACACGGCTGCTGGAGTGCGTAGGTGCCAGCAGATTGTAAATAATTTATTTTCATAATTTCTTATATCACCACTTAATGCACAATTGTAAATAAACACAGATAACAAACACCACATCATGGTTTGGCCTATTCATTTCTGCCCACCTTTAGTTTGAAATTGCTGAAGAAGAATGTCGTCTCATTGAGCAATAATGACATAACACTCATCACACAAAAAATATACACCACAAATGTCTGCACAGAGGCTATGATGTTACATGATACATTACCATCCACAGAGGCCAACAGGAGTACAAATGTGGCAATGACACATATCTGATCCAGACACCTGAGACATTCTCTCACTCAGCACAAACATGTAGCTCATTTGAAAGTCTCATTACACGTGTTCAGTGACAGGGTGGGACCATCCATGTGTAGGTGACCATGTCCTTAATGGCTTCTCTCCATTTTTGCTACAAACAATGCCCAATTAGAACCAGATTAGCTGCCACTAACTCACGAG
Organism: Pleurodeles waltl; assembly: GCF_031143425.1. Lineage (NCBI taxonomy): Eukaryota > Metazoa > Chordata > Amphibia > Caudata > Salamandridae > Pleurodeles > Pleurodeles waltl. Next base: position 989,558,037 of record NC_090436.1, on the reverse strand, counting down.
GAGACCTGGAAGTCACAGTGACAACATGCACCCAGACAGTTGATAGTGGATCTACATTGGACCACACACATAAACATGTGCCATCCAATCAACCAAATATTTGCAAGCAGCCGATCACAGTAGTGTCCCAGTTGGAACCTAGCAGGAAGAATGAAACATGCCACTAAACCAGGTAATGCATAAAGGGCCACATACATCAACAACCTATTTGTCATCAGCACATGAGGAACGCCGAGATTTAGAAAAACATTTCAATGCAAAATGGTATGTCAGATTGCTCCAAATAATCAATAGGGCTAACGTCAAATGTGCAAATGGGATTATTGAATGGCAAACAGTGAATAATACCCTATGGCCTTCTATGAGCCTGCTGCTGCAGGTTTAGCATTACTGAATAAATGAAACCCTTGGATAAATTAGCAAATCTGGAAGGGCAAACCCTAGGGTGCTGGGGGCCTAGGTCCACCTATACCGCCCCCCAAATATACATGGAATATGCACATGTGAAGTACACACATGCATAAGGCGCATGTGTGGCATACATGTCAAAAGTAAAACACATATAAGATACACAAATTCAAAATAAGGACATGGTTACCCCCATAAAAAGTGTAACTGACAATTGCACAACCTGTTTGGACTATAGATAATTGGATTACCGTGATAAATGTGGACACATTGTTGCTAAGGAATACATCCTGGTATCCCATTCATCATTTGAAATTAGCCATCAGCAATTACCCAAAATATGTGTACAATTATGGGTAATAACCATTTTGAGCAATCATTACTATTACACTGTGAATGCCTTCTATACATCCCATAAGGGACATATGTCATAGCTAACCCCAAATGTGTATCACTTAGCACCGTTTGGTCATGACAAAATTCCTTTCACAATCTGACTAATTTAAGACATATTTCTCAAAGTGCGTCATATTTCCACGCATACAGCTTGGGCGTCATAATTTTTTGACATACAGGAGTGCACGTAATGCAGAGTCAAAAAATATCATTTACAAATTAATATATTAATAAGCAGAATTACATGGCCACCATATTTTCTATGATGCGTCATATTTCCATGCATACAGCTTGGGCGCCATAATTTTTTGACGCACAGGAGTGCACATAATGCAGAGTCAAAAAATATCATTTAGAAATTAATATATTGATAAGCAGAATTACATGGCCACCATATTTTCTATGATGCGTCATATTTCCACGCATACAGCTTGGGCGTCATAATTTTTTGACGTACAGGAGTGCACATAATGGAGAGTCAAAAAATATCATTTAGAAATTAATATATTAATAAGCAGAATTACATGGCCACCATATTTTCGATGATGCGTCATATTTCCACGCATACAGCTTGGGCGTCATCTTTTTTTGACGTACAGGAGTGCACATAATGGAGAGTCAAAAAATATCATTTAGAAATTAATATATTAATAAGCAGAATTGCATAGCCACCATATTTTCGATGATGCGTCATATTTCCACGCATACAGCTTGGGCGTCATAATTTTTTGACGTACAGGAGTGCACATAATGGAGAGTCAAAAAATATCATTTAGAAATTAATATATTAAGCAGAATTACATGGCCACCATATTTTCGATGATGCGTCATATTTCCACGCATACAGCTTGGGCGTCATAATTTTTTGACGTACAGGAGTGCACATAATGCAGAGCCAAAATTAATTTTCATATCTGGTCATCATATTTGCCAGCGGCATAAATTTCAACTCTAGAACTGTAAAATAAGCCTCACACAAATATAAGGGAACAATGTTGAAAAAATATTTGACTCTGCATTAAGTGCACTGTTATGCATCAAAAAATATGACGCACAATCTGTATGCGTGAAAATATGACGCATAACGGAAAAATAAAAACGGCGGCCATTTTATGCAGGATGTGATGTAATAGGATATCCCGTTTACAGATTCTGTACTGTGGGTGTACTTTCACTTTCACTTTGCAGTCTCACATTATTCTAGACTGTGTGGCTGTGTGGAAAGTGTTGTCCTGTGTTTTAGTGCTTTTGTGTCCAGTGTACCTTCTCTATTGTGCTTTTGTGATCATTGTGTTGTTGTTGAATATTGTCTGAGTCTGTTTTGTACACTTTTGTCAAGTCCAGTGTTTCTTTTATTGTCTGTGGGAGTCTGTTCTGGGTAGTTTAAATTTGGGGTTAGTTGGGCTCTTATTCTTAAGTTTTCTTTATTTTTCACTACTCTACCTTTCCCCATTTCCCCCTTTTCCTTTTTGTTCCAACTTTTTCACCTTTATAAGTGCAGAGATGTCAGATAGGCCACGGCTTGGCAGGATGGGTGAGGAGGAATTGGGGGGTTTTATATGGCTTTTTTGCCATTTCCTCCAACTCATGCTGGAGGCTGGGGGCCGTGTGATACAGGGGTATCACACAGAGGCACGTAAAGTCCGGTGGGGGAAGGTGCGCCATCACTTGGTCCGGGTCTACGGTAGCCTGAGGAATGACCATCAACTCAAGCACCGCTGGGCTGATCTGATATCCAGGGAGCAGGATCTGCTGGACCACCTGGGAATCAGGATTGGTGGCCATGTTGGTGAGTACAAATCAATTACATGTGAATAATTGAAAGCTGTGTGGGGACATGTGATGATTGTTACCCAATCTGCTAGATAAGTAGCTGACTGTGTGTAATGCTAGGGAAACCTACTGGGTGATTGTTGCACAATGTGTAGGAAGACAAATGCTAGCAGTCAGATAGCTCATGTTTTCTACACATACCGGATGCCTGTAGCTGTGTGTAATGTAGTGTTGCCTTTGTGTCAGACAAGCGACACGTTAATGCCTCTATTTGAACTCTACAGGTCATAATAGCCAGTGAAATATGGATGTTGAAACATCATACCTACATATGTAGACGCCATAGCTAGACAGAAATTTGTAAACCCAATATGATGCTATAAATGAGTGGTGCCTTCAAGTCAATTGAAGTTAGCTATGTTGTCCACACAGGAAGACCTGGCCTAGCAGTTCGGGCTGGACTGTTCCCATGGGGAACAGGGTCAAGACTGATTTGCATATGGCTGGGTCCAAACTGAAATGGCATGGGCAGCAAAAAAACGATGGATTTAGGCCCAGATCACTGTACTGGGGGTGAATGTTTGACAATGTTCAGCATTCCGTCCATCACTTGTTGTGTTTGCTTTGTCACCCTAAGTGGGAAGGGTATGCCCAGACGTGGGTCCCGTGCTTCCCATGCCACTGGATTCAAGCTAGCCTGGCTGATGAGGAGTGAAACCCCGAAACCGGTCCCAGGATGCTTGTTTCCAGTCCAGGGAAGACCTGGCCTAGCAGTTCGGGCTGGACTGTTCCCATGGGGAACAGGGTCAAGACTGATTTGCATATGGCTGGGTCCAAACTGGAATGGCATGGGCAGCAAAAAAACGATGGATTTAGGCCCAGATCACTGTACTGGGGGTGAATGTTTGACAATGTTCAGCATTCCGTCCATCACTTGTTGTGTTTGCTTTGTTGCCATAAGTGGGAAGGGTATGCCCAGACGTGGGTCCCGTGCTTCCCATGCCACTGGATTCAAGCTAGCCTGGCTGATGAGGGGTGAAACCCCGAAACCGGTCCCAGGATGCTTGTTTCCAGTCCAGGGAAGAGCTGGCTTAGCAGTTCGGGCTGGACTGTTCCCATGGGGAACAGGGTCAAGACTGATTTGCATATGGCTGGGTCCAAACTGGAATGGCATGGGCAGCAAAAAAACGATGGATTTAGGCCCAGATCACTGTACTGGGGGTGAATGTTTGACAATGTTCAGCATTCCGTCCATCACTTGTTGTGTTTGCTTTGTCGCCCTAAGTGGGAAGGGTATGCCCAGACGTGGGTCCCGTGCTTCCCATGCCACTGGATTCAAGCTAGCCTGGCTGATGAGGGGTGAAACCCCGAAACCGGTCCCAGGATGCTTGTTTCCAGTCCAGGGAAGACCTGGCCTAGCAGTTCGGTCTGGACTGTTCCCATGGGGAACAGGGTCAAGACTGATTTGCATATGGCTGGGTCCAAACTGGAATGGCATGGGCAGCAAAAAAACGATGGATTTAGGCCCAGATCACTGTACTGGGGGTGAATGTTTGACAATGTTCAGCATTCCGTCCATCACTTGTTGTGTTTGCTTTGTCGCACTAAGTGGGAAGGGTATGCCCAGACGTGGGTCCCGTGCTTCCCATGCCACTGGATTCAAGCTAGCCTGGCTGATGAGGGGTGAAACCCCGAAACCGGTCCCAGGATGCTTGTTTCCAGTCCAGGGAAGACCTGGCCTAGCAGTTCGGTCTGGACTGTTCCCATGGGGAACAGGGTCAAGACTGATTTGCATATGGCTGGGTCCAAACTGGAATGGCATGGGCAGCAAAAAAACGATGGATTTAGGCCCAGATCACTGTACTGGGGGTGAATGTTTGACAATGTTCAGCATTCCGTCCATCACTTGTTGTGTTTGCTTTGTCACCCTAAGTGGGAAGGGTATGCCCAGACGTGGGTCCCGTGCTTCCCATGCCACTGGATTCAAGCTAGCCTGGCTGATGAGGGGTGAAACCCCGAAACCGGTCCCAGGATGCTTGTTTCCAGTCCAGGGAAGACCTGGCCTAGCAGTTCGGGCTGGACTGTTCCCATGGGGAACAGGGTCAAGACTGATTTGCATATGGCTGGGTCCAAACTGGAATGGCATGGGCAGCAAAAAAACGATGGATTTAGGCCCAGATCACTGTACTGGGGGTGAATGTTTGACAATGTTCAGCATTCCGTCCATCATGCTTTGTCGCCCTAAGTGGGAAGGGTATGCCCAGACGTGGGTCCCGTGCTTCCCATGCCACTGGATTCAAGCTAGCCTGGCTGATGAGGGGTGAAACCCCGAAACCGGTCCCAGGATGCTTGTTTCCAGTCCAGGGAAGACCTGGCCTAGCAGTTCGGGCTGGACTGTTCCCATGGGGAACAGGGTCAAGACTGATTTGCATATGGCTGGGTCCAAACTGGAATGGCATGGGCAGCAAAAAAACGATGGATTTAGGCCCAGATCACTGTACTGGGGGTGAATGTTTGACAATGTTCAGCATTCCGTCCATCACTTGTTGTGTTTGCTTTGTCGCCCTAAGTGGGAAGGGTATGCCCAGACGTGGGTCCCGTGCTTTCCATGCCACTGGATTCAAGCTAGCCTGGCTGATGAGGGGTGAAACCCCGAAACCGGTCCCAGGATGCTTGTTTCCAGTCCAGGGAAGACCTGGCCTAGCAGTTCGGGCTGGACTGTTCCTATGGGGAACAGGGTCAAGACTGATTTGCATATGGCTGGGTCCAAACTGGAATGGCATGGGCAGCAAAAAAACGATGGATTTAGGCCCAGATCACTGTACTGGGGGTGAATGTTTGACAATGTTCAGCATTCCGTCCATCACTTGTTGTGTTTGCTTTGTCACCCTAAGTGGGAAGGGTATGCCCAGACGTGGGTCCCGTGCTTCCCATGCCACTGGATTCAAGCTAGCCTGGCTGATGAGGGGTGAAACCCCGAAACCGGTCCCAGGATGCTTGTTTCCAGTCCAGGGAAGACCTGGCCTAGCAGTTCGGGCTGGACTGTTCCCATGGGGAACAGGGTCAAGACTGATTTGCATATGGCTGGGTCCAAACTGGAATGGCATGGGCAGCAAAAAAACGATGGATTTAGGCCCAGATCACTGTACTGGGGGTGAATGTTTGACAATGTTCAGCATTCCGTCCATCACTTGTTGTGTTTGCTTTGTCGCCCTAAGTGGGAAGGGTTTGCCCAGACGTGGGTCCCGTGCTTCCCATGCCACTCGATTCAATTTAGCCTGGCTGATGAGGGGTGAAACCCCGAAACCGGTCCCAGGATGCTTGTTTCCAGTCCAGGGAAGACCTGGCCTAGCAGTTCGGGCTGGACTGTTCCCATGGGGAACAGGGTCAAGACTGATTTGCATATGGCTGGGTCCAAACTGGAATGGCATGGGCAGCAAAAAAATGATGGATTTAGGCCCAGATCACTGTACTGGGGGTGAATGTTTGACAATGTTCAGCATTCTGTCCATCACTTGTTGTGTTTGCTTTGTCGCCCTAAGTGGGAAGGGTATGCCCAGACGTGGGTCCCGTGCTTCCCATGCCACTGGATTCAAGCTAGCCTGGCTGATGAGGGGTGAAACCCCGAAACCGGTCCCAGGATGCTTGTTTCCAGTCCAGGGAAGACCTGGCCTAGCAGTTCGGGCTGGACTGTTCCCATGGGGAACAGGGTCAAGACTGATTTGCATATGGCTGGGTCCAAACTGGAATGGCATGGGCAGCAAAAAACCGATGGATTTAGGCCCAGATCACTGTACTGGGGGTGAATGTTTGACAATGTTCAGCATTCCGTCCATCACTTGTTGTGTTTGCTTTGTTGCCCTAAGTGGGAAGGGTATGTCCAGACGTGGGTCCCGTGCTTCCCATGCCACTGGATTCAAGCTAGCCTGGCTGATGAGGGGTGAAACCCCAAAACCGGTCCCAGGATGCTTGTTTCCAGTCCAGGGAAGACCTGGCCTAGCAGTTCGGGCTGGACTGTTCCCATGGGGAACAGAGTCAAGACTGATTTGCATATGGCTGGGTCCAAACTGGAATGGCATGGGCAGCAAAAAAACGATGGATTTAGGCCCAGATCACTGTACTGGGGGTGAATGTTTGACAATGTTCAGCATTCCGTCCATCACTTGTTGTGTTTGGTTTGTTGCCCTAAGTGGGAAAGGTATGCCCAGACGTGGGTCCCGTGCTTCCCATGCCACTGGATTCAAGCTAGCCTGGCTGATGAGGGGTGAAACCCCAAAACCGGTCCCAGGATGCTTGTTTCCAGTCCAGGGAAGACCTGGCCTAGCAGTTCGGGCTGGACTGTTCCCATGGGGAACAGAGTCAAGACTGATTTGCATATGGCTGGGTCCAAACTGGAATGGCATGGGCAGCAAAAAAACGATGGATTTAGGCCCAGATCACTGTACTGGGGGTGAATGTTTGACAATGTTCAGCATTCCGTCCATCACTTGTTGTGTTTGCTTTGTCGCCCTAAGTGGGAAGGGTATGCCCAGACGTGGGTCCCGTGCTTCCCATGCCACTGGATTCAAGCTAGCCTGGCTGATGAGGGGTGAAACTCCTAAACCGGTCCCAGGAGGATTGTTTCCAGTCCAGGGAAGACCTGGCCTAGTAGTTCGGGCTGGACTGTTCCCATGGGGAACAGGGTCAAGACTGATTTGCATATGGCTGGGTCCAAACTGGAATGGCATGGGCAGCAAAAAAATGATGGATTTAGGCCCAGATCACTGTACTGGGTGTGAATGTTTGACAATGTTCAGCATTCCGTCCATCACTTGTTGTGTTTGCTTTGTCGCCCTAAGTGGGAAGGGTATGCCCAGACGTGAGTCCCGTGCTTCCCATGCCACTGGATTCAAGCTAGCCTGGCTGATGAGGGGTGAAACCCCGAAACCGGTCCCAGGATGCTTGTTTCCAGTCCAGGGAAGACCTGGCCTAGCAGTTCGGGCTGGACTGTTCCCATGGGGAACAGGGTCAAGACTGATTTGCATATGGCTGGGTCCAAACTGGAATGGCATGGGCAGCAAAAAAATGATGGATTTAGGCCCAGATCACTGTACTGGGGGTGAATGTTTGACAATGTTCAGCATTCCGTCCATCACTTGTTGTGTTTGCTTTGTCGCCCTAAGTGGGAAGGGTATGCCCAGACGTGGGTCCCGTGCTTCCCATGCCACTGGATTCAAGCTAGCCTGGCTGATGAGGGGTGAAACCCCGAAACCGGTCCCAGGATGCTTGTTTCCAGTCCAGGGAAGACCTGGCCTAGCAGTTCGGGCTGGACTGTTCCCATGGGGAACAGGGTCAAGACTGATTTGCATATGGCTGGGTCCAAACTGGAATGGCATGGGCAGCAAAAAAATGATGGATTTAGGCCCAGATCACTGTACTGGGGGTGAATGTTTGACAATGTTCAGCATTCCGTCCATCACTTGTTGTGTTTGCTTTGTCGCCCTAAGTGGGAAGGGTATGCCCAGACGTGGGTCCCGTGCTTCCCATGCCACTGAATTCAAGCTAGCCTGGCTGATGAGGGGTGAAACCCCGAAACCGGTCCCAGGATGCTTGTTTCCAGTCCAGGGAAGACCTGGCCTAGCAGTTCGGGCTGGACTGTTCCCATGGGGAACAGGGTCAAGACTGATTTGCATATGGCTGGGTCCAAACTGGAATGGCATGGGCAGCAAAAAAACGATGGATTTAGGCCCAGATCACTGTACTGGGGGTGAATGTTTGACAATGTTCAGCATTCCGTCCATCACTTGTTGTGTTTGCTTTGTCGCCCTAAGTGGGAAGGGTATGCCCAGACGTGGGTCCCGTGCTTCCCATGCCACTGGATTCAAGCTAGCCTGGCTGATGAGGGGTGAAACCCCGAAACCGGTCCCAGGATGCTTGTTTCCAGTCCAGGGAAGACCTGGCCTAGCAGTTCGGGCTGGACTGTTCCCATGGGGAACAGGGTCAAGACTGATTTGCATATGGCTGGGTCCAAACTGGAATGGCATGGGCAGCAAAAAAACGATGGATTTAGGCCCAGATCACTGTACTGGGGGTGAATGTTTGACAATGTTCAGCATTCCGTCCATCACTTGTTGTGTTTGCTTTGTCGCCCTAAGTGGGAAGGGTATGCCCAGACGTGGGTCCCGTGCTTCCCATGCCACTGGATTCAAGCTAGCCTGGCTGATGAGGGGTGAAACCCCGAAACCGGTCCCAGGATGCTTGTTTCCAGTCCAGGGAAGACCTGGCCTAGCAGTTCGGGCTGGACTGTTCCCATGGGGAACAGGGTCAAGACTGATTTGCATATGGCTGGGCCCAAACTGGAATGGCATGGGCAGCAAAAAAACGATGGATTTAGGCCCAGATCACTGTACTGGGGGTGAATGTTTGACAATGTTCAGCATTCTGTCCATCACTTGTTGTGTTTGCTTTGTCCACACATATGTCACATGTGTGTCTGGTTGGTGTGTGTTGAAAATGACCACATAGCCTGTTTGAGTTTGAGGGGTCATGCAGTCCTCAAGTAACCAGCTTTTGGATGTCTCTCTGGGATGCGCATGATGAGATGAATGCACCCCGATATTGTTGGGGCATACTAATGGAGGTGTATCTTTGATACCACATGACTGTCCTGGCCACTGCATGTGTGTAGTAGGGTGTGTAACTGTAGCAGGAGACTCATCCAATGTAAATGTTGGTTAAGAATTCTTCCATGCAGTATGAGCATGTGTGAAAGTGTTTCATTACGCATGTCATATTCTCACATTGTCATTGTAACTGCAATTGTTTCTCAGTGCACGGAGTCTGAGTATATTCTTCCTTCCATGCTTTACAGGTGGACCTGCACCATACACTGTGGGAGAGGTGGCTCATTTTGAGGACCCCGACACCTACAGTGAGTGTGGCATGAGTGCTATTTTTATTGTTTGCTAGTGATGCATGATGGACTACTGTGTGTACAACAGAATTCAAGGTTTGATGCGCTGCCCATTCATTGGTATTGTTGCATTAGTGGGATTTCAAATATCACTTCAGTTTCAGTAGACCAATGCTTATCCATCTCTCAGATTTAGGGGCTGTAGGTCATTCCAGTCGGCCCCGCTATGGGGAGTGGGATGAGTCATGTGGAATACACTGGTTAATGTAAGAGTTGCTCTAGGACTTGGCTTGAACTGAGTCTGCATTTCCGACTGACATTCTCCCAGATAGCTTCTGCAAAAGGCTTGTCTTAAATATGCAGCTTCCCTAGTTGAGGATGGACTGAGTACACTGTAGGTTGGATCTTCCGGGGGCATGTACTTCCACAAGTTGAACTAGAAGTGTGTTGGACTAGAGTGCAATGGCCTAGGTGTTCATTCTACTCATGATCATGGGTGTTCTTGCTCCTCTGTGTGTGTGTTAAAATATGCCTCACTGGTAGTAAGTGATGTTGGCCTAAGTCAGTGCATTTTGACATGTGTGGACCTTGGATAGGACAAGGTTTGGCTGACTCCAATTTGTTGCTAGCCCTTCATTGGTGTTGTGTGTGGAGGCAAATACTTGTTGACCTTTCTATACACTCCTGGGTGTGCATTGAATCTAGGATTGTTGGTTGTTCTTCCCACCCCACCCTCAAAGACTGCCATGTGATTGGGAATAGGGTACCTAGGACTGTAGCAACCAGTATGTTACACATACTTGTGACCTTTTGCAAATTTGTTTAGAACCTAGTGTACACATTCGGTTATGGCACATGAGTTCAATATTTGCAAAAAACATTTACAAATGGCATTGAGTGAGGGTTGTGATAGTTATCACATAGAGTGACATATGTAGTGAAGTCAGTATGCGGAAGAGGTTCAGCCACAATGTCAGCTGCATTACCCATTATTTGGATGAGAAGTTTAGGCTGATGTCACCCATCATGTTGAGACATGGATATGCTATGTGTGAGATGCCCTTTTGTATGCAGGCTTCACATGTACTTCCTCTGAGACTTTCAATGAACTATGTTGTGAAAATCGCTGTAACAAATACAGTACAAGTAATGTGCAATTGACCCATTGTGCAATTCCACCCAATGCATTTCCTATGGTAAATAGTTGCCATATCTCTTCACAGCTGCAAACATGAGTGCCGCAGAGAGACATCAGTTTGAACGGCGTACAATGAGATACCGGCACATCCTGCAGGTGCAGTCGGGGTTCAGGAGGACGGCCCGAAAATACCAAGCCGATCGGGCCTCCGGGGCATGGTGGGCCTCACCACAGGGTGGCCCTACATTGCCCACAACAGCCACCACCACCACATCCACCAGATCTCTCCAAGTGGCCCCAGGAACGGCGGGGACAGTTGACCCTTGTAGGAGGCTGGACTGGCTTGTAGTGAGTACCAAGGGGTACTTGCACCTTGCACCAGGCCCAGTTATCCCTTATTAGTGTATAGGGTGTCTAGAAGCATAGGCTGATAGATAATGGTAGCTTAGCAGAGCAGCTTAGGCTGAACTAGGAGACGAGTGAAGCTCCTACAGTACCACTTAGTGTCATATGCACAATATCATAACACAATACACAGTTATACTAAAAATAAAGGTACTTTATTTTTATGACAATATGCCAGAGTATCTCAGAGTGTACCCTCAGTGAGAGGATAGGAAATATACACCAGATATATATACACAATACCAGAAATATGCAGTATAGTCTTAGAAAACAGTGCAAACAATGTATAGTTACAATAGGATGCAATGGGGACACATAGGGATAGGGGCAACACAAACCATATACTCCAAAAGTGGAATGCGAACCACGAATGGACCCCAAACCTATGTGACCTTGTAGAGGGTCGCTGGGACTATTAGAAAATAGTGAGGGTTAGAACAATAGCCCACCCCAAGACCCTGAAAAGTGAGTGCAAAGTGCATTAAAGTTCCCCAAAGGACAAAGAAGTCGTGATAGGGGAATACTGCAGGAAAGACACAAACCAGCAATGCAACAATGATGGATTTCCAGTCGAGGGTACCTGTGGAACAAGGGGACCAAGTCCAAAAGTCACAAGCAAGTCGGAGATGGGCAGATGCCCAGGAAATGCCAGCTGTGGGTGCAAAGAAGCTTCTACTGGACAGAAGAAGCTTAGGTTTCTGCAGGAACGACAAGGGCTAGAGACTTCCCCTTTGGAGGACAGATCTTTCACGCCGTGGAGAGTTGTGCAGAAGTGTTTTCCCGCCGAAAGACCACCAACAAGCCTTGCTAGCTGCAAATCGTGCGGTAAGCGTTTTTGGGTGCTGCTGTGGCCCAGAAAGAACCAGGATGTCGCAAATTGCGTCAGGAGAGAGAGGAGACATCGAGCAAGACAAGGAGCCCTCTCAGCAGCAGGTAGCACCCAGAGAAGTGCCAGAAACAGGCACTACGAGGATGTGTGAAATGGTGCTCACCCGAAGTTACACAAAGGAGTCCCACGTCGCCGGAGACCAACTTAGAAAGTCGTGCAATGTAGGTTAGAGTGCCGTGGACCCAGGCTTGGCTGTGCACAAAGGATTTCCGCCAGAAGTGCACAGGGGCCGGAGTAGCTGCAAAAAGTCACGGTTCCCGGCAATGCAGTCTGGGGTGGGGAGGCAAGGACTTACCTCCACCAAACTTGGACTGAAGAGTCACTGGACTGTGGGAGTCACTTGGACAGAGTTGCTGGATTCGAGGGACCTCGCTCGTCGTGCTGAGAGGAGACCCAAGGGACCGGTAATGCAGCATTTTGGTGCCTGCGGTTGCAGGGGGAAGATTCCGTGGACCCACAGGAGATTTCTTTGGAGCTTCTAGTGCAGAGAGGAGGCAGACTACCCCCACAGCATGCACCACCAGGAAAACAGTCGAGAAGGCGGCAGGATCAGCGTTACAGAGTTGCAGTAGTCGTCTTAGCTACTATGTTGCAGTTTTGCAGGCTTCCAGCGCGGTCAGCAGTCGATTCCTTGGCAGAAGGTGAAGAGAGAGATGCAGAGGAACTCGGATGAGCTCTTGCATTCGTTATCTAAAGTTTCCCCAGAGACAGAGACCCTAAATAGCCAGAAAAGAGGGATTGGCTACCTAGGAGAGAGGATAGGCTAGCAACACCTGAAGGAGCCTATCAGAAGGAGTCTCTGACGTCACCTGGTGGCACTGGCCACTCAGAGCAGTCCAGTGTGCCAGCAGCACCTCTGTTTCCAAGATGGCAGAGGTCTGGAGCACACTGGAGGAGCTCTGGACACCTCCCAGGGGAGGTGCAGGTCAGGGGAGTGGTCACTCCCCTTTCCTTTGTCCAGTTTCGCGCCAGAACAGGGCTAAGGGGTCCCCTGAACCGGTGTAGACTGGCTTATGCAGAATTGGGCACATCTGTGCCCAAGAAAGCATTTCCAGAGGCTGGGGGAGGCTACTCCTCCCCTGCCTTCACACCATTTTCCAAAGGGAGAGGGTGTAACACCCTCTCTCGAAGGAAGTCCTTTGTTGTGCCATCTTGGGACAAGCCTGGCTTGACCCCAGGAGGGCAGAAACCTGTCTGAGGGGTTGGCAGCAGCAGCAGCTGCAGTGAAACCCCAGGAAAGGCAGTTTGGCAGTACCAGGGTCTGTGCTACAGACCACTGGGATCATGGGATTGTGCCAACTATGCCAGGATGGCATAGAGGGGGCAATTCCATGATCATAGACATGTTACATGGCCATATTCGGAGTTACCATTGTGAAGCTACATATAGGTAGTGACCTATATGTAGTGCACGCGTGTAATGGTGTCCCCGCACTCACAAAGTCCAGGGAATTGGCCCTGAACAATGTGGGGGCACCTTGGCTAGTGCCAGGATGCCCTCACACTAAGTAACTTTGCCCCTAACCTTTACCAGGTAAAGGTTAGACATATAGGTGACTTAGAAGTTACTTAAGTGCAGTGTAAAATGGCTGTGAAATAACGTGGACGTTATTTCACTCAGGCTGCAGTGGCAGGCCCGTGTAAGAATTGTCAGAGCTCCCTATGGGTGGCAAAAGAAATGCTGCAGCCCATAGGGATCTCCTGGAACCCCAATACCCTGGGTACCTTAGTACCATATACTAGGGAATTATAAGGGTGTTCCAGTAAGCCAATGTAAATTGGTAAAATTGGTCACTAGCCTGTTAGTGACAATTTGGAAAGAAATGAGAGAGCATAACCACTGAGGTTCTGATTAGCAGAGCCTCAGTGAGACAGTTAGTCACTACACAGGTAACACATTCAGGCACACTTATGAGCACTGGGGCCCTGGCTGGCAGGGTCCCAGTGACACATACAACTAAAACAACATATATACAGTGAAAAAATGGGGGTAACATGCCAGGCAAGATGGTACTTTCCTACACAACCCCCCCCAAACGAAGGACAATAAGACTAGCCATGACCTGATGACTCTTCATTGTCTAAGTGGAAATATCTGGAGAGTCCATCTGCATTGGAGTGGCTACTCCCAGGTCAATGTTCCACTGTATAGTCCATTCCCTGTAGGGATATGGACCACCTCAATAATTTAGGATTTTCACCTTTCATTTGTTTTAGCCAAAGTAGAGGTTTGTGGTCTGTCTGAACAATGAAGTGAGTGCCAAACAGGTATGGCCTCAACTTCTTCAGAGCCCAGACCACAGCAAAGGCCTCCCTCTCTATGGCAGACCAACGCTTTTCTCTAGGGGTCAACCTCCTACTAATAAAAGCAACAGGTTGATCCTGGCCCTCAGAAATAAGTTGTGATAGGACTGCCCCTACTCCTAATTCAGATGCATCAGTCTGGACATATAATTTTTTAGAGTAACAAGGGCTTTTCAGGACAGGTGCAGAGCACATGGCCTGCTTCAGCTCCTCAAAAGCTTTCTGACAGTTTGCTGTCCATAATACCTTTTTAGGCATTTTCTTGGATGTGAGGTCATTAAGAGGGGCTGCAATGGAGCCATAGTTCTTAATGAACCTCCTGTAATCCCCAGTGAGGCCTAGGAAGGCTCTCACCTGAGTCTGAGTGGTAGGGGGAACCCAATCAATAATTGTTTGGATTTTCCCCTGAAGTGGTGCAATCTGTTCCCCACCAACAAGGTGTCCCAGATAAACCACCTTCCCCTGCCCTATCTGGCACTTTGAAGCCTTGATAGTGAGGCCTGCCTTTTGCAGGGCCTCCAAAACTTTCCATAGGTGGACCAGGTGATCATCCCAGCTGGAGCTAAAGACAGCTATATCGTCCAAATATGCTGCACTGAAAGCTTCCAGCCCTTGCAGGACTGTGCTCACCAACCTCTAAAAAGTGGCAGGTGCATTTTTCAATCCAAAAGGCATTACTGTGAACTGGTAATGTCCTCCAATGGTTGAAAATGCAGTTTTAGGTTTAGCATCTTCTGATAATTTAATCTGCCAATACCCTGCAGTCAAATCAAAAGTGCTTAGATACTTGGCAGATGCCAGTGTATCTATGAGCTCATCTGCCCTGGGTATAGGGTGAGCATCAGTTTTGGTTACCTGGTTGAGACCTCTATAGTCTACACAAAACCGCATTTCCTTCTTTCCATCTTTGGAATGGGGTTTTGGTACAAGTACCACAGGAGAAGCCCATGGACTTTCAGAGTGCTCAACCACTCCCAGTTCTAACATTTTCTGCACCTCTTGCTTTATGCACTCCCTGACATGGTCAGGCTGCCTATAGATCTTACTTTTGACAGGCAAGCTGTCTCCAGTATCTATAGTGTGCTCACACCAAGAAGTGGTACCTGGCACAGTAGAGAAGAGTTCAGAAAACTGACCCAGGAGATTTATGCAATGGTCTTTCTGCTCAGCAGTAAGACAATCAACCAAAACTACACCTTCCACAAGAGCATCTTGTTCTGTGGAAGAGAAGAGATCAGGGAGAGGATCACTGTCTTCTTCCTGTCCCTCATCAGTTGCCATGAGCAGGGTGAGATCAGCCCTGTCATAGTAGGGTTTCAGGCGGTTGACATGGAGCACCCTAAGGGGACTCCTGGCAGTGCCTAAGTCAACCAAATAGGTGACTTCACCCTTTTTCTCAACAATTGTGTGGGGTCCACTCCATTTATCTTGGAGTGCTCTTGGGGCCACAGGCTCCAAGACCCATACTTTCTGCCCTGGTATGTACTGAACCAAAACAGCCTTCTGATCATGCCATTGCTTCTGGAGCTCTTGGCTGGCCTGAAGGTTTTTACTGGCCTTTTTCATATACTCAGCCATCCTTGATCTGAGGTCAAGTACATAATCCACAATATCTTGCTTTGGAGCTTTTAAAGGTTGTTCCCAACCCTCCTTGACAAGTGTTAGTGGACCCCTAACAGGGTGACCAAAGAGGAGTTCAAAGGGGCTGAAGCCCACTCCTTTCTGGGGTACCTCCCTGTAGGCAAAAAGGAGGCATGGTAACAGAATATCCCATCTCCTGCGGAGTTTTTCAGGGAGACCCATAATCATGCCTTTGAGAGTTTTGTTAAATCTTTCCACCAGTCCATTTGTTTGTGGATGATAGGGTGTAGTGAACTTGTAAGTCACACCACACTCCTTCCACATGGCCTTTAAGTATGCAGACATGAAATTGCTTCCCCTGTCTGATACTACTTCCTTTGGGAAGCCCACCCTAGAAAATATTCCCAGGAGGGCCTTTGCCACTGCAGGTGCTGTAGTGGTCCTTAAAGGAATTGCTTCAGGGTATCTTGTGGCATGGTCCACTACCACCAAGATAAACCTATTGCCTGAAGCAGTAGGAGGGTCAAGGGGGCCAACTATGTCAACCCCTACCCTTTCAAAGGGAACCCCAACCACAGGCAGTGGAATAAGGGGTGCCTTTGGAGTGCCACCTGTCTTGCCACTGGCTTGACAGGTTTCACAGGACTTACAAAATTCCTTTGTGTCCTCAGACATCCTAGGCCAATGAAACAAGGGGACAAGTCTGTCCCAAGTTTTCATTTGTCCCAGGTGTCCAGCTAGGGGAATGTCGTGGGCTAGAGTTAGGAGGAACTTTCTGTACTCCTGAGGAATCACTAACCTCCTGGCAGTTCCATGTTTAGGATCCCTTGCTTCAGTGTACAAGAGGTTGTCCTCCCAGTAAACTCTGTGAGAGTCACTGACATCCCCATTAGCCTGTTTGACAGCTTGCTGTCTTAGACCCTCTAGTGTGGGACAGGTTTGCTGTGCCACACTCAGCTCCTCCCTGGCAGGCCCCCCTTCACCCAAAAGCTCAGCAGTGTCTGCTTCCAGCTCCTCTGGTGTAGGTTCTGCACAGGGTGTTAATTCTTCTTCCTCAGAAGTAGAATCCACTGTAGAGGGAGGGATAGTAGGAAGTGGTTTGCTTCTACTAGCCCTAGCTTTATGGAGCACTTGGTCCTTTGTTCCAGGATCCAAGCTTCTCTGTCCTTTTTGCTTTTTGGCCTGAGCCCTGGTTAAAGCAAAAATATGCCCTGGGATGCCCAGCATTACTGCATGGGCCTCCAACTCCACATCTGACCAAGCTGATGTCTCCAAATCATTTCCTAGTAGACAGTCTACAGGTAAATCTGTGGCTACCACAACTTTCTTTAGACCAGTAACCCCCCCCCAGTTGAGATTTACAACAGCCATGGGGTGGCTAAGTGTGTTGTTGTGAGCATCGGTTACTTGGTACTGGTGACCAAGTAGGTGTTGTTCAGGGTGGACCAGTTTCTCTATGACCATAGTCACACTGGCCCCAGTGTCCCTGTAGGCCTGAACCTCAACACCATTTATTAGGGGTAGCTGCTTGTACTTATCCATATTAAGGGGACAAGCAACTAAGGTGGCTAAATCAATAGCCCCCTCAGAGACTAATATAGCCTCTGTGGTCTCCCTAACAAGACCAACCCCAACTAAGTTACCAATAGTGAGCCCAGCTACTCCCTTGGATTGGCTATTAGTAGGTTTGCTCCCACCACCACTGCTATTAGTAGGGACACTAGGTGTAGCAGTAGGGGTTGTAGTGGTAGGAGGCTTGGTGCTTTTCTTTGGACAACTGGGATCTGATGTCCAATGGCCTTTTACTTTACATAAATAGCACCATGGTTTCTTTTCTTTGTTTTGATTAAAAGAGGATTTGGGCCCACCACCCCCACCAGAGTGTTTTTGTGGGCCTGATGAAGACTCATTTTTAGATTTGTCCCCACCCTTGTCAGAAGACTTACCATCCTTCTTTTTGTTGCCATCTTTGTCACCCCCTGTATGAACTTTTCTGTTCACCCTTGTTCTGACCCATTTGTCTGCCTTCTTTCCCAATTCTTGGGGAGAGGTCAGATCAGAGTCCACCAAGTACTGGTGCAACAAATCAGACACACAATTATTAAGAATATGCTCTCTCAGGATCAAGTTATACAGGCTGTCATAATCAGTAACTTTACTGCCATGTAACCACCCTTCCAAGGCCTTCACTGAATGGTCAATGAAATCAACCCAGTCTTGTGAAGACTCCTTTTTGGTCTCTCTGAACTTTATCCTGTATTGTTCAGTGGTTAAGCCATAACCATCCAGGAGTGCATTCTTAAGAACTGTAAAATTATTGGCATCACTTTCTTTCACAGTAAGGGGCCTATCCCTACCTTTTCCACTAAATGATAGCCATAGGATAGCAGCCCTCTGCCTTTGAGGGACATCCTGTACAACACAGGCCCTTTCAAGTGCAGCAAACCACTTGTTAATGTCATCCCCCTCCTTATAAGGGGGAACTATCTTATGCAGATTCCTGGAATCATGCTCTTTTGCAGGATGACTATGGGGAATACTGCTGCTGCCGCCATGGGTTTCAAAACCCAACTTCTGTCTTTCCTTCTCTAGTTCTAAAGACTGTCTATCCAAATCCAGCTGTTGCTTTTTAAGCTTCAGTCTGGTTTGTTCCACTCTCAACTTATTGAGTTCCCTTTCTAACAATCTGTCATCAGGGTTGGTGGGAGGGACATTTCTAGATACAGAGGTATGATGGGAATGAACAGAAGGAGACCTGTCCCTTACAGAGGGCATCCTAACAGCTTGGCTGACAGTGTAATGTGAGAGCACATCATCTGTATGATGTGACTCCACCTCAGTACCAACTATGCTAGACTGTCTAGTAATGGGCAGGCTAAGAAGTTTCTTTCCTGAATCTTTTCCTGGGGGTGTCCCTGGATCAGATTGGGAACCATTAGCTACTTTTTCAACAGATGGGGCACTTTTAGCCTTATCTTGTTCTCTAAGCATGTTAAGTAACAATTCCAAGGAAGGATTCTTCCCTACACTCAAACCTCTCTCTACACAGAGACTCCTTGCTCCTTTCCAGCTAAGGTGGTCATATGCAAGTTTGGACAGATCAACATTTTGGCCTGTGCCAGACATTTTTAGAGAGAGTTAAAGTGATAGAAAAAGAGAAAAAAGTTTTCAGAACTTTTAGAAAGACAGGAAAAAAAAACTTTAAAAACTTTTTAGAACTTTTTAGAAAGTTTAGAAGTACTTTTCAGCACTTAGAAAAGAGTGAAAAGAGGAAATGCAAAACTTTTTGGTTATGTGTATATACACTGAACTTGTTTTGTATATTTTTCTCTTATGAAAAGTACAATGACAAGAGTGGTAAGTAGTCTTAAAGCACTTATCCCACCGCTGCACAACCAATGTAGGAGGCTGGACTGGCTTGTAGTGAGTACCAAGGGGTACTTGCACCTTGCACCAGGCCCAGTTATCCCTTATTAGTGTATAGGGTGTCTAGCAGCATAGGCTGATAGATAATGGTAGCTTAGCAGAGCAGCTTAGGCTGAACTAGGAGACGAGTGAAGCTCCTACAGTACCACTTAGTGTCAAATGCACAATATCATAAGAAAACACAATACACAGTTATACTAAAAATAAAGGTACTTTATTTTTATGACAATATGCCAAAGTATCTCAGAGTGTACCTTCAGTGAGAGGATAGGAAATATACACCAGATATATATACACAATACCAGAAATATGCAGTATAGTCTTAGAAAACAGTGCAAACAATGTAAAGTTACAATAGGATGCAATGGGGACACATAGGGATAGGGGCAACACAAACCATATACTCCAAAAGTGGAATGCGAACCATGAATGGACCCCAAACCTATGTGACCTTGTAGAGGGTCGCTGGGACTATTAGAAAATAGTGAGGGTTAGAAAAATAGCCCACCCCAAGACCCTGAAAAGTGAGTGCAAAGTGCATTAAAGTTCCCCAAAGGACAAAGAAGTCGTGATAGGGGAATACTGCAGGAAAGACACAAACCAGCAATGCAACAACGATGGATTTCCAGTCGAGGGTACCTGTGGAACAAGGGGACCAAATCCAAAAGTCAAAAGCAAGTCGGAGATGGGCAGATGCCCAGGAAATGCCAGCTGTGGGTGCAAAGAAACTTCTACTGGACAGAAGAAGCTTAGGTTTCTGCAGGAACGACAAGGGCTAGAGACTTCCCCTTTGGAGGACGGATCTCTCATGCCGTGGAGAGTTGTGCAGAAGTATTTTCCCGCCAAAAGACCGCCAACAAGCCTTGCTAGATGCAAATTGTGCGGTAAGCGTTTTTGGGTACTGCTGTGGCAAAGGAAGGACCAGGATGTCGCAAATTGCGTCAGGAGAGAGAGGGGACGTCGAGCAAGACAAGGAGCCCTCTCAGCAGCAGGTAGCACCCAGAGAAGTGCCAGAAACAGGCACTAGGAGGATGCGTGAAACAGTGCTCACCCGAAGTTACACAAAGGAGTCCCACATCGCCGGAGACCAACTTAGAAAGTCATGCAATGTAGGTTAGAGTGCCGTGGACCCAGGCTTGGCTGTGCACAAAGGATTTCCGCCGGAAGTGCACAGGGGCCGGAGTAGCTGCAAAAGTCGCGGTTCCCAGCAATGCAGTCTGGCGTGGGGAGGCAAGGACTTACCTCCACCAAACTTGGACTGAAGAGTCACTGGACTGTGGGAGTCACTTGGACAGAGTTGCTGGATGCGAGGGACCTCGCTCGTCGTGCTGAGAGGAGACCCAAGGGACCGGTAATGCAGCTTTTTGGTGCCTGCGGTTGCAGGGGGAAGATTCCGTCGACCCACGGGAGATTTCTTTGGAGCTTCTAGTGCAGAGAGGAGGCAGACTACCCCCACAGCGTGCACCACCAGGAAATCAGTTGAGAAGGCGGCAGGATCAGCGTTACAGAGTTGCAGTAGTCGTCTTAGCTACTATGTTGCAGTTTTGCAGGCTTCCAGCGCGATCAGCAGTCGATTCCTTGGCAGAAGGTGAAGAGAGAGATGCAGAGGAACTCGGATGAGCTCTTGCATTCGTTATCTAAAGTTTCCCCAGAGACAGAGACCCTAAATAGCCAGAAAAGAGGGTTTGGCTACCTAGGAGAGAGGATAGGCTAGCAACACCTGAAGGAGCCTATCAGAAGGAGTCTCTGACGTCACCTGGTGGCACTGGCCACTCAGAGCAGTCCAGTGTGCCAGCAGCACCTCTGTTTCCAAGATGGCAGAGGTCTGGAGCACACTGGAGGAGCTCTGGACACCTCCCAGGGGAGGTGCAGGTCAGGGGAGTGGTCACTCCCCTTTCCTTTGTCCAGTTTCACACCAGAGCAGGGCTAAGGGGTCCCCTGAACCGGTGTAGACTGGCTTATGCAGAATTGGGCACATCTGTGCCCAAGAAAGCATTTCCAGAGGCTGGGGGAGGCTACTCCTCCCCTGCCTTCATACCATTTTCCAAAGGGAGAGGGTGTAACACCCTCTCTCAGAGGAAGTCCTTTGTTCTGCCATCCTGGGACAAGCCTGGCTTGACCCCAGGAGGGCAGAAACCTGTCTGAGGGGTTGGCAGCAGCTGCAGTGAAACACCAGGAAAGGCAGTTTGGCAGTACCAGGGTCTGTGCTACAGACCACTGGGATCATGGGATTGTGCCAACTATGCCAGGATGGCATAGAGGGGGCAATTCCATGATCATAGACATGTTACATGGCCATATTCGGAGTTACCATTGTGAAGCTACATATAGGTAGTGACCTATATGTAGTGCACGCGTGTAATGGTGTCCCCGCACTCACAAAGTCCGGGGAATTGGCCCTGAACAATGTGGGGGCACCTTGGCTAGTGCCAGGGTGCCCTCACACTAAGTAACTTTGCCCCTAACCTTTACCAGGTAAAGGTTAGATATATAGGTGACTTATAAGTTACTTAAGTGCAGTGTAAAATGGCTGTGAAATAACGTGGACGTTATTTCACTCAGGCTGCAGTGGCAGGCCTGTGTAAGAATTGTCAGAGCTCCCTATGGGTGGCAAAAGAAATGCTGCAGCCCATAGGGATCTCCTGGAACCCCAATACCCTGGGTACCTTAGTACCATATACTAGGGAATTATAAGGGTGTTCCAGTAAGCCAATGTAAATTGGTAAAATTGGTCACTAGCCTGTTAGTGACAATTTGGAAAGAAATGAGAGAGCATAACCACTGAGGTTCTGATTAGCAGAGCCTCAGTGAGACAGTTAGTCACTACACAGGTAACACATTCAGGCACACTTATGAGCACTGGGGCCCTGGCTGGCAGGGTCCCAGTGACACATACAACTAAAACAACATATATACAGTGAATAAATGGGGGTAACATGCCAGGCAAGATGGTACTTTCCTACAACCCTGCCTCGTCAGCACGACCTGGACCCAGCAATTTCCAACACGCAGGACAGTCCAGTGGGCAAACAACTACTGCCACACCGTCCACCTCGGCCAGCACACAGACTGCAGTAGCCCCTCCTATTGACCCAGCGGCATTCCTGGCATTAAACCGTAAAATGGACACATTTATTTCAAAGGTGGACAAGCTAAGCCAGGATGTGGCATATATTAAGAAAAGGGTTCGGTCCATCAGGCGGACCCTACGGAGGGCCAACCTGTAGGACTTTATTGCATGTTTTACATTTACCCCTCCCCTCTCTCCTCTTTCCTTTTTTGTACTGATAGTTGGGTTTTGGGGATTAGTGTTAGGTTAGTGTAGGTTGTTAGCTTAGTAAGTGTTAGGGAGGAGGGTGGGGGTCCTTATTCTTTCTATTTTTCATTTTTGTGTGAGTGGGTGGGGGTCAATGTTGGGATTCCTGTTTGTTATTTAAAACAAATATATATATATTTTTATATATATATATATATATATATATATATATATATATATATATATATATATATGATTGTTTAGGATAGTATAGTATGTGTGTAGGTTAGTATGTGTTGTCCTGCATGTGTCCTTTCTCATAATGGTGGGTGGGGGGTTGATGTTTAGATCGATTCGTTATATGTGTAGAGTAAGTTTAGCTTAGGTTAGTTAGGGACAGTTGTGGGTTAGGAGTAGTCAGGTTAGATTAGTGTAGGTATGACTTTTCCCTTAGTTGCCTCTGGTGTGAATACATAGGAATAAACATTTAGTTAACCCTTTGTATTATGCGTTAACTGCTACTTGATCATGGCCTTGACATCAGTGTAGGTGAATGTTTTTCTATGACATTTGTGTCCTATGCTACACACCACAGAAAATGGAGGTTTAACATGGCAGCTACCCCTGTGCTAACTTGGTAAGTATCCACCATTTGGGAGACCCACCATTGGTAGTTTACATCGATCACCAAGGATATGTGTTGATGAGTAGGTATTCTACATCACAAAGTGTGCTTCCAGACTTGGTATTGTGGGTAATTTATTAGGTCGGACTGCATTGTGATGTTCAGGGAGATCTTTGTAGATGAGGTGTTGTTAACACTCTTGTCTTGTTGCCTTCATTGCTGACATAGATCATGTGTGTAAAAATTCAGCATGACTTCCCTTCATGGAAGTATACTCAGAAAGGGTGATTGATGCAGTGTTTATTTGTGTTTGCTTAGATTATGCTGCATAATTTCATGTTTTAGTATTGCATGGTGCCTACATTTATCAGCCACCATTAGTTGACTTGAATTGCTATAGATGGAGCATTATTCTGTCCAACACAGCATGATTGTGTGTGGTTTGTCCCTTCATCAGTTATTCTCCTCAGGATGGTAAGGCTATGATGCAATCCTGGCCACTGCACAGATGTATCAGACTACATGATGTCAGGACAGTTGTATTGACAAGATACATGGTTGTCACACAGGCACTTTAGAGTTATCTACTGCACAGTTGATGTGTCAAATAACACAGAGACATATTAGGTGTACAAGTGCTATTTATTGATAGGTGCTGTAGTGCAAAATGTCCATTGTCCATGTTTGCTGAGTCCGTTCTGGTGCATTCTTACATGGTGATCCTACAGAAGGGGTGTGGATGATGCTCCTGACATGCTGGGGTGATGTCACAGACAGTGCAGAGGGACAGGATTTGCCGAATAGTAGGAGAGAGACATTCACTGGCAATGGTGACAAGTCATACAGTGGTTAGCAGAACAGTCATTGAGTGTAGTTGTAGTGAGACTGGCATTTGACAAAACGTAGGACCTTGGTCAAAGTAGGCCATGGTGCAGGGACTAGTGCTTCCGGGTACTCTTCCGTGAGAATGTGATCTGTTCCTTGTCTTCTTCTTCTGATGTGTGTGTTGCCTGGTTTGTCCTTGTTGTTGTTGGTTGTGAAGGGGCAACACACACCTCAGTGTTAGAAGACGTGGAGTCAGACATCCCGGGGGCTGCTCCCTGTGAAGTTCTTAAGGGCAGTACTGCTGCAAGGAGGGCCTGCTGGTTTTTGAGAATAGCAGCCACATCACGATGGAAGGCAGCCAGGTTGGCCCTGAGGGGTTCAATGTTGCATTTGTGCACGCGTTGACTGGATTGCAGTTGTAGGTGTTGGGTCAACTGTATTACAGCTGTGCTGATTTCCTTCTGTGTTTTCTGCAGTTCCTGCAAGATAGATGTTAGGGCTTGCATAGCAGCTGCCTGATCTGCAAATGACGTCATGCACGAACGCGCCCCCTCAAGGCTGGCTGCCATATTTTGCATCCCCACCCGCACCTCCTTTGCCAGCTCCCGCTGTACACCAACTACAGTTCTTTCAAAGCTAGTGCCAGTGTCGTCAGAGTCCTCAGCTGTATTGGAGCTGGCAGGTCTTACAATTGGGGTGGTGGGTGGGTCTTCTGTGATGGCTGCTTGTTCTGTGCTCCTCCTTGTGACTGAAGGTGGGGTCTGGAGGGTTTCAAGGACCTTTTGGATGGTCTCCTGGGAAATGTTTATGGGCTCGTCATCCATGCCATCAGGGAAATCAGGGACAGGCATATCGGCAGGAGATCCATGTTCCTCTGCAATGAAACAGGGTACAATTAGTGTGTCTGTGTTGTGACAATTTTGCCGTAACATGCAAGCATTTTGATGACTTTACTTTGTGCTTTGGTTTGGTATTGGTATCTGCTGTCCTTCATATGGGCATTGTTATAGGCCTATGGACCACCTGTGTGTCACATGTATGATATAGAGTTATCAGACTTGTCTGCCTAATCGCCTCTAGGTGTTGCTTTGTATCAATTAGGGAATAGCCATCTTTTTGTCCTACTCGTCCCTCCGTGTATATCTATTCTTATGGTGAGACCTTTCACTGGCTGTGGGTGTTGTGATTGCCCTGGCAGCACACTTGCCTCTCAGGACCTGCCCCAAAATCTTTTTATTCACATTGACCTAATTGTAATTGTTATGTGGCATATCCTATGCATGGCAATGTTACGATGTGATATGGATGCAGACATTGTTGATGTTTCCAGCTGATATTGGGTAATGTGTGTTTAATTGGATTGCCCTATTTATCGTATCAATGTCCTATTTGGTTCTCAGACTGTGCAGGTGTGTTTCAGTGACCAGTTGCATGTGTCCCCTCCTCAATGTTGTTGCCTGAGCAGTATGACATTAGTGATGTTACCTTGTTAGCCAGGCACATGAGGGACCCTGACGTATGCAGCATGTGTGTGTCCTTAGTGCTGTGTGGCTCCTATTGCTGTTTACTTTGGCTGATGTATGTGTCAACTATGGGCATTGACATTTGAGTGTACTGGTGCCTTTGTCTTATTTCTGGAAATAGTTGCAGATGTCATCCTCACCCCCTAATTTAGGTATGTATGTTCCATGGGGAGGTTACTGCCATTGGCTACTATAGCTGCACAGAGATCAGAGGTGTTAGTGTCAACTGTTGTCGCAGTTACATTGCAGTTGTTGTTTTGGCTACTGGATTACTGATAGGGACCTAGTTGATGTAGGATACATTTTGACTGATGAGTGCCTGGATGTAAGTTTGACGTAGTGGCCTTCCCACCTGTCGCGGCTTTCCCTTAGCTCCATTGTTGTCATGACAGGATGCCCCCATGGGACTGTTGTTGGTGCTGTGTTTTGTTGTGCCCCAGCTTCTGTCTGTGCTGGGCATGCCCCCCTGCCGTGCCCCTTTACCGTTGCCACTTCATATATATGCTGACTTACATGCATTGTGTTGTAGGTATTCCCCACCCCGGTTGCAGTTATCATTATTGCATTATAATTCCCTGCATGTGCGTTGTCTCGTGGTAGTCTGCGCTGTCCTGTCCTTGAATCCCTGTCACCATCTCCTCAGGGATGACGGCTGCGACCATCTCCTCCATGTGTTTCAGGGCCTCCTGGTGTGCTGGACTCCCACCTCCAGTCTGCAGTGCTGCCTTCCTGTTCCTGGCCATTTTTTCCTTTGTCCTACGTTTGCAGTCATGCCAGCGTTTCTTACACTCAGTGACTGTCCTGCGTACTTCAGCCACAATGTTGATCTTGTCAACAATTTGTTGCCATATGGCCTCTCTCCTGCTGATTGGCAACTTAGAGGTGATGAACAGTTGGTGCTGGTGTTCCGTCACCTCTTTAGCCAGGATTTCCTGCTCCTCTGCACTGAAGCGACACTTTCTTTTTTTTCTATATATGTCTTGGTTCCTGTATGGATCATCCTGGCTGGTTCCTGGTCTGCTGTCATCTTCCTGGGGTCTGTTGTGGCATCTGGGATCCATTTTGGCTCTCCTCTGCTGAAAGGGCAGTGTTCGCGGGTAAATTTGACGCTATTGCGTCAAAAGAAACAGCGCTTTCCGGGTTGCGCTGCCGTAAATCGACCCACAGTCATTTGCGTCCCGTTAACGCTGTTTTCCTTTACGACTTGACGCCGCTGTGTGCGTCACAAAATAATGACTCCCACCTGTTGGTTGCGCCGCCGTGCGTCAAAGTATAAATTTGACGCCCGCACGGCTCATCGGAATGGCGTCAGCCGGCGGTAATTTTTTTGACTCAAAACTGCGCCGGCGCAGCTTTGCGTCAAAAAGTATAAATATGGCCCTAGGTGCCTAAAAAAGGTACATTACCAGCGAAAATAATGAAATCTTTACATTATTATGCATAATGGCAGGGAAGTGCCTGGTATGGGAAGGTTTGAGTGGAAATTAATTAGTGGATTTGATAGTGCAAGCTAGTGTTCGAACGTGGTCATCTCATCATGGTATTGTTACTCGGGTGCAATAGATGGGAGTGGACTTGTCTAAGAAGAGTATGGGACATATTTATACTCTGTTTGCGCCAAATGTGCGTCAAAATTTTTGAAGCACAATCGGCGCAAACCCTGCCCCATATTTATACTTTGACGTCCGACCCCGCGGGCGTCAAAAGTTCCACCATATGCGTCATTTTTTGGAAGGGGGAACCAGCCTTGTGTTAATTATATGCAAGGTAGGCGTTCCCTTCCAAAAAATCACTTTAAGGCCTGTGCCCCATATTTATACTCTGACGTCATTTTGACGCACAGGAGGGGGCAGGCCTTAAAAAACGGCGCCCAGACTGATGGGCGCCGTTTTTTAACGCCTGGGTCAGGGCAGGCGTTAAGGGACCTGTGGGCTCAGAAGGAGCCCAGAGGTGCCCTCCCATGCCCCCAGGAACACCCCCTGCCACCCTTGCCCACCCCAGGAGGACACCCAAGGATGGAGGGACCCATCCCAGGGAAGTTGAGGTAAGTTGGGCTAAGTATTTTTTTTTCGTTTTTTTGTGTGGCATAGGGGGGCCTGATTTGGGCCCCCCTACATGCCACTATGCCCAATGACCATGCCCAGGGGACATAAGTCCCCTGGGCATGGCCATTGGGCAAGGGGGCATGACTCCTGTCTTTGCTAAGACAGGAGTCATGTCAATGGAGGTTGGGCGTCAAACAAAATGGCGCAAATCGGGTTGAGGCCTTAATTCTGCCTCAGACCTGACTTGCCCCATTTTTTGACGCCCAACCTCCATTTTACCCTACGTCGGCGCTGCCTGCTGTGAGTGATTTTTTTTTACGCACACCAGTCCGCAGCCCCGGCTAACGTCATTCAATAAATAAGGCGCCTGCATGGCGCTTTGGAATGGCGTTAGCCGGCGGTAAAATATTTGACGCACAACTGAGTTGGCGCAGTTGTGCGTCAAAAAGTATAAATATGGGCCTATATGTCTTCACATATGTTGCATTTAAAAGAAACAGAAGTGAAAGGACTGAAATATGTGTCATTGAGACATTTATTTGAGGAATTGTTTTAAGAATGAGAAAAATAGAAGATATTGAAAGAATGAAGAAAGAATGGAGCTTGGCGAGATGAGAACATCAGGTTATGGCGAGAAAAGAGAGTGATATTTCAAAAATGCATTTACTTGAGTGGACCAAGTAGTACCCCTTGAGAGAGGTAATGCGCCTTGAGGGCCAAGTGTATATTCATGTCTTGAATCATATACAATTTGAGGTAATTTACTGTAGTGTTCCCTAATTTGTGGGAAGCTCTGGAAAATGGCAACACAGCTAGTAAGAATAACAAAAATCATGGATAGACTAGGATGTGTTATTTTGTTGTTGTGCCAAAATATTTTTCTGACTCCTCTAAGGTGGTCGTTGAGTAGCCAGAAGCCAAACCGGTGCATATGGCACCCAGGTTTGAATCTTCGGTGAACGTTATTGAAAAATGTAAAAAAAGTAAAGCCATTTTTTAAGGAAAAAGTTCCTCCATTAGTCAAGTATCATGCAGATAAAGCAGAATAAAGGTGAAAGTATAGTTATTATTATTAACGATTGTTAGAGGTTAATAAACAGCTTAGTGGAAATTAAAATGCTACATAGCAAGGCATGTCAACTTTAGTTTTCAGCTTTGGTTATGGGGTTGAGACCTAATATTAGTACTCAAGTACAGTCATCAGTAGTGTATTGGCAAGCTAAACCAAATAAGAATGTTTGGCATGTGCAGGGTATTGTAGTGAATATTTGGACTGGAAGAAGAAAAAACAATAAAGATAAATCAACTGTAGTGAAAATAGAAAATAGAGCTTTTCCAATAGGCAATACCTGTTTCACAGGCAATGGGATTACGCACCCCTCATTATTAACCCCACAGGGTTGAAAGGAGAGGACATGATGGACTCAAAAAGAAAGGGTTTCTACAGTCCCTAGTTACACCTCATAGGGCTGTCCAAAAGGGGGGGGGGGGGGTGGCATGCTTGCAGCTCCTATGCTTCTCGTAGACTAGGAAGAACCTTATGTGAAAAGGAAAGTAAATCCTATTATCCACCCTGGTCATCTTGTAGATTTCTTGGTTGATACCAGTGCTGCACGCTCTACCAAAAGACATTCATGCATCCCACATATGCCCCTATAGGCAAAGTTAATTCATGCAGTCGACATTTCCAGTTCAGTTATCACACATTCAATTACAAACCCTGTTATGTGACTATAGGACCCATTACTGAATAAGACAAATTTCAAGTTAATCTTTCCAGTCCGGTGAATTTGGGAAAGGATCTTTTTCTGTAAATTAAATTGCTCAGAGTGTTGTATTTCTGAGGGTGTTTATACAGAGAAAAGAATCTGATGCATATTCTAAGTAATGAAATTGATGATGATGAAAAATGCTTCTATTCCACATATAAGAAAAATACCAGATGATTTACAAAATACAGGGTCAGTTTACCATTGGGCAATGAAAGGTGGAGAAATGGGAAGGATATCCAGTGCCCAGCTGGCACATGTTAAGTTAAAAGACAGAAGAAGATTGCCACAAATTCCTCAATATAAATTGTCACAAGAAGGAGAGTCAGTGATTGAGCCAGTTATCAAGTCATTATAACACACCTTCTTCATCTGAGCAAGTCAAATGATGCCTGTTGAAGGACAATGCAAAATCTTAGTGTTAATAATGATATCGTTTTTCCAAGCTTTTCTGTTGTTCCAAAACCATTTGCTATTTTATCTCACATTTCTACCAGTGGTTTACAGTAATTGATTTATGTCACAGTGTTATTGGTAACAAAAAGTATTTGATGTTGTCTGTGTCATCTTGGTTTTCCTGTGAATGACTATTCATTCTTCACAACACTGCATTTTAGTCTGATTTCGCCTTGGCATAATTCACTTCATGGTGGCACACCCTATGCCTTACCATTGGTTTAAAGGAAATACACTTTGTCCATGTGATGTAATGTCAGCTCAAAGCACTTTACACCTGGCCTTTTATGTAGGTTTTATAATCACCTACAGCTTGCTTTTCTAATGCTATTCAAACAGTGTAGGCTTGCTCTTTTATACCTTCAGTTTCTGCTATCCATTCCTATATGTTCTGCTGTGCTACATTTTATTAACTGTGCTGTAGGTATTTGGAAATCCTTACCGGATATGCATACTAACTGTATTTGATTTTAAATTTTATGATATGTTGTTATTTTAACTTTTGTGGTTATGGAATATTAACTGAATAAAGAATATTTGACTTTGACTCTTCAACAGAACTCAGGCCTTGTCTGTTGAGTTTGAGGCATTTAGTTTTAATCCATCTAGTGACTTTGGACATGTAGGTGGTGATGTTGGTCTGGGTGTTCAGTTCAGAAACTCAGCATGTTTCCAGACATTATAGAAAGGGGCTTTATTAATTCATTCATTTAGGATCAAGGTGAGGGCAGTGCTGATGGAGTCCAGTCCTTTAGTGAAGATGTGATGAGAACAGAGGTGGGGTGGTTGCCCAGTGTGTATGGACCGCATGGTTGCTGTGGTTTCTCAAGTGATGATGGTGAGCCAGGAGCTCCGGATGGTCATCTGGGTGTTGGAACTGATGGGTAGGGAGGAGCAAAGGTGGAGGGGTCTTGTTTGGGTTCAAAGTTGTTGTAAATACTCGTGGTCTTACTATGGAAGAAGGGACTCCTGGAAGAAGAGGTCCTCTAAGGGAGGAATTTTGGTGGAGCTTGCTTCCGGAGAGGTGTTGACTTTCAGGATGGAGACCTTTTCCTTGGTGCTGTTGGTACTGCTTTTGATGAAGTCATAGCATTTGGTGGCTCTTATTTGTTGGTGTATCCTGGCTAGGCCTCCTTCTTTGTTCTAGTTGTGTGCAGTGGTGTTTGGAGAATTTAGGATCTCCCATGTACCACTTTGCTTCTGGTCTGGTTCTTGGTGATCTTGAGTTGGGCAAGGGTGTCTGACAGGTAATCCAGGCTTTGAAGTAGGAGGTGAATCTGTTGAGACCATCAGGGTGTTAAGGCTTGTGGTTTAGAAGCTTCTAGGACCAGTATTCTCCAGAGATCTTGTTCTCGTCACATTGTGTTGATTTGGTTGTGGGTTCCTGTGGTGGACAGGTGTGATGAAGTGGACAAGGGCTTGGTCAGACAGGTGACGGGTGTGAGCTTGTCCACCATGATTTCACTAAAGCAGGCCAACGTGGAGTCCAGTTGGTGTCTGGTGGAATGTGTGGGGTCTTCCACTCACTGGGTGAGTCTGAGGGTTTGTCAGGTCCTTCAAGAGGTTGGTGGTTTTGGGGTCAGTGAGGTCCTCCAGGTGATAGTTGAGGTCATCAAGAAGGATGAAGGTGCTGGAGATGAGTATTAAAGGAGGGCAACAAAATTCATGATTGTATTTCTGAAGTTGGCTCATGGTTCGGGGACTTGGTAGATTGGGGATGCTCAGGGTTAAGTTCACAGCTATTTAGTGTTTGAAACTCAGGTGTTCCATGTTGCTGTTGGTGGTTGCCAAGGTAATGGAGCACTGGATGTGTTCTTGAAGATGATGTTGAGTTCACCTCCCTGCCTGTTATTTCTGTCCTGTCTTCTGATCTTGTATCCTGGGGTAATAGACAAAGAGGTGTCAGGATCTGATGTGGGAGTCAGCCAGGTGTCTGTCAGGAAAGAAAGAGGTCCATTGAGTGCTCATGCAACAGGTCCCAGATTGCTAAAGAAAAGGAGGCAAGAGGAAGAGTATCAGCAGTGGGGGGGCAGGAGATCTAGTAGTCTTGGTGCTAAATACATACATGGCACAGACAGGCACAGAATTACTTTTCTTTGGCAACACATTAAGTAGGAGCAGGAGGGGAGGATCTTTGGTGGTGGTAGGCAGGTTTAAGCATGAGTTGGAAAGGGAGCACAGCATGAGAGAAGGGTGGAAAAAAGAGGAAAGAAATAAAAAAGGAGATAAGTGAAAGCAGAAAGAATAGGAAGTAAAATGCACAGCAGGAGCCAGAGAAAAAGTGAAAAAGAATGAAAGACAATGAGAGAGAAAATTAACAAAAGGGAAGCATAGAAAGGTTGAGAAAGCTGTCAGAGTCACCAGATCCTCGGGGTTTGCGCACGTTCCCAACACGTCCTCTAATGAACAACTCCAAGACTCTGATAGACAATTCACAGAGACTGTGAGAGTTCAAGAGGGGAAGAGGGGATTAGGAAGGGTACTGCTGGGAAGGAGACCTTTAATGGGAAAAAAGGTTAGAACACACAATATAACCTGAAGTAAATATTAATAAACATAGGGCCGTATTTATACTCCGTTTGCGTCGAATTTGCGTCGTTTTTTTCGACGCAAATTCGACGCTAAACTAACGCCAACTAACGCCATATTTATACTATGGCGTTAGAGGCGAATAGCGCCAAAGTTCCCGGAATGTGCGTCATTTTTTAGCGTGAACCCCTTCCTTGCGTTAATGATATGCAAGGGAGGCGTTCCCGTCTAAAAAATGACTCCCAGGCCTTTACGTGGTATTTATACTCCCGGGCAAAAGAGACGCCCGGGAGTGGGCGTGGCTAAAAACGGCGCATTTGCGCCGCTTTTTAACGCCTGGGTCAGGCATGGCGTTAAGGGACAAGTGGGCTCAAAATGAGCCCAGAGTGCCCTCCCCTACCCCCAGGGACCCCCCCTGCCACCCTTGCCCACCCCAGGAGGACACCCAAGGATGGAGGGACCCACCCCAGGGACATTCAGGTAAGTATTTTTTTATTTTTTTTGGCATAGGGGGGCCTGATTTGTGCCCCCCTACATGCCACTATGCCCAATGACCATGCCCAGGGGACAGAAGTCCCCTGGGCATGGCCATTGGGCAAGGGGGCATGACTCCTATCTTTACAATGATAGGAGTCATGTTGATGGGGGATGGGCGTCGAAAATAAATGGCGCAAGTCGGGTTACGACGATTTTTTCGACGTAACCTGACTTGCCCCATTTTAAGACGCCCATGCGCCATTTTCCCCCTACGCCGGCGCTGCCTGGTGTACGTGGTTTTTCTCGCGCACACCAGGCAGCGCCGGTCTGCTTGCGCCGGCTAACGCCATTCAATAAATACGGCGCCCGCATGGCGCTTCAGAATGGCGTTAGCCGGCGCAAAACTTTTTGACGCTAAACTGCGTTAGCGCAGTTTAGCGTCAAAAAGTATAAATATGGGCCATAGTCTTTCTGAAAATATGAGCAATCTTGAATTGCAGTTTTAAAAATGAACACATTTTGTGATGATCAGATACCTGTAATGGAATCAAGATTAATTGAAATAAAACTTTTCTTATTCAAGCATGAATTAGAATAACAAGAATATGCATAATAGGAGCATATAATATTGCATCTAGAACTTCTGATCCTAGATATATTTTCCTTGAAATGTTTTCAACACAGATTACACTCTTAAAACACTAGAGAAGAAATATTTTTCAATGGGTTCAATAGTTCAAGAAATATTTCCCATACTTGTCAACTCGAATTGTACCAAGCAATTATCCTGGAATGGTAATATGCAGTTCACAACATAAATAAACTCTAGTAAAAAATTGCATGTCCTGCTGACTCGAATGCCACCATGCAAAGTCAAGAAATGGTTGCACATTAAATAGCGACAGGTTTTGAAATTATCTTAAATTGAATTATACATCGTGCCACTTCAAAACCTTCTTTTAAATGTCAATAAATAGTAACACACAATGTTCCACAAGCTTTTAAAGCTTCATAAACGAACCGTGCCTCTTGCCGATTCGTGATCAATCATGTATGTGTCAATAAATGCCAGCTCGCAATGCAACTCAAGATTTCAAAGCTTTTCAAACGAATCGCACCTCCTGCTGATTCATAAATATCCAAGTGTATGTCAATAAACACTGGCGCGCAATGTAACATGAGTTTCAAAACTATAAACGAATCGCGCTTCTTGCCGATTCATAAACATCCATGTACACACTTTAACAAAAATACTCGAGTGCACTTTTTATGACTATGACCTTAAAACTAATTGTTAACATAAATAAACGATCAGATCTTAGAATGAGATAATTCTAGATAAAATAAACGGTATTGGGAATAAACCCAACTACCGTCTTCCCACCCAGGAACAAGATGCACCAATGAAGATTTCAAAGCAGAACTGGGAGATCAAAAAGGCCACTGGAACTGAAGTTCTGGAAATAGCTGCTCTTCTGCACTGGAACCTCTGAATAGTGAGCACTGGGAGTTGGGCTGACTCTCCTTATATAAAGTCTTGGCCCATCCCAGAACCACGCCCAGGCATGTTGCAGGGAAAGTCTCTAGAAGGCCCTGGAAAGAGGCCACACCCTAACCCACTCTGAAAACCTGTAGCAATACCTTGCAAAGAAACAGTATTTGTAAACATATTAAGAATAAGTGTTTAGGATTGAACTCTGCAATGCAAAAGGGTAAAATACAACATATCAGCACAATGCAAGAATCATGTTATTTTTAAAGTGATGTTTTTTTGAATTTTTTTGACGCCAATAGAGCGCATACTGTTCTGGTGTTGACAGTACTCCCCTCTCCCAGACGCGCTCTAGGGCCTGATTTGCTTGGATTAAGACGATGAAAGTGTCTCACAAGTACTGGCGCATGAACATCAGATGCGGAAACCCATGAGTTACTTTCAGGACCATAACCTTTCCATGAGATTAAATACCAAAGATTACGTCCTCTCAGTTTAGAATCCAACACTTTCTTGACTTCATATTCTTCTTCCCCTTGTACTAAAACAGGAGCTGGATGAGGATGGACCTTTTGGACTGCCTTTTTCAAGAGGGAAGTGTGGAACACTGGATGAATCCGTAAGGATCCGGGCAAATGTAGTTTATAAGTCACTGGATTGATTTGCTGAAGGACAGTATAAGGACCTATGAATTTGGGGTTAAACATGTGCTTCTTCTTGAAGTCTATATGTTTTGTGGAAAGCCACACTTTGTCACCTGGTAGATATTGCGGTCCCTCACAATGTTTCTTATCATAATGTCTTTTATATTTTTGTTTGGCTTTTTCTAGATACTATTGAATCAGCTTCTGGGTTTGATGTAAATGCTGAATGGTTTCTGACACAGCTGGAGTAAGAGAACTTTCTTGAGGAATTGTGATGGGCAAGGCGTCAGGATGATAACCAAATAAACCAAAAAAGGGTGTAATGCCAATGGAAGTGTGGAATGAGTTATTGTAAGCTAACTCAGCTAACCAGAGCATAGATGTCCAAGAATGAAGTGCCTTTTCAGTGTAGGCATGTAGGTATTGTTTTAAAGTCTGATTTAGTCTTTCTGTTTGACCATCTGTTTGAGGATGGTGACTAGTAGATAGTGTAGATGTCACTTGGAGTGTTTTACACCATGTCTTCCAGAAATTGGAGGAAAATTGTGACCCCGATCGGAGAGGATAACCTTTGGTAGTCCATGATAACGAACCACTCTGTTCAGTAAAATGTTTGCCAATTCACTAGAAGTGGGCAATTTTTTACAGGCAATAAAATGTCCATATTTTGTGAGACTATCTACTACCACCAGAATTACTGAATGCTGTTGAACCACTGGCAGACCTGTAATAAAGTCTAATGAAATGTGTTCCCAAGGACGACTTTGAGTTGGAAGTGGATGTAATAATCCTTTTGGTTTAGAATTACTTGTTTTAATGCGAGCACAAACTTCACAGTTGTTTACCATTGCTTTTACATCTTTTGTTAGAGTAGGCCACCAAAAATAACGTTGGATCAGTTCAAGAGTTTTAGGAATACCTGGATGACCTGCCGTAGGTATAACATGTAACCAATGAAACACTATCTTGCGAAGTTTGATAGTGGGTATGAATAAACGAGCGTCATGAAAGGGTAAACCTTGTTTGATTGACCTTTTGGGATCAGCTTGGGCCCATGTTTGCCATTTTTCAACAGTGAAGGAATTGCAAATTTCTTCAAAGAAATCTTCAGTTTTTATGATACATAGAACCTTGTCTGGAGCAATGATAGCCCTGGAGGCTTGAAATGCAGGCAACGTGGTAGACTCTTGACGGGACAAGGCGTCAGCCTTGCGATTATCTTTACCAGGCCGGAAGGTTACTACAAAATCAAATTCGGCAAAAAAAAGCATCCAGCGTAATCGCCTAGGGGTCAAAAGTCTGGCGGAACTCATGAATTGAAGATTACGATGATCAGTATATACTGTAACAGTGTATTTGGCACCCAATAAATGATGTCTCCATTCTTTAAAGGCGTCCCGAATTGCCAGAAGTTCTTTTTCAGCAATGACATAGTTTTTTTCGGCTTCGTTCAACTTCCGAGACATATAAGCTACAGGATAAAGTTGACCAGTGTCTTTATTTCGTTGTGATAAGATGGCTCCTATTGCTACATCTGAAGCATCAGCTTCCACTATAAAAGGTTGATTCGCATCAGGATGAGTTAAAACTGGGGCAGTGGAGAAAGCTTTCTTTAAAGTCGAGAAGGCTTGATCAGCTTCTGGGGACCATACAAACTTTTCTTTCTTTCCTAGTAGCTTAGTGATTGGAGCCACTGTCTGGGAGAAATGACTTATGAACCTCCGTTAAAAATTTGCAAACCCCAGGAAGCACTGTACATCACGAACGGTTTTTGGAATGGGCCACTCAGATACAGCTTTTACTTTCTTTTCTGCCATCACCATACCTTGAGGGGTAAGAATAACCCCCCAAAACTCCACCGTGGTAACTTGAAACTCACACTTGGTTAGTTTACAATATAAATGGTGTTTTCGAAGGGCTGCAAGAATTTTCTTGACATGTTGTACATGTTCGTTTTCATTGTCTGAGTAGATCAAAATGTCATTGATGTAGACTATGGCAAATATGTTGAGGTACTCTCTAAGAACGTCATTCAAGAAAAATTGAAAAGCTGCTGGAGCGTTACACAGACCAAAAGGCATGACGGTATATTCAAAAAGGCCATATCTTGTTTGAACGCTGTTTTCCATTCGTCACCCTCTCTCATTCTGACCAAATGATAAGCACCTCGAAGAACAAGTTTTGTGTAGATCTTTGCTCTCTTTACTTGTTCCAATAAAACCGGAATTAGGGGTAAAGGATATTTATTCTTGATGGTGACTTTGTTTAAATCTCTATAGTCAATGCAAGTTCGAAGTTCTCCATTAGCTTTTGGAACAAAAAATAAAGGCGATGCTGCAGGAGACTTAGAGGGGCGAATGAAGCCATTCTCCAAAAATTGATCTAGGTATTTTCGTAAATGTTGGTTTTCATGTTCTCACAGAGCATATACACAACAGTTGGGAAGTGTCGCACCTGGGGCTAGGTCAATTTGACAGTCATAAGATCTATGAGGAGGTAGAGTCTCTGCTCCTTTCTCATCAAATACATCTTTGTACGATGAATACTGTTTGGGCAACTGAGTTTCTTTCTCCGCAGCAGTAGCTATGCTAGAGTTGCAAACTGTTGGTACTTGATTTTTTTGGAGACATTGTTCATTACATAGCGCAGTTGAGAACACGATTTGTCGTTCTGCCCAATTGATTTCTGGATTGTGATGAGTTAACCATGGCAAGCCGAGGATAATCCCATATTGGGGAGCATGGATCACATCTAGAATGATTTTCTCTTCATGTTTCTTTCTTAGAATCTTATCTTCACAAATCATTGACAAGGGGATAGTCTGAAGAGTTACTGGACCACCAGTCAAGAGTTTTCCATTGACTGCCTGGATGATTTCTGGGTTTTTCTTTTCAAAACATGGGATCCCCCATGCACGAACCAATTGGACATCAACAAAATTCCCAGTAGCTCCAGAATCGACTAGAGCTTTTTTGAAAAAGATCTCTTTCTTGACCTGAACTCTTATTTCCAGTTTAAGATGTCTAGATTGTGAAGGGTCCACGGTGACACCCAAGAGCAACCCTTCTCTGCATCTTGGGTGTTTTAGTTTTCCAACTCGACTGGTGCATTGGCTACGACCTTCTGAACTGGACCTTGCTTGTTCTTTGGTTTGATGGGACAATCTTTGGCAAAATGATCTTTTCGCCCACAATAAAGACATTGTCCATTTTTTCTGCGTAAGTCCTTTTTATCTTTAGTCAAAGGTCTTCTGATGGTTCCAATTTCCATCGGTTCCGACGTTCTTTCTTTCGGAGTTCTTGAATCTCTGTTATCATGAACGCGCCATGAATATTTTTCAATCTTTTTGTGCATTCCTTTACGTTCTGCTAAACGATGGTCAAATCTCAAGACAAGATTTATTAACTCTTGACAGTCTGTAGGTTGTGGATCGATTTGCGCTAAGATATCTTTTAATTCCTCTTTGAGTCCCTTGTAAAACAAGACCGCTTGTTTTTCTTCAGGCCAGGAAGTCTCGGCAACCAGCCGGTTAAAGTTGGCTAAATACGACAATAGGTCTTGATTTCCTTGGCGTAAGTTTAATAATTCATGATCTGCTGACTGTGTTACAGTTCTACGATCAAAAACTCTCTCAAATTCACGAACAAAATTTCTCCAATTATACAACAAGGGACTATTTTTACGCACAAGAGGAATTGACCAAGTAGATGCATCTTCAGTCAGATATGATAACAAGAAAGCTACTTTGGACTGGGCATCGGGAAAGGTATTTGGTCTGCAGGTGAAGTGTAGTTCCACTTGAACCAGGAAAGATTGCGCTTTCAATGGGTCACCTGAGAAACTTTCTGGGGAGCTAAAGGAATAGCAGCAGGAACATTTAGGGAAATTGGACTACTTCCAGAAGCCTGAGAAGAAGTACCTGGCCAAAACACCCCTGTGGGACTTTGCTCCTTCTTCTCTACTTTATCTTGCAACTGACTCACTCTCTCTGCTAAGCTGGTTGTCAATTCTTTGGATGATACCACCTCTGCTTGGAGCTGGGTGATAGCCTAACTAACTCGTCTAGCGTGGCCATGCTGAGAACATACAAAAACCAGGAGGATAATAATTTGTGGGCTCACTATTCTGTCAGAGTCACCAGATCCTCGGTGTTTGCGCACGTTCCCAACACGTCCTCTAATGAACAACTCCAAGACTCTGATAGACAATTCACAGAGACTGTGAGAGTTCAAGAGGGGAAGAGGGGATTAGGAAGGGTACTGCTGGGAAGGAGACCTTTAATGGGAAAAAAGGTTAGAACACACAATATAACCTGAAGTAAATATTAATAAACATAGGGGGTGATTCTGAGCTTGGCGGGCGGCGGGAGCCGCACGCCAAGCGGGAACCGCCAGAATACCGCTGCGCGGTCAAAAGACCGCTGCGGTTATTCTGAGTTTCCCGCTGGGCTGGCGGGCGACCGTCAGAAGGCCGCCCGCCAGCCCAGCGGGAAACCCCCTTCCATGAGGATGCCGGCTCCGAAAGGAGCCGGCGGAGTGGAAGGGGTGCGACGGGTGCAGTTGCACCTATCGCGATTTTCAGTGTCTGCTTGGCAGACACTGAAAATCTTGGTGGGACCCTGTTAGGGGGCCCCGCGACACCCGTTACCGCCAGCCAGGTTCCGGCGGTCAAAACCGCCAGAGCCAGGCTGGCGGTAAGGGGGTCGGAATCCCCATGGCGGCGCTGCCTGCAGCGCCGCCATGGAGGATTCCCCAGGGCAGCGGGAAACCGGCGGGACACCGCCGGTTTTCCGTTTCTGACCACGGCTGTACCGCCGCGGTCAGAATGCCCATGGATGCACCGCCAGCCTGTTGGCGGTGCATCCTCCGACCCCGGCCCTGGCGGTCCTTGACCGCCAGGGTCGGAATCAGGCCCATAGTCTTTCTGAAAATATGAGCAATCTTGAATTGCAATTTTTAAAAATGAACAGATTTCGTGATGATCAGATACCTGTAATGGAATCAAGATTAATTTAAATAAAACTTTTCTTATTCAAGCATGAATTAGAATAACACGAATATGCATAATAGGAGCATATAATATTGCATCTAGAACTTCTGATCCTAGATATATTTTCCTTGAAATGTTTTCAACACAGATTACACTCTTAAAACACTAGAGAAGAAATATTTTTCAATGGGTTCAATAGTTCAAGAAATATTTCCCATACTTGTCAACTCGAATTGTACCAAGCAATTATCCTGGAATGGTAATATGCAGTTCACAACATAAATAAACTCTAGTAAAAAATTGCATGTCCTGCTGACTCGAATGCCACCATGCAAAGTCAAGAAATGGTTGCATAATAAATAGCGACAGGTTTTGAAATTATCTTAAATTGAATTATACATCGTGCCACTTCAAAACCTCCTTTTAAATTTCAATAAATAGTAACACACAATGTTCCACAAGCTGTTCATAAACGAACCGTACCTCTTGCCGATTCGTGATCAATCATGTATGTGTCAATAAATGCCAGCGCGCAATGCAACTCAAGATTTCAAAGCTTTTCAAACGAATCGCGCCTCCTGCTGATTCATAAATATCCACGTGTATGTCAATAAACACTGGCGCGCAATGTAACATGAGTTTCAAAACTATAAACGAATCGCGCTTTTGCCGATTCATAAACATCCATGTAAACACTTTAACAAAAATACTCGAGTGCACTTTTTATGACTATGACCTTAAAACTAATTGTTAACATAAATAAACGATCAGATCTTAGAATGAGATAATTCTAGATAAAATAAACAGTATTGGGAATAAACCCAACTACTGTCTTACCACCCAGGAACAAGATGCACCAATGAAGATTTCAAAGCAGAACTGGGAGATCAAAAAGGCCACTGGAACTGAAGTTCTGGAAATAGCTGCTCTTCTGCACTGGAACCTCTGAATAGTGAGCACTGGGTGTTGGGCTGACTCTCCTTATATAGAGTCTTGGCCCAGCCCAGAACCACGCCCAGGCATGTTGCAGGGAAAGTCTCTAGAAGGCCCTGGAAAGAGGCCACACCCTAACCCACTCTGAAAACCTGTAGCAATACCTTGCAAAGAAACAGTATTTGTAAACATATTAAGAATAAGTGTTTAGGATTGAACTCTGCAATGCAAAAGGGTAAAATACAACATATCAGCACAATGCAAGAATCATGTTATTTTTAAAGTGATTTTTTTTGCATTTTTTGATGCCAATAGAGCGCGTACTGTTCTGGTGTTGACAAAAGCAAAAATAAAGCTGCAAAGAAATGCACAATACAGAGAGCAAATAATTAATGAGACACCATGAAAAAGACAAGAAAAAGCAGCAGAGAACAAATGAGGCAGAAAGTGAGAAGGCACAAGAGCAGCAAAAAAAGGTGAAAAAACTCAGAAAAGTTGCAAAGAAATGCACAAAAAGCAGCAAACAATGTGAAAAGCAAAAAAGGGCAAATAAGGGAAGACAGAGACACAGAAAACTTTCAAAAAAAGAATGAGAAAGACACAGAGTTTCAGAAATAAGGAGTGAAGAAGAAGCACCGAAAAAGTGAAAGGGTGATAAAGAGAGAGAGATAGAGGAGGTCAAGGCAGGGAGCTTTGTGACAGTGCTAGAGCTGGACCCACAATGGCTGGGCCTGGTTGAAGGACAGGGTTCAGGTATAAGGGAAGATCACTTATCGATCACTGCAGGAGCTGATCAAAAATGTCTCACACTGGTGCTGGTTGTCCAAGGACAGAGGAGGCTGACACATTACAGGGGAAAGACTGTTAGAGGTTGTGGGCCCTCACATCAAGAATGAGAGCCAGAAAAGGAGCACCGTAATCCTCCTGTGACTGCAGGGTGCCATTGGGTTGGGTAAGACTGTTCTAGGCCATCAGCCCTTCTGTGGACTTGCACAGGCATAGGACCTGTGTGAGAACTGCTAACATTGACTTTTAAGATAGAACTTAGACTTCGTCACTTGTGGACTAGCATGGGCTACATTTTGCATTTCTTTCATTATCGGTTGGGGAATAATCTACCCAATTAGAAGGCACAAAACGACTCATTGATCCTACCCAGGGTGACGGTAGTGAGCTGACCTTAAGAAAGTTTGAGGATTATTTTGTGTGCTTGATCTATGCTTTGAGTGTGTTCTTTAAAATACTTTTTTGAAACTAAAATCAAGTATGTGACTAGACAATCAGCTTATTGCTGTTACTGTTTGTACCTTGTGTCTTGCGCCTAAAAGGTTTAGTACTTGGCCCAGCTGCTCAGGACCCATAGTAGGTCCTGCCCTGGGACAGCAGGTATAAATGCCACAACCCACTCTGCTGGACCCAGGAACCCCTGCCTGTCCGGTGGCATTCTATATTGACACCATGTAAAAACTAAGAATTCAGACATTATTGAAAAATTTGTGAAAAAGCTATAACACATGGGACTGGAGAAACCATTGCGTAATAAGTAAAAATCTTACATTTCATAGCTGCCTATTGGAAAACTTGTATAGCAACATATGCTTCCACATTGTATGTATGCTGGTCTCATATATCTTTGCACTTCAAATGTTTTAATAAAACACAAATAAAAACAGCTGTTCCCTACTCCCATATGTAACCCCATGTGTAGGATGATATGTCAGCATAAATTGTTCAATAATACAAAAATATACATAGGACTGGAGAAAATATTCGAAGCCATTTTATTAAGACATTTTATTGGTCTGAGTTAGCATGAGTCACAATTAATAAAAGAAGGAACATGTGAATATGAAACCTGCAAATTCATCCTCACTTCTACAGCTATCCCACTCTTTCAACTTCCTTAGCTACTCAATCATAGAAATGCTTTACTAACAATTCAGGTAAAAAATGTGTTGTAGTGCCACCTCTTTTGGAGGGGTTTTATCAATTTGTGTTGATGGCTCTAGCAATTGTTCTGACTTTCAGATTAAGTTTTCCACACATTTTTCAGCCCTCTTAGTGTACT
Organism: Pleurodeles waltl; assembly: GCF_031143425.1. Taxonomy (NCBI): domain Eukaryota; kingdom Metazoa; phylum Chordata; class Amphibia; order Caudata; family Salamandridae; genus Pleurodeles; species Pleurodeles waltl. Next base: position 989,515,194 of record NC_090436.1, on the reverse strand, counting down.
TGGTAAGCAAAATATGAGACATCCCTTTGGAAGAAGGCTATTAGATGCTTCTAAATATCATTATGTTTATTCATTTCATTTCCTAATTCATATATAATAATTTCAATCTCCATTAAGTTTCACAGTCTCTTGGGCAATAGATTATTCTCTTCAATTGGAATGCAGTATCTTATTTCACCGCTAACATCATGTGGGTGACTCTTGTCAATTCTCTTTTGAGGGTGAATTTCCAGTACTGTGGCTTTGTACCCAATATTACCACTAGCTTGGCTTTTTTGGGACCGGGGGTTCCACCTTGTTTCCAATGTGACTCAAAATCTCCTTCCAGTATGCTTCTTGAACATGACATGACCATTATACGTAGAGTGTTGAGCCTTTAGCCCAATAGCCCCTTCAACATGTGCCTTTCATCTGTGGGGGTATATGTGTTTGAGTTTCTCTCGTGTCAAGTAACAATTGTGCATTATCTTGTACCACATTTATCTCTCTTGTACAAAATGTTTCCCTCTCATACATGGGTATTTCCTTAGATGCTACTTTGGTCAAACGGCCACCTCTAGGTGTCTATCTAATAACACGAAGGGGGTTTTTAAAGAAGAAAACGGGGCGCTCACTACTACGTCACAAATGGAGTGTCCAATGGACGGTGCTACCCAAGGTTCTTCCCCAAAACAACCTTGAATTGGAAAGCCATAAGGCTGTCCCTAACTAAATTTCTCAATGGAAGCACTCAGATCCATAAAGTAATATTAATAAACAAAATCAAAAGTCCACTGGTCCACTTGAACTGTTCATCATCTTCTTTAATCTTTCCTTTTTAGCAGCTACAGCCAAGCCAACACGTGTTTCGTCTGGGTATACATCTCCCCATAGATTTAATCAGGGCTTCTCTCAACTGTTAATAATGTAGGGTATCCAATCAGTATAGCATTTGAAATAATAATAACTCAAAATATACTTAATTTACTTGTTTCTTATACATACACCCAGTGATATATAGTTGTTTTTTTATGTGGTGGAAATCTGTATAAAGTGTATTATTTCATTTACTATTGGTGATTATTTTATTGTATTTTATTTATAAATAGACACCACGTGCACCCACAAGTGACGCACCCAGGCCCGTATTTATACTTTTTTAGTGCCGCATTTGCGCCGCTTTTTGACGCAAAAACGGCGCAAACTTACAAAATACAATTGTATTTTGCAAGTTTGCGCCGCTTTTGCGTCAAAAAGTGACGCAAATGCGGCGCAAAAAAAGTATAAATACGGGCCCCAGTATCACCTCTAGGTGTCTAACATGGTTCTTAATGCTTTGTAGATGTTTGCATCCTGGGGGCCAGATCTTGAGTTTGGGGGATGGACCATCTCTCCTTCAACATGGAAGGGCTGATCTGTACACCAGGCTCAGAGACATCCATGCGCCATATGTAGGGCCAGTTATGTTGGAGGATGGTCTGTCAGCTGAACCTCGGTCATTCATCGTCAGTTTCCCAGTCCACTATCAATAGATCCAACTTTGTACATGTTGGTATAGCAGATGTGGGTTCTTCATATTTAGAGTTGTCTGCAATCAGAGTAGGATGGATGGACCTTCATGACAGATGACAACAAAGTCTACCAGGGTTTCCAACAGCTGACATGTCCTTCATTGTTGACAGAGACAACCATCTCCTCATATCTGATCAAAATGTAATCAAGAAGAACACCTGCAGCTCCTACTACAAAAGACACTCCTCTAAAAACAAAAAACATTCACCAGTTACATCATGAAGCATCTGAGTCAGATGTACATCCTCTTTTATTTTAGAATATGTCTGGAAGAAGTCAATTAGGTTAGCTGAAAATGACTTAACTGTCATGGTGGATGAGATAACTAGGGTTGACCACTAGCTGATTGGATTACTGGTCTTGACAACATCCATGAGCTAGGGAACAGAAATATGAATTTGGATACAGTGAATGCTACCTCAAACACCAGATAGTCACTGGAGGACATCTTCAAGTTGTGGAACAGCCTGCAGGGGAGAGTTTGTTCCTTCACTTACAGGGCACACCAAGAGGTCCTGGCAACTAGTAGTGGCTCTCCCCGGCACCTCACCCTCATGTACGGGGAGGAAATGGTATTGTACATACTCCACAGTGAATAGTTCATGGGCATGACAAGAGTAGTGGAGACTTGTACATATATAAGCACTACCTCTCACAAAATAATTAATTCACCCTCTCCACATTCTCACACTTCTAATCTGTAAAACTACTCTCTACAGTAAAGACAATTTATTCACACAAGTATGTTAACTGATGACTCTCACAGTTCAGTACATTCCCTATGTATTCATAATCTCCAGTATACTCACTCCAGCACAACATTCTCACTAACACATCTCATAAAGAAAACACAATCAAAAAGGTTTTTTTCTTACATTTGGACAACTAATCACACACCTCATATGAACAGGCAATGTCTATCAAGTTGCTCATAAAGCTCTACCCACTCTTTTGAGATTTACATAACACAAACTATTTCTCTTGATCTGATAAAGTATTAAAATAATTGTGGCTATTAAAGTTTGGACAGGTACATTCATGTCAGCAGGACTCCAATGTTTTTATTCTGGTTTTGGAAATAAGGTATCATTGCATTCTGGAATTTTATTTCTATTTTTTCTTTATATTTATACAAACAAACATGGTTAGAATTATATCTGAAAGCTAAGTAATGGAAAAGTGGAGTCCTAATGAAGTTTCAAATTTTAGTGTAGGAAGTGACACATGTTTTAGACACATATGGCCTGATGTAGTGTTTGAGAGAGTGGCTACTACATTTCAAATGAAATGGAGTACCCTCTCCACCAAACCCGCAGCTCGCCCACCTGATTTACAAGCATGCAGACTATAGGGGGCATATTTATACTCTGTTTGCACCAAATTAGTGTCATTTTTTTTTACTCTAATTCGGTGCAAATCTAACTCCATATTTATACTTTGGTGCTAGACCCATCTAGCACCAAGACCCTGATTGAAACTTTTTTTGCACCGCATTAACGTCATTTTATGAAGCAAAAGTGGCGCGAACTTACAAAATATTGGCCCTCATTTATACGTTTTGCTGCAAAACTGCACTAACTCAGTTTTGCACCAAAAAGTTTAGCACCGGCTTGCACCATTTCTGTGCACCAGCCGGGCACCATATTTATGGAATGGTGCAAGCCGGTGCAAAGGGTAGGCTAGAATTTAAAAAAATTACTTTATTAGGGTGGGGCTGGCAGTATAGAAGAAGAGGGTTTAGCACCAAAAAATGGCTTTAGGCAGGTTAGAGTAAAAAAAAATGACTCTAACCAGATTAGCGTCATTTTATGGGGCTAAACCTACCATGCCACATGACTCCTGCCTTAGAAAAGGCAGGAGTCATGCCCACCACCCCAATGGCCAGCACAGAGGACAGGGGTCCCCTGGACATGGCCATTGCACCCTGTGCCATATATGGGGGCCCATTTCAGGGCCCCCTATGGCACTTTCAAAAATAAAATGCACTTACCTGTACTTACCTGGGATGGGGTCCCCCATCCTCGCAGTCCCTCTAGTGTGGGTGGGGGTGCCCCTAGGGCCTAGGGAGGGCACCTCTGGGCTTATTCCATGGTGTTCCACCATGGAAATAGGGCCACAGGTCCCCTAAGACCTGCCCTGACCCTGGTCTTAAAAAATGGGGCAAAGAAAGCTTTGGCCCATTTTTTGACCCCTCCTCCCTCCCTTGCACCATTTTTACATGGGAGTATAAATATGGTGTTAAGGCCATAGAGTCATTTTTTCGCACAGGAACGCCTACCTTGCATCTCATTAAGGCAAGGTAGGTTTGCACTTCCAAAAAATGACTTTAACTCCATAAATTTGGCGCTAGACGGGTCTAGCACCAAAGTATAAATATGGAGTTAGTTTTGCACTGAGTTAGAGTTAAAAAAAATAACGCTAAATCAGTGCAAACAGAGTATAAATATGCCCCTTAGCGTCAAAAAATGATGCTAATCGGTCAGAATCATTTATTTTGACTCAAAACTGCCTAACGTCATTTTTTTTTAAGCTAGCCTACCCTTTGCACCGGCTTGCACCATTCCATAAATATGGTGCCCAGCTGGTGCTAAAAAATGGTGCAAGCCGGTGCAAAACTTTTTGGGGCAAAACTGCCTCAGTGCAGTTTTGCACCAAAAAGTATAAATAAGGCCCTAAGTATGTTGATGAAAGAGCCTACTCTGGCTCCGTCACTGACATACTCCCTAGATGGCCCAATTTTTTTGCTAACCAACACCACCAAGTAATACCTGATTGTGAAGCAAAGTATTACAAGAAAACCCAAACTAATGGAATAAAACTCCCATGGAGTGGGGGCCCTTAGTTTTTGTTTTGTTTTAAACATTTTTACCAAAATCCAGATTTGGGGTTTTGTTTTTCAAAAAAACAAAACCTGGTTAAAAGTTTGATTGGTGGACGTCGATTTAATTGTACCATCCATCAAATATTTAAAACATTGACAGGAACCTCCGAAAAGGGAATTTCTGTCACTGACTAGGGATATCCTTAGGGCTGGCAGACATCTCTAAATGCAGAGGACAGATATTCCGTCACAGGGACGGAGTTTTTTATTCAGTCACCCTAAAGGAATACAAATTGTACTTTGGGCTTTTAATAAGGACAATTATTGTCACACATAAGATTGAGTCAGTTATATCTTGATAGGTGCAAGGACTACTTATTTTATTAAAACAACAAACACACCTGCATGGGCTCATCTAGGTAGATGTGGAAATAGAGTGAGGTACATGTAAGTCACTCAAGACAGGGGCCACCGTAGTTCAGATGTCTCCCTCAAATGTGGCACAACATATTCCTGCTAACAAATTGTTAGTGTTTGAAACAAAGTTTTTGGCAGTCTGTAGGAAAAATACAGTCAAAGGTAATATTTAAGAAATGACTCTACCGAAATAGGAGAGCACGTCATAATCAGCCACATATCCGAAAATGAGGTACAGTCTATCAGTCGTATTCATTTAACAAAAGAAGTACAGAAAGGTATGTCATTTTACAATGAACAAGACATGGCGGGTCTGTTCCCAGATAGGCCTAACCTCTAATTGACCTTATTACAGTCTGATACACTTCAGATTTTTTAGCCATTAGCTCCATCATCAAACTATTTTTCCAATGTCGATGAATGTGAAACTTCAAATTCCAGACTACAAAGTGGTGTTGAGTAAACTTTTAGGACTGGATAAAGGTGTTATAAATGGCTATGAAAACATCTGCTCACACGTCATTGCAGTGTATACTTTGAAAGAGGCATTTGTTTTGCTAGCTCTGGAAACAAAGAGCTATTTTTAGCTTTTTATTTGAGAGAAGCTTTCCTAGCAACTGAAACCAATTATCAGTGAAAGAAACCTATGATTTACAGCAAATAGATAAAGGGGTAGTTTTCTGTGACGTTTTGCAACAAAACGTACTGCTAAGTTATGAGAGAGAGAAGTCACAGTCAAGAAGTGAAATATGACTGAGCTCTACCATTTATTACATGCTAAACAACCAGCTAAGACATTAATACGAACAACAAATAAACACAAAAAGTCCCAATTCAGAAAATGTTAAATACTCTGGCCCATATTTATGAAAAGTTAGCGCCGCTTTAGTGTCATTTTGTTTTACGGTAAAGCGTCACTAACTCAACTCCATATTTATATTTTGACACTAGACCCATCTAGCGTCCAAATATATGAATTAGCATAATTTTCTGGAAGCACCAGTCCACCTTGCGTCGCATTGCTACAATGATATGCAAGGTAGGCGTTCCCTTCCAAAAAAATGAGGCAAACCCCTTAGCGCTATTTTTACCTCCCTACGCTAAGAGGATGCATACCTAAAAGGTGGAGCCACAAAATGATGCTAAGGCCGATTAGTGTCAAAATTTAACACCTGGTCAGACCAGAAAGGATGTTAGTCACATTTTCCACTGGAAACACCATGGAGTCCACCATGGTGTCACTATTTTGGGCACATAGATGTCCACCCCAACCTCCAGCATCACCACCACCCACACCACAGGAACACTACGGGTGGAGGGAGCCCATCCCATGTAAGTTGATGGGCGTAACTGTTGTATGCCACTGGGGGCCCATCACATGGGGTACCCTGGCTGGCACTAGGTCTGTTCGGGTTGTTCTAGGGACACTCGCCCCTAATGGTGGGCATTGGGGTTGTGGCAATGACTCCTGTGTATACTTAGACAGGAGTAATTTTTTGGCAGCTTGTGCACCCAGAAATGACGTTAGGCTGACTAGCGGCAGATTTGTTGCCGCTAATCAGTCTAACGTCATTTGTGGCACACAAGCTCCATTTTTCCTAACGCCTTCCTTCATTTTCTATGACGCTAACCATTCCTTAACGCCATCATGCATCTTTTTTTAAATATGGCGGTCAGATGTCTCTAAGGAATGGAGTTAGCTCGCGTTAAATGTTTTCTTAAATATGTGTCTCTATCTCTACAAATTATCTTAAATACTCACACAACTCTATTCTTCCAGCACGCTTCACACTTATGTAAACACCACAAACCCATCGCTCATACACAACCTCTAACACACACACCCTTTAAATGCTACACACGTTATATTAATTAAATTTTACTCTTATTTCTTTTCTACAGTCACTATTACAAGTCATTTGCTTGCTACTGCTGGTGCAGGAATGCTTCCTAATGTTGCCGGATAACACACAGGGCCTTTCTCCAAATGTATTCCTCCAACATACACAGGTAAGTGATCATGCTATTAGTCACAACCACAATGTAGGGAATGAATATGACTTTGTTAGTTAGAACATAACAGTGTTCATTTTTCTGGTGTTTCATTTTGATGAGCACATTTACTCAACTATAATTGATATTGTTTTTTTTTTTACCAAATATGCTACTCTAGTTATTGTTTTAGTAAACTTTTAAGGGTCTGTGCTGTCCTCCCATCTACCTCATGTTACCACATCTGCTTCTGCTCCTAGGTGTGCACCAAGCCTGTGCTGGCCACCCGCAAAAGACAGATGTAGAGACTTGTAACTATAGTATCTGCTTTTTTGCATTTAGATCAAGCATCTCTCTCTCTCTAGCTCTTCAAATGTTTTGGGAAGTGGCTTATTGGTAAGGGCAGATAGGTACCGCCACTTAACAATAGGCCACAAACCCCCACTAGGTCCTTGGTAGCTTGGCCCACAAGCAGTGTGGCTTAAATTAGGAGACAAGGTGTGTAAAGCATCTAATATCAGCAAAACAATACATAGGTAAAACACAACACTCAATAAAAATCTGACACCAATGTCTACGAATAGGACATATTGTTATCTTTAAAATGACACCAAAACAACAAAAATACAATGCAGGGAACCAGAGATATGAATGTTTAAGGACTAAAAGTAAAACTAGGGCTTAGAAGCAAATAGCGCTCAAATGGTTAAAACATTGCACTGGACAGGGACAAAGTCCAGAGTTCAGGCCACCCATTATGTAACACTGTTACACTTACTTTCAGAAATGTTTCTTGATTAAGGAAAGTGGTCCACGGCACCAGCTAAGTGTTCAGAGGCTCTGATTTGCCTCTTGGGGTACAACTCCCACAATGCACCTCTTCAATTTATGAAGTTTCTTACAACAGTTGCTCCAAACGTCTCCAAACCTTTTGGGCCTGAGAAGTGTCCACAAAATTGATCCAAGGTTCCAGAAGCCCTCAGTTGCTCCTTGGGAACTGGGACTACAATTCCCAGGATGCACTGGTCAGAATCCTCAAATAGCCACTGGATGCTGGTCAGCTGGGCTCTTCTTGAGGGACTTGATGCAGGGGACTCTGGTCACTTCATTTATACCTGTAGCTTAGAGGGAGGCTACTCGCCACTCCTGGAGTTGCAGAGTCATTTTCTTGATGAAGCCCAAAGTGTGCAGCTGGTGCAGTCCTTGTGAGTGCAGTTCTTCAGGTGCAGACCAGGGGTCCAGCAGGGAAGCAGGGAAGCTCTTCTTCTCCAGTATCTACTTCTAGCATTTATCTGAATTGTAGGGCAGCTCTACCATATTTATCTTTGCTCCCTGGTTGGGAATCAGGGAGTGCACCTGTCCAATGGGGCGTAGGGTGACATCCTCTGGGGTGACCACTTCCTGTGAAGTGTGGAAAAAAGCAATCCCAGAAAGCAATGTTCTCCAAAAATCCAACATGGAGAAAATTGTTCCTTGGAGATTAGATCTGGCTGAGTTCACCCACTGGTGTGGCTACAACTCCCTTAACACACCCCTTCAAACCCCATTCTAATCATTGGGGCTCCCCGCTGTCTTGGGGGGCAGGAAATGGGGAAGGTCCAGTTTCTGTTTCTATCCTAAGTGGATTTCCCTCCTTTGAAGACCAGTTTGGTTACTCTACCCCCACTACTCTGCACGGTTCTCCTCCCACCAGATGCTTCCTTTGTGTCAGCCCAGGCCACTTCACACCTTATTAAGGTAGCCTGGCTCAGGCTGCCATAGGATGACCAATCAGGAAAGGGTACTACAGGGCTCTATTGGAAATAAGACTTTATTATTTTAAAATAAAGTCTTCCAATGTTTGCCTATAGAGGCCATTGACTACAATGGGAAAAGTGAATTTGGCTGACTTCCCCTTACCAGGGCTTATAAAACTTCTCTAAAGACGTCCCTGCTTATTTTTACACTGCACCCAACCCTTGGGACACCTAAGGCAGACCTTGAGGGTGACATATATGTAAAAATAAGGTAGTTTGAGACTTTTGAAGAACTTGTAATTCCAATTTCGAAATTTGGGTTAATCTAAACTTAAAAGCAGCCAGCAAGGCAGGGTGAACTAACTATAGTGTGGTCCCTAAACCTACATGCCCTACCATGTACTAGGGACTTATAGGTAAATTGCCAGAGTGAATTATATTTAGGCCTAATTTGCACATACCATTTTAAACAGAGCACTGGCCTAGGGACTTGTTAGCAGTGCCCAGGGCACTGTCAGTGCCGGAAAATCAGTATCAGCTCAAAATGAGGGCAAAAAGATGAGAGGGCTTTTTCAATCAGCCCCGTTTTCCTACACTAAGTGACAGTAAATGTTTATGTGTACTGTCATACATCTGTAAATTCACTCATGTTCCCCATTTTATTTAATGATCGTCTGTGATTTCCTTTGTCACTTTTCTTAATGCTATGACATAGTATTGTAATGGCAGCACAAAATTCTTGTATGTAGCCCTGTTAATTACATCCAGGGGAGGACTCTGTATTTGTTTTCTATATATCCAACTCATCACTGTACCATCAGTCTATGGGGCATATTTATACTCCGTTTGCGCCGAATTTGCGTCGTTTTTTTAGACGCAAATTCGACGCTAAACTAACGCCAACTAACGCCATATTTATACTATGGCGTTAGAGGCGTCTAGCGCCAAAGTTCCCGGAATGTGCGTCATTTTTTAGCGTGAACCCCTTCCTTGCGTTAATGATATGCAAGGGAGGCGTTCCCGTCTAAAAAATGACTCCCAGGCCTTTACGTGGTATTTATACTCCCGGGCAAAAGAGACGCCCGGGAGTGGGCGTGGCTAAAAACGGCGCATTTGCGCCGCTTTTTAACGCCTGGGTCAGGCATGGCGTTAAGGGACAAGTGGGCTCAAAATGAGCCCAGAGTGCCCTCCCCTGCCCCCAGGGACCCCCCCTGCCACCCTTGGCCACCCCAGGAGGACACCCAAGGCTGGAGGGACCCACCCCAGGGACATTCAGGTAAGTTCAGGTAAGTATTTTTTTTTTTTTTTTTTTATAATTTTTTTGGGCATAGGGGGGCCTGATTTGTGCCCCCCTACATGCCACTATGCCCAATGACCATGCCCAGGGGACAGAAGTCCCCTGGGCATGGCCATTGGGCAAGGGGGCATGACTCCTATCTTTACAATGATAGGAGTCATGTTGATGGGGGATGGGCGTCGTTAAAAAATGGCGCAAGTCGGGTTAAGACGATTTTTTTGCCTCAACCTGACTTGCCCCATTTTAAGATGCCCTAACGTCATTTTTGCCCAACGCCGGCGCTGCCTGGTGTACGTGGTTTTTTTCCACGCACACCAGGCAGCGCCGGTCTGCTTGCGCCGGCTAACGCCATTCCATAAATACGGCGCCCGCATGGCGCTTCAGAATGGCGTTAGACGGCGCAATTTTTTTTGACGCTAAACTGCGTTAGCGCAGTTTAGCGTCAAAAAGTATAAATATGGGCCTATATGTGTGTGGATGTCTTATTAATTTGTGTATGCCTTTCTTGTAAGCTAGAGTGAAGCAAAATCTCCTGGTTTCGGCTTTGCAACCAGTACCACAGATGGCATCATAAGACATCCTGGCAGTTGCATGCTTTTCCCTCCAACATCCATCTATTAGGTCTACAAACATGTGACATCTACTACTATATGTTGTCATTTGTGGTGCCTCAGAATGTTTCAATGTTGTTTTAAATGTCTTTTTTATTTTACTTGTTATGGATTATTGTTAACCCTTATCTCTCTGCATTAACATGTTATGTGTCAAATACAACTGTTATTCTTTGATTCATAATTCTTTAACTCAAATATTACACTAATTGTATATATAGCTGTGGTATCAAGGAATATCTTACCATCATTGTGTTCAGGGACAATGGTTCAGCAGCTGACATCAAGGAGTCCATGAACAAAGCAACTATCTATGGCTGTAGAAGGTTAGTTGCCATTGCATGTATGTTGTACTTCTCTGTGTGGATCAACCCTTGCCTTTACATGTTTCAATATGCTTTTAAGTGAGTAAGTTAAAGTGTACCTTCTTTCAGATATCTATTGTGAAAAATAACTGGTGAAGTATTGAGTACAAAAGTTATTTTTTGTATTTCAATGTTTATCCTTTTTCCCAGCAGTTATTGGGAACACTGTGTCTGACAATAATGCTCCATCAATCACAAATGGAGGACGGCTGGAAATCATATGAGAAAAAAATCTGGTCTTCCTCCAAGCAGCTATCCCAGTGTCACCAATGTAGAAGATCACAAGAAAGAAGACCAGAAAGTGGTACAGAAGAAGGAGGAAGCATCAACCAAGATCTCTCATGGCCGGCCAGCAGTCTTCTTCCAGGTCCCTCCTGAGGATTGTTAGTCGCCAAGCCACCATCTAAGTAGCTATCCTGACTAAGCAGGACTAACCTTCACACAGCCCTCAACCTGCATGTATCTTCGTTGACTCTCCTACACACTACTACCATGCAGGTGCTTCTTCAGACTTCTTTCAATCTTCTGCTTTAGAAGACAACCTCAGTAAGGACTCAGAGGAGATTTTTCCCTACATCAGCTACCCCCATAATCTCTTGTGTGGCAACTCTCTCCATAATGTCAACGAAGGATATGGAGGTGGTTGCTATGCCCAATTCCTGTTTAATGGGAGGATCCATTTTTTCAACATAAGTCCACTCTGCTGGGCATATTCATGATATTGGGATGACTCTATGTGAGATTGTGGACTACCTTGAAGGACTCTTTCAGATGGTTAACAAGCAGACTTATGCCTTGGATAAAGATGTGCAATGTCACCAACACATAGTAAATTTGTATAAAGGAAGGGAATGGAATGTTAGGCAATATACCAACAAACAAATACCAATATCAATCTACAGGGCAACGAATACCCAGGATTCAACTGAGGCACAATCTCCTACTAGCCCTAAACCACCTACAAACCTTGTAGTGAATCCCCTGCAATACTCAAAAAACCACCACCTCCATTACCACAACCACTACTGCTACAAGCACAACCACCAAAAGCATCACCACAATCACCAGCAGTAATGCATAGTGTGAGTCTTCAACATTAAAACCATTGCCTGATTCACTTCATTGTGCTTTTGAACACTTCACTCAATGAAATACACATTTAAATATACTTTTGATTTCACCATTTAAAAATTCAGATGTGTAAAATTATAACCTATGAGCTACCTTAAAAATAACATTTTATGCCTAACCTAAAGTCATGGAAGCTTTAATCTCGGTGTTGCATTCTACAGAATAAATGCTAGTAATATCAATGGAGAAGTGTTATAACATCCACATACCTATATACTTAACAATTATGTGATGCAATTGCATTCATGTGCATTCATAACCACTTACTTCAAAAAGACATCGATATAGAAAATTGCTGTATTATTAAATCAAAATACATTTGACAAATGTTATGTAAATATACTCTAGACAGTTTTGGGACTGAGTAGGAATGGTGATTCATAGGTGAAAGTTAAACAGAGGGTTTGACAATCTACACCTATAGTCTTTTTGAAGATGAGTGAGGTAGTCTCTGGGCAGGTGCACTATCCCTGCTGATGATTGGTCACTTCTCCTCGCAGGTGGTAGGGAAGTCGCTTGACTGTCTTATAATCAAGTACCTTGTCGATCTTTGCCCATGGTCCTGCTCTGGTGTCAATCGGCTGGAGATATCCATTAAAAATAAAGAAAGAAAAAATAAAGAAAAATGATGAGTGAAAATGTATATTACTTCATATACCTACAAATGCTTTTCAAGGAAATTACAAGATTAAATAAGAGAAATAATGACATTGTGAAGCACTGGACTACCATTGCCATGCTAATGTGGTAGCAATCAATCAATCAATCAATCAGTTTTGTAAAGCACAGGTACTCACCCGCGAGGGCCTCAAGGAGCTGGAGGGGGCCTCATCTGAAGAGTCACTTATTGAGGTTCTTCCTAGAGATGGTGTGCGATGGGCTTTGTCTGAGGTGCGGGGGGAGGTTGTTCCAGCTCTTTGTATGCAATCCTTCTGTTTGTCACAGCGGTTTAGTTATAGTTATTCATTTAACTAGTCAGCCATTCTAAAAACGTTCAACCAGGCCTTCAGTACAAAACATCACTCTTGGAGTTGAGACAGATAGTTAGGATTTGTTGAACTCATACAATCTTACTCAGGCAATAGTCCATGCTACCAACTACAACAGAAATTATTTAGTGGTAGATTTGTCACTTCAGTTTTGTTTCTCCATATCTAATCAAGCTATACACTCAATAAGATTATTAGAAGTGCAAAAACATTTTTAAAGCTCACTGGACTGTGAACGCACAGCATTTGTATATGGAATAGTAAGTGGTCAATGATGATTCATGTTCATATGCCCTCTTGTACCTCTTTTGAGGCTGTGTGGTTGGACGTCATCTTTTCTTTCTGCTCAGAAGCTTGGATTTACCTGTGGAGCACCTCGGCACTCTTTACTGTCTCCCCATCTACTCAATATCTGCACTGCATAGGCTCTATGGCAGTAAAACCAGTGCAGACACACCTTGCACTGACCTCAGGGGCAGGGGGGTTGCTAAGAAATAACACTGGTTTAAAAAGCATTTTCTGCAGAGTTCCTTGTGTGTCCAGCAGTTTTCAGGCAATAATTAAAAAGTGCTAAAAAATTAACTGCATGTGAAAGAGGGGCTATGGAGAGATGAAGGGCATTAGTGGAGCATGATAGTGAGGGATTTTGTGGAGAGGGAGATTTTTGGAGGTGGGCATCAAAAAAGATTGTCTCCCAGGGTCCTACCAGGGCTAAAGCCAGCCCTGTATCTACATTACCCTTTTGTGATGCCTTCTCAAAGTCTACAAATGTAGGCTGATGACACCCAACTACTGCTTCAGTGAGACAATGATCCGGTCTCTTATCTAATTATTCACTGGATTATGAGGATAATCTGGCACTGGATGGGCATCAATAAATGTCAGCTAAATCTTGAAAAAACTGAAGTACTAATTATCAACTATAGAAGTGGCTCTGGCTGGACACGTATTGGCTTTTTAAGAGAGGCTCTTTGCCTTCCACTTTTCTATCAGTGCAAAATCTTGACTCCCCACTTTTCCATCAGTAGAAAGTCTTGGAGTAAAATTGCCTGTGAGCTCCCTGTGGCTAGTCAGATATTTCGTGGCTTTTACATGTTCCTTATGCCTTATACATCTGAGAAAACATTGCCCTTTATGACTTAATATAATATCTACTTTTATTGGCTCACATTTGTGTTATTCCAACTCCCACCACCTTAGTTTTCCTCATAATCTACTCCACAGATTACATGATGATTCAGAATGAAGCGGCTTGACTTCTTCACCAAGCACCATATTTTACATCAGCCTGTTCCCTTCTATTTCAAAATGCTTTCAATGATAAATCTCCTGTATATATGAAATGCCACTTTCAGACATACCGCTTTATAGGAACTTTGTGCTCTTCTTTGAACAATGTCCTTGTTATTTCCATACATTATAAGCAAAAGATTAGAGGTTGTAGATTTGTTACTCAGTCAACCAGAATTTTAAACATGATAAATGGCTCTCTGCGCTGATGAAAAAACTTTCCTTGCTTTTAGAGAATCTCATAAAACCTATTTGACCAATAATTGATCTCTGTTAAATCATTTTGGTTAGCCTGTTTTTATATGACAGTTCCTCATGGCAGCTAGCACCAAGAGGACTATTGTTAGTGTGTGCTTTAAACATTTGTATAACATGACATAACAAGGGTGTAGGGAGATGGTGAAAGAGAGCATAACCCCCATCACCTGCAACTAAACATCATGTTTACAAAGATATTGTTCAGTTCTAAATGTACTAGATCTTCTACACATGCATCGCATGCAGTCTGTGTTAGTGTAATTTCTCTCTAGTGTGTTTTGGTAAATACTGAGTGAGTATGTTTGAGATGCCCTAGATGCAACCCTGGCTCAAGCATTTTGCTTTGAAATAATATATAAAAGAAGATATTCAAATTACAGATAATACCAATAATGTTTGAGAAATGTTCTGTGTCTTTATAAACAATGTAGCCTTGAGGTTGAACACCAACGTCTTCAAATGTAATGGCAAGAAATCTGAAATATTGAGATTTGGTAACCATTGCCCAACATGGTCCCATCTCCCTGCTACCACAAACACACATTCACAGTCTTTCATTTGCTGACCACGTCAATTAAGTAGTTGCTATGTGCTTTCATGTCTTGGAATCACTGAGAAACAAATCTAAACCTCTTACAGGTTTTCTCACATCAGAGGTTGGTACAAATCTTAAAATCCTCCTGGATGATTATAGTAGTGTTCTATGTATTTGCCTTCCTAAAGCCTTAATATATAATCTTCAGGTGATGCACAATGCTGCACCCATTTAATTATCAATTTTCATATATGTTCTCCGTAAAATCTCATTCGGACAAACTCTACTGACTTCCAATACAGAAATGGCTGATCTTCAAGGCATTGTGTTTCACACATAATGCAACTTTAAATCTAAGACCTACACAGATTAGAAACAAACTTAATAAATATCTTCCATTTAGAGCACTTTGCTCTGGCTCACGGAACCTGCAGAATATTCCTAAAATAAAAAAGCAGAGTGGAAGGTAGCTCCTATTCCTAACTGCCACCTCGGCTCTTGAATTTTATTCCAGATCAGCTGAGCAATAGTGCTGATCATCAGAGTTTCTGTAAATTACATAGAATATGTCTCTTGTATACATCCTGCATATATTCTGAGAGCAGCGCCTGGATGCCCAGACGGGTAGCAGTCTGTACTTTATAAACACCCATTTAATTTCATTTCACCCCCCCCACCAGGTGCACTTCTATCTGGGGTGTTATAAGTTTCCTATGAGCCTGAGTTTCTGTACAAGAGGAGACTGACTGCTGAAGATATAGCTGTTGTGTGTGCTTTCATGAAAGGCATCTGTGAAGTAGCACCTGGCATTGCAGTTTGCTTGCATATTGATGGAGTGCCAGTGGTGTCTTTTGCAGAAATGGTGTGCCCTGTGGTGTGGTGGCAGAATGTGACATGGATGCAATCAATGACAACTAATGGATGTGGGAAGTGGACTATGGCACGGAATGCCCTTGCCAACCATTGCTTTTCTTCCAGTGGCTGTCAAAATTGGGAGGCAAAGTGACAAAGGAATTCACCAACATACTGACCCCAGAAAGGATGTTTGGTGTGTAAGTGCCATTGAGTTGGGTAACAATAAACATCTGTTATTCAGCGCTAAAATGCCTACGGGTGAACGTGCGCTTTACAAATATATGTTATCACTTTTGTGGACAGCTGCATGTGAATGCTTGGTGAAATTAGTTTCACCTTTGGACAGGAGATGGAGTCTGAAGTCTTCCCTATCCCCTTCCCTTGCATTAGCTGGTTTATTTCATTTGTTGGAGCCGCGCTATATTTTTTAAGAAATATTTTGGTTTAAAATTAAAAGATGTCAGAAATGTTACATTAGAAATACAGTTTTATAAATTATAATTGGTAAACTCTTAAAAATATTTTTGAATTATTTTCCTATTTTTCCCTAGTGTTATTTGCTGTCTACATCAACTTTCATGAGAGTGTGTCACAGTGACAGGCCATATATGCTGCTTGACTTACTTCAAAATATGGCTGGAGTATATTTCAGGCTGTTTTGTCATTGCTAAGGCTGTAGTAGAAATAGAAGTGTAATGTGTAAATGGCAATTGCCTTACTCATGAGTGTGTACATTTTTCTATTAGCACGTGCCTTCTGAATCCCCTTCCTAAATCTCCATAAACCCAAGTCATTTTGTAATTATTCCCCATTTTCAAGGCACTGTACCTAGCCACTTCAACATTTACTACTAAAACCTATGCCTGCAGGTGCAGAGTTCATTGCCACTGGGACAGCGATCTCTGTAGAGAATAGAAAGGAGTGAAAGAGGCGGAGACCTCTAGAGAGCTCCAGCTGGAGGTTTGGGAACTGCATTTTGTTGTACAGAAATATTACTGCAGAAGTACTACTACAAGTACAAGTGCTCCAAAATTAAATTTGTGAATCAGGCTTGAAAAGCATATAGGACTTTAAGGGCTCTTAGGGGCCGATTACCAGTTTGGTGGACGGGAAGACCCGTTCCCCGAAAATTCCGACAGGGAGGTTGCTGCCCCACCGGCCCCATTACAACTTTCCCACCGAGCTGACAGGTGGAAACCAAGGTTTCCCTCTATCAGTCCAGCGGGAAAGTGGCAGCAGCATTGTCGTCAGCTTGTAATCGAGCCAGCCGCAATGCTGCTGCCCACATGGGGCACCAGCATCCTGGTAATGTGCACTGCCATTACGAGGGTGCTGGGCAGGGGGACCCCTGCACCTACAGTATTCTCTGCCAGCCTTTTCATGGTGGAGAAACTGCCATGAAAAGGCCGGTGAAGAACCAGGTAGTAATCAGCTGGGTGGCGCTGAGTTCTGTGCCACCATGTCTGATTCCAACCTGCACCACCATGAGCCCGTCGGGAACATTGTTCCCTGCAGAGACGGTGGTTATTTGGCAGTCCGACTGGTGGTGGTCATGACTGCCCTTGTGAGTCTGGTGGTCTTTTGACCACCAGACTCGTAATGAGGCTCTTAATTAGTGATGTTTGAACTGCTAATGTTAGCAACAGTAAACCATCACTGCCCGTTCATTCTCCAAAGTAAATCCCAAATTTAACTACGGGTCAGAGCGCATAGGTAAGATGCAAAAGGTAGTTATCCTACTAATATGGAGGAAGTGTTTATGAATGCATGTAATGCTACTCACCTTTTCCTATACTTCGGTTTGAGGAATGGCAAGTTTCATATCACAAAAGACAGAGTTAGCTGCACAGAGATAAAACTGGGGAACATCTTTTCACTCTTATGATTAGATGCAGGACCGTCACAAAAGACCACGACAGTTGATTAATTAGATATATTTTATGGCCATCAAATGTCAGGATCCAGCACCCAGCAAAAGTGACCAGTCAGAGTATCAGATGTTTCTCTTTTCTTTCATATTCCAATCCTTTTGCCTTGTTTTTTACTTCTGGCCTCATTTCATTTTAGGTGGTAATTTATGGAGGTGGTGAGAAAGGGAGCAGCTCAGCGATTCCCTTGGATTCAGTGTACAAGGTTATCATTTTTTAAGAGAGTGTCACGCCCATATTCCATCCAATCAAGCTAAAGGATCTTGACTTTACTGTGTTTTAGATATTAGATGCTAAACAAGTTACTGTAGGACATTGGTGCAAAGAAGTCTGAGAATAAGGCTCTATAGTCTGGCTAGAGATGTAACAAGAGATAGGTAATATGATAAGCAGATAAGAAAGAGTTATTGGCGGGTATCCTTGCCCACAGATTCCAAGAACGCTGATTCATGGACATTACGAGACACCATATAATTCCACATCCACCAATAACGCCGCAGAGGTCCCTCCACTTTATTAAAAGTGCACAACATGTGTAATACGGAGGACGGGATATCCACCATGTTTTGATAGAATATCCCAGCTGGCTAACTCTAAATATGGCCTTTAGTTTCAAGGGCAGCTAAACCAACGGAAGTAGAATTATCAGCAGCTCCATTCACAATAGATTCAATAATCCTGACTTTACATTGTATTGTTGGGTAGTTATGGGGAGAAGGGACACAAAGGCCATGAATTCTGATATAGCTAGTGGAACATGTACTTTTTCCTATCTTCTCTTTCTAGTTGAGAAGCGGAGATACAATCATCTGGATAAACTCACAGGGGCGAATCGTATAATCTCGTTCAAAGTATCACACAGGAATTAGCCCTTAGCGATGCTTAGCTATTAAAGTATAGCAAGATGCAAGCCATTCTTACTCAATTGTTTAATAATTCTGGCTAGCTGAAACTCCATCCAATCTCTTCTTCTTTGAGATGCATCCAATAATAATTAATAAGCATGCAGAGAAGAGGGTGTAACTCTAAAAATGAAACAGGGACATTTTAGGAATGTTATTAGTTAAATTAAACCTGATGAACTCCGCATGCTAAAATATTGCTCACTTGAATTTATTGCACTCACTGTGGATTATTTGGGAGAGGCCTCAGTTCAACTTCAGCAAATCTGTCTGCATTTGGTTAAAGTGAGGCAATATGAATACACGTGCTATCTGATTGTCTGATAAACAGTGGCAGATAGTGAAATTTGGAAACGGTGGGGCAGAAGGAACGAACAAACATAAATCACCGGGCCAGTATGCTAGCACAATACTTCTGAGGACTGATTGTGAGTTGTGACTCAAACATGACCAACACCTAAGTGAAGCATCACTGGAAATAGGAACAACTGCTGCTGTTCGCCCAATACAAAATGTTCAATAAAATGGTAAAACCTAGTAATATAAATTCTCACATAAAGGGCAGGTGAATGTCTGTATAGCAGTTTTGGCAGGGCAAGAATTTACAGAACATCCTCTAACTCAGCAAGCTTCAGTCACCACTCACTCACCATGAACAACCTCGAGAAGTCATTACAACCCAAGGATCAATCCAAACTCCAGACCTCGAATGCATGGGCTTTTCCAAAGTATTTTTTATGAATTGGTTCGTTCCCTCATGATCAGTTACTCCAAATTGTTAGACTGGGGATTTTACTTACTGGATAATTAACTGTAAACCTGGTTCTTAGGACTAGCGGTTCCTCCAGTTCATGTTATCATTCATTCCTGAACAACATACACTGGACTCAACTCATTTTACAGGTCATACCCTGGATCTGGTTTGGACTTCAGATATTAAGTTAATTAATTCATTACTAACCAGTAATTCTCATTACTTCAAATACCCTGTTTCTCGTACCAATACTTACTTCAGTGAGGTGTTTCACCTCTACCCCAGCCCACGTGTTCTGGCCAGATCCAATCACAAAGTTCCACTTAACCCCTCCCCTCCAACTTCCCCTACCTATTCTCCAAGTACCCTATACCAATATAAGGGCAAGGAGCCCAGACAACGACCTGAACATCCCAAAGCAAAAGAACTGAGCAGGAGTCAAGTTGTAAACCGGGAAGGAAAGGGGAGGGCAGGACGTAAGTATTGGTGCGAGAAACAGGGTATTCAGAGTAATGATCATTACAAGTAAGTAATTAACTCACTACCTCATTAACCCTATTTTTCATCCCAAAGCTTACTTCAGTGAGAATATACCAAAGCCAAAAATAGAACAACCTGAATCCAAAAAAGAAACAGCCTCAAACTTCTGAATAATGCAGAACATCTTTAATGCACACCAGAAGGGCAGTAAACAGAAAACTAGGTTATTGAGGGAATTATAGCAGCCAACACCTGAGAGCCGAAGGCCACGGGACCAAGGACATCCAACCCATAATGGGACACAAAAGTAGAGGGAGTGGCCCAAGTGGCTACTCAACAAATGTCCAGAATGGAAACACGGTGAGCTTCCACCCAGTAAGCCCCGATGCACCTCATAAAACACCCCGGGATATCCCCTGGCAGAGGGACATGTTGAGAGGCATAAGCCAGGGAAATCAAAGAGCGAATCCAATGACTCAGAGTAGGAGTAGAGGCTTTTAGTCCATGACGGAACACACAAAAGTTCACAAAAATAATCTCACACTTTCGCAAATCCTGAGTGCAAGAGAGATAAACAGACACAGCCATGACCACATGTAATGTGTGGAGGAATACCTTCTCAGGAGTGCCAGGCTTTGAAAAAAAAGAACGCAGAGTGATATCCTGGCACTGGTGAAAGGAGGAAACAACCTTGGGAACAAAATCGTGACCCAAACGCAAAACCAACCTAGTAGAAAACTAGTGCAAATAGGGGTGCCTGACAGACAAAGAGGCAAGTTCACCCAAGCAACGAGTCAAGGTGGAGACCACCTGGGAGAACCCCTTCAAAGAAAGAAATTTCAAATCCACATCATCCAGAGGTTCAAAAGGTGCAGACTGAAGGGCCCAAAGAACCAAAGGCATATCCCATGCAGGAACCATGTAACAAAACCGAGGTTTCAACAAAGAAAAACCCTTAAAAAGGTGGGAATCCAAAGGCAGCATTTCAAGCATACCAAACGGGGAACAGAGGACCCTAATAGCAGCCCCTGGACTTTCAAAGTGGCCACTGCCAGACCATTCTGAAACCCATCCTGCAGAAATTGAAAAACCCCTGCAGTGGGACAAGAGACAGGATCCAAGGAGTGACTTGCACACCACTGTACAAAATAGGATCAATGATGAGCATAAGCCTTCCTAGTAGACCCCTTATGAGAGTGCTGAATGGAAGCCACTGTAGGAGAGGAGAGACCTTGCAAACTCAAAACCCTCCTCCCAAGAGGCAAACCGTCAGATGCATCCATTGACAGGTGGAAGAATTGGTGTCTGGACGGGGCACGGGTGGAATGGTAGAACCTCTACTGGTGCTATCAACATCAAATGCAACAGAGGAAACCACTCCATCCAAGGCCAAAATGGGGCCACCAAAATGAGACACACCAGCTCCCTCCGGGGTCTGGCCAAGAGTTTGGCCAGAAGAGGAAACAGAGGGAAGGCATGCAGGAGAACAGGAGGCCAGGGAAGTGACAGAGCATCTCCCCCCGTTCTGGGGACCTGAAGAAAAGCAGGGAAGAAAAGAATTCTCTGTTGAAGCAAACAGGTCCACCAGAGAAGTGCCGAACCTGTGATACGGTTGAGCAAAAATACCTGGATCCAGACAAATTTTGAGGGAAGAAGAAAAAACTCTGCTGAGTCTGTCGGTCAGTACATTGTCTTTCCCACTAATACATGTTGCCGACAAGGAGAGAAGGTGAGACTCTGCCCAACACCCCACCTGAAAAGCCTGAGAGGCCAGGGAGCGGGACCCCATCTGACTGCCTGTTGATGTAGGACTTTGCCATCGTGCTGTCCGTCCGCAGGATCACCCCCTTGCCTTTTATTAAAGGGGAAAAATGCAACAGGGCCATATAGATTGCCCTCAGCTCCTTCCAATTTGAAAAAAAGCCTGACGAGACCATCTACCCTGGACCGACAGAGAGTCCAAAGTGGCTCCCTATCCCCAACTGCTAGCATTTGTAGTAATCACTGTTGGAGGAGAGACAGCCAGAGGAAAGCCCCTGATCAACATGTAGGCATTGAGCCACCACTGGAGAAAGCTCCAAAGGCGGAGAAACATTGGGATAAGAGAGTCCAGTGACTAAAGATGTGGGATCCAATGAGAGAGCAGATGTCGAAACAGAGGACCCAGGAGGAGACGAGCCCATGGGACGACAAAGACACAGGATGCCTGAAAGAAAAGAAAACAACAACATGAAGTAGGACAACCAAATCCAACCAGGAAACAGAATAAAAAATGAAGCAGAGTCAAAGACAACATATCATGTGAAATTCAACTTGCACCCATCACTGCTCTCTTGTTATCCAGAGACCAGAGCAGCGTGTGCAGCACCAGCGCTCGGTCCCAAGGACGACTGACTTGGCCCACATCTGTCTGGAAATGAGCCCTGATGAACTGGAGATCCTGTGATGGGAACAGATGAGATTTTTTCCAATTCACCAGGAGGCCAAGTGCTCCAGAGTCACGCACACCAGTACAATCTGGGATTGGAGCACGGACAGAAGAGGATGGTGCATGAGGCAATCTTCCAGATAGGGATGAATCATCACCCCCAGTCTGTGAAGAAGGCCTTCGGGAGGCCAGGACCTTGGTGAACACCCTGGGTGAGATGGCCAGACCAAAGGGAAGGACCCGGAACTGCCAATGGACTCCATTCACACAGATTTCGGAGAAGCTCTTGATGGAAACAAGCAAATGGGAATGTGAAAATATGCATCTATTAAGTCCAAGGAGGCAAGCCATTCTCCTAGACGAAGCCGAGAAAAAATGTGCTGCAATGTGTCCATTTTGAACCAAGTCTTCCTCAGGAATTGGTTCAGTCATTGAGATTGAAAATGAGCCGAACCTTTCCCCCAGGTTTAGGAAGCAGAAAGACCGGTGAGTAAAACTCCTTCCCTTGCTGTCCCTCTAGGACAGGAATCACTGCATGTTTGCTGACAAGATCCAAAATTTACTGCAACTGAATAGACAGGTTGGGGGTGCCGGCAAGGGATTTCTCAGTGCCTGAAGGAAGAGGTAGGCTTTCGAAGTTCAGAGAATAGCCTCCGGAAATTATATGTAAAACCCAAGCCCCTGAAATATGACTTTTCCAGGTCGGAAGAAAGGCAGCCAGACGACCTCCTACCGGAAGGGTAGAACAGTCAGAATCGCTTCCCCAACTTAGGGATGGAGGAGGTGGAGGCTTAGAGTATGGACAAGCAGGAAAAGAGGAAGACTGCTTAGACTTGGAGGGGAAATGTCCAGAGAAACTTCAAGAACGTCCCTGTTAAGAAGCCTTCCTCAACGGCTCAATCCTGGGGAGAGACCGAAACAATTGGGCATACTTCTTGTTTTTAAATGCCTTATGGAGCATAGGTTTTAAATCATCACCAAAAAGGTGACTGCCAGCGAAGGGCATATGTAACAACCCCAACTTCTGGGCTGAATCCACCTTCCAATTATTTAGATACACATGTTGGCTGGCCCAAACAGAGGAGGCCATGGCAGAAGCAGAAACTTTCAACACATCACAAAATACATCTGCCAGAAACTTGGCATGAGTCTCCACCTGAGAAAACAAGGATGAACAGACAGCTCTCACCTGCAGAGTCAGAGAATGGAAGTCTTTGACCAATGATTAAGAGGCATATACCGCATAAATGGCAGCCCTAAGGACCAGGTTAAGGCCAAAAAATGATTTTTTCAAAGAGGCCTCCACTCTACGGTCCGCAAAATCTGTAATGGGAAGTTCCTCAGATAAAAATGGATGGATGACCTACCAAACAAGAAAGAAGGGGATCAATCTTCAAGGAAGAGGGGAACTCAATGTCACCCTTACCCAGAGGATAAAGGCTGGTCAAAAACAGAGGGAGGTCTGCCTTCTCTAGGTCCTTCCATTCCTTCAGAAGAAGATACAACACCTCCTTGTTAACTGCCAGTGAAGTAGGAGGATGGGAATGAAATGAAACTGTTGGAAAAGACCAGCACTAGGCCCCGGAAACTCATCTTCCATAGGGATACCCATGTTGCCTCCTAAATAGCAGAAAAGTGCCAAAAGATATGCCTTTTGAAGAAACTTGGAGCGAGGCATCACCTCCACCACTGGAGAATCAACATACTCATCATAATCTGGAGAAGACCAAGAAGAGGAAGAGGAAGGAGAGGACACCATAAAAGAACAGACCAAAGATGTGGGTGAAGAGGGCGAATAACGCATACCACCAGAGACTTTAGACCTCAAAAAGGCATCAGAGAGCGAGGTCAGAAGTCGTTGAAATTGATCCTCTGAAAGACCCAGGCCATGGAAGGAGCCAGGAATTACCTCCTAAGACCAAGGACACTTCCGCCCCTCCGGTGCATCGTTGGAGCAATGTGGCGCTTAGCTGATTTCTTTCTGTGATCCATGATGAGAAAAACTGAAAAAGAGAGAACAACCCGAATATAGGGATAAAAAGGACCCCCGGTAGACCAGACCGAAGCCTGCACAAAATCCTGGAAAAAACAGGCAAGGACAGGAAAGCACAAAAAGAAAAACATATCCCTAATGCAGAGCAAAAACGATAGATTAACAACATATAGAATTTCTTCTATATATATATATATATATTATTGTTTAAAAAGACAAGTAACATAAGGCCGTTCACAGGAGACATAGAGACATATTCCCAGCTGCTGAGAGAGAGAATATATATCGTGAACTGCCCCATGCAAACCCAATCCAGTAAACCCCATGGCTCGGGAATCTGAGGAAACAGCGTGGCAAAAAAAAAAATTAGGAGACCAGGGAAGCCTGTTTCCATAACCACCAGAAGCAAGGCTCTGCCAACCTCCCACCACAGGAGGACACGAAAGTAACTCGATCATGAAGATGCCGATAGAGACATGCTCTTGGAAGTGATTCCAGAGAAGTGTTCCGAACCTCGAGACCTGCACACCGTGGTCCCAGAACACAGGGAAAGCTGGCTGTGGGAAAGCCCTTTCCCGGGGCTTGCAGAGCAACACAGGTCAGTTGTGTGGGCATGGGTGGGCGCCAGCCATCTCCACAGGAGGGAGACAGCCAGGCTCCACACAACACACTGCGTGCAAGCCCAGCAAGCACATGGTGCGGGCGCATGCCAGGCAGTGGCCTAGCCGACAGTGGTACACCATAACCGCAGGACCGAGAGCAACAAGGTGTGCCCAGCAAACCCACGCACCTCCAGGTCTCTGACCCCCAAACCCCAGCAAAGCGCCCAGTACCATGTTAAGACAGGGCAATAAACAAAGGGGATTGAAAACAACCCCAAGAGTCCCAGCCTCCCAGGGCTTACCTGGCAGGAACAGCTCAATTCCTGAGCGGATGTAAAAAAAAAAGGTCGTTTTCTGGGCTCCTTGCTCTTATATTGGTATAAGGTACTTGGAAAATAGGAAGGGGAGAAGAGAGGGCAGGGGTTAAGTGGAACTGTTTGATTGGGTCTGGCTAGGACACGTAGGTCTGGGCAGAGGTGAAACACCTCACTGAGGTACGTTTTGGGACGAGAAATAGGGTTGAAGGGGTGACTAACCTTAGCGTGTCTTCTTGCTAATGGCGAGACCACTGCTTAATTTAAGTTGATCTTCCCTTTTTAATAAAAAAATATCCAAGCCATGTGGAACATAAAACTACAATTAAGTGGCAAGTGGTGAATTTAGATGTTCTGTGTAGTACAGTAAAAACCCACTGAACTGGAGCTTAGCCAGCAGGCTGAAGACACTGATTCTGAGTTAATCAGCCTGGTTGCAGACACCTATTAATCCTCATGCTCATTTAAAAACTCGTAGAGCTACAATCCGCTCTAAGCAAGCTCCTTGGTCTCCTCCAGAGTTAAAAGTACCCAGCTCAGTCTAAGTCGTTTAGAACGCATTTGGCACAAAGACTATAAAAAATGAAAATAAGCTGAAATTCAAAGCTGGGAAGGCAGAATGTAAAACGATATTTGTTAAAGCTAAATCTAGTTCGTACTCCAACAAAATATCAGAGGTCTCTAGTAAACAAAATATCTTTAAAATAAGTGACTTTCGCCTTGGCGCCTTCTTAAGACTTTTGTGACACCTTGAAGTCCTTTTTTGTTAATGGGTAGCTCTACTAAAACCTAATTGGATCTGACTACTCAGCAGGAGGACAAAAACCTACACACTCTTGCTTCCTTTGTCGTATGGATGAATGTAGCCTCCATGAGTCAATGGGAAAGAATAAATCAGGTTCTCCCATGGATCTATGCCCTCCTCCCATGAGGGAATTTTTATTTATTTATTTTTAATTGAGCAGTGCATAACAATTACTTTATAGAACTTGACAAGAAAGAAACAAATATACACTTTTCATACAAATGTAAAACTACATACAAAGGCATAATATAATGAATGTCATAGAATTGCATATTTTTGCACAAGAAAGTTCTAAGTGCAATTTACAAAAATACCCAAAAAACAATTGAGTCCAAAATATAGACATACATAATACATTCCATACATAGATACTGTGGAACACAGCATCGATTCCTGTACACGGTTATGGGCATATCTAAAAGCCCGTAGCACTGCCTTGCGCCACATTAGCGTAATTTGTTTTACGCTAATGTGGCCCAACGACGCCAAAATCCTTGAGCCACATTTACAAAGTAAAGCAATGCATACATTGCTTGACTTTGTAACCCTTCGCGCTACATTATGCCTGCTCCTGGCATAATGTATGTAAAGGGGGCGTTTCACTCGTTGGGGGGGCAAAAAAATGTTGCAAGGGAATCTACAGATTTCCTTGCGTCATTTTTTACTGCACTTCTAACGCCTGCTCAGAGGATGCATTAAAAGTGGGCATCCATTATTCATAATGGGGCCCTATGTACTTTGCAGGAGTAGCACCAATATTTGGGCACTACTCCTGCAGAGTACATCAACGGCGCCAATAAACATGACTCTATTGCCCACTACCCTGCACCATGGAGTGCCATATCTTAGATACAGCGCACACATGGTGGCGGTGGGGGGGGGGGTTTCAAGGAAAGTGGCGCTGCACTATGTGGAGCGCCACTTTACTTAAATATGTCCCTTAGTTCTATACTTTTTGGCCAGTATAAAAGACTACACTATATGTTCTTAGTTTAGCATAAAACTAGTACCCCTAGCCGTCAGGATTACTTAAGTCAAACTATACTGTACTCAAATATTTAGAAGTCTAGACAGCTGCCCTGCCCATTTAGCATGGGCCTCCTCAAACATCTTAATTAATTGGATTTTGGCCTGCCAGTGTCTCAGAGAAGGAGCCCCCTCTGTTCTCCACTTTTTAAGCATTAAGCTGTGTGTGATAGTAATCCCAATATACAGCAAACACTGGAAGCTTTTGATGAGGAATATAGGAAAAGCCATAGAAGCTCTGTTTTTTAAACTATTGAACAAATCTATCACACAAGGCTCTGTCCCTAACACCTTTAAAAACATGTGGATGATTCTGCTTCTAAAATGCTGGGTGACAAACAGAAGATTAAAAAAGATTCCACCCATATTTTTTCTTTCATACTCAGCAAAAATACTGGAAGCACATGTAGCCCAGGCACTCTGTGATGATTTACAAAAGACAGAATGCTTGATGCCACAGCAAACAGGCTTTCGTCCTGGCCATAGCACAACATCAACATGGCCTTAATGGAGGATTTCAGGCTTCATAGGAACAATGGACAGATCTCAGCATAGTTTCTATTGGTCCTATCTGCTGTCTCTTGTACCGTTGACCATAAAATTCTTGTCATCCCTTTAAAGGAAGCAGAGCCTTGAACTGGGTGAAATTTTTCCTTCAAGATGTGGTCGACCACAAGATTTTTGTGGTCCGCCTAGAGGAAGTAGAGCTTAAGAAAGATGACTTGAACTTTGTGAAACCTCTCCTTCATCTGCTCCCATAATATGTGGAGTGCCACAGGATTGTCCCTATCTCCCCATCTTTTTAATGTTTCTGGTAATTAAAGAACTAATATCTAGGGAATGTAGAGTGTACAGTTGTGCTGATGACTCCCAGCTTCCTATCCACTACATAACACTATGGATTTGTAGTTGAAATTTCATAAAATCATGAGATTCATTTGGTGCTTAATGGGAAACAACCACCTCAAGTTAAATGTGAATAACATAGAGATTGTGATTTCAAACAACATAGTTGATCTCTGGAGCAGCCAATATTGGTAAGTGGAGATGGGATAACCTCCTTAACCCAAGACTTTGCCTAAGCGATTCAGGTATTTATTGATAGTGGACTGACTATATCATCTCTTATCAGTACTGTTGTATCCGAATATATTGGTACTCTGAAAATGATTAGGAAACGATCCATCATTCTCCACACAGATGTTCTGAAACCTATAGTTGTGCCTACAGCTGTTCATAGCTGGACTGTGCTAATTCTAAATAGATAGCTTGTTACACCTAACACACTTGGGGTAGTAGTCCCCCAAACCTTTTGCCTTCACCCTTCCTGTATTGCTGAATTTGGTTTGTTGGGTTTAGTACTCTGTGCACATTACCACTGCTAACCAGTGCTAAATTGCTTTTTTATTCTCTCTAAAATATGGTACAGTTGGTCTACACCTAATTTGCAAATGCAATTTACTTGCGTGTCCCTGGTATATGGTATTCCATGTACCCAGGTCTTGTAAGTTAAATGCTACTAGTGGGCCTTCAGCATCTATTTCGGCAGCCTTTTAAAACATGTCCCAGGGCTGCCACTGTAGCCCATAGTGTAGTTTTAAACTAATATTTTGACATGGCAAATTAAACCTTTACCAGGACTAAATCTTCATTTTTAATACATTTGTGACGTCTAAGGTAGGCCATAAATTCTCATAAGTAAGGATGCCTTGTATTTAAAAAGCACTGTATGGGGTGTAAGTTTTATAGGTCCTGGGAGTAATAAAATAAAGTTGTTTTTCACTATTGCAAGGCCTATATCACATAAGATAACAGTGGGTTACCTTATTCTAATTAATAAGTGATAACTTAAGTTTGGGAGTAGATAGGAAAATTAGGTTTGCACTCAAATGAATTGTAATTTAAATCCCCTTTGATGGTAAATGCAGATTCTAAGTTGCAATTCTGAAAATGCCACTTTTAGAAAGTTGTAATTTTCTTGTCTGGACCTTTGTTGCCTGCTACTTGTGTTTTGGGTCATGTCTGTGAAAATGTGGCATTTGGCCTTTGTGTATTCTTCCCAGATAGACCTAAAGGGGGACTAGTTGTTGGCAGGATGGGCCATCCTGCCAGAAGGGACGGGGCTGTTCCCTGTCCCAGTTACATTCCAAAAGGGCTACCTCCATACACACTCAAAGGAACTTGACACCAGCCTATTGCCACCGCAAGCACCCCTGGGCATGGGAAGGAAATAATTTTTGAAAGCCAGATGAGGGGGTGGTCTAGAAGTTGCCCTCACTTCACAGGCTAGCACCAGGTATAAATATTGTCCCCTTTTCACCACTCTTCAGATTGCTTTCGACCTGTGGAAGTCTCAGAAGACCGACTGCCCTGCTGCCTGAAGAAGGAAACCTAGACCTGCTCCTTGAACCCAGGACTACCAGAGTGACTCCAAGGGCCAGCCAACAGGCCTCCTCTTCTGAGCTACAGGGACACAACAAACTCCATAGGCATCCCTGCAACTGCCTAGCTGACCTGCTGAAAGTGAACATTCAAGTTGACCTGCTTGAGCTCTTCTGGACTTTGCTAGAATGATTTCTTGATTCACTAGAGGTGCCTCCCCAGGTCCTGGATCCTTGGCTGGCATCAGAGTGCACTCTTAAGCCAAGAAAAGGAGGAATCCCAAAGTTTTGGGATCTTGACAACCGCAAAAAGGCTCGCTCATGCTGAGACTTGGCCGCCCACGATTCCTGCCAGCAAAAAGCTCCAGCACTGACCTTCCACGAGGCCTGAACTTTGGGTATTGTAAATCTGCAAAATGAACAAAATATTATGTGAATTTATGCATAATTACAAAAAATGCATCTCACACTGAAATTACTACCACAATTGACTGTTTGGGTAAAAATACAACAAAAAAATGTAACTTTGTTTGATTTCCGGTTGCTCACATTCTGATTGGAATTTTTGCACTACCCAAACGGTCCCCTCGGGTAAATAAAATCTATCTGAAATGTTTGTTGACCATCCATGCTAAAAGAACTGCCACTCAAATTCAGAACACTGCCACTCGAGGTTAGATTAGTAGCTTTACACTCAAAAGTTACCTGAACGGTAGATTCGGGTAAAAAATCTACCTGACATGAAGGCCACGTTCACAAATTACTGGAACAATACATCTCAAGTTGAAATTTCTTCCAGAAAGTATGCAACATGGAGAGATGGTTTCATCTTGCTATTTTTATGTAGATTTTGTTATGTAAAATTGCACCAATTACTCTGGCATAATAAAATTAGCATCTTTTTTCAGTGCAAAACTAACTCCATATTTATACTTTGGTGCTAGGGCCATCTAGCACCATATTTATAGAGTTAAAGTCATTTTTGGGGCATGGAAACCTACTTTGCGTCAATGAGATGCAAAGTAGGCGTCCCTGTATTAAAAATGACTCTATCGCCTAAACGCCATATTTAATCTCTCGTGCAAAAATGGTGCATGGGAGGTAGGAGGGGTCAAAAAATGGTGCAAAGCTTGCTTTGCCCCATTTTTTAACGCCTGGGTCAAGGCAGGTGTTAGGGGACCTGATTTTAGTAATCTGCCAGAATAAATAAGGCCTCATTGCAATGGTACCTTAAACCAAAGTTTGCTGTGTAGGTATCCCATTCACTACCAGGTAGTGAGTGACTGGTCTCATGATTTAGCCATTTTGGACAAACTTGTCCATGCTGTAAATACAACAGAACAAAACAGAACACTGCTTTGGTGCATGCAATAATTTAACAGTTTTGCAAAGAGCTGACAAAACTGCATTTATTTATATTAAAATAAGCATCACTTGAAAATGTTGTTAAGTTGGTGTTGAGTATTAAACTACTTGAGTAAAATAGAAGGTTTATCTGGTCTAAATTACCAGAGAACCACAGTAATGACTTGTCAAATGTGGCATATGAGTGACAATAAACACCGCCACATGATCGATAAATGTAGTAATTCAAAGAAAAGGCTTGTACAAGTGGATCTTGTCATTCCAATGGGGCTGTAATCAAATTTAGAAACATCATCAGAATTGAAGGTGCACTTGCTAGCTACTTTGCTATGTGCTTGTTATTTGATACACACACCAAATCAGTGTTCTGTGGGGTTAGTCAATACATCGAAGGAAGAGAGAAGGAATAGCATGGAAACTCTTTGATATGCCCCCATTAGTATTTACATTTACGTGCTTCAGAAGCATAGTTAGAGGGAATAAAGCCTCTGTTTTCCTTTGAACTTCTACCATACAAATGACTTTGCAACAGCCCTATTAAAAAAACATACTTAGCAAACAAAACTCTTTCTTAAATCCAATCAAAAGACAGACCTCAAATCTTGTCTCTAATAGTTTAAATTACCTTACCTGCAGTGCTTAATTTGTAAATATATAAGTGCCAGGGCCCCGGGGGCCATATCGGATTGCACCACTGTTGCTGCAAGTGCTGCCACATGCTATTACCAATGCAAATACTAACCATCAAGCTCTGTCCATGTGCAACGTTTTGGCCTGGACATGATAGTATTGTTCATTTTTTGTGTATATTTATTGTTAAACATGCTGCAAATATGTTCACATCTGTTAATCCTGACAGCCTTAGTGTGTTCTTCCCCCCAACTTGTTTGCCTAGCTCTTCCACTTTTCTGACCTCGTTTTTCTGGCCTTAGGTCTCTGTGCACTTTACTGCTCCGAACCAGCACTAAAGTGCCTGTGCTCCCTCTCCTAAAACATGGTAACATTTGCTTAACCCCAATTTGCCTGCTTAATTTACTTATCAGTCCCTAGCAGAAACAACGCATTTCATTTGGAACCATCTCATCGCCTTCAGAACTGCTGCATCACTGACTCTGCTTGGAGAAAAACCAATGCATCTTTGTCTGCTGCAGGATCAGAACTGGCGCACCGCCTTGGCTGCACCCTCCATCTTACTCAAGGATGACACAACCAGGATCAAAGTTTTTTTCTTCAATGGGCCTGAGTGGGTCCCTGTATCTAGTCTGTGCTCCACCGCGGTCGGCCAAAGCTCTTGACTTACTGATCCAGCGCTACTAGATATCCCTGGTTTACGCTTTTTGCTTCTAAGCACTTTTCTACAGTTTATTCTTTAGAAATTCATAACTCAAGTTCAACTTATTGGATTTTTGTTGTTTTTATATTGTTTTATTTGTAAAATGTTAAGATATATGTTTCTAGCTAGATGTGGAATATGCTTGTGTGTTGTTTTGGCTGTTTTACTGTATGAAGTGTTGCACAAATACTTTACAAACTTCCTCTTAAGTAAAGCCAGACAGCTCTGTGCCATACTACCAGAGGGTGAGCACAGGTTAACTTAGGGTGTGGTTGTGACTTACCCTAACTAGCATTGTGTTTCCTGCTTTGATAGGGTGCATACCTCTGATAATCAGAAACCCAATTTCTAAGACTGGCGATCAGCTGTGAGGATAGGACTTATGTTTGTGCAGTGCCATATGGTAACTTGGTGTACGCTGGCATTCCACATCCATGTCCATTTCAAAATTTAATTCTCCCGGACTGGCATTTTTTATTTTTTCCTCAAAATCATGTCTCTGGCTGCCCGTTGTACAACTGGAATCATTGAATTTGAGCTCACCAATTAGGAAACCCACCCAGTGGCTCAGCTTAAAGACTTTTGCAAGGAGATGGGGTTCCTCCTAAGAGTGCCACCAAGAAAGTGGAATTTCAAAAGGAACTAAGGACCTGGTCAAAAGTCTGCTCTGTCGAAAAAATGATGGATTGGGGGAGCTTAAGCTAAGCTTTTCTGATGAACTACCTGCAGTGGCTGAAAGTCAAATCCCTGAATTTGAACTCCCTGTGAGAGCAGGAAGCAGTCTCTCCTCATGAGGCCTATCCCCAGAAGAGCTGATGAGAGGAGAAAGGAGAGAGAATTGAAGCTGCAGATGGTGATATTGAAGATGGAGGCTGACGAGAAAAAGGCTAAAAGAGAGGCCAAAAAGGCTGAGGCAGAGAGAGCTTTAGCAGAGAATAAACTTTAATTGGCTCACAAATTGAGTCTGAAAGAGCTGAATATCAAAGCCGGGCAGGCAGATTCTAGCAGTGATGGTATAAGCATACATGCAGTACCTGATGGAGAAAAAAGCGGTTATATACCCTAGCATTTGGTGCTCAGTTATGTGGTGAAAGATGACACTGAATGATGGTTTTCTGCTTATGAGTTTGCACTGAAGGTTCACAAGGTTCCTGAGGGTCACTGGGGAGTGGCCTGTGGAAATACATGCCAACCCTCGGGAGGGACACAATTCTAACATCAGAGATCGGGGACCAAACAAAGTACACATATGAAGGCCATTTTAATTACCAAATTTGGAGTTACTCCTGAAAAATACAGCCAGATGCTCCCCATTCAACCATGGATGAATTTTGTTGATTAGTCCATTAAAGCATTTAGTGGTAGGGTGAGGTGCAAGTAGAATAGTATTTTAAATTGGTTGTGCCATTGAATTCTGAGAGAGCACATGCTCAGTATCTTTTTTCCTGAGTTGAAATCGCACGTATTGGACAGGAGCTGAGGAGGTGAACCTCTGGGCTAAGACCAGAGTGTCAAAGAAGATATCTGGGGATGGGGTTCCCACAAAGGTGGTAAGGATTTCCACCAGAAGATAGAGGGGGGAGAAAAACTTAAAAATATGGAGTTGCCTAGAGACCCTAAGAAGAAGGGGTTCTTTGACCATAGGACAGGGAGGTTTGTACCCCAATGCATAGAGTGCTACAGATACCGGCACTCCAAGGACAACTTCAAATGTCCCAAGAGGGACACCTCACAGGTGGGCAGGTGGGCAGACATTTAGGTTGTGCATTGTAGGGCTTGGAGACGAAGTTAGCTTGGAGGGACAGACAGAGGTGACCCTAGTTTCCCTGGGGTATGAAGAAATGGTGCCAAAATCCTGCATGCCTGCAAATACTTCAAAGTTTAGACAGTGGATCACCATTAATGGGCAACTGGTGGAGGCTTTGTAAAACACAGGAGCCAGCATGAGTACTGTCAAGTGTCAGCTGGTGTCTTCAAAGCAGGTCCTGCCGAGTATATTCCACCAAGTCTCTGTTGTCGACAATAGCAAGAGCCATTCACAGGTGTAATTAAGTAATAGATGGATAGCTTCACTTCCAATAACTGATAATAAGTTATTTTTGATATAAATAGTTTTCATTTATTCTGTGAGAGCTTTTCCTCCTTTATATGTTGTTCAGGGTAGCCTAGGCTCTAGAGCGTGATACAGGCTCAACCCTTATTTTCTCTGCACTAGATAGTACTCTTTTGGGTGTAGGGTCTTTTGCCTTCTGGTTTTAGCTTAACCAGAAAGTTCTCTTCAAAATAAGAAATAACTGCCAATGCAGCAGCACAAGACATCTCTCTGTTCTGTAGTTCATTGACAGCACCAAGTACATAAGAGCACATTACATTTTCATACTAAACCTATAGCATGTCAGAACCATGTACATTTAGCTAAACAGAAGAACTAATATCCAGATTATTGGACAACTCCTCCCTCCTGAATGATAGTAATGTGTCTGTTACCAACACTAAGCTAGACATCATTGCCAAATTAAAAAGACTAGAAAAGAAACAAATTATAACCCACTTGCAAGCACAAGTCTTACTTGAACATCTCAAAAATGATACCATAGCATGGGGCCTACAAGCGACAAATGTGTTTTTTACAGATGATAAGAATTATCTAACTCAGTTTAGTGGGGTAAGGACCAAATGTTCCTGGTTAGCCATTTTGATAGAAACTACACTTAAAAGAAGTGAGCAAGAGCTCAAAGAGATTAAAGAACTTGTAGAGATTTTAGGTGACGGAATTATCAGCAACACAAAGAATTCTTAGACGAAGTTAATAAACAGATCACTGATTTCAGGGTCACCAAGGTGGCAAAACACATCAATAAACTTTAAAATAGAAGTCACATATTCTTATCTAAAGGAAGACTTTTTTAAAGCCATAACCTTTCTAAAACCTCTTCAGATTTCTAGTTTAGGGGCATGAAAAGGTTGTTTTAATAGCAAACAACTCTCCTAACATAAATAATAGGCACGTTTTTAGCCAGAAGTTGAGGTAAGAGAGGAGGGCTCAGAGGCAGGGGAAGAGCTAAACATCCTGGGGAATTACAAATCTGCGGGAAAGTCTACAGATGATAACCCAGAAGGAAATTCCTGTTTGCAATCCCCATACATTCTCATGGAAGCTGAGACATTCCTCCATAGCAAAGGTTTGCCATATGTCCCATGAACAACCAAAGACCCTATTCAGTCTAAAATAGAGCTCTTACATTTTCTTAGGAAGATATGCCTACAAGTCTACTCTTCTAATAAGGATTGTCCTAGCGAAGAGAGTACAAGTGGCTTAAAAAACAAATCTTATTTTTGTCCTCCTGCTACAGAGATGCCCCCATATAATAGCCTTGGAAGAAACCATCCTTCATGAAATAAATAAGCTACATCACAAACACACTTTTTTTTACCAAAAAATCTTCCATATGAAGAAACAGAAGCTTTAAAATCCTTATCGCAAAACTCTAATATCATAGTGAAAACTGCAGACAAAGGTGAGGGAATTGCGGTGGATACTGAACAATATGACAGCAAGGTTCTCTGACAGCTAAGCAACAAGGAGCGCTACCACCTTCTCATCCCATACGCTACCTCAGAACTCAAACATCAGATAATGTCTATCACTGAAGAGACCCATACCAACAGTTGGATGACCACTAAGGAACTTGATTTCCTAAATAAGAAACATCCAAGAATGTCAGTAATGTACGTACTACCTAAGGTATATAACAATTTTCAAAATTCCCCAGGACATCTGATAATCTAAGGGTATGAATCACTACTTAAGTCCATCATCCAATACATTGACTATTTCCTCAAACTCACAGCACGTGATACTAAATCGATATCAGAGTGTCCAAGGACTTCATCACGAAGTATGAGGGTATGGCTTTTGATAATGATAATGAGATACTAGTATCAATGGACATTCAGACTCTGTATACCAATTTACCACAAGATGATGCCTTGTACAAGAGGCTCCAGTTGGCCTCAATTCGCACTAATTTGCTAATCAATCCTCAAACTTGCCACTTTATGCTTGAAGAAAAATTATTTTGTTTGCATTCAAGAACAATATATGCCTCCAAGTAAAAGGAGTAGAGATGGGTCGTGCCTTCACGTCTGAGCTAGCCAATATTTTTATGGCTTACTTTGATTACAAATGGATTTTACGGTGCCAACAATCTATACATCGCCAACATCAAATCCTGGCACCAATACATAGATGACATCTTCTTGATCTGGCAGGGCCCCAAAGATACTCTCCTAAATGTTCATAATTGGCTAAACAATAGGTCCCTGACCTTAACTTTGAAATTTCTAAAAGCAAAGTTAGACTCAGTTTCCTAGATCTGTGGATGACAAGAGAAAAAGGCCAGACATACTCCAACCTAAGCCCACTGGTAGAAACACTCTCCTTCAGTACAAAAGCAGCCATCCTTAATTGCTCAAAGATAATCTTCCGAATAGACAATTCTTGCGGTTACACAGAAGATTACTTTTGGTATGGCGAATTTCTATGCAGCAAACTTATTAACCATGGCTACGTAAAAAAAACCCTAAAAAAACCTAAAAAAAACGTGAAGAATTCTTTGAAAAGGACATGGTGTACTCCAACAGAGAATCTCCTGGCACCCAAAACCAGAGACAATACTGTCTCATTAACATGTTTACTGACCTTCTCGACTATTGCCAATAAGATTTAAAAAATCATCAAAAACAATGTAAAGCTTTTGGCAACATTTCAGGTCCACAACCCCTTATTTTCATTGAAGAGGGGGTTAAAAACCTACAACAACACTTGGGTATGGCAGCTCGCAAATCAGAACCCAAAGTTTTAACTGAGCTATTGAAACTTCCTTCAGTTATTGATAACCACAAATGTGGACAGTGCACAGCCTGTAACTTCACCTCCAATTCCAAAGAGGTCACCACCAATAAAATTAAACATAGAGGGAACTCATTTTCTAACAGTAACACAAAAAATGTTGTTTACTGCATACGGTGCCCTTGCAATAAATGCTATATCAGACAATGGGTAAAGACCAGAATTCTGAAACAGAAGTCCAGGATTCACTGTAAAACTGGAGCCCCACTAGTAGAACATTTTGAAGATACACATCACTCTGAGAATGATATCAAATGGTCAATACTCTTTGTGGCCAACTTGGACATGAGAGGTGGAACAATAGAATCCCTACTACTCCAAATATAGTCTTAATGCATTGAGAAATCCCATACACAAGGCTTAAATGAGCATGTCAAATTATGGGCACTTATTAAAACATAAGCTCAGCATCTGGATGTTTCACACTTACAATAAATCTTTCTGTCCTAGTGTGAGCCTGTATATGCTATGTGGTGCGGACACTTCCCATTGCTTCATTCTCCTGAGCCACTGCTGAGGGTGACAGCTTTTGCTTGATACCAGCAAGTTTCTTTCACTCTGCATGGATAATTTCAGAATTACTAGTGCTTTTGTGGTCCTTACTTTGTCGGTTTGCTTTCCTCTATTAGATATAGGGGGTGATTCTGACCCTGGCGGTCGGTGACAAAGCGGCGGCCAACCCACCAACAGGCTGGCGGTCCGAAAAATGGAATTCTGACCCTGGCGGGAACCGCCAACACAGACCGCCACTTTAACACTCCGACCGCCACGGCGGGACAAACAAACAGGGCGGCGGTCACCGCCAACAGGCAGGCGGCAGACAATGTACCGCCCACCCTATCACAACTCACCAATCCGCCACCTTTTCCGGGGCGGGAGCACCGCCGATAAAAACACGGCGGAAACAGACTACGAACGGGAAAACGCTCACCTCTACGCACTCCACGAGGACGGAGGACAGCATGGAACCCGAATTGAACATCATACCTGCTCTCGTCTACCTGCTCATCTACCACGAGTACGAACTCCGCCGCAGACGTCAACGGTGAGTACTGCACCTACGACACACGGGAGGTGGGGAGGAGGAAAGGTTACGGGCACACACATATGCGACCCCCACTCCCCCCAAGATGTACACACCAATGCAGAGCAACAAGTCACAGTGACACCACCCAAACACCCGTAAAAAATACAATCACATAACCAAATTGAGAATAAATATTTATGAACAAAATAGTCTCAGAAAAGTATTTTTCAACCATCAAAACTTTCTTCGGATAAACAAATTATTTACACAGCAGTGGATAACTGAAGCAAGTAGTCCTGCACATCTTACGAATCCATCATGTCCGTGGGCCAAAGTGTAGCGAAAGAAGGGCAAAGCCCACACAGGAGACCTGAGTCCTTTGGAGAGAACACTGCAGGGGCATCTGGTGACAAAACTACAGGCACCTCAGGGGGAAGGGAAGGGGGGGGCACCACAGCCACATGAGTCCACGACGCCAGATCCACGAAGGGGCCACCATGCCCACTGTGCCATCCTGGGGAGTGCAAAGCCACAGTCTCTCAAGTCTCTACAGTGGGTGGGTTGCCCACTCTGCCATCCTGGGGAGTGCAAAGCCACAGTCTCTCAAGTCTCTACAGTGGGTGGGTTGCCCACTGTAACATCCTGGGGAGTGCAAAGCCACAGTCTCCCAAGTCTCTACAGTGGGTGGGTTGCCCACTCTGCCATCCTGGGGAGTGCAAAGCCACAGTCTCTCAAGTCTCTACAGTGGGTGGGTTGCCCACTCTGCCATCCTGGGGTGTGCAAAGCCACAGTCCATCAGGTGGATAAATGTCCCCACTGGACAAGGAGGATGCATGGTGGGCACAGTGAACCCTGAACAGTGCCTGACAGGAAGGGCCCAGCGGAGCGGTGCTTGAGACGGCGGGGCCCAGCGGAGCGGTGCTTGAGACGGCGGGGCCCAGCGGAGCGGTGCCTGACAGGAAGGGCCCAGCGGAGCGGTGCTTGAGACGGCGGGGCCCAGCGGAGCAGTGCTTGACAGGAAGGGCCCAGCGGAGCGGTGCTTGAGACGGCGGGGCCCAGCGGAGCGGTGCTTGACAGGAAGGGCCCAGCGGAGCGGTGCTTGAGACGGCGGTGCCCAGCGGAGCGGTGCTTGACAGGAAGGGCCCAGCGGAGCGGTGCTTGAGACGGCGGGGCCCAGCGGAGCGGTGCTTGACAGGAAGGGCCCAGCGGAGCGGTGCTTGAGACGGCGGGGCCCAGCGGAGCGGTGCTTGACAGGAAGGGCCCAGCGGAGCTGTTCTTGAGACTACAGGGCCCAGCGGAGCGGTGCTTGACAGGAAGGGCCCAGCGGAGCGGTGCTTGAGACGGTGGGGCCCAGCGGAGCGGTGCTTGAGACGGCGGGGCCCAGCGGAGCGGTGCTTGACAGGAAGGGCCCAGCGGAGCGGTGCTTGAGACGGCGGGGCCCAGCGGAGCGGTGCTTGACAGGAAGGGCCCAGCGGAGCGGTGCTTGAGACGGCGGTGCCCAGCGGAGCGGTGCTTGACAGGAAGGGCCCAGCGGAGCGGTGCTTGAGACGGCGGGGCCCAGCGGAGCGGTGCTTGACAGGAAGGGCCCAGCGGAGCGGTGCTTGAGACGGCGGGGCCCAGCGGAGCGGTGCTTGAGACTACATGGCCCAGCGGAGCGGTGCTTGAGACTACAGGGCCCAGCGGAGCGGTGCTTGAGACGGCGGGGCCCAGCGGAGCGGTGCTTGACAGGAAGGGCCCAGCGGAGCGGTGCTTGAGACTACAGGGCCCAGCGGAGCGGTGCTTGAGACGGCGGGGCCCTGTTCAGCGGTGCTCTTCTGCACGGCGGGGCCCTGTTCAGCGGTGCTTGTCTTCACGGCGGGGCCCTCTTCAGCGGTGCTCTTCTGCACGGCGGGGCCCTCTTCAGCGGTGCTCTTCTGCACGGCGGGGCCCTGTTCAGCGGTGCTTGTCTTCACGGCGGGGCCCTCTTCAGCGGTGCTCTTCTGCACGGCGGGGCCCTCTTCAGCGGTGCTCTTCTGCACGGTGGGGCCCTGTTCAGCGGTGCTTGTCTTCACGGCGGGGCCCTCTTCAGCGGTGCTTGTCTTCACGGCGGGGCCCTGTTCAGCGGTGCTCTTCTGCACGGCGGGGCCCTGTTCAGCGGTGCTTGTCTTCACGGCGGGGCCCTGTTCAGCAGTGCTCTTCTGCACGGCGGGGCCCTGTTCAGCGGTGCTCTTCTGCACGGCGGGGCCCTGTTCAGCGGTGCTCTTCTGCACGGCGGGGCCCTGTTCAGCGGTGCTTGTCTTCACGGCGGGGCCCTGTTCAGCGGTGCTCTTCTGCACGGCGGGGGCCTCTTCAGCGGTGCTCTTCCAGTCAGTGTAGGGAGTCAGACCTGGCCTGGACAACCTGCTCACTCGCCCTCCGAACGTGCAGTGTCAGGCCCCTTCGGAGACGGAGTCCTGGGCCCTTTGCAGCCGAGATGGGGCGTGTGGGGCCCTCCTGCTCCGCGCACCTGCTGGCTGGCCTCTCCGCCCTGCTGCCCTTCCGCTCCTTAGATGGGGCTTTCGGGCCCTTGCCTCCCCTGGCTGTTGTGGCAGGTGAAGTGGCCGGAGTCACCTCCTTGGGGGCAGCCGTCTCAGTCCGCTCACGGCGGCCCTTCACTTTCCGGGTCCTCTTGCCTGGGGGGGGGGGGCTGCCAGTCCCCTTGCTGCTCAGTGAAGTGTCACTGCCGCCAAAGGGTGGACTCCATATTCCATGCACCACTTGTACCTTGGAAGCTGGGCTGGTGGTGGCTGAGGTGCCTTTGGGACTTTTCCCAGATGGAGGGGGTGGGTCAGGGGAGGGAAAGAGGTCAACATTTGTGAGGTAATATTTCTTTGGACCAGGGTAAAGGGTAGGAGTAGTGGAGATAGAAGTGGAGGAAGAGGATGTGGTCGTAGGAGAGTCAGGTGTGCTGTCCTTGGGTGCAGGTGACTGAGACGTAGGCTGTCGTGAGGTGGTTGGCTGCTGTTTGGGTGTCTGCCTGCGTTTATGTGTCTTGGAAGAGGGGGTGACAGACACAGTGGGAGAGGACACAGGGGACGTGTACATGGCAGTGGGGGTGGTGACTGCACGTGTGAGGACTGTTTTGGAGGGTGTGCTGGTGATGGAAGAACTGGCTGATGTTGGTGTGCATGCAGGTGTGAGTGTAGACGTCACAGGGAGGGAGGAGGGAGACGAGGAGGAGGGGGACACAGAGGTGGTAGTGACTGTTGGTATGTCTGCAACTGGGTGTTGCTTGGGTGAATGCTTGTGTGTTCGGTGGTGCTTATGTTTGGATGAGCTGGCCTTGGGTGTTGAGGTGTGTGCAGGCTGGTCAGATGGTGTGGATGGGATAGGCTGAGGAACAGGAGACAGAGAAAGGCTGGAGGCAGTTAGAAGAGGGAGACTGGAGACAGGGACAATGGCTGCCGTCAGTGCTGAGGCCAGAGAAGTGAACGCTCGTTGATGGGCAGCCTGACCCGAATGAATGCCCTCCAGGTAGGCATTGCTCTGTTGCACCTCCCTTTGCACCCCCTGGATGGCATTCAAAAGGGTAGTCTGCCCAACAATGAGCGT
Source organism: Pleurodeles waltl (assembly GCF_031143425.1). Lineage (NCBI taxonomy): Eukaryota > Metazoa > Chordata > Amphibia > Caudata > Salamandridae > Pleurodeles > Pleurodeles waltl. The sequence goes on along the minus strand of NC_090436.1, from coordinate 989,473,526 downwards.
CCTCACGAGGTCAATGAGCTCCGCACTGAGGGCAGCAGGGGTAACAGAGGCAGGGGCTGAGGTGCCTGGGGCGAAGGAGACGCGCGCCTTCCTGGGCGAACGGGCACGGAGCGAAGACTGAGGGGCTGCTGGGAGGGCGGTGCTGGTGCGCTGGGTGGCGGCTGTACCTGTTGTTGCGGGGGGCACAGATGTTGCCGCCCCCGCTAGGGAGCTCCCAAACGAGGACATGTCCGTGTCGCTGGTGTCTCCACCGGCCCCCGTTGTGGTGCTCCCCTCGCCCTCCGGATCACTGGTGCCCTCGGTGTCTGTGTCAGTGCCCACCGGGGCCTGGTGAACTGCAGCTCCCTCGTGCTCCGACGCCAATTCTCCTCCGCCTGATGATGCTAATGCACAAGAAACAAAGAATAAGGGTGGGGGGAGAAATAAAACAAAGTTGAGTGCATGCCTTGTCAATAGCCTTGGCGGAGAGGACAGACACAGGTGCCTCATGCACTAAGCTGCGAACTTGGGGTACACTACTCTGTACTTCTGACTAGGCCAACAGGTCTAGGGACAACAGACGCACTCATGGGTGATGTTGGACCATGGATAGCTGCACTTGGCACACTACAGAGGTGGTGGGCGGGGGCACAGGGCCATGTCTAAGGGAGGGGACTACACTACAGAAAGCGCCCTGGCCTAGTGTCACCCACAGCCCTCCTCCCCCACCCAGACGCCTCCACTGCGCGTATAGATAGGAGAATGTGCTGATACTCACCCCCTTGTGTCTGCTGTGATGTCCTCAAGCGCCCATCCAAATCAGGGTAGGCCACCGCCAGGATCCGGGACATCAGGGGGGTCAGGGTACGACTGGCACCCCTCCTAGGTCGGGAGGCCATCCCCAGCAGTGACTCAGCGGTCTTTCGGGTTCCGCGGCGGATGTCCTCCCACCTCTTCCGACAGTGGGTGCCCCGTCTGGTGTAGACCCCCAGGGCCCGGACTTCCTTGGCGATGGCACGCCAAATATCGATTTTCTGATGGGCGCTCACCTGTTTGACATGTACAGGGTGGGAAAAAGAAAACGTCAAATATCTGCATGTTTGGAGTACATGCCCCCCCTCCCCACCCTTGCCATGTGGCCCATGCTCTCATCAGTCGTGCGTTGCATTCCTCATTTTCTCCCCACCCCACCAACTGACAGCCACCCCACTCCACACAGGCATTACCCATTCAATGTGCACTCAGTGTACTCACCTGTTGGTCTGGAGGACCGTAGAGTAGCGCATACTGGGGGAGGACCCCGTCCACAAGTTTCTCCAACTCTTCAGACGTGAAGGCAGGGGCCCTTTCCCCAGTCGCAGCAGCCATTGTCACTTCCAGACCGAGTTCACAGCAGCACTTGCAGTATAGGTCCTCTCCTGTGGATGATCAGGTCTCGAGTGATTAAGCAGATAGAAAATGGCGGTCACGCCCGCGGCGGTGCGTACCGCAGCGGTGCGTACCGCGACCGCCGGCGCACATCGTCATTGGCTCCTGAATCCCATAGGGTTCAATGTTAACCAATGCGACTTCGTACAGCGGTCTTCGACCGCCTACCGCCACGGTGTGCCACGCCAGCGCATTGACCTCACATCCCATTGTCCCAGTTTAGAGGTCAGGCAGCCGCCATTTCAAGGGCCCACATGGCTTAAATTCTACTGCGTCACACAGGCCTAGGCCTTGCATTTGCACACATACAAACATAGCAGTCAATACATTTTCGTGTACTGTGCAAGCTGTGTTGTACGTACCTGTGAGTTGATTGACTCAGTGCTCCATGTTGTCCTTCCTAGGCACCGTCCGCAGGGACTTGCGAGGAGAAGAAGGAATCCTCCCGTGTACCGGCCACTGGTTGACCTGTCGACAATGGAAGAACGCCATATAATACTCCGATACCGACTTGACCGAGCCACTATACATGAACTGTGTGCCCAGCTGGAGCCAGACCTGATGTCACCCATCCGCCAACCCACAGGAATTCACCCTCTAGTGCAGGTTCTATCAGTCCTCCATTTTTTTGCAAGTGGCTCATTCCAGACAACAGTGGCCATGTCATCTGGAATGTCTCAGCCTATGTTTTCAAAGATTCTGTCCAGAGTGTTGTCTGCCCTGATGAAACTCATGAGGAGCTACATCATATTCCCAGAAGAGGCTGATTTGCCCACAGTGAAGGGTGATTTCTATGCCCTTGGACATATCCCCAACATCATTGGTGCCATTGATGGGACCCATGTGGCATTAGTACCCCCAAATGACGATGAACAGGTGTACAGAAATAGGAAAAGTTACCATTCTATGAATGTGCAGGTTGTCTGTTTGGCAGACCAGTACATCTCCCATGTTAATGCCATGTTCCCTGGGTCAGTGCATGACGCGTATGTTATGCGTAATAGCAGCGTCCCCTATGTGATGGAACAGCTACAGAGACAGCGTGTGTGGCTAATAGGTGACACTGGTTACCCCAACCTGCCGTGGCTATTGACCCCAGTGAGGAATCCCAGGACCAGGGCAGAGGAACGGTACAATGAGGCCCATGGGCGTACTAGGAGGGTCATAGAAAGGACCTTCGGCCTCCTGAAGGCCAGGTTTAGGTGCCTGCATATGACAGGTGGATCCCTAATGTACTCACCAAAGAAGGTGTGCCACATCATCGTGGCCTGCTGTATGCTTCACAACCTGGCTTTGCGACGCCAGGTGCCTTTCCTGCAGGAGGATGGTCCAGATGGTGGTGTCGTAGAAGCCGTGGAGCCTGTGGAGAGTGAAGAGGAGGAAGATGACGGTGAGGAAACAGACAACAGGGAAGCTGTCATACAACAGTATTTTCAGTAGCACACAGGTAAGGTTCAGCCACGCCATTTCCCATTTACTTAGAGCCTCATGCATCTCAACTTTATGTATTTCCCCCCAGCTCTTTTAAATAACATATTCTTTTTCCCTTCCCTTCTCAGTGCTTAATGACTCATAGCCCGACTTCTGCTTGGTTTGGCCATGTACTACAGCGTATTGACATTGGTATGTTGTCATCACTAACTGACATCACATATTGTGAACTGTTATGTGTTGTACGATTTTTTGAGAATACAGCATGACTCCAAACAGTTTCCTGTGCAATAATAGTTTTATTTTGTGTGCTTAGATAATGGTACATTATATGAAAACGGTGATGGGTGGGGGTGGAGTGATGTCCATGGCAGAGTCCAGTTCTCAGTCTGACAGGTCTATTGTCTATATGCCTGTGGAAGGATGGAGCAGGGGCTGTTTGAGTTTGGACAGGGTGGCAAGGTGGGACAGTGGGATGACTTCTGGGGGTATCTCATGCTGGCGGTGGTCTTGGCATGCTACTCTGGTTTTTTTGGGGGTCTTAGGCTCCTCTTGCGGGGTGGTTGTTCTTCAGCAGGAGGTGGGGTTCTTGTGGCCTGTCGTTGTGTGTGGGCCTCCTGTCCACTAGCGCCGGCGGAGGTGGTAGGCTGTTCCTGGCTAGTGACAGTGGCCCTGTGTGGTGCCACATGGTCCTGCAACGTGTCTTCTATCCTGTTGAGGGCCTGGACCATGCTCCCCATGGCGGTAGCAATGGTGGTGAGTTGGTTGCTGAACCCCATGTAGCGTTCTTCCTGCTGTGCCTGTATCTCGGTGAACCTGGCCAGTACCGTCGCCATCGTCTCTTGGGAGTGGTGGTATGCTCCCATGATGGTAGTGAGGGCCTCTTGGAGAGTGGGTTCCCTGGGCCTCTCCTCCCCCCCCTGTCGCACGGCAGCCCTCCGAGTTGCCCTGTTTGCCTGGGCCTCTGTCCCCTGGACGGTGTGCCCACTCCCACTGCCCCCAGGTCCCTGTTGTTGTTGGGGTGTTGGGTTGGCCTGGGTGCCCTGTAGTGGCAGACACACCGCTGCTTGACTTGTCCTAGAGACAGAGGCATGGGCCCGCTGGGTGGGAGCTGTGCTGTTGTTCCCAGGGGGGTTTGGGTCTGCTGTGGCCTGTGTCTGTGTTTGGGGAACCCACTGCCCAGAGGTCCCCGATGGTCCGGGCTGGTCATCAGGTTCCAGGTCGACCGAGCTGCTGTCCTCACTGGGGGCCTGTTCCGGGGGTGGGATGGACATTTGAGAACCCTCCTGACCGGTGTGTTGGCGTTCGGGTCCTGCATGGGGTGAGAGAGTATGGTTATTGTTTCTGTGTGTGAATAAGCGTGCGATTTATGGGTGCCCTTGTCCCCCAGTGCAGGCATTCCCTTGTGGGTGGTGTTGTGAGGGTGGTTTGTGGGGGGGATGGGTATGTGCAGTGGTCATACTTAGGTAATGGGTGTCCAATGTTTGTGGTGGCATGCAAGGGTTGGTGAGGGGTTGGGTGGGTTGTGCTAGGGAAACATTCTCAGGGATGATGTGTGATGGTGGGTTGGGGGTGAGGGTGGGGGTGTGAGTTGGCATGCTGGTGGGGTGGGGGGATGAAGTATATGAGATAGGACTTACCAGAGTCCATTCCTCCGGGTACTCCAGCGAGGCCCTCAGGATGCAGGATGTTTAATACTTCTTGCTCCCATGCTGTGAATTCTGGTGGGGTGGGTGGGGGTCCTCCGCCAGTCTTCTGCACCGCGATGTTGTGTCGCGACACCATCGAGCGCACCTTCCCCCGTAGGTCGTTCCATCGTTTGCGGATGTCGTCCCTATTTCTGGGATGCTGTCCCACCGCGTTGACCCTGTCCACGATCCGCTGCCATAGCTCCGCCTTCCTTGCTATGGTGGTGTGCTGAACCTGTGAGCCGAAGAGCTGGGGTTCCACTCTTATGATTTCCTCCACCATCACCCTGAGTTCTTGGTCCGTAAAGCGTGGGTGTCTTTGTGGTGCCATGGGGTGGTGTGGATGAGGTGTGGGGTGGTGTATGTGGTGTTGGTGTGTGGTGCTTTGTGCTACTATGTGGTGTGTGTGATGTTGTAGTGTGCCTCTGTGTGTCTGGCTCTCTATTCTCTGATGTGTCTCTCTCTCCTTCGTCTCTGATTTTTGGTTGTAGGGGTTTGTGGGTGATGTGGGTGTGTGTTTTATATTGTATTGGATGTGTGGGAGTGTTGTTTGTATGTGTATCAGGTGTGTGTATTTCAAATTGTCCAATGTGGTAGTGTTTTGTAATGGTGTGTGTATTTTGACCGCGGCGGTGTGTACTGCCAATAGACTACCGCGTTTGAAAGACCGCCGCGTGGATTTGTGGATCGTAATGGCATGGGCGTATTTCTGTTGGCGTGGCGGTGGAGGTTTGGTCATTTCCAGTTTATCGCTGGCCGCTGATGTGGCGGACTGCAATGGAGGTCGGATTTTTGGAGGTTTGGCAGTTGTGGGTCAGAATGACCGTGGCGGCTGACCGCGCCCGCGGCGGTATTGTGGCGGTCTTCTGACCGGCGGTAAGCGGCTTTTACCGCCGAGGTCAGAATGACCCCCATAGTGTGTTAACTCCGCTAGTTCTCCCAAGCACCTTCCAGCATAACTTACCTCAGAAAGCACCCTTGTGAATAATTAATGACCTTTCTAGTGAATGGCAAACATGGCAATTAGCCCCTATGCACATAGGCATGTCTTTGCCTCACTTTATTATTTATTTTTACTTTTAACATTACACTTGCACACTCTTGTAAATTGCAAAAAGATGTCTTGCAATTAGAGAATGACACTGCACGATGGGGTTACATATGTGCAATTGAAATTAGCGACAATGTACCACATGTAACTTGATACTCCACCAAGACCTGGGTCTACATGACCATTTTTTGACCAGTGCACTTTAATTTAGCTTTTAAAGCACTGTCTTGAACAGGCCGAGAATCGCAAGGCCAAGACTTGTTGACCATTCTACTTCAGAAGATTCACCTCACAAGAATAACAAAACCAAGTTTCAACTTTGCCAAAGATCATTGCTCCAACTTGGCAGAGACAAATGATGACTTACTCTAAGAGCTGATCCTCCTTTTAGGCGGCTTACCTTGTGACAGTTCTGTAATCCTGAATAACGGACTTGTCCATCACTTTTTGTACATTTCATATCCAGCAAGGCTTGTGCTTTATACCCATCCATGTGGTTGTATTACATGTTAGATTGAAATTTCATATGCTTGCACACACATCTTTATGTAATGATTTTGTATTGTTTTGCCTAAATTCTAGACAAAAGTAAAAGCTTTCTTTGTCTATGCATATGTCAGCTAGCTTTTTTCCTACACAATAATGATTCCTCGTTTATTATATACAAACACTGTTAGATACAAAAAGTTTAAGTAATAGATGGACATGTTCTCTTATGATAGTTATTAATAAGTTATCTCTGGTACATTGTTTTCATTTATCCTGCAATAGGTTCCATCTTTATATACTGTTCGGCCCTAGAGGGTGAGAAACTTAATGCTTATTTTTCTTCTCATTGACAGGCTGGGCACTGCCAAATTTCTCAGTACCTTTCATTAGACATCAGGTTACTGGCAGATCGCCCTGACTGAGGGAGCTAAAGAGAGGCCAGAATTTTCAACCCCAGAAGGCCACTTCCTGTTTTGGTTGATGCCTTTTGGATGGATACATGCTCCTGCTACCTTCCAAAGGTTGGTGGTTAATAGGATCCTGGCTGGTACAGAGGCCTTTTGTGCAGCCTACCCAGATGACATTGCTGGCTATAGATCCAGTTGGGAGAAACACCTGCATCACCTCGACAACTGCAGTTCTAAAAATGACACTTTTAGAAAGTTGACATTTTCTTACTTTAGCAGAATTGTGCCTGCTGCCTGTCCCTGAATACATATTTGGGTGAGTGACAGTCAGACATTGTGCATTCCCTCTAGAGAAAGGGAGCTTATTTGTGATGTGATGGGCCATCCACATCCTGATTGGTCATCCTTGGCTTGGTAGGATAGGAGAGGAGAGCTAGGCAATTACACTTAAATAGGCTATGTACTGTCCCCACACAAAGGTCTGCATACCCTCCTGGAACGAGTCTTGAGCCAGGACAGAAAGCTAAGCTATCAGAGAGTGAGCACAGGTTAACCTCGGGCAGGGTTGCGACTTACCCTGACCAGGATTGTCGTTCCTTCTTGGATAGGGTGCATACTGCTGCCAAACAGAAACCCAATTTTTAACAACTTCAAACTGAGACAAACAGTGCCATCATATGGTAAACTGTCATAAGAACCTGTGTAGAGAATTAAGTGCCATTGCTAAGCACCGCATGACACCAATTCATATTGAGCACTGCTTATCAGGCCCACCACAAGGAAGCTAATGTTTTGAAAACTGTTGAAAATTATTTTTTCCTAATCATTTTTACATTTCACTAATATGTTATTAACATTTTCAAAATAATTAAGATTCAAAAAGAACTTAGGCATATCTTTGCCTCCATCCCCCCGGCAGTGTATCATTGTAATTTCATGAAAAGATCTACTCTGAAGCACATGTCAGGAATATATGTTAGTGCCACTCAGAGGTCATACAGATCATTAACATACAGCTACAATTTTCAGTTCTCTTAATGCACTAGGGCACGTAATCTCTCTTTGTCTTTGTCTAAATCCGTGAGAAAATGGAAACATAATGTGGAGAATAAGTCCTATTAGCCTATGATATTGTGAATAATTGTTTTCAATCTTACAACTGATTTTGTTAAACAACATCACTGTAAAGTTGCAACAGTCACACATAGATCAGCTATAGATAACGGTCGTGTTTGCAAGTTATCAGAAACTATGAGGCAGTCTTCATCTCCCTGCCTCCTGTCAAGGTGTGTACGTTATACCCTACCTTGGATAAGGTCATTAATCCCCATATTTTGGGATGTTTTGCTGGACATCCTCTTACCATGTAGATCACACCTTCAATTTTAGAGAAATGGTCTATTCCCTTCACCCAGGCTTCAGGAGGTGGTACTTCATGGACCTGCCTACAGCAGACAATATCTTATTTGGATAAGAAGAGACACAACCCCACTAATATATTGTGCTTTACATTTCCCCCACCTTCAATGTGATTTCAAGCATCACTAAATGATGTGTAAGATTGATGGGGTTGTCCAGCGTCCATCCGAAGATGGAACTCATTTTTCACCAGTATGTTAGGATTAGTGGTTAGTTTCAAAGCATGTGAAAATATTGCTGTCACAAAATAGACATAGATCTTACTCGTCTGCAATAATCCCCTTGGGCTATACTAGGCCCCTTTAGATATTTAAATTGGGTCAGTCAGATGCAGGCCAAAATATCCAGTTCACGGGGCTATCCTTGACTCCTCCAGCGGGCCTACATCTGCCTCCATTTTACACTGCAAACTTCATAGTGTTCTGGAGAATTGATCAATAGCGAGTGGAATATTTGTATTGGCATTTATTTATTCTTTATGTGTACACACCAGAAAAGTCTATTTTCAAGGCACAAAAATGAGGAGAGCAAGAGGCATAGGAAGAGTTCAACAGCTGATACAAAGACATTCGACACAGTTTGTTAATCATGCTGCCTGGTTAAGTGGGGAGGCCCATAATGAAAGAGAGTAAAATATGCTGACTACACATCATTCAGAGATAAGGTAGCAGCTCCACATGAGATGGATATTCAGCTAAGAAAAGAATAATGCAAACTGATTTGAGGTTAATAGGTGGCAGAGCGATGTTCTTTAACAAAGTTTTCAGATTAGCTTTTAAGGTCTTGAGAAATGGGGTATCATTGAAAGAATGAATTCCCTCTGAGACCTCTCCTCCTCCATTTCATTAAAGAAAGCTTGGTGTCTTGGTGGAGCATTGTTTTGGCTTGAAGGGGGTTATATTTATTGAAGACAATGATGACCACACAATATTGTTCTAAGGCATGTTCCAATTGGAGATATCTAAAAAACTGTGTTTTGTGCAAGTCCAATTCCCTTGAGAGGGCCTAAAATGAATCCATGTGGCTCTCTTCCCAGACATCTCCTAGCTTCGAGAGTCCAACAGGGTGCTATTGTTTAAAACCAGAAGACTTGCTGAGTGCACCAGCTACTTACCCTGTCATAAGGGTGTCCTATGCAGCAATTTAACTTCCAACACAACCCATCAAATAGCCTGCTGCCAGCAACCAAGTGTAAACTGTAAACTTCGCACTTGTATAGCACACTACTCACCCATTAGGGTCTCAAGACACTGCACGCATACTGCTATGGAACCCCTCCTGGCTTTTCCCTGTGAGGTGGCCACTCCTGGGCACCCCTAGGAGGAAGCCAGGCATCCAAGCACTGTCAGGGCCATTGTGGAGATTAAGTAAGCTATTGCCCAGAGTTACAGAGTGGGACTCATTAATTAGATTAGGTACAGAGATAAGAATTATCTGGTCCAAAGGAATTGAGCCCAAGACCTGCTGAGGCTGGACTTGAACCCTGGTCCCAGACCAGATCTCTGCATCAGGGTCTGCTGCTCTAACCATTAGAGTGTCACTTGAGACACCACGAAAGAAAAGCAGATATGGGGAAGTCATTCATCAGGTTTCTGGGGTTGGACTCCTCAAATAATTCTATTTTCCTCGCAAAAAAGCAGGGTCTTCTCTAGATTCAGAGAGCCAGTCATTCATTACTGTCATGTTTGCTGCCCAATAATAGAGGACAGAATCTGCTATCTTTAGTCCTTTGTCGTGAATGGACTGTGTACATTCACTTTTCAATATTCCTGATGATTTTTCAGGTGATACAATTGCACTAATCAGTTTTACGTATATGGATTAATGTATCCTTGTATTGGTAATTTGTGTGGCTGGAAGTGCATTCTGCAGGAATCTTTGCTTTACTTTTTCATATTTCGGTTACTTTGACTGTGACTTCTAAGTCATGACTGTCAACACTATTATAAACTCAGTGATTAATCATAAACATTCCCCAAAAGCTCAGATGTGCTGAAGGACAAATACACTTATATTCGCTTTTGTTTGGTTAAGATTAATTCAGAATGCAAAGACGTTTGACAGGAATTAATTCCATTTACATTGCACAAGATTCTCTCCTGAAAAAGCGTGGATCAACTCAGCAAAAAGCAAAAGTAACTATTTGACCAACAACTGCCCATTTTGATCACCATTCAGAAATTCCCCCCTACTCTAATCTCATGCGTGGGTTTTAGGATAATAACTATGTTCACCTATGCCACAAACCACACTCAGCATAAAGGCAGGCAATTCCTATAACAATTTCCTGTTCAACACTAAAACACTGCCAAGAACTGCTTTGAAAAACTAAAGACAAACTTTTTCATGGTCTACTTGTTAAATTCTAAAGGACACCACAGTCCGGGAAGGGGTCACCATTCAAAGAGAGTCAGAAAGGAAAAGAAAAAATGTGAGGTGTTCTATAGAGACCAAACATGTGATACACTTTCAGCATGATTTCAAATGGTCTAAGGCCCTGATTTATACTTTTTGGTGCAAAACTGCACTAACGCAGATTTACCCCAAAATGTTTAGCCCTGGCTTGCACCATTTCTGTACACTAGCCGGGCACCATATTTATGGAATGGTGCAAGCCGGTGCAAAGGGTAGGGTAGTGTAAAACAAATGACGTTAGTCGGGTGGGGCTGGCGGTATGGGAGAAGGAGGTTTTGCACCAAAAAATTGATGTTGGGCAGGTTAGAGTAAAACAAATAACTCTAACCTGCCTGGAGTCATTTTCTGACGCAAAACCATTCATATCACATGACTCATGCCTTAGAAAAGACAGAAGTCATGCCCACCACCCCAATGGCCAACACAGGAGACCAGGGTCCCCTGGGCATGGCCATTGCACCCTGTGCCATGTATAAGAGCCCATTTCAGGGCCCCCTATGCCACTTTAAAAAATAAAATGAAGTACTTACCTGTACTTACCTGTACTTATGTGGGATGGGGTCTCCCATCCTCCACTGTCCCTCTGGTGTGGGTGGGGGTGTCCCTGGGGCCTGGGGAGGGCACCTGTGGGTTAAATCCATGGTGTTCTACCATGGAAAGAGGCCCACAGGTCCCCTAACGCCTGCCTTGACCCAGACATTAAAAAATGGGGCAAAACAAGCTTTGGACCATTTTTTGACCCCTCCTTCCTCGCTAAGGCCATAGAGTAATTGTTTGCATGGGAACACCTACCTTGCATCTCATTAAGGCAAGGTAGGTTTCCACATCCAAAAAATGACTTTAACTCCATAAATTTGGTACTAGATGGGTCTACCGCCAAAGTATAAATATGGAGTTAGTTTTGCACCGAATTAGAGTAAAAAAAGATGACGCTAATTCAGTGCAAACAGAGTATAAATATGCCACTAATTACTTAGTTGGTCAGTGTTGGGATTTGGGCGTATTGTATGACATAGCCTGGTTTCGTTATTGTGGAATACATTCGCAAAACCCTTTCTGGGTCTAGTCAGGTTTGTTTGCATCACTTTAGGCTCAACGCTGGGTATTTGTGGCTCCCAACAAGGCTAGACAAAGTAACTTAGTGTAAAGCATTTAACAGCACCAAACAACTAAATAAAATAGCCACACAACAAGCAGGGGGCGCAACAACAATTGATACAAATAGAGCATAATTTTTATGAATTTTTAGAGTAATTGAACATCACAATTGATGAGAGGGTTCCGCAGATATGAATCTTTAAAGCATCTAAAAACATTTAATGCAACTACAAGCAAGCATTGCTCAACAAAAAGTTTGTAATCTTTTGAAAAGTTTGAAAGAGTTTGTTGACAACTCCAACCTGACCTGGGTGACCAATTCTGCATTGGCAGATGTCTTGGAGGCCATTAAAAATACGATGAACCGTACCAGGTCACCAGAGCCTTTTGCAGTCAAGTTCCATCCTTTAGGAAATGACTGAAAGACAGTATAATGGAGTGGTCCTGATGCTGGGGATGCAGGATGAAAAGAGGGTCAAATATGCTCCTGGTGATGTGCGGCGATGGAGGTGAGTTGCAGGTGACTCATCGGTCCACAAATGAGGTGGGGCGACTTCAGCAATGGAACTTTGGGTGCTACAAAGTACTCTTCGAGACAGTAAAAGGCCAGCTGCAACTGCGCTTCGGCTCTCCCTGCACAGCGGTCAGGGAGCAATCTTTTAGTATTGGCTAGTGTTCCTCTTAGGAGACAAATCCAGGATCAGACAGGACCACTGAGTCCAGCAGAAACAGGTGCAACTCTTTGCTATCTTGGATTTGTCTCTTAGGGTGACTAGCTGCAGTCAGCGGCAATTTCTCAGAAGTGGCTAATACATTGTTGGTTTGGGCTTCCTCAGATTTAATGTCCATGGAGCTGTTCCATGGTGCTGTGTGAGGCCATTGGCCACTAGACCAGCTGGGTCACAGATGGCACCTATGTAAAACTTGCTTAACTTTAAAAGTGAAAATAATTTTGACTTGCCCATCAGGTCACAATTAATGCAACAATTAAATTGATACCTTACAGTGCCCAGTTAGGTAGCCCGATTCAGAAGTTAGCTAAGCTAGGATTCCAGCAATTGAACCCATGTTAGCCAATGCGGCTACTAACTTTCCTCAGCAAAACACAACTTTAGGGGTTTTACTGCCAAGACATATCTGAAACCATATGCCTTGTTTAATAATATCCAGCTCCCTACCATAGGTCTTTATAGGCCTTTCTTTAGGTTGGACTTATATTTATTAACAATGGACTTGGGGGCGTTGTCATTAAGGGCAATGGGAAAGTCGAACTTGCATGGTGACCTTGACTTTCCAGTCTGCAGGGATAGGCTGGGAGCCATGTTTGCACTTTGTTACATACAGGGCAGCACATTCAGGCCCGTATTTATACTTCGTTTGCGCCGAATTTGCGTCGTTTTTTTCGACGCAAATTCGGCGCAAAACTAACGCCATATTTATACTTTGGCGTTAGACGCGTCTAGCGCCAAAGTATGGGCAAATAGCGTCATTTTTTGGCGTGAACGCCTTCCTTGCGTTAATGAGATGCAAGGAAGGCGTTCCCGTCTAAAAACAGACGCACATAGCGGTGCGTGGTATTTATGCTCCAGGGCAAAAATCACTCCCGCGCGGCAGGCGGCGCAAAAAAATGGCGCAAAGCACGAATAGCGTGAAATTTTAACGCCTGGGTCAGGGCAGGCGTTAAAATGGGGCAAACACACCTGTACTTAATCAGAACACACAGAACAAACAACAGAGCAGCAGAGCAGCAGAGCAGCAACAGGGAGACATGGAGGTGCTTTTTCTTCAACGTGCACGTAGACGCAGAGCCCTGCAGCAACAACAGCAGCCACAACAACAACAGCAGGGACCCCAAAGACAGCGCAGAAGGCAGGAGAGGATATTCCGCCCAAGAACAACCCTGCATGGCCTCAGGGAACGAGACATCATCCAGAGGTACCGGTTGAACTGGCAGGCCATTCAGCAGCTGCTGACAAATATTGAACAGCAATTGGCCCCCACTTTAGTGACTCCACGCACTATCCCAACAGAAACAAAGCTGCTTGCCGTACTTCACCTGCTGGCAAGTGGCTCCTTTCAGACAACTGGTGCCCTGGTTGGTGGAATCTCACAACCATCTTTCTCCGCATTCCTGCCTAAAGTACTGGATGCCATCATTGGACTGACACCCCGCCACATCTGCTTCCCTAACACACTGCAGAAGCAGCAGGAAACAAAACAGGGGTTCTACGCCATCAGTGGCTTTCCGCACGTCCTTGGTGCAATTGACTGCACACACGTACGCCTTGTGCCACCTGCTGCGAGTGAACACCTCTACCGCAACAGGAAGCACACACATTCCATCAACGTGCAGGCCATAGTCGATCACCAAGGACTGATCAGCAACATTGTGGCTAAATATCCTGGGAGTGTACATGACGCATTCATCTTCCGTCACTGCACCATCAACCAACACTTCCAGGATGGACGGTATGGCAATGGACTACTTGTTGGTAAGGACAAAAATCTACTTATATACTCACTGCACAGAAACCCTCTAGGATAAACAACACATACACCACAATAGCAACACCTAGACAGGGACACACTGAGGTACTCACATCACTAGCCATGTGTCACAAGTCACCATTGAACCTCTCACACATTTGAATTTAGTCCACAGCTTAGTGTGAAGACATTCATGACTGTGGTTGCCTAAATGTCACCTTGCAAATTGGAAGTCTCACAATAACCTGTACACTAATACAATGCATAACTTTTAAGGGATGGGATGGCCTGGCTATGTTCATATGGACGTTTCTAATACCCTTTCATGTTTCAACTCTGCATGGAACTATCATCACACCCCCAGTGAGGACACACGGACACCTGTGTCACAAGTCACAATGCAAGGGAGGGCACACTGTACTTGAGAAACCAATACATCCTGCTGACAAACAGTTAGACAACAAACACTTGCTCAGCCAAGGAAAAAAAACAATGCCAAAGTTTCCACCAACAACCATAGGTTGTCACATTAGTACACAAAATAGTCACAGACAACACAACACAACTACTGCCATCAAAGATACGTACAACAGTGCCTCCTACATCTAATTGATACCATTCTGTGTTTCTCTTTCAGCTGATCAGGGGTATGGCATCCAGCATTGGATAATGACACCATATGGGAACCCAAATACTGCTGCTGAGCGGGCATACAATGACGCCCACAAGTGGACACGCAGCATTGTGGAGAGGACCTTTGGGATCCTAAAGTCAAGGTTCCGCTGCCTTGACATCACTGGCGGAAGCCTACTATACTCCCCAGAGATGGTATGCAAAATCATACTCACTTGTGCCATATTACACAATATTTGTGTACAAAGGAACATTCCCCTCCTTGACCCGGACCCAGACATGCCTGAGGATGATGATGAGGAGGATGCTGGCCTGCAACAGGAGGGGGAACAACCTAACACCGCAGCAGGAGTGCGTAGGCGCCAACAGCTTGTGAACAATTTTTTTACTTAAGTCATTATAATCACTTGTATTCCACACTTGTAAATAAACACAGATCACAAACACCACATCATGCTTTGGCCTATTCATTTCTGACCACCTTTAGTTTGAAATAGCTGAAGATGAATGTCGTCTCATTGATCAAGAATGCCATTAAAATTCATCACACCAAAAATAAACATCACAACTGTATGCACAGAGGGTAGGATGTGACATGTTACATTACCATACACAGAGCCCAACAAGAGTACAAATGTGACAATTAGACATGCCGGATCCAAACAACTGAAACAGTCTCTCATCCAGCCCAAAATTTGAGATCATTTGAAAGTCACATCACACGTGTTCAGAGACAGGGTGGGACCATCCATGTGTACGTGAACATGTCATCAATGGCTTCTCTCAAGTGTATGATGTGAGCAATACACAATTGCAACAACATCAGCTGCCACTAACTCAGGAGGAGACCTTGAAGTTACAGTGACAACATACACACAGACAGGTCATACTGGATCCACATTCCCACACACATGTACACATATGTCATACAACCAACCTAATATTTGAAAGTAGACCATCACAGTTGTGTCCCAGTTTGAACCTAGCAGGAAGATTGTAACATGACACTAAACCAGTTTATGCAGAAAGGGACACAGACAAGCAAAACAATCTTCGCATTATCACATCGTGAACGCTGAGAGTCTTGCAAACTTAGGGGGTCATTCTGACCCTGGCGGTAATTACCGCCATGGCGGAGGTCGGCGGTAGCACCGCCAACAGGCTGGCGGTGCACCGATGGGCATTCTGACTGCGGCGGTTCAGCCGCGGCCAGAAACTGACTTCCCGCTGCCCTTGAGAATCCGCCATGGCGGCGGAGCGCGCTCCGCCGCCATGGGGATTCTGACACCCCCTACCGCCATCCTCTTCCTGGCGGGTCTTCCGCCAGGAACAGGATGGCGGTAGGGGGTGCCGCGGGGCCCCTGGGGGCCCCTGCAGTGCCCATGCCAATGGCATGGGCACTGCAGGGGCCCCCGTAAGAGGGCCCCACAAAGAATTTCAGTGTCTGCTTTGCAGACACAGAAATTCGCGACGGGTGCAACTGCACCCGTCGCACCTTCCCACTCCGCCGGCTCCATTCTGAGCCGGCGTCCTCGTGGGAAGGGTGTTTCCCGCTGGGCTGGCGGGCGGACTTTTGGCGGTTGCCCGCCAGCCCAGTGGGAAAGCCAGAATGACCGCTGCGGTCTTTCGGCGGGAACCGCTTGGCGGGCGGCGACCGCCGCCCGCCGCGGTCAGAATGACCCCCTTAGTCATATGAAAATGGTATGCAACTTAGCTCCAAATCATCAATACTGCGAACGTCAAATGGGCTAATGAGATGAATGAATGGTCAACAGTCATTCATACCATATGGCCTTACATTCGCCCGCTGCTGCAGGTTTGCCAGGATATGATAAAAATACTCCATGGATACAGTAGCTATTCTGGATGGTCAAATCCTAGGGTGCTGGGGGCCTAACTCCACCTCTACCACCCCCAAAACATACAGGAATCATGTACTTGTGAACTAAACACATGCATAAGGCACATGTGTGGCCTCCATGTCACAAGTCCTACACAAATATGAAACACAAAATCATAATGGGACATGGTCAGCCCCATAAAAACTGAAAGTGACTCTCCCACTCCCTGTTAGGACTACAGATAAAAGCATCCCCATCATAAAGGTGGGGACATTTTGGAGACGGAATACATAATGGTATCAAAAACCTCATTTCAAAATAGCCATCAGCAATTACACCAAATATGTTGTCAAATATGGTCAATACATTAGTTAACGTATCCCAAACATCACAGTGTGAAGGCCGTCTATACATAAAAGTACGGACATTTGTCATATACAAACACAAATGTGTCTCACATCGCACCGTTTTACCATGACAAATCACCTTTCCAAAGCTAAACACATGAAGACATTTGGATAAATTTGCTCCATATTCTACGTATACAGCATGGCCGTCATAATTTGTTCATGTACATGAGTGCACACAATGCAGAGTCAGATACAAATGTATCCAAAAGTGTCTTGATATTTCACCTTCAAATTATTATTTACATCCACAATATTTTTGACTCTGCATCATGTGCACTACTGTACGTGTAATAAAAACCACGCACATGATGTATGCGTGGTCAAAATGACGCTATATGCACAATATATTGCTCATTTCATGTACAGTATTAATTATTAATATTCATACCATTTTTTTTCACTCCGCATCATGTGCACCACTGTACGTGTAAAAAAAATGACGCCCATGATGTATGCGTGGTCAAAATGACGCTACATGGACAATATGTTGGTCATTTCATGTACAGTATTAATTATTAATATTCATACCATTTTTTTTCACTCCGCATCATGTGCACCACTGTACGTGTAAAAAAAATGACGCCCATGATGTATGCGTGGTAAAAATGACGCTACATGGACAATATGTTGGTCATTTCATGTACAGTATTAATTATTAATATTCATACCATTTTTTTTCACTCCGCATCATGTGCACCACTGTACGTGTAAAAAAAATGACGCCCATGATGTATGCGTGGTAAAAATGACGCTACATGGACAATATGTTGGTCATCTCATGTACAGTATTAATTATTAATATTCATATCATATTTTTTGACTCCGCATCATGTGCACCACTGTACGTGTAAAAAAAACGACGCCCATGATGTATGCGTGGTGAAATTGACGCTACATGCACAATATGTTGGTCATCTCATGTACAATTTGAAATATTAATATTCATAGCATATTTTTACACTCCGCATCATGTGCACTGTAATGCGTCAAAAAAATATGACGCACATCTGTGTATGCGTGAAAATATGACGCATTACGCGAAAATAAAAACGGCGGCCATTTTATGCAGGAAGTGATGTAATAGGATATCCTGTTTACCAAATCTGTACTGGGAGTTGACTTTCACTTTCACTTTGCAGTCTCAGAGTTATCTAGACTGTGTGGTTGTGTGAAAGGTGTTGTCCTGTGTTTTACTGCTTTAGTGTCCTGTGTGCCTTGTATTTTGTCTTTGTGTCAATCTTTTATTGTTGTCAAACATTGTCTCAGTCTGTTTAGTGTTGTTTTGTCTATACCTGTGATAGTTTGTATTGTCTGTGGGAGTCTGTTGTGGGTAGCATAGTTTGGGGGGTTAGTTGGGCTATTTTTCTCCTTCTTCTTTTTCTTTCACACCTCTACCTTTCCCCATTTCCCACTTTTTCTTTATTTTTCTTTGGTACTTTTTTACACCTCGCATCATGTCAGGTAGGCCTCGCCTGTCCAGGATGGGTGAGGACGAATTGGGGGGCTTCATATGGCTCGTAAGCCATTTCCTCCCACTGATGCTGGAGGCTGGGGGCCGTGTGATACAGGGGTATCACACGGAGGCGAGGAAAATCCGTTGGGAGAAGGTGCGCCATCACCTGGTCCGGGTCTACGGGAGTCCGAGGAATATCCATCAACTCAAGCACCGCTGGGCAGATCTGATCAGCAGGGAACAGGACCTGCTGGACCACCTGGGACTCCGGATTGGTGGCTATGTTGGTGAGTAATAATCAATTACATGGGAATAATAGGAATGTGTGCGTGAACATGTGATGATTGGTAGCCAATCTGCAAAATAAGTAGCTGACTGCGTGTTATACTAGGGAAACCTAGGCCCATGGGCATACACATAAATCCCCATTTTTGCTACACATGTACACCCAATAACAGCAGTAAAATGCAACATCTATTTGTATTTTGCTAAGTAGCCCCCTCTCTGCGTCACAAAATGATGCAAATGCTGCGCTACAAAGGTATACATATGTGTCCAAATGTGTATTTGTTGCCGGGTGTGTATGAAGACCTATGCTACCAGGCCGATGCCTCATTTTTGCAACACATACCAGATGGCTGTAGCTGCATGGAATGTACTGTTGCATTTGTGTCTGAAAAGCAACACGTGAACTGCTCTATTTGTACTCTACTGGTCATAATGGCCAGTGAGTACGTCATGTAGAAACAACATACCTACATATGTAGACGCCATAGCTAGACCGAAAATTGCAAACACATGATGATGCAACACCTGTGTGTTGCCTTCACGTCACATGAAGTTAGTCATGTTGTCCACACATATGTCACATGTGTGTCTGGTTGCTGTGTGTTGAACCTGTCCACATAGCCTGTTTGATTGTGAGTGGTCATGCAGTCCTCATGGAACCAGTTGTGGAATGTTTCTCTCTGGGATGCACATGCTGAGATGTATGGATCACATGATTGTTCGGGCCTACTAATGGAGGAGTAACTTGGACGACACATGACTGTCCTGGCCACTGCATGAGTGTAGTAGGGTGTGTCACTGGAGCAGGAGACTCATCCAATGATAATCTAGAATACAAAGTCAGCCAGGCAGGATGAGCATGTGTGAAAGTGTATCATTACCATGTAATATTCACACACTGTCATTGTAACAGAAATTGTTTGTCTGTTCACCCAGTCTGAGTATAATCTTCCTTTCATGCTTTACAGGTGGACCAGCCCCGTACACCGTTGGTGAGGTAGCCCATTTTGACGACCCCGATACCTACAGTGAGTGTTGCCTAAGTGCTATTTACATTGCTTGGAAATGAAGCATGATGGATTACTGTGTGTTCAGGACAATTCATGATATGATGTGCTGGCCGTTCATTGGCTTTGTTGTTTTGGTGTGATATCAAATTGGAATAATGTTTCGGTAAAGCAATACCTAGTCATCTCTCAGATTGAGGGGCAGTAGGTCATTCAATTAGTGCGACAATTGGGAATAGCATGACTCATTTTGAATACACTGGTCAATGTTAGACTTGGTCAGGAACTTGCCATTAACTGAGTCAGCATATCAGACTGACAGTCTCCCAGATAGCTTAGGCACATGGCTTCGATGACAAGTGCTTCTTCCTAGTTGAGGATGGACTGTGTACACTGTAGGTCGGATCTTCCGGGGGCATGTACTTCCACAAGGTGACCTCGAAGTGTGTGTGACTTGAGTGCAATGGCCTAGGTGTTCTGTTGAATCATGTGAATGGGTGTTCTACCTCCTCTGTGTGTGTTGTAAAACATGCCTCACTAATAGTATGTTATGTTTGGCTAAGTCATATCATTTTGACATGTGTGGACCTGGGATGTGACAAGGTTGGGCTGACTCCAACGTGTTGCTAGCCCTTCATAGGTGTTGTGTGTGAAGGCACATGCTTGTTGAACTTTCTGTACACTCCTGGTTGTGCATTGATCATGGGATTGTTGTTTGTTCTTCCCACACCACCCACAAAGACTGGGATGTTACTGTGAAACAGGGTACCTAGGACTGTAGCAAACAGTATGTTACACGTACTTAACACCTTTTGTGACTTGAGTTTGTACCTAGGTCCAGATGTAGCAAAATGTCTCCACATTGCAAATAGCATAATTTGATGTTAGTGAGTTGCAAACGTCTGTTTCCTAATCCGAAATGTTTTTGGTGGTCATGTACATATTCGCAAAATGCTTTTCTAAAGTAAAAAAATAAAGGAGTTTACCAGCCCTACTTGCAAATCACAGTGTTAGGCAATCCCATTTGCTAACGAGTACGTGGTTGCAAAGTGAGTAGCTGTTATCATCCACTTGAAGTGGATGCTAACCAACTTGCTGACTGGAAGGGGTCCTCATTGTGAACCTTCACCTTTGTGAGTGGACCAAAATACTCCTGCACAAAACAGCCAGTGGTCTAGGGGAGCAATAATTATTGTGTAAATTACGAACAATCAATTGTTGTGAATTTAAACAAATCGCAGCTCATTTTCCTTTCAGATAAAGGGCCTACACTTGGTGAAAAATAACTTGCTTCATTTAAAAGCAGTCACGTCTATGGAGTTCTGCTGTTCCCAGCAGGCCTCCATCCCCGTGAGTGCCCATAGTTGCTAAGGTGGTGCAAGTTGGAACCCACATCATTGATGTTCATGAGGTGGGATTTAGGGACCCCATAGTGACTCGCAGACGGTGTCAGAGACACCGTTCAGCTTTGCAATTTGCTAGTTGATTTCCCATCAATTCCTACATCTGGCCCATAGTGTCGACATATGATTCATGGCCAGGGGTTCAATCTTAGCACACAACTATTTCGAAATGCCATTGAGTGAGGAGTGTGATTCTTATCACATAGAATGACATATGTAGTGAAGTCAGTATGCGGACGAGCTGGTGCCATAATGTATAATGGCTTAGGTATGAATTGTAGGAGTAGTTTAGGGTGATGTCATCCATCATGTAGAGACATGGATATGCTATATGTGATATGCCCTTCAGTATGCATGATTCACATGTACTTCCTCTGAGCCTTCCCGTGAAATATGTTGTAACAATTGCTGCAACCAATACATTGCTAGTAATGGACAAATTACCCATTGTGGTATTCAACCCACTGTAAATTCTATGCTCAATATTTGCCTTTTCCCTTCACAGCTGCAAACCTGAGTGCCGCAGCTCGCAACCAGTTTGAGCGCCGGGCAATGAGGTACAGCCACATCCTGCAGGTGCAGTGTGGGTATCGGAGGATGGCCCGCAGATACAATTCGGAACGGGCCTCCGGGGCGTGGTATGCCACATCACAGGCTCCCCCAACGGTGCCCCCAACAACCCCCGCCACTACATCCACCAGGTCTGGCCAAGTGGACCCAGCAACGGACCAGGCATCCTCATCCAGACCTGGACCCAGCCGTGTGGTGGGAGCAGGGCAGTCCCGTGCCCACACCACTCCACCAACACAATCCACCTCCACCGGCACCCAGACCTGCACTGACCCTCCGATCAACCCAGCGGACTTCCACGCATTGTCAAGGAAATTGGACAGGTTGATTGCAAAAGTTGACACCCTGACGGAGGACATGGCTGAGGTGAAGAAGAAGGTGCGCTCCATCCGGCGAACAGTACGGAGGCCAAATCAGTAGACATTTTGCCCTCCAGAACTTTTACCCCTCCCCTCTCACCTCTTTCCTATTTCATACTGTTAGTTGGGTTTGGGGGGTTAGTTATAGGATAAGTGTAGGTAATTAGCTTAGTTAGTGTTAGGTAAGAGGGTGGGGGGTCCTTCTTCTTTATATCTTATCTTTTTGTGTGGGTGGGTGGGTGGGGGGAAATGTTGGGATTCCTGTTTAAAAAAAAAAAAAAAACTATAAAAACAAAAAAAATACCAAAAAATATATGTTTGTTTAGGATAGTGTAGTATGTGTGTAGGTTAGTAAGTGTTGTCCTGCATGTGTCTTGTCTCATAATGGTGGGTGGGGGGTTGATGTTTAGATTGTTTCGTTACATGTGTAGAGTAAGTTTAGCTTAGGTTAGTTAGGGACAGTTGTGGGTTAGTAGTAGTCAGGTTAGATTAGTGTAGGTTTATCTTTCCCTTAGTTGCCTCTTTTCTTACTTATTGGAAATAAAAAATTTGTTAACCCTTTACCTGATGCGTTAGGTGCTACCTTTTCATGGCCTTGACATCAGTGTAGCAGAAAGTTTTAGTATGACATTTGTGTCCTATGCTCACTATCCCCAGGCTATTGAGGTTTAACATGCCAGCTACCCGTGTGCTAACTTGGTAAGTATCCACCATGTGGGAGAGCCACCATTGGTAGTGTGCATAGATCATCAAGATTTGGGGTTGGTATGTATCCTACTTCACAAAGAGTGCTTCCAGAGTTGATTTTGTAGGTAAATAGATAGGTCGGACAGCATTGTGAAGTTCAGGGAGAGCTTTGTAGATGAGTATTTGTTCACACTCTTGTCTTGTTGCTGTCATTGCTGACCTACATCATGTGTGTACTGCTTGAGCATGACTTTCCTTCATGGTAGTATACGCTGTAAGGGTGATTGATGCAGTGTAATTTGGTTATCATTCCTTTCATTTTACAGCATAATGTATTGTTTTAGTATTGCAAGGTGCCTACATTTCTCATCCACCATTAGTTGTCTAGAATAGCTATGGATGGGGCCTCATTCTGTCCAACACAGCATGATTGTGTGTGCTTAGTCCCTACATCAGTTATTTTCCTCAGTCTAGTAAAGCTATGATGCAATCCTGGCCACTGCACAGATGTTTCAGTATACATGAAATCAGGACAGTAGTATAGAGAATCAACATGGTTGCCACACAGCCACTTTGGAGTTATGTACTGCACAGTTGAAGTGTGAAATGACACAGAGACACAATAGGTGTGCAAGTGATATTTATTTTTAGGTGGAGTAGTGCAAAAAGTCCATTAACAATGTTAGGTGAGTCCGTTCTGGTGCATTCTTAAATGGTGATCCTATTTACAGGGTGTGGATGATGCTCCTGACATGCTGGGGTGATGTCACAGACGGTGCAGAGGAACAGGAATTGCCAAATGGTAGGAGAGAAACATTTACAGCCAATGTGGACAAGTTAAACAGTAGATTGCCGAACAGTCATTGAGGGTAGTTGGAGTGAGGCTGGCATGTGTCAAAACGTAGGACCTTGGTCAGAGTAGGGCATGGTGCAGGGACTAGGGCTTCCGGGTACTCTTGCGAGTGAATGTTATCTGTTCCATGTCTTCTTCTTCTGATGTGTGTGTTGCCTGGTGTGTCCTTGTTGTTGTTGGTTTTGAAGGGGCAACACACACCTCAGTGTCAGAAGACATGGAGGCAGACATCCCGGGGGCTGATCCCTGTCCAGTTATGAAGGGCAGTACTGCAGCAAGGAGAGCGTGCTGGTTTTTCAGAATGGCAGCCACATCCCGATGGTAGGCAGCCAGGTCTGCCCTGAGGGGTTCGATGTTGCATTCGTGCACACGCTGACTGGCTTGCTGTTGGAGTTGTTTGGTCAACTGGATGACAGCTGTGCAGATTGCCTTCTGTGTTACTAAAAGTTCCTCCAACAGCGATGTTCTGGCTTGCATTGCAGCTGCCTGATCAGCAGTTGACAGCATGCACGAACGCACCCCCTCAAGGCTGGCTGCCATAGTTTGCATCCCCACCCGCACCTCCTTGGCCAGCTCCCGCTGGACCCCAACGACTGTTCTTTCGAAGCTGGTGCCAGTGTCGTCAGAGTCCTCAGCTGTGTTGGAGCTGGCAGGTCTTACAATTGGGGTGGCGGGTGGTTCTACTGTGGTGGCTGCTTCTTCTTGGCTCCTCCTTGTTACTGAAGGGGGGGTTTGGAGGCTTTCGAGGACCATGTCAATGGTCTCTTGTGTGAGGTTGATGTTCTCGTCATCCATGTCATCAGGGAACTCATGGACAGGCATATCGGCAGGAGATCCGTGTTCCTCTGCAAAGAAACAGGGTACAATTAGTGTGTCTGTGTTGAGATCATTTAGCACTAAGATACAAGCCTTTGGATGCCTTAACTTTGTACTCTGATTTTGTCTTGGTATCTGCTGTCTGTCATAGGGCATTGTTGTAGGCCTATGGCCCACCTGTGTGTCACATATATGATATGGAGCTATCAGACATGCCTGCCAGGTCATCTCTAGGTGTTGATTTGTAATTATTTCGGAATATGCATTTTTTTGTCCTACTCCTCCCTCGGTGTTTCACTATTGTTATGGAGGGACATTTGTTTGGGTGGGCTCTCATTATCCTACATGTGATTCTTGGCTTTCTAGGCAGCAGGATAGCTAATGGTGTGGGGGACTAAGTTTGACCCACTTGTAAATAACTCGGTCACCCAGATATTCTATTTAGCTCAGACAGACTAGCAGTGCCTCTGGTCTCCCACAACAGAGGAATGTTTAGAAGTCCAAGCCCATGACATCTTTGGGACTTCTCAGGGAAGTGGTGGTCACTCAGGTCCTACACATTTCTATCTTTTCTGGTATGTTCCCATACACAAATGACACAGACAGGATTTGTTTGATATGAAGTTTCATTGTACAACTGACTTGTAGGAATTTAGGTGTGAGCCCCAATAACCAAAACAATACACACAGTTAGAACTGAAATAGTCCGCAGGAGAGTAATACATTGGTACACAGCTATCATGGTGCCTAACAGTTTCTACTCTCCCTCTGCTTGTTCTATATATAGCACTGCATGTTAAGTTTGGAGCTTGGCTGTCTGAATCACAGGGGAGACATCATCCCTCATATCAGAGGAATGGGCTGGGATCTGGTTGTGCATCAGCAGCAAGGCAGGCAGCATCTAGATGTGATTTTCTGTTTGTAAACTCCCCCATGCGTGTCTTGGGACGAGGAAGTGAATTTAAAAGACATATGTCATTGTGATGACAAAGTTTCCCTACGCAGGAATGGCAAACCTTAACCCCTACCACATCTATCATCAACGAACCAGACGGTATCCTTGACTGGGCCACAGAGTGAATATGTTCTGGCAAACTCCAGTGCAGAAGTAGGCAAAACAGGGTGATTTGACTAATTGCCAACACCTTAGGACTGACTATTTGCTACATTAACTGATAGGAAGGGCAATGAGATTCATTTAGTGCAAAGTGCTCTGAGGCACTTAGATGTGAGCAAATGAGTATAAGTACATTCAGGGTAAGATGCACAAAGGCCTCCAGCCTGAGGCTATTGCGCAAAGTATACGTTTCACTTGCCACGCTACACTTTGACTGACTGTGGGTGTTGTGACTGCCCTGCCAGCACACTTGCCTCACAGGCCCTGCACCATACACTTTTTATTCACATTGCATGATCTGTACATGTTAGGTGGCATGACCTATGTATGTCAATGTTAGGATGTGGTATGGATGTAAACATTGTTGATGTTTGTATCTGATGGGGTCTCATGTGTGTCTTACTGGATTGGCCTGTTTAGCGTATGAATGTCCTATTTTTTGGTTAGACTGTGCAGATGTGTTTCATTGACCAGTTGCCTGTGTCCCCTCGTCAATGTTGTTGTCTGAGCAGTATGACATTTGTGATGTAGCATTGTTAGGCAGGCACGTGAGGGACCCTGACGTATGCAGCATGTGTGTGTCGTTAGTGCTGTGTGGCTCCTATTGCTGTTTACTTAGGCTTATGTATGTGTCAGTTATGGACATTCGGCATTTAAGTGTACTGGTACCTTTGTCTTATTTCTAGGAGTAGTTGCAGATGTCATCCTCACCCCCTAATTTAGGAATGTATGTTCCAGGGTGGGGTTCCTGCCATTTGGTACTATAGCTGCCCAGAGATGAGAGGTGTTATTGTCAACTGTGGTGGCAGTTAAGTTGCAGTTGTTGTATTTGCTACTGCATTACAGGTAGGGACCTATTTGATGGGGAATAGTTTGTGCAAAACAAGTGCCTGGATGTGGATTCAGGGTAGTGTCCTTCCCACCTGTCACTGGTTTCCCTTGGCTCTCTTGTTGTAATTACAGGATGGCCCCGTGGGACTGTAGTGGTGGCAGTATTTTGTCGTGCCCTGGCTATGGTCAGTACTGGGCATTCCCCCCTGCCGTGCCCCTTTCCCCATGCCACTTCATATATGTGCTAAGTTACATGCATTGTGTAGTAGGTATCCCCCCCCTGCTTACAGTCCCCATTATTGCATTGTAATTCCCCATGCGACTTACCCTGCATGTGCGTAGTGTCGTGGTAGTCTGCGCTGTCCAGTCCTTGTATCCCTGTGACGATCTCCTCCGGGATGACGGCTGCGACCATCTCCTCCATGTGGTCCAGGGCCTCCTGTTGTGCTGGACTCCCCCCTCCAGTCTGCATTGCTGCCTTCCTGTTCCTGGCCATTTTCTCTTTGGTCCTACGTTTACCGTCATGCCAGCGTTTCTTACACTCGGTGACTGTCCGGCGTTCTTCAGCCACACTGTTTATCTTGTCCACAATTTCTTTCCAGATGGCCTCTCTCCTACTGAGTGGCAATTTTGAGGATATGAAAAGTTGGTGCTGGTGTTCCGTCACCTCTTTCACCAGGATTTCCTGCTCCTCTGCACTGAAGCGACACTTTCTTTTTTTCTTTAACATGTCCTGGTTCCTGTATGCTTCCTCCTGGCTGGGTCCTGGTCTGCTCTCATCCTCCTGGGGTCTGTTGGGGCATCTGGGATCCATTTTGGGTCTCCTCTCCTGTAAGTGCAGTTTTCGCGCAAAAATGTCACGCAATAGCGTGAAAAAAAACGGCGTTTTCACGATTGCGCTGTCGTAAATCGACCCACAGTGATTTGCGTCCCTTTTACGTGGGTTTCCCTTACGACAGACCAACGCTGTTTGCGTCACGAAATAATGACTCCCACCTGTTGGTTGCGCCGCCGTACGTCAAAGTATAAATTTGACGCCCGAATGGCGCATCCAAATGGCGTTAGACGGCGTAAATTTTTTTGACGCAAAACTGCGATATCGCAGTTTTGCGTCAAAAAGTATAAATATGGGCCTCAGTGCTGCAGCCCTGGGTGGACACCCTTCCTTACATGTCCTAAGTACCCTGTGTACCATATACTAGGGACTTATAAGTAAGTCAGTACTTGCCAGTCAGCAATTCAACATATCTTTTGGAATAAATCAAACACTGGCACTGA
Source organism: Pleurodeles waltl (assembly GCF_031143425.1). Lineage (NCBI taxonomy): Eukaryota > Metazoa > Chordata > Amphibia > Caudata > Salamandridae > Pleurodeles > Pleurodeles waltl. The sequence goes on along the minus strand of NC_090436.1, from coordinate 989,446,088 downwards.
AGTCTGATTGGCAGGCCTCAGTGCACTCTCAAAGTAAAAAAAGCTGCAGATAGAAGTCCAAATGGGGGCAAAAAGTGGTAGGAAAGTTGCAAAAATCCTGTTTCCTTACAGTCGCACAGCACAAGAGATAGTCATTCACTTATAGTATGAGTGAATTCTGGATGGTTTAAAATAGATGGTGTGCAAGAAACGTTGAACAAGAGCATTTAAGAATAGGTTGTGCTAAGGTTCACTCATGCACTGATCTAAGCCACCTCACTCTTTTGATGTACCACCTTACAAGTTGTGTTTCACAATATTGTGGTGCGATAGCGAGATGCCAAAATATTGTATATATGATATGCACTTCCAGAGTAACATCAAGGTAAGAATATACAGGAAGGCATACATTTACTATCCATAACTCCACACTACGTATCTTGATACTGTGTTGGTAGTCAATACCATGAAATGATATTATGGCCAGTCGATAGGAAAAACATGATATTGTTGTACAACAAACCTTTCCATCACAACTGGTGATTTTTTTGTAACTACGAAAACAAATTGCATGGTTTCTCTCTCCTAAGGCCCCTGGTTTAACATTGCTGTTCACAAACCCGAACTTGAAATGCCACTGTAAGTGCCAGGCTTTTCACATATGTTGACAAAGCATAATTTTTTTGAACAGCACCATTGAAGATATATCAGAGTGCTTAGTGCCACGTCCCCCACTATCTATATCCTTCCCCTGTCCTAGCCAGCCACAGACAGTATTTAGATCCAGGTGACAGTGTGAAGGAGCCAGAGAACAATGATTTCAATTGCCACAGCCACATCTATATGCAATTCACCTCGACAGACCTCTATTAAGCATGAAGAGAGGTGTGAAGTTCTCTGCACTGATTTAAAATGTGGTTATGTTCTTTTTTTCTTTAAACTTTCTACATTATATTAATTAATCTTCAGTAAAAACGTTTTCACATATTAGAACAACTTCAGGGCTCAATGTGTGAAGGTGGTGAACCGCAACTTATATTTCATGCATTTCAGCAGTTTTCTACTCCACCAGTAACAAAAACGGGCAACTGAAACATTCAAAGAGATTGGCAGAACTTCTAGTAGAGCTAGTTTCCTCCTTTTCCATCACTGGGATGAGCTTAAAGTGTAATATAGGAAATACTGAATGGTTATGCCTTGTTTCCAGGTCAGCAGAACACATTGGTTGGGAGCGGCAAACATTTTATGGTCTTCCTCCATACAGTTTTGAGTTTTCTTAAGATTAACAATCTTTGGAAAATTCATGAAAGTTGCCATTTAAATGAAAACTCGAAATTAAATTCTATCTTTTCAGAAACAAAGTTCCTGATAAAAGTTGTTTGCAAAAATATTCACTGGTGGGTGAGGTTCTGACAAGTAGCTAGATTTCAAGAAGTGGAAATGTGACAGATAATAAAGATTTTTTCACACATTCAGATAACACCTAAAGTTCCATCAGATCAAACCCAGAGGACTAAGGATCAGATGTATAAAGGTCCACATTTGTGAATCCCAAATAGCGTTTTTTACTGAATCGCTACTTGGGATTCGCAAAATGTGATGTAAGAAGGCAATCGCAGATTTTTTTGCGATTACCAACAATTCACAAATGCAAATAGTGAGTACCAAATGGTGATTCGGTAAAATAGTGAACCGGTATTTGGAATTTGCGAATTGCAACTTTTGTACTCTGGAGCAGCTTGATGACTTCACAACCAGGAAGTGAGTCAGTGCATGCTGTTTCCAGAAGCCTCAGCCACAGTAGCAGACAGATACCAGCACAGCACCAGGGAGGCACTCAGGAGAGTCAGCCAGGACCAGGAGAACACAATGGCTACTGATGGAAATGGCAAGGACACAGGAGGGAGAAAGAGAAAACTTAAATTCATTGAGCAGGAATTGGAGGTACTTACAGAAGAGGTAGTAAGGAACCATGACCAGTTATTTGGCAAACACTCACTACATGTATTGAAAAGTGAGAAGAGTAAATTGTGGACTAACGTCCAGACTGAAATAAATGCGGTGGATGTTGGGCAGCGTTAACTTGATGAGATACGCAAGCGCTGGTACAACTTATGGTCATGTGCCAAGGAGAGGGTAGCAAGCATTCTAAAGAAAGCAAGGAGCACTGGCGGTGGACCATCCACCCAGACACCGACCACCCGCTGGGAGGACATGGTGGAGTCAGCACTACAGCCTGAAGCAGTAACATAGACACCTTAGGAATACCGGGCACCAAAAAAATGTAAGGGCAGAAATGATATGAATCACCATATGTGCATGTACAAATGTCCCATAGAAAATTGCAATGTCACCATACACTGTGAAAAATAGGCCATGCCACATTTTACATTCTACACAACAATGCCTTGTGGGAGTAGAAGTCCATATCTTAAAAGTGCACCTGCTAAATAAATGGCAGTATTGTGCAAAACCAAACTGAGAGACAACACAACAGACAATTAGATACACCATGGCAGGGAAAATATTTACTAAAAATGTGAAATGAGACATGGATAAACTATACGTTACTCACATGCTGCACATTGTTGTTGCAGATGTTCCTGCACCTGCTGCACCAGAAACTGAAACAGGGGGCAACGAACGAGGAAAGCCAGCCACAGTTTGATACTGACATCATTCAGTCCATTATACCAGCACCACTCAGACGCAGGGCAAGAGTGGAACCCCTCCCTGAATTTACTCAGGAATCTGTTGAGTTGCAAGAAGATGTCCAAACACCACCATCTGATGGTAGACGCACTAGCAGACATCAGTCCCTGTTCCGGCGACAGTATACTCCCCTCAGGAGGCGTAGTGAAGAAGTCAGACAGAGCACAGAGCAATGTGAAGGTCCATCTCTGTTTGGTGGTCTGGAGGCATCCATGTTAAAGGTGCAGCTCCTACAATGTAAGCACATGAAATCAATGCACAGGCAGTTGGTCTCTATCAATCGCAACATGTGCAAGCTGCAAGAAGGACAGCAAGCTACAGTAGAACACCTAAGGGAGGTGACAAATGCAATTAAAGAACTCTGCACTGTAATGCAGCAGGACCATGTCACCCCAGTAGGTGCCATCACCAATTGATGGTTAGGTTGGATGGGTTCAGCAGATCTGTTAATCGCCTCACTAATGCAACTGTTTTGCTGTCACAACGTGCTTTGAGCATGCAGGTTGAAATGGCACATTGCAGTGGGGACACAGCAAGAGGATTGGTGCAAGTCACCAATACATTGGAGACAATGCAGGCAGCCCAGAGGGCTGCAATCAGCGAGCTGGGTGGTGGGGATAGTGAGGAGCTCTTTAGCCTCAGTAGTGTCACAGCCCCTGCAATGGATCCTAGGCATTGCAGTTCCAGACATAGTACTGTCTCAGAACCTTCAACAAGAGGTGAGGCTGAGCTCACTGAACATTCTAGCAGACTGTGTGGACGTCTAAAGTAATGTGGACATGTTCAGGTCCTTGCATATCTTGTGCCAATGCATTGATACTATGATGCTAATAGTATGACATTGCAATTGTATACTGATTGTGTTTTTGGAATACCTATGTCATATGCCCTCATAATTGACTGAAGTTAAGACAATAAACGTGATACATGTAGCTAAAAATCGAACAAAATGTAGTGTTGTAGTTACTTACATCAGAAATAGTTGCGCGTAATTTCAACACGGCTTTGCCTGCCGTCTGCTGCTCTGGTTCGGTCTGCTGAGTGAAGGGGTGGCAAGGGGTTGTCATCCTCATCTGAGTCCGTATCTGTGGATTTCACCGGTATGCCTCTTGTCATAGCGATGTTATGCAACATAGTACGTGGCCACAATCTTGCAGGAGGTTTCCAGACTGTATTGTAGTGCGCCCCCACTTTTATGCACGGGGAACAGGATCAAAACTGATATGCATATGGCTGAGTTGAAACTGGAATGGCATGGTTAGCAAACAAAACTATAGATTTAGGCCCAAATCTCTGTACATCTGTGTACTGGGGGTGAATGTTTGACATTGTTCAGCATTCCGTCCATCACTTGTTCTTTTTGCATTTGTCGCCCCACTTTTATGCAAGCCCCGGAAGTGACTCTTCAGCAGTCCAAAGGTCCTCTCAATCAAATTTCGGGTCCTCCTATGTGCTGCATTGTATCGCTGTTCCCTTGGTATGGCTGGATTCAGGTATGGTGTTAGGGTGAAGGACTGCACTGCATATGCACTGTCTCCTACAATGACACGAGTGTAAAATGAGTTATTATTATCTGTGACATCACCTATACGATATGCTGCATTGTTCTCTGTGACATTACCAAGTAGGTATCCTTCTCCAAACTGTCCAGCAAGAAGTCTTGTGTAGATTCCACTATGTCTAGAGATGTATGAATCATGTGTGCTACCAGGGTATCTGGCCACTAAATCAGTTATGATATGGGAGGCATTGCAAATGACCTGTATGTTAATTGAATGGCTATTTTTTCTATTCCTGTGAATATACTCAGTTTCAAATGGTGGACATATTACCACGTGTCCCATCAATGCAGCCAATGACATGTAAAAATTGGGCTACCTGGTAGAAATGTAATTTAGTTATCTGCAAGTCCTGTGGGTGTTGGGGAATTTGATGTACAGATTTAATTTTGATAACAATGCATTAAGGAATGCATTAAATAAGTGTGAGAGTGCACTTTGAGACACACCTCCAGCTGCTGCTATGACCCCCCTGATAGCTCCCTGAAGTTAAGAGGTGCAGGGAGTATAATACCTGCACATGCGTGGGTATGGCATTGGTTCTGTGTGTGTCTGGTTGCAGTTGAGGTTGTAAATCTGCTATTAGGTCGAGTATCATGGCAGAGTTCAACCTATACTCAAATATCTCCTCCTCTGTCTGATCAAAGAGAGTTATGCAAACTCTGAAAATGTGCTCCTGTCTCCTCCCCCATCTCTTCAAACCTGCAAGGATCCACATCCTCCTCGCCCTGACGTAGAGTGCAGCCATTATTGAAGAGGGCTGATGCATTCTGGGCCTCTTTATATAGGTTGCACCTGATTATCACCTGATATCAGGTGGTGGTAAATTGCACATGCAAAATCCCCGTTTTATAAGTATTCTCAATTTGCGACTGCTTCATACATTTAATTTGCGATTCCTTATTTGCGAGTCGAATTTGTGATTCGCAAAATAGAGTCAAAATTTTAGGGAATCTCTATTTTAGCTATTACTTAAAAATGCACTGCAAATGTCTTTCAAACACTGTATAAGGCTATTTCACGTTCACAAATGGTCGATTTTTGCGATACACACCGTTTGCGAATGCAAAGTACTTTGAAACCGCTGGCTCAAAGTGCTGAAAACGGATGGGAAACTGTGTCTCGGTTTGTGGTATATTCAAGATTTTGAAAGTTAAGAAGATAATTAACAATTCGAGATGGTCTCTCTCAACACTTTTAAGAACAGAGACACATGAACACATTAGCTACGTCTTACAGAATAGTGAACCGCCAATCCTGTCCACTTGAGCTAATCAGTTTGGGGTTATTTAGTTAAATATGTTTATACGACAGCGAATTAAAATAGAGCACATCATAAGGTGTGCCTCCTTACTAGTAAATGGGATTATACAAAAGCTTCTGTTTGAAATATGGTTTCTAGTATCAACAAAAGAAACACATAAAATGTGAAGCAGTACAGGGGTTATGGGATGATAAATATTTGCTTACTTTGTGCAATGCAGTATGTGTGGGAACCAAGGGTACATTTGGCGAGCAAGTGTGAGGTGAGCCCTATTGTAAGCAAGGGGAAAGGCCCACGGTATCTTCCGATTGGGTTGGAAAAGGCACCCACATTTAGGGTTCATTGTGCCCCTCTCAACTCGGGGACCTCTATTGTGCACCTGCTATTCTAACGATATGTTCTAGAGATACCTAGGTCCCGCAAGGGTTCAGGGCTACGTTTATTCTGTGCAAGATAGCTAATGTAAAACGGCAGTGACTTATAAACCTTGAATTCCCATGTACTTTGCGTTGTTTTTAAATGAAGAATGAAGAGTATTATGGAAACAAAGTGATACATTTTTAAAGTTTTACATTCATGATTCCTACATACCTATTACACATGAAGGCTGAGTCGCCAATTGTCATATAATGCATAGATGACAGGGCGTGAGCAAAGTACTGTGCAGCTCCTTCTATAGATAACCATAAAGCAAACACTTAGAAGCTTAACAACAGCAAAAAAGTTAGATTTTAATTCTAGCTGGTTCTGGGAAACATATACAAGGATGTTCCTGATTTGAGGTTTTTGTTCACTTGAAACAAGGTCCAGTAACCGAGCCTTTCAACCAAGCCCATGCCTTCAATTAGAAGTAAGGAAACACACTTGTTGGCAGCACAAATATACCTTAGGTAAACCCTGTGGCCAGGGAAAGTGTTTAGGTTTCATGGTTTGGTGGTCGGAGTCCACACAGTGACATCATCCCGAGAGCGTTCTGATTGGCTGGAGCCGAACAAAGTAGAGTTTATATTGCACAGAGGAAGGGACTGAAAGGAATGTCGCAGAAGGAAGAAATCTGTGCCTCTTCATTCCGAGGCTACCAACCCACACTGTCAGGAGTCGAGCTGCAGACAGGTACCCACGCACGTTTTATTCATGTTGTTCATGGCTGTCATTATTTTGTATCAAGATATATATCCTTTTAATTCTAAACGAGAGCAGGGAAGTATTTTGATTTTACTGCTGTTCAATTTTAGCATTTTGCTTAATCTGTAGTGCGCTGAAAGTGTTTAATTTCTGAATTTACAAAATCCAATACTGTGGCCCATCCAGATACCCTAACATGATCGATGGCTCTCGCTAAATATGACAAGTCATGATCGAACATTGAATACAATTCACATGATCTGTCGAAAGTTGTTATATTTTTTAGGCGATGTGTCTATTTCGAGAAGTACACTGCCCCGTCCCTTCATTATCATCATCCCATATTTGCATGGTGTTAACGTTATAGCAGGTCACAGTGTACTCTAAATGCTGCTTCGATGCATACCTTTCACACTGTGATTTGTGAGGCATCGGAAAATGTATGTTTCAGAGAGCGCACTTATTTCAGTTAAAGAAACCATGTTGAAAGTGACGCCCGGGCAAACGCTGCTCTTGAAGCGCTTTTTACTAGGCTCCTGTGTGGGAACTATAGCTGCTTTGGGAAGCCATCCCTATTAGGTGTCCTCTTTTCTATAGCCTGCTTTTAGTCTCAGTAAAAGTAATTCAAGTGACTTGTGAAAGGTTCCAAGGCAAATCTCTCTCAGCCCCATTCAGATAGGCATCTCCCCTTCTACAGCTGTCTGGGAAGTTGATGCTCCCTTGAGGTTCACTCTGTCTACAGGTAAAGCCACCGAAGGTCAGGGCAAGCGGCCAGATATGGGCAGCGATGTGGACGTCACTCCAGTATTCATGCCCATGATGAAAAGGCGCACCCACTCAGCCACTCAGCATGGTAGATTTAAGCAGTCTTAATCCGAGAGTGAAGCAAAGGGGTCATAGACAAGCCGAACAGGTGGGACATTAATGTCACTCTTACAAATGAGTCGGGTGTATTGGCGAACCAAGCAATTGAGGTATGCATTAGCAGGCATAGCTACCGCAGGTGCAGTAGCACCGCGGCCCAGAGCCTTGTGGAGCCCATAGAATCATGACAATGGCTGTGCTTTACTACCCCAACAGTTGTCAAAGCGGCCATTTTCCTTGCTTTGCTCCCGGGCCCATGTGATCTTTGCTATGACGCTGGTATGATTGCTACAGGGTCCAATTTAATAACACATTCTTATTACAGACTATATTACATACTTTGCCGCTCATTGGTCAATTACCATCAGAGCATGAGCACACAAGATTGAATTCCATTAGCATCCTGTGTTTAATGCTAAGATAGTCTCAGTCAATAAGATTGCTTACAATTTGTCACTTAATACTGTTGTACGTCTTCAGTATAAGGTCAGTGATAATGACTTGAAGTAAACAGAGAGAGTTGGAAAGGATAAATCCTGTGCTAAGGCATATACTGAGGATTTGATAATAACAGCGTTATTGCCTGCTGGTGTTATGCATTTTCCAAGCTCAACTTCAGATCTGGACTATGATTGCAGGGGAGGCAATTAATAGCAGATAAATACCCTGTGCAGAGGGCAATAAAGCCTGTAACAACCTGAGCAATAGACAATCGCGCTTGGCTATTTAAAAAAAATGGCACATTCAATTGTGCTCAGTGTTTCTGAAATGAAGAATCACAGTCCTTCGTTTCATTTTTTAAATGTGATTTATTTTATGGCAAAATAAGACATTACCACATTACAAAATTGTTTGGGCAGGCTTCAGAGCCTTGCAAGTTGTCTAGGCAGCCACCAATTGACAGAACACTCCAGCTATCCTTAACTGGATATTTTCTCACAATCAGGAGCCTTGGCATATTCTTTTGGCATCCTCATTTTCCTCACTATAAACCCTTGCATTGTCTTCATGAAAATATATTTTTAGTATACTTTCACCAGTGAAAATCAAAATGAGAAAATAACCAACTGAATGACTAAAATAGTATGGCTCGATTTAACTCACTCAGTTACGATCTTCTCTAAGCAGGTGAGAGCATGGGAACTGGTTCAGTGGGGCAGGGGTTTAAAGACAGGAATAGAGAGATGGCAGAAGGAAGGGGTAGAATATGGCCTTGCTGAGGGAGGCATTACATGCTCTCCTCAGACTTAAAAAGGGGGTCGAAAATGTCTGGGTAGTGGTATTGGGCTGCACTTGTATCCTGTTAGAAATGGGATCACTGCTTGACATTGGATTGCATCCTGTCCAAGTAGGGACCCAAACTCTAGTCAGGGTAAGGGAGCCACACAGCTAAGGTAACCCCTGCTCACCCCCTTGGTAGCATGGCATAAGCAGTTAGGCTTATCTCAGAGGCAATGTGTAAAGTAGTTGTACACACACACACACACCCACACACACACCAATACGCGTGCACACACACACACAAACACAGTGAAATCGCTACAAAAGGAGAACATTCCAGTTTAGAACAATAGCCAATATTTATCTGAATAAAACAATACCAAAATGACAAAAATCCAACATACAGTAGTAAAGATATCACTTTCTAAAGGTTGCAGTGAGTCTTAATCCATAGGAATCAATGGTTGTGAGCACAAAGTACCTGGACTGCATCAAAAGGAAAGACAATGCAGGCCATCGGGGATGTGAGGTGATGAAAAGCAAAGTGATGTGCTGGTTCCTTACTGCGCAGGGGAGGTGATGTGTCAATTCTTTCCTCACAGGAGAGGCTATGCGTCAGTTCCCTACTAGCAGGGGAGGTGATACATTGATTCTTTCCTCGTAGGAAAGGCGATTCATTGGTTTCTGGACACACAGCCTCGTTTCCTTACTGTGGTGCGGTGTCAATGAGAAATTGACCCCGGGGACAATGCGTGGAAAATACAGACGCGCTGTGTTGATAGAGCTGCGGAGAAACAAACACTGCATCAATTCTGCAGCTGCGAGACAGGCGCTGCATCAATTATTCTGCTGCAGTGCATCTATGCATGGATTTTCTCCTTCAGGTCACCAGCTTACACTTCCAAGGGCCCAGGGACTGGAGTTGGCACCTCTTGGCAAGTCATGACTCTCAGCAGAAGAGCCCAGTCACTGGCAGGGGAAGTCTTTGATGTCCCTGAAACTTCTTAACAGGAGGCAAGCTCGGTTCAAGCCCTTGGAGTGTCTTGGAAATTAGGATGCAGAAAGCAAAGTCCAGTTCTTTCACTACCAGGACAGAAGCAGCAGGCCAGCGCAGCAAAGCAACAGGCAGAGTAGCAGTCCCTCCTACGACATCCAGCCCTTCTTCCTGGCAGAATGTCCTCAGTCCAGAAGTATTCTAACTTTGTAGGGTTAGAGGTCCAGTACTTATACCCATTTCTACCTTTGAAGTAAGCAAACTTCAAAGAAAAGTCTTTGTAGTGTACAAGACCCTGGCCCCAGTCACCCTCCAAGAGGTTAGAGACTGCTTTGTGTAAGGACAGGCACAGCCCTATTCAGGTGCAATTGTCAGCTGCTCCCACGACTCTAGCTAAGGAAGACCCATCAGGATATGCAGGGCACACTTCAGCAATCTTTTTGTGACTGTCTATAGTAAATTCACAAACAGCCCAACTTTTAACCTGATCCAGACATGTATGCTACAGACAGGCAGAGGCACAGAATGGTTAAGCAAGAAAATGCCCACTTTCCAAAAGTGGCATTTTCAAACTCACAATTTAAAAAACAACTTCCCCAAAACATGTATTTTTAAATTGTGAGTTCAGAGTCCCCAAACTCTATAACTTTTTTGCTCCCAATGGGAAATGACACTTAAAAGATATTTTAAGGCAACCCCTGTGTTACCCTATGGAGAGGTAGGCCTTGCAATAGCGAAAACCAAGGTTAGCAGTATTTCAGTATCAGGACATGTAAACCACACCAATACATGTCCTACCTTTTAAATACACTACACCCTACCCACAGGGTGCCTTGGTCCTACATTAAGTATTTCTTACATGTAGTAAAAGGGAAGGTTTTGGCCTGACAAATGGGTGTACTTCCAGGTTAAAATGGCAGTTTAAAACTGCCACCACAGACACTGCAGTGGCAGGTCTGAAACATGTTCACAGGGCTACTCATGTTTGGAAGACAAGGTACTCCTTCGCCAACGCAACAGAGTGCCCAACCTGCCAAACTCTAAGTCCATCTGCTTCATTTAGAGGCTGACCTCTAGTATTCCATCGACAGAGCATCTGAGTGTCTGCCAACAAAATACATTCTCCACCAGATGTAGTAAGGGCATTAAACTGTCCATCCTATTTAAGGTGGATGGTGTAATGCTTTTTTACTCCCTGTCATCACCACCAAAAAAAAATACAGGAAGTGAGGAACAGGTTTAAAACAATAATGACTCCCCACCCTGGAAGAAACCTTCCAGGGTGACAGGGGTCATTATTGTTTTTTTCAAAAACAAACTCTCAAAGTGGGAGGTGTTTTTTTTTTATTGTCCCTCACTGCCAGTCTTTATTTGTTTTTGACCAAAAACCTACAGTCAGAAATTTGGTATATGACATTCAAAACTGATGGCAGCCATACACCATACTTTCACTGAGGGTTTGATGAAGTATAGAAACTCGTTCCTCTCCACTAAATCCTCTTTTTATTCTAACCACTTAAACTTAGCAAATTTACAAAAGGAAACTTTTAGGATATTGACCAAACTCACTTGTTCCAGGTGAGTAACCTGGGAGATCGAACCCTCCCAAACTCTGTGTGACTCACTTAGCATTTCTTTTAGTGAGAAAATTAAATCAATTAAAGGACATCATTCAAAACACTTCCCTGCCACAACAACCTGGGGAGAATGTGGACTGTGGTGCAATTAATTCTCACTCCTTGGTGTAGTTTCCCTTGCCCCAGCATGATACCCTGATTTCTTTCATGCATATGGTGAAATCAGTCTCCCTGCTGGATCTCTGGCCCCTTACCATTATGCGAACTCCGTCTGTCACAACTGCCAACATTCTGTCAGACTTTCTGAATAAATCACTCGCTCAGGGCATTGTCACTGACAGATTTAAAACTGCTCTGATACTTCCCTTGCTTCAGTGGCTGGATGATGAGCCTGAGCTGCTGAGAAATTATTGCCCCATTTTACTTCTCCCCATGCAGCCACAATTTTAAAATGTTTTGATTCTGAGGAGCTAAGCAGATTCCTTTATTCATCCAACCTTATTCATCCATTGCAGGTTGGTATCCAGCCAGTCCAATGTACAGAAGCAGTGATGCTTTCTGTTCTTGATGATCTATTATGGGAGTTGGATTTGGGACAAGTTCCATGCTAGTTCTCCCCGATTAATCAGCCGTCTTTGAAACTGTCAACCACACAATTAATTTGTCTGAAGGTTTAGTTGGGCTCTCAGTTGGATATCCTCCTTTCTAGGAGGCTGCACCCAGGGAGTGCCTCTACGACCCATGTCATGTGTGGGGTCCCGTTGGATTCAGCATTATATCCTTTGGTGTTTAATACTGATATCAGCCCACTTGATCTTAGTCTTCCTAATCATGGTTGTAGATTCCACAGCAATGCTGATGACTCTCAGTTCAGCGTCTGGCTTGAGGCTCAGTCTCATCTGGAATTCCAATCTACCTAGAAGGTTATTTGGAACTGGATGAGCCCTTCACTCCTTCAAGCTTAACTCAGATAAGACAGAGCTGGTTATTCTCAATCACAGGACAGATCTCTGGGCAAACGCCTACTCACTCTTAAAGCTCGGTGTCCCTCATGTCCCAGCAGCCTCTGTTGAGAGCCTGGGTGTCACGGTAGACAATAAACTATCAATTAACCCCCAGATCAAAGCAGTCACAGAAAAGTGCTTTGGCCTGTTGAAATCCATTAGAAAGTTTGCTCCTTTTTTGTTACCAGAGACTTTGAAATAAGCGATTGCAGAGGTAATTATGTGCCTCTTGGACTATGCACACGTCCTGTATTTGGGTATCCCTGCAACTACTTTACATAAATTACAAACTATTCAAAATACAGCAGCGAAGATAATCTGCAAATTTCATAGATATGCGTAAATCCATCCGCTGCCTTAATGAAGCATCACTGGCTTCCTGTCAAACAGAGAGCTTTTTTTTAAATGGCTTGTAATGTTTACAAATCTATTCATGACCAGGCTGTAGCCTTTGTAGTAAGCAGAATTATAAGCATTGCAGATTCTCTTTTGTCAATTAGTTGAGAATCCCTACATTCAAGCCACAGAAAGCAAGTGGCAGGAGCTTCTCTGTCCTGGTTCCCATCTTATGGAACTTTCTCCTATCCTAGATCAGATTGTAACCTAACATCTTTGGGTTCAGGAAGTTTTTGAAGGATTGGCTGTTTAAGCAAGCTTTTGATTGGTCTGAGTCCTCTCCCTACTGGTTGGCACAGCACCAGGAAAACTCTTGGGTGTATGTGTGCTCTATACATTTCGTAACATAACATAGCATAATATAAGGCTGGTTAATTTAAATGTAAAGAAATTACTGCAGGCTTGCAGTTATCTCTAAATTTAGTGGGCAGAGTAGCCTTGGAATGGCAAAGGCATAATCTTTGCCATCTCAACAGACAATACTCTGACCGCTAACCCCTAAATAAGGCCAAATGTCTTCCTGACATTCGCCCACAGAAGTTTCAAATTGTCAGATCTGCTAAAAGGTTCTTAGAATGAGAAAATTATTCAGGAGCATTAGCTTTCCTTTGAAATGTGCTAAATTAGGATGACATGAGAGACCATTGCCATGACTGATTAAAAAAGATACTCATTTCAAAATACATTGAGGTGTAGAGTTGAGGTAAAATGTATCTGTTCAGGATCTCACCAAGCCTTTGACAGCACTAGCAAGCATCATGGAAAAATAATCTTAGAGAGCTAATGGAAAAAAGAACATCAAAATGTTCAAATTAACCAAATGTGAACAACTGAAATAGAGGTAACAAATTTTGAAGAGTGATTTATTCTAAAAGACAAAAAAGCTTTCGATTTAGTCAGTTGAGCTCTCACCCGAGTGTGTGAAATTATTTAAAGTAGTTAATGGGGATTTTAAATTACTTCCTTTTGAAACACAGTTGTATTGTATGTATTACATGTCATTGGCAGTGCCCCTGGTCAAATGAGGGGCCTTGAGAATATAAGTTATGGGATGCCTGAGGGTGTTTTCCATTTAAAAATGTTATTGAGCATTCATAAACAGTGCAATAATAGCTTTAATGCAAACTCAGTAAATTTGATAACAACACACAAAGGATTGGGACAGGAGAACCACCAGTATGTCCTAAAATATTATCCCTAAGGTACTGAACATAACATAATACATTCTGATTTAAAGTGTCATTATTGAATTAACAAACCTCCTTAGCACATACATTTGTAAAGATGAGACTCTCAAAGACAGGTGAATAAAGAAGCAAACATTAGAGGTGCATACAGTCATGAAGGTAATAAAATACTGATTGCATTACACCCTTAAACGTAGTGACTCTAATGTGACTGCTATAGAAAAAAGAATCCATATTCTTTTGAAGGTCTTCTCATTGTCCCAGATGGTGATTGTATTGTCATCAGATCTAAAACCAGATATTGAACCTTAAGACAGAAGTACGTTTTGTACATAATAGAAGAACCCACTTTGCATCCGTTGGCCCACATATGGCAGTTACAATATCTATTGAGCACACGACAAACTAGAATTTATTTTTATTAAAGTAGATTACTATGTTGCCTTCATTTTCACTGATGCAATCATGTTGGATTCTGGCAATCTCCACCCACCAGCTCTTAACATTGTAGTGGAGGTCAACTTTGGGCTAATTCCAGTTCTGGGTTTACTCACTTTAGTCAGGGTAAGGGAGATACACAGCTCAAATAAACTCTGCTCACCCCCTTGATAGCTTGGCACAAGCAGTCAGGCTTATCTCAGAGGCAATGTGTAAAGAATGTGTACAAACACACAGAGTAACACAGTGAAAACACCACAAAAGGATTCCACACCAGTTTAGACAAATATTCAATATTTATCTGAATCAAACAAGACCAAAAAATGACAAAAAGGCAACATACACAAGCAAATATAAGAATTTTTAAAGTAAAAAGAGTCTTAAGCCATGGAAATCAATGGATGTGTTGTTTTAGTACAAAGTACCTCATATGCCTCAAAAATAAAGCCACACAGGCAAGCGTGCATTGGAAAAACAAGTGATGCATTGATTCCTTACTCGCAAGTTAAGCCATGCGTTGATTTTCTCTTCTGCCGGGTAAGCGATGCGTAGTTTCTTTCCTCACATGGAAGGGATGAGTCGATTTCCAGACAATCAGCCTCAGGTCCATGCGATGATGTTGAAGATGTTGACGTCCAGGTTCGATGCGTGACAAATTCTGACCCGCTGTGCGAAAAGTCCGTGCTGAGAACAGGCACTGCGTAAATTTTCCAGCCACGAGGCAGGTGGTACATTGAATTTTCAGCCACGAGACAAGTGCTGCGTCGAGTTTTCTTATGCACACACAGCTGTACGTGGATTTTCCCTCACAGGTCATTATCTTTCACTTCTAAGGTCCCATGGACTGGATTTGGCTCCACTTACAAGTCAGGACTCTCAGCAGAAGAGCCCAGGCATTGGCAGATGAAGTCTTTGATGTCCCTGAGACTTCAGAACAGGGGGCAAGCTCAGTCCAAGCCCTTGGAGAAACTTCACAAGCAGATTTTCTGAAAGTCACGTCCAGTCCTTTCACTCTTCAGGCAGAAGCAGCAGCAGAAGGCCAGCACAGCAAAGCAACAGGCAGAGTGGAAGTTCCTCCTCAAGCATCAAGCTCTTCTCCTTGGCAGAGATTCCTCTTGATACAGAAGTAATCTCAAGTTGTGAGGTCAGCAGCCCAGTACTTATACTCATTTCTACCTTTAAAGCAGGCAAACTTCAAAGGAAAGCGTGTGTAGTGCACACGACCCTGCCTCTTCCTTGCCCTGCCCCAGACACAATCTAGGGGGTTGGAGACTGTATTGTGTAAGGGCAGGCACAACCCCTTCAAATGCAGATGTCAGCTCCTCCCTCTCACCCTAGCTCAGGAAGACTCCTCGGGATATGCAGGACACACCTCAGCTCCCTTTATGTCACTGTCTAGAGTGAATTCACACACAGCCCAACTGTCAGTCTGAGCCAGATCTGTATTCAACAGTAAAGCAAAGGAACAGAATGGTTAAGTAAGAAAATGCCGACTTTCTAAGAGTGCCATTTTCAAACAGACAATCTAAAAAACAACTTTACCAATAGATGTATTTTTACATTGTGAACCCAGATACCCCAAACTCCACATCTCTATCTGCTCCCAATAGAAAACTGCATTCAAAATATACTTAAAGGCAATCCCTATGTTAACCTATGGGAGAGATAGGCCTTGCATAAGGGAAAACTGATTTTGGCAGTATTTTAATAATGGGACATGTCGTACCCTTGAAATACACTGCACCTTGCCCCTAGGGCTACCTGGGGCCTACCTTAGGGGTGACGTATATGTAGCAAAAGGGAAGGTTTGGGCCTGGCAAGTGGGTACACTTTCCAGGTCGAACTGGCAATTTAAAACTGCACACACAGACACTGCAGTGGCAGGCCTGAGACATGTTTACAGGGCTACTATTAGAAATGGTGTCTCTGGTTGGCAGTCAGTTTGCACTCTGTCCAAGCAGAGACCCTCACTCTAGTCAGGGCAAGGGAGATACACCCCTAAGATAACCCCTGCTGACCCCCTTGGTAGCGTGGAACAAGCAGTCAGACTTATCTCCAAAGAAATGTGTAAAGTATTTGTACCAACACACACAGTAAAACAGCAAAAACACTACAAAATAGACATCACACAAGTTTAGAAAAATAGCCAATATTTATCTAAATCAAATAAGACAAAATCCAATATACACAAGTAAAGTTATGAATTTTTAAATATAGTGTTACTCCATAGAAAACAATGGAAACGTTGTTGTTACACAAAATACATGGTTTGCATAAAAAATAAAGCTGCACGGGCTGACAAGGCCCGACCCTGCTTAGCGCTTCTGAGATGGGTGTCCACGGGGCATTGAACTCCAGCTATGAGGAATTCCACAGTTTGTTTTTCAACTCAGTGGAATTCCAAAAAGCCAGACTCTGTTCATTCCGTTCAGGGCTAGTGTGCATCTGACTTACCCTGACTATGACTGTGGTCCCTACTTGGACTGGATACATACCTCTGTCAACTAGAAATCCAACACTCCCCATACTACCACGTGCACAACCACGTTAGGACTTTTCATTTCAAAATCCATGCTTATCCAACAAAAACATCCTAGCATCATCCAAGCTTCCCTATATATCATCAAGATTTCATTTCCATCATTTAATTGTTCCACTAAACTTGGCCACTCTCCTGGCTCAAGTTTGCCTAAGGCCTGTGCTGATTCTTTTCAAAGGTGCTTGCTAGAAACACCTCCTTTTACAGCAATCATCTTATCTAGCAATGTTACCAATATAGCCCTGTCACTATAAATTTGTAAACATGTATAAGGGGTAAAGTATGTAATATTATGATAAATGTCTGTATTCTCAGCTATTGTTCATCTTCAAACACCCTCAAGAGCCTACCTGAAGTTAAATGCCTCCAGGTCTTTATGTACTGTAGTACTATTGCTATGTACAGCATTAATTGGTCAACTAAATAACCATAAATAAATAATTATTATGGTATTTTTATAATGGTCCACATTATTTACCCAACAACTGAGAAGACGTGTGTGCAAATCTAATTTTCAGATCTCAAGGAAAATACGTATTATTAGAGTTCACCTTATGAATGTTGTTATTGTTTCAAACATTGGAAGGCATAGCTCTTGCTCTTAATCAGAAGATGTTCCACAATTTTCAATCCTGCCTTCCTTAGATGCATTTGTTCCATCCTTGTGAGGATTTTCTCCTGTCACAACATGCCATCATCATATACCATTTGCAAAGCGCTTTAGCTATTTTAGGACACCCTAAACAGAATGTGTTGACACCATACGATTCATTCTAGTGCAAAAATTTGATTAATGTAGGCAGTGGTATAGATCTGGCTATTGGAAAGATCCATATACAATATATATATATAAAGGGAGAACCTAAGAGGGGTGCAATGGGTAGTATGTATTTACAATATATTAGATCAAATGCTTTGTGTGAAGAAAGGGGTTCACCTGATAAAGTGCTTATTAACAGGTAAGAAAAGTGGCAGTCCATTTTCACAAACTTTCCAAAAATGCGCACTTAGCTAGGCCTGGGCTGAGTAAACGGAGTCCAGCTCCTTGGAATTCCACAGAGTTGAAAAAAGACTCAGTAGAAATCCACAGAGGCAGAGTTCTGTGACCCACAGAGTTCTCCTGAATGAGCCCATCTCAGAAGTGCTAAGCAGCGAAGGACCTGGTCGGCCAGGCCCAACCCTGCTTAGCACTTCAAAAATCGGCCACATTCAGGAGGGATATAGGCAGTGAAAGCTACCATTACAGGCCTCTTGTGCAGTGGCCTGTCCTGTGTGTACTGCACAGGGGGCAGGCCAGAGCACAAGAGGCCTGAAACTGTAGCTTTTTTTTCAGCCTACAAACCTGGCCTGAATTCAGGCCAGGGACATAGGCAGTGAAAGCTGCCAGGCATGTTGTGTACTGCCCTGCCCTGTGTGCAATGCACATGGGACAGGTCGGTCCGCAAGAGTCCTGAAATGGCATCTTTTACTGCCTGCAGCCCTGGCATGAATTCAGGCTAAGGTATAGTCAGTGAAAACTGATGTTTCAGTCCTTGTACAAACAGAGACAAAAAAGTTTAAGAGACAAGGAGTTACGGGGGTTCTCCTCTTCTCGTCTTCCAAAGGCAACAAATTGGCACCACAGCAGCTGCCTCCCTCTGTGCTTTGGTGCATGCTGCAGCCCAGTTATGGGCTGCACAGTGCAAGTACAGACTGTCTGCGCTTGTGCTGTGCAGTCCATACTGGGCTGCAAAGCGCACCAGGTGAGATCTGCTCCGCTGGCGGGGCTAGCGGAGTTTTTGGGATAACTCCACGCTCCAAAAACTCAGTTTGCTTTGCCAGTTGAGCAGAGCTCCTCGCACAGGCCTACACCTAGCTTGTAGGATACAAAGGCACAATAGAGACAGGTTGTTGGACTTTTTAGTTTATGCAGGGTCATCCCCAATCTTTTTGCCTCCTGCCTCCTATTTTTTCTGATCTGTTGCTGTTGGTTTTTGAACTCTGAGCACTTTATCACTGCTAACCAGTGTTAAAGTGCATATGCTCTCTGTGTAAATTGGACTGTTGATTGGTTTATCCATGATTGGCATATTTGATTTATTAGTGAGTCCCTAGTAAAGTGCACGAGAGGTGCCAGGGCCTGTAAATCAAATGCTACTAGTGGGCCTGCAGCACTGGTCGTGCGACCCACATGAGGAGCTCTGTAATCATGTCTCTGACCTGCCACTGCAGTGTCTGACTGTGCAGTTTTAACTGTAAATTCGACTTGGCAAGTGTACCCACTTGCCAGGCCTCAACCTTCCCCTTTCTTACATGTAAGGCACCCCGAAAGTAGGCCCTAGTTAGCCCCAAGGGCAAGGTGCAGTGGATGGTTAAGGTAGGACATAGAGTAATGTGTTTTATATGTCCTGACAGTGAAATATTGCTAAATTAGTTTTTCACTGTAGCAAGGCCTATCGCTCTCATAGGTTAACATGGGGGCTACCTTTAAGTATGATTAAAGTGTAGATTCCCTTTGGGAGCGGATGGACATGTGGAGTTTGGGGTCTCTGAGCTCACAATTTAAAAAATACATCTTTTAGTAAAGTTGATTTTAAGATTGTGTGTTTGAAAATGTCACTTTTAGAAAGTGAGCATTTTCTTGCTTACACCATTTCTGTAACTCTGCCTGTTTGTGGATTCCCGGTCTAGGTCAGTTTGACAGTTGGGCTGGTTGCACCTCACACTAGACAGTGACACAAAGGGAGCTGGGGTGTAGTCTGCATTTCCTGATAAGCCATGTGGGCTAGGAGGGCAGGGAGGATTGGTCACTTACACCTGAAAGGGCTGTGCCTGTCCTCACACAATGCCATCTCTGACCCCCTGGTGAGTGTCTGGAGCCTGGCCTGGGAAAAGCAGGATTTCACATTCAAAAGAGACTTTACTTTGAAGTAGGCCTACTTCAAAGGAGAAATTGGGTATAAGAAGGGTACCCAAACCACAGACTTTAGATCACTTCTGGACATCAAGAGGAACCTCTGCCTGGAGAAGAGCTGAAGAGCTGAGGAGAAGTGCTGCCCTGCCTGTGACTGTGCTTTAAAGTCTCAGGGACAGCAAAGACTTCTCTCTGCCAGCACCTGGAGTCTCTGGAGAGACTCCTGCTCTGACAAGTGGTGCCCTAACCAGTCCCTGGGCCCTTGAAAGGATTGTGGGTGGAAATCCAAGGAAATCGACTTCGTACGACTTCGGACCGATGGCACTGCCAAATCCGGTGACGCCGCCTGCAACCGACTCCGTGATCTTCGCTGGCACGTGACGACCTTCGCAGGCCTGATGCCACTGCAGCCCTGATGAAGTCCGCGACTCCGTGGAAGTTGCCGCACCACGTCATGACCGACGCCGCTCGAATTGCGCGGATTCTACATTTCGCACAGACGCCGCGATCCCCGACTTCACACATCGGCTTGTTTTCACTCTTCACCAAAGGTACTGTACTTGGGGGTCTACGCGACTCCGTGTCCGGCGCCGCTGGTTTTGGCTTGTTTGGAACGACTCCGTCAAGACACCGTGTTAACACCTCATCGAAGTATTTAGTGTTTCTAAGCGCTATTTTTTAGTTTAATCTTTAAAAATTCATAACTTGAATTGTGTATGTCGGATTGTTGTCGTGTTGGTCTTGTTTTGTTTAGAGAAATATTTCCTATTTTTCTAAACTGGTGTTGTGTCATTTTGTAGAGTTTTCATTAAGTTACTGTGTGTGGTGGTACAAATACTTTACACCTAACACTCTGAAGTTAAGCCTTCTACTCTGCCAAGCTACCAAGGGGGTAAGCAGGGGTTAGCTGAGGGTGATTCTCCTTTACCCTTACTAGAGTGAGGGTCCTTGCTTGAACAGGGGTAACCTGACTGTCAACCAAAGACCCTATTTCTAACACAGGTGTCTTGGAGTAGAAGTACATCTAAAGGGAAAGGGTTATGAAGATGGTTGTCAAGCTGAATAGGTTTAGCAAGGAGTGATGTGAGTAGGGTGTGTCTCACTTTGACCAATTACAGCTTGTTTCATACACTAAATAAATGCCCAGAATGGAAGATAAAAGATAGTTCTAAACACGTTCAGTTTCAACTAGACTTAATCATTTAGGCCCATATTTATAGGAAAATGATGGAGCGCGACACTGCTCCAAAATTTGCAGCGTCGCACTCCATCATTTTCACAACACAGGGATGCGCCATATTTAATTGAATATGGTGCACCCATGTGTTTTCCCCTGCACTGGCGCTAAATTTAGCTGCCAGCGCCAACGCAGGCATCCTTGCACTATCGTCCAAGGATGTCTGCATTGAGGGGTGTGATTGTTTATGTGCGGGAAAGTGTCCCTTCCTGCACATAAACAATCACTAATAGCTGCAGCACACACAGAAGTGCCAAAGCGTCATTTTCAAATGATTGTTTATGTACAGGAAGGGACACCTTCCCACACATAAACAATTCATGTTTGGCAGTTTGCTCTTTCTATGCGTGCTGCAGAATGCAGCACACATAGAAAAAGCAAAAAACAAGGAGGAATAAAAGTATTCCTCCTTGTTGCGCCTTGCTAATGCCAACCCTGGGGTGGCGTTAGATTTTGGCGCTGCCTCAGGTTTATGAAAACTCGTAAATCTAACACAGCGTCAAAATACAATGGGTGTTGCTGTGGCACACCCACAGCAACACCCATTGCACGCCCCTTCCATGCAAAGGGCTGCTTGTGAAGGGGTTGTAATTACAAGGTGGTGTTAAGTCACAAAAAGTGGCTTAACGCTGCCTTATAAATACTGCACAGGGCATAGCACCTCCGCGTCATCACGAAAAGTGACACTTCGGTGGTGCTAGGGGCTCGTAAATATACCCCTTTAATCAAATGAGGTGACCATTTGAACACTAACACTCACACTTATGGCAAGTCATTTGGCAATGAAAATTTGAGAACCAGGAAAAAAATTGTGAACTTTGAACTGTAACCTAAGTGCCAAAATGTTGACCAGACATAAATATGTTCCTTCAATATGTTAAGATCTTTAAGGTCCTAAATCTAGCACCATGCACAGCCAAATAAAACAGGATAGGTTATTTTAACTCAATCATAGCATACAGTGCCTAAACGTATGATGCATTTTCATTTTTTTCTAAGGAGATATTTAGGTATGGTGATACTCTTGCAATCCACTACTTTGCGTCTACGTTCCTGCAGTGTATGTTTTTGAGGCTTTGTTTTTGCATGCTGCTAGATTCTCTTCCTTTCACTTGAGGGATCTGAGGGTCCATTTAACCAGTTTAGACTCCAATTTTATCTAAGTATATTCACCCTTTTTCTGTGCATCCTCGTTCTTTTCTGTGGAGTCAAGATCAATCAGCAGATGTTTATATTCAGATCTCTTCTCTGAAGCATAAGTGACGCATTAAAGAGAAATGACTAGAAGCAGAATACTCTTCCCTTTAAACTAGTGCCTCTTTCAACCCAAATAAATCTAAACGAAATCAGACTAAACCAAACTGTAGTATGACTGCAGTTCTCTTTGGATGATACATGTAGTTCCAGGCCAATGTCAGGCTGAGCTAATCCCTTCCCAATCTAAGTCTCCACATCAATGTAAGTGATCAACTGGCAATAGCAATAACATCTTCATTGGCCAATACCAGAAGACCTGATACAAGTGACACTTGTCTGGTCTCCGGCCAAATATTACACAAGAAAGTGCATTGAAAAGTGGGGTGGAACGACTCTTCTCTTATCAATGATACTGTTAAAGGCATAGGCCACCAGTGAGTGCAAAATTTCTTCTCTGCAATATATGCATATATTTTGGAGAGTTACACCTGTACAAGAAATACGTTTTGCCAGTATCACAAGTATCTTTGCTCCATGAGGATATTTCTTGCACAGAAAAGTCAGTGAATGGAAAATGCCTCATTCAAAATTGTCTCTCAGCAAAACACTTACTATCCAAACCACTCTCAAGAGGGCAAAAACCCTGGATTAGCTATCTCACCATCACACCATGGCTCAAGAGACAGGCTCGGTCTCAGTGGAATTATGGGCTTTGCCGGTGGTGCTCTCTGAACAATTTTCTCTCAAAGAACTCCAGAGGCATCACAGAGGCATCAAGGCCTACCACACTTTGGTCAGTTTGCTCCTGCCTTAGAAACATATTTCAAATATTAAACTTTCTTTTTATCACATTCCAACTAGCTTTTCCCATGAAATGTAGGAAGGAATGACCTGGTGAAATTTGCATGAAGAACAATTACAGGAAAACGTGAAATGACAGCCCAACAATGAATGTCAAATCAGGGATTTACAGGCCCACATGCAGTGAGGGGGCCAGATCTCTATAAATAGTAATTTACAAGCCCCTTGAGTTGTTATAGGGTACTTTTTTCCCTCGCTACATCTGTGCAGAACAGTCACCCCCCCCCGGGGCCATATTTACATGCTGGTGCAATGGGATCACTGCCCCAGTTTGTAAACCCTTGGGCCACATTACACCTGCAGCAGGTATAATGTATGCAAGGGAGGTGTTCTCCCGCAATGAGGCCCTAGGAATGGCTCAGTAAAATTTAAATTTACAAGTTTTCACTGCATCATTCTAGTGTCATTTTTTAATGCTTGCTCAGGGCAGGTCTTAAAGTGATGCTGTGCTTTGTTCTATGGGCCTCCCCACGCTTTGGTGGACTAGTGTCAAACGTTTTTACGCTAGTCCACCAAAGCGCCACAACTGCGTCAGAAGTTCTGACACTGCTGTGCTAACGAGGACCACAGTGCACTCTATTGTAAATACAGTGCTATCGTGGTGCCATTAGGGGGGCACAGGGTGGTGCAAGCAAACTGGCTCATCATGAGGGATGCGCCAGTTTTGTGTAAATGAGGCCCCAAATTCTTTATCCTGGTTAGACTACGATTTACTTTTAGTATTTCAAACGCCCAAAAACGTGTTTTTGACAAAGCAGTCTGCCCATCTGACTTTTTTTGTAAGGTACTTCCTTAACATTATTTTGTTCATCTATGTAGGATATATACTTTCGGCTTAAATGCATTATCTTCAAAGTTTTGTTTTTTCTGTGTGAATGCTCCCATCTGTAAGACTTATTTCTGCGTGTCTTTGGCGTGGGTTCATGTGAACATAGGGCATTCAGTGAGATCTGGGACCCTCTTAAGAATGCATTTATCCTGGCTTGTCCTCTTAGTACATATTTCACCTTAATGCGTTCTATTTTTGTCTTATTTCACCACTGCTCTTTCTAGGTCTTCTACTCTACAGTAAAAAAGATGAATCCGAAAAAGCTTTTCCAAGTGCCCATTGATAGATCTATTTCTTCTATGTGGTGTACTGGATTTTAATACATTGGAAATATTAAATCGGTATATTGATCCTTTGAAATATTTAATGTAGGCTTTCAGTTTGTTATTAATACTAAACATGTAAGTCTAGATTTATTAATGTCTGCGTCGACGCTGGACATTTATGGGTAGTGCCTTTGGAGTTTGTGCTGCTTGATCACCTGTGCAAAATGTTAGTAAATAATTCCACCGAATTTATTAGGGCTTGCATCAGTTAAGAGTAATACACCAAGGAGTGGGGAATTATCATATTTCCTATTTTATGCTGTTTTGATATGCGCATGTGGTTAGTATATGCAATAGGCTTATGTGTGTGGTGGGATTGCAGTGGTAGGTTGGGAGACTGTGGAAAGCAAGGGGAGGCAAGGGCAAGAATTTAGGGAACACATTGTAAGCATTCCCTTGAGAGAAAAAAACAGCATGAGACTTGGCTACTATTACGCTTGATTGAGACAACGTACCATCACAGCAATTCACTGACCTAATCCTACAGAACGGCACTGCTCAGCAAGCCACCCTTCAAACGTGCCAAACTTCCAAATTCACTAATTGAGAACCCTCCAGCACACACACCATCAGAAATACACATACGTTCACATCAAAAACACACAACTTGCAGACATTCAAGAGATCAGTTAATGAATAATCAGTAATCCACCATCATAGCCGCTGAAACCCTTCAGATTATCAGTGCAATAAACTCGTACAGGAATCACTCCAATAGGTTTGTGTAAAATCAATCTTTTTTTTTCATCAGCTGGTAGACTCCATCTCTTGTCCTCAGTTGCTTACTGTGTTCTCTAAAGATGACTTTTACATAAAAGGGTGAGGATAAGCTCATGCAGCATTTGTAAAATGGCTTACCCACTTCTGCTCCATGCCATTTACATTCAAGATATTGAAAGTCGAGGGTGAATTTTGAACAGGTCAATGAAATTTATTTATTTATTATGTAAAAAGATTTAAATAAGAGAAAAGTGCCAACAGAAGATTACGTAAATTCACATCAGTTTCCGACAATGTCTGACAAATTTAAGGGACAGATGAAAATAAGTGAACTGGTCACGAAATGTACCCATGAACCAAGGTGAGACTAACCTACAGGACAAGTCAGAAGTATGAGAAGGGCCACTCCTATGGGTCAGTGTAGCTGTGTGTTGGCCAGGTTTGTGGTATAGTGGGACGCTTTTGGAGGTCATACACATGAGAGACAGACTCCGGAACCCATAGTGAGGGCACTCATATGACCTGCAACAGTGCTATACTTGCAGGGCTGCTTCCCAGTGCCAGCGGTGCTGCTGCACTTGCGCTGACCTGGAGGGAACCACTGACCTGGGGGTTTGGGATGTGTTTAGCAATAATTCATTCCAACACAGCTACACACATTTGTGCAGAAACACAGGAAGAAGTTAAAAAAAAATCTATATTTTTCCTTACAGGCATGTCTGTTTTACTGGACTCGGTTTATGTTTATCTACAGCCATTGACTCATCTAACCCAAACATTGTTAACAGTGTGCCAAGTCATTCCCAAAGACTGTATGAATTCTCCAACCCACATTTCATGCTATACATACCACCCCCAGTGATTAATTGTGAAAGAATAAGTGCTGGTGACCAAAGTTGAGCCCAGGTGTCCACAACCGGTGCTAATGAGTTTCTGGTTTGCTGGATACAAAGGCCACATTCTATTGAATGTACCGCATGTCTCTTTCATCCACCACCACACACACACTGCCCATTTACCTCGGTCTTTCACGCTCTTTTCAAACCTTCCTTTTTTCTTTGTCACAGTTTTTCAGACTTTTTCTTCCTCAGGCTGCCATCTTGGGTTAGACAGCCCGGTCTCCGACCTATGCTTGCTAAATACTCTTAACGCATTTTTGACCTGTGCTTGTTGGAAGGTAGCTGTTTGCCTTTACCATGGATAAACAACCTGCCTCCCTTGACCACTTTTAAAGTTTCATCTACTCTGAAGCACTCCATCATATTGCTAATACATATGTTGGAATAATCTGCTTATTCATCCTTTGGATTGCTTTCCTTTTATTTTCTGCAGTGAGCCGTCACGATGATGCCATTAGTTAAAAACAAACAACATGCATGAAAGACAAGTCTTCTCAGGTTTTAGATTGACAAAGTACACTACTCTAGTTGGAAACATGCATCTTCAAAATGAGGTAGAGATGTCACTGGGCTCCCCTTTGTCAATGTTTCACATGTAGTGCACAAAACCTTCAACTCATGCAGATAAGATGTGGGCAAATAGTTGTTGCTCGATTGAGATTTTTCCTTGTAAACCTTAAAAAACTATAGACAAGAGACATCTGGTAAAACAGCAAATGGTTTGTTTAATTAAACATTACAGCCGGGAGAGCAGTTACTGAACCGGGGTTTGAGAACTTTCTCTTGGTTAGTACATTGAATTGATACATGTTTTATACATTTCTCTGGGTGCAATAAAGTCATAAAAACATTCCCTCCTAGGTTAGAAATTCGTACAGTTGTCAAGGAGTTGTAAATACAATTCCAGATACGGAATGCAGGTGGGCCTCGAACTGGCATGGACACAATGTGGGCCAACAAGTATGTGTCCAGATCTCCAGCCTGAGGGGTGCGTGGTCACTGAGTGTTCTGTGCCCTGATTGACTAAGTATACCTAACTACATGTGGCATCTAATGGCATGGTGTTTTGGGAATGCACACGTCCATCTGGCCATGCATGCTTTATTGGGGTCAACCTCCAGGGACTATTGTTGCTGCCTATCTGTGGGATCTGATCTAATTTCTCTGTTTCTGTGTTTGGTTGTTGGCTAAATCTTACCGCACCTATGACCTGTCAGTCATAAACTGTCGGGCCTTGGCCACACAGCCTGCCTGACCACTTACCTACGTGCTGGGGGTTGACGGAGAGTTCATGACAGGGGAATTTAACAGCGGTAATGCAACTTTATTCATGTATGAAAATTTATCGTTCACATATAAAAATGTCTTGTCGTGCACATCGTCATCGAATGATCCAATATTAACACCGTTAGCACAGCTAACCATTCAACTGGGGAACTAGGTTTTAATCGTAATCTCGGATCAACGTCCTGTGATTCTGGGTGAACTGTTTAATCTCCCCATAGCTAATAATGTGCAATGTCTGGTGCTCTTGTAAAGCACACTAATGTTCAGTCCAATTTCATGCTGTGTAAAACTACAGAAAAACTGGCCTAACAACAGGCACAAATTCAATACATCTGCTAATTAGTTTTCACGCAGGAATAGACCACTGAAATAAAAAGTAATGTGTCAGTATGAGCTCATAAATAATTTGGCCTGAAGGAGTCAAAGAACCTTTATAATGCAAAGTAGCAACATTATTCATACTAACAATATCTATCACTACACATGCAGCCAATTTGCCTTGGCAAAACCAATTGGCCAGGTTTTAATGTGCTTCTCAGACATGCTAAGAAAAGCATGCAGACATGGGGCCGGATTCACAATAACTTACACTTTTTTGTGAGTTTATGATTTTTTGCAATTAACAAAAGAAATGTATGAGTTCTATCTTCACGACTGATGAGTCTCCGTACTTGTGGCAGAGACTTGGCACATAAAACATCTAGTTTCATAAACATACTCATAAATTTGCTTTGTAAATTCCAAAAAAAATCATAAACTTATACAAAACTGTAAATGTATCTTTGTGAATCAGACCCATGCTTTGTACATGTGCTAACACATTAAAGGAAGACCCAATGGTCCATTGGCTTGGCCAGTGCTACTTGCACCATTTCTGTGCCATTGCCACCTGCCTCTCATTTTTATATGTCTTTTGATCAGTAAGGCATTTGGACTTCTGGCCACCTGCGCATCTCACCTCTGCATACACTTGTGCCCCAACATATTTTTCATTTATGCTTGACAGCTCTCCTCTTGCCCCAAGCAGAGTCGCAGTTTCTCCTTATGGGCATCTCGAGGAAATCTGCACAAGACAAGATTTTGGCATTCTTTTCTACAACCCTCGACACAGATGACTAGAGGAAGTTTATCAATTTTGAGCACTAACATCGAACTATGGAAATAATCGGTACTTTGCTGCACCGAACCAAGGGCCTCTATTTTAAAAAATAACACACTTGATCAGCAGTCTTCATTTAATTTGCATGCATTTCTCACTTTAAAACATAGTTCTTGCTCAACTTTACAAGCAGTTTTTGTGGATATGAGGTACATATCAATGTTGTCTTTTTACTTTTCAAATATTTGTACATTTTTGGTCCATTATGTCTCTTAGTCTACTTTAATGTTTCTCTATTTTTACAACACACCCCAAAGAATACTGTGAGTATCAAATGTTTTGGTCATGAGTGCATGAAACTCTATTCCACAGATCTCTCAGGGTCAGGTTTGTGTGATGTACATTTTCAATTACATTTAGAAAGATATACAAAAATCACAGAAGTGAAAACTGCTTCTGCTGTGGCCCTTGCAGTGAATGTCTTACAGAAACAAACATGTTTGGCATCTGACGCACATAAGGTCTATCTTTTGTTTCATGAGAATATATTTTGTCAATGATCATTTGCTCATATAATCTCAAAGTACACACAATAATACCTTGGGTTCTTGCTAGTTGTGTGGCTACAGCAATTGAACCAAGAACCATTAAGAGCTACCAAACATGCTGTAATTGCTGTGGAGCTTACAAATTGCAGACCCTAAACAGGTTGTTACTACAGGATCCAGCTTTTATAATAGTTTATATGTGCAACACTTATTGATTTTGTCGAATTTAATAGCACTCAAAAATGTTTTATGGAATACAATGAAAGCTCTAAGTCTTATGGAGGGGCATGGGTATGCAAAATTTACTATAAAGTGGAGCTAGAGAAGAAAAACTGAACTTTTAGATACTAAAAAGAAGAATATGTCACTTTAGCTATGGTACACTGCTCTGCTTTGTCAATCAATCCTGTAAAAAAGAAGAAGTAATTTTGCAAAATTTCAATTACAATTACATCCACAGCCATAAAAAGTGAATGGTAGAACGGACAGTGATCAGATTGGTAAAGCTGATGGTGTTTGCTCATGTAGTCATCTTTGGGATTTCCATAGTTATCTTAAGCACTTAAGGTTCCCCTTTTGGTATTGGATATTCATTTGGATAGGGTAGACACTAATTTAGTAACTTTGAATCAATACACTGCAATAAAGCTTCTACTATATATAAATGGTTGGAAACGAATAACACTCATAAAATGAAACAAGAATTACTATGAGATAATGAATTGAATAATTAGTACTTGTATCAGATTCAGAATAGTATTTGGACTAACATTCAATCAACATTTTGTGCTGTCAACACTCCTCAAACACTCTTTGTTACACAATAGGATATTATTGACACCTAGTATACAGCATAAAATGAAAATTGCTAGGAGTGATAGGTGTGGACATGCTCATTATCTGAGGATAGTCTCATGCATATTCTTTTCTCATGCCCTTCTGTTACCAATTCTATTTTAAGGTTTGGTTAATCATGAATAACATGTTTAACACAAATATTTATTTTTCATTTTTAAATATATTTTTGTGTAGTTTGTTAGAGGACAGGTATGGGTTAGCTAGGAGCAGGAACGCTACATATTAGTTTTTAGTGAATGTTTTTAGGGAAATTACTTTTAATTGGATAGATGCTAATATTTCATCATCCAGAGCATTGTGAAACGGTGCATGTTGTAATCCTAGACTTGATGGAGCATTTGTTTTTTCTTTAATTTTAGTAATTAAATGAAATTTATTATTTTCCACATTATTGCCTTTTTTCCAAATCTTGTAATACATGTACTGTTAGTAAAAATCATTAGCAAGTTTTTCCTTGAAGAAGAATTATAATGTCTCCTAAAGTTTTATTCCTGGGCTCTTACATTATGTAATACAGTAATCTACATGAATGTTGACATTCTGATAATGCATTTCCTTAATATATTTATTTAATCAGCTAATTTGAAAATATATGTTTTTTAAAAATTTGTATTGCTTTAATTTTGAGCACTTATGTTAGCCCATCCTCCCATTTCAGTATACTTGGTTTATATGAGCATCTGTCAAATGTTAGATTATTACCCTTTTATATGAGCATCTTTAAAATGTTAGATTGTTACCCTTTTGATTAACATGTTATTCATTATATTTTGTACCTTAGCATGTTTAGGGGAACATTTCTATAGATAGTTTTAATATATTAATGTAATTACCATTTATACATCTATTTTGCTGATAACATTTATGGGTAACATTTTGTATTTAACATTATACTGAACAGTTTTTTAAAACTCAAAAATAATAGTGCACAAAGTACTAGCCATTTTTTACATTCAAACAGACTTTGAACATTGTGCAGGTACCACTTTGCTACAATGTAAATACCACAAGTAAGTAGCTGGTTGCAGTACAACTGATAAAGTATTAGCACACAGAATACCACACATCTTACCCCTTGAATTGTACGTGGGTGCAAATGTTACAACAATCAGCTTTAAATGTGTGCCAACATTCATTCATATTTATCTTATTATCCATATGTGCTTCTAAAAGGTTGCAATGTTCAGTGTGCGATACAAAAATGCAATATCTACTCCCATAACATGATTCCACGCTGAACACTGAACTGCCATAAGAAGCATTGATTTTTAAATCACCTTTAGCCATAGAGGTGTTACAAGAAATGATTTGAAAGTTAAAGATACATGCTTGACCGAAACTACTAACCTATCTAATCAATTTTAGTTGAAAACGAAGGTACATCATTCTTATTATAAACAGACAAAACTGAACTCTGACTTTTTCATTGTTTTCAGGAAACTTGGCAACATGAGGAATATCATTGTTCTGATCCTCTTTATTGGTGCAGTTGGGGCTTTCTCAGTAAGTAAAGCAGTTTGTATAATATTATACCACATACTTTTGTTATGTGTACCTATGCAAGGAAATAATTTTAAATTCATTATTTAACAGTTTGCCAAATCATGACTATTACAACCAGGGATGCGCGTCTCTTGCAGCACTTGTTGCCAATGTGCGAGACACTATTCATAGGTCCTGATTACAAGTGGCCAGTTATACTGCAATCCCTACGTAAACACTACCACCTGTTTGCTCAGGGATCATCGTAATTATAAGTGCTGCGCTGTATAATGCACCCTGTAATCACTATGAGGAACACAGCCTGCACCTTCTATTACATTCTGTGAGGTCTTACCTGTTGGAATCTAAAACGGACATTCAGCACATGCAGGAAATACAATTTTCCTGATATCTGCAGCAAATTCAGAAGATACATTTGTATCTGATAAATTCCAAACATATCAATGTCGTATTTTATTGGGTGTGATGATCCTCTTAACCAACAAAGGGGGCTTGTAATTAGGCTTTTAATGTCTTGCAATCATCTGAGCAAAAGTGTCAATTATTATGAAGCATTCTTGACCCTAATTGATAGGCGTTTTGCCTACATTGCTTTTCATTTATTTTGTTTTCATTCGTCTTTCTTAGATACAAATTAAGTCTTCAAATCCTTCTGATATCTAGGTATAATGGTCCTGCTATGAAACCTTTCCATATGTCATCGCACCTTTTTACAGCTTGTACCTGGGTGTTTATGTTTTTTGCCTTGATCACCATCCATTGATTTATATAATCATGTATACTACTTGATCTGCCAGTGCTTGTTTGCTGGCTGTCTCCAAGTTCTATTATTTTGCTCAGGAAGACACTCCTTTGTTGTTTCTAACACGCTGCACTGGAATCAGATTCCTGCGCACTTCAGGTCCTTTGATCAGCAACATCATTTCCGAAAAGGTTTGAGGACATGGCTCTTTGCTACTTAAACTTATGCTGCCTCTTTTCGTAGTTTCAGGCATATTAGCTCTAGGACATATAGCGCCAGGACATATTTTAAATTTGCAGAATTTACAAGTCATAACATCGTATGAAAATCAAAATCACGTCTAGACATATTGCTGTCTGGTAATAATAATTTAGCACTTGGGTCACTGAGCCCATATCATATAAACTAAGCAGGTTCCCAGCAATTTCTTTTTACTGTGGCAAGAACATTTTCACTGACACTTCTACTGATGAACTTGGATAGAACAACATTTGCATTAAATGACGAGGGCAAAAATGACAGGAGTTTTTACTTAGGCTTTGGTGGGCATTTAGGTGGCACAAAATGGCACCATGTGGTAAAAAGCATTGCACCGATTTACTTAATAAAGCGCTCTGAGGATGCAGAGCTAACTTGTGCTTTGCCGTAAGAGCAGAAACCCAACCCTTAGAAGGACTCCACCAACATTTTGTGCTAATGAATCGTTGCAAATGTCAGTCCAAAACTAATACAAATTGTACAGCGCTGGTAAAAATGTTCTTAACCCTGCTCCTTCATCTCATCTAAAGGAGATGAGAAGAACAATAACAGGTGACTTCTAAAGTTTTAGTCTGAGTTTGTTAAAACGAATGTAAATGATGTTTGTTCATTATTTGAAATGCTGAGTCTGACAGAAATTCCACCACAGTTCCCTTTTCCAATGCAGAAATACCTCCAGATTTACCTGGAGGAAATCATGACAGCAAGCACTGTCAAAGCCAATCGATGACAGCTCTAAAACACCGAGCTACATGCCTTGAAAATTGTTTTTTTATACACGTTCACGAAGACACATACAAATGCATTTAGTTGCAAATTTGTCATTTGATATTTTAACAACAAAAATCCAAGATGGCCGCTGGCAACATGCCACATGAGCACTCATGCACAGTGATGCCCTGCACATAGTGACGAATGTGTCATTAGTTATGCCTGTACATGCATTGTGACACCAGCGCACAACTTTTAACTTATTAATCTACTGTCATGGATACCCTTGTTAGATCTGTGAGCTTAGAGGGATATTTATAAGCCCCTAGTGCCACCTTGTGCCACATTAGCATCATTTTTTTCAAGCTAATGTGGCCCAACGAGGCCAAAATCCTAGAGGCATCACTTACAAAGTGGCACAATGTATGCACTGCCCCAGGTATAATGTATGCAAAGGGGGCATTCCCCCCTTCGGGGGGGGTGGAAAAAGGGCGAAAGAAAATCTAACAGATTTCCTTGTGTCATTTTGTACGGCACTTTTAACACCCTCTCAGAGCATGTGTTAAAAGGGGGTTTTCATTATTTAGAATGGGCCCTCTGTGCTCTACAGGAGCAGTGGCAATATTTTGGCCCTAGTACTGCAGAGTATATCAATAGCGTCATGAAAAATGAAAAAGTGTGCTATTGCCCCCTACCCTGCGCCATGGTGCACCATATTTTTAAATGCAGCGCACACATGGTGGCGTAGGGGGGCACTAAGGGGTGCGAGTGCAGCGCCACTTTCCATAAATCTGTCCCATAATATTTAAAAACTATAAAAACAGGTTCATGAAGCATAGGTAAGTTTGCCAATGGCCTGGCACTACTTTGCAGCTGCTTATTCGGAGCATGGCAGGTGGCCTGCATCAAGAAGGAGGGTGAGGGGGATGAGAAGAGAATGTAAAAGGAGGGGAGTCCTTAAAAAAGGGAAAGACTGGGTAGGGGACGCACACAGAGAACGAGAAGAGGGTGAGGAAAAGTTTTGGGGAAAACAGTGCTTATAAAGAAGAAAATTAATTTCCCTGAATGCAAGCAGGGTCTTCAGTGGAAGGATGAGATTCAAACAATCAGAACACTCTGAAGAAATGCTTTTGTGTGGGACATACACATGAATAGTGAAGAAAGCCATTGAATTCGGAGAAGGGAAAGGTGATAGACAACAAAGAAATCCAATCATGATCAAGGGGCCGAATCAAAGCCCACTATATGCAAAGTGGAAAAAATAGGTCTGGCCAACAGGCAGCTAAATCTGATTTTGCCCAAGACTCAAATAAGAAAAACAAATCAATAACATTTTTCATTAATTTAGGCCCTTTTTATAAGTGGCTTGGTTAATTTTTAAACCTTCATTAATGTCTATTACCACACATATCACAATTAGAAGCTTGGATGCTGAGGCTGCACTTCAGCTGTTTACCCCTACTAGTTGAATTTCGGCAGGTCAAATCTGCCAAAATATATTGGAGGCAAAATACCTGACAGTTCTAGGGACTAATGCACTTAAATCCACTTGTCCTTGTCACTATCCACATATATATGGGGATGTTAGTCCCCATTATGGGGGACAAACTCATAATTGAGAGTTATTTATTGGATCCCATAAATTCTGAGCCAGCACAGACAGATGTAACTGGATCCGATACATTTTGTCCAAAAGCACAGTGCCTCTTGTAGTGAGGACGTAAGAACAGTAATGTTTGCATTGTGCAACTATGCATATCTAAACTGGAAATGATTTGAATTTATGAAACTGTTATGAGTACTGTTGGACTTTTGGCCATACGCATGGTCATCCCTAGTCTTTTTGCCTCCTTCCTCCTGGTTTTTCTGACCTTTCGCTGTTGGCTCTAGGACTCTGAGCACTTTATCACTGCTGACCAGTGCTAAAGTGCAGGTGCTCTCCCATCTAAAGTTGGTATGATTGGCTTATACCTAATTGGCATATTTAATTTACCTATAAGTCCCTTGTACAGTGGTATCTCTATACCCAGGGACTGTAAATTAAGTACTACTAGTGAGCCTGCAGCGCTGCTTGCGCCACCCACTGAAGTAGACTTTCAAACCTGTCTCAGGCCTGCTGCGCAGTTTTCTGCCACAGGGACCTGGCATCTAAATTTACTTGCCAGGCCCAGAACTCCCCTTTTACTACATGTAAGTCACCCCTAAAGTACGCCCTAGCTAGCCCTATGGGCAGGGTGCCATGTATGTAGAAAGGCAGGACATGTGCCATATTGCATGGCCTGTCCTAGTAGTGACAAACAGCCTAACTTGGTGTCTCACTGCTGTGAGTGCTGCCTTCTCATAGGATTGCATTAGAAATGCCCTGCCTTATGTGTAAGGGGTATTGTCTGATTTATGAGGGGTAGCGTAGGCGTGTTTGGTATGGTTGTGATGGTGATAATAAATACTGCTTACTGGTGTGGGTGTATTTTTTTTTACTATCACAGAAATGCCACTTCTAGAAAGTGCGCATTTATCTGTGCTTATAATTCTGGTGTTTTGCAGCTTGACTCCAATCCACGTCTGGGCAGAGTGACAGTTGGGGCTTTGTGCATACTTTTCAGACAGCCTGTGCACAGGGAGGGTGGAGGAGTCACCAAGGTGCATCTGCATACTGAATAGTCTCCCTGGGCTGAGAGAAGGGAGAGGCAGGGCACACCTACACCTACACAATAGGGTCGTTAACCCCCCACTGATATTTGGAGCCTGTGCTGAAAGGAGAGAGGGGGCACTCCCAGAACCAGTTATAACTGGCTGGAACCTCCTCTCCCTATCATTGTAAAACACTGTAAAAATGGACCATAAGTACAGGGGAATTTTCCCCACAATTTGAACATTCTTGGAACTTGAAACTGGACACAGAACGCTGATGAATGGACTCACCAGGAAACCGCCATGGACTGCTGCTGCTGTGCTGACCTGTGACCTGCCTGGTCACTAGGAGGAACTGCCACCATCTGCACCCCTTGTGCTGGCCTGTAGCTGGGCCCACCAGCCCTGTGCTCCTTCTTGTTTAGTTGTTCCCAGGGGCAGGGTGCTGTGGCCCCTGACCCCTGCAACGATCTTTTACATCTTTGCCAGGAGGGAGCGCGAGGCGCCCCCCTCCCCCTTTAAAGGATTTCCCTGACTTGGGCCCCCCCTTGGAGAGGGCCGGTGGAGGCCCGGGGGGCCCCCAAGTGATCACGGGTCCCAGAAGGGGCCCGTCAAAAATTCAGAGAGGGTGCGTGCCGCCCCTCTCGGTCTGCCTTGTTGAGGGAGGCCCCTGTTTTTGCGCAGAGGAGCGCCGGGGGCCCCATTAGTTGTTTTAGGCACTGGAAGTGCCTCCCCATCAAGACAGATACTTTTAAATGGACCAATATGTTCCTAATCTAAAGTTCTTTCTACAGACTTTGCTATTATGATATATTGCCTACCTGTTCTATGATGCTTTTACATATGTGTGCACATGTTCCTTTTATGGGCTTGACTTGCTAATATGTTTCCCTAACTTGCCATAGGTTTTCTAATGTTCCTACTATGGGCGTTTTATGATATTCTTATGACAAGTGTTCTAATGTGATTACGTGTTTCCTGACTACTGCTTATGTTGCAGAATACTGAGTAACCTGTGTGTTATGTGGGACTACTGCTAGTTTGCAGAGTAACTAATGTGTAACGTTCTGACAACTGCTAAGGTAGCAGGATAGTACTATTATGTGATGTTGGTCTGATAATTACGTTGTGTACAATAGAGTATATTTTCATATAATCTGGTGTTGTGTTTCCTTTGTGGTGGGGATATTGCGTCACATGTATGTGTGTGTTGTGCAAACGCTTTACGCATTGCCTCCGGGTTAAGCCTGACTGCTCGTGCCAAGCTACCAAGGGGGTGAGCAGGGGTTATCTTGGACGTGTAACTCCCTTGCCCTGACTAGAGTGGGTAAGTTCTGCCTGGCTGAGGTGCATACCCTAGCCAACCAGAAACCCCATTTCTAACAAATACCAACAACTGTGAGGCAAATAAACTATAGCCAAACCATGTGTTTGAAAATTTGCAAGCATTTTTGTGACTCAGAGCATGCAAGTCTGACAGATGTTGAGAGAGGTGAACTGATAAACAGAGAGGCAGAAACAGATTCTTCTGCATTGAGAGGAAGCTGCGACTGGTTTATCTTTTCTCACCAAAATATATTAAGAGATGGATTGGCCTAAAAGGCATTGTGGCAGTACCTGAATTGCTGGTCTCAGAGATCAATGCATAGGCTTGTTTGTAGCTGATTCTAGGGCTGTTTAATGTCTGGTGGGCCAATTTTTTACATTGCCTGTAGCAAGCACAATTGAATATTGTTTCCCATACCTTGCAAAACACTTACAGAGCATATCTTCATATGTTTAAAATTGCCCTCATTTGCAAATGTGGGCCACCCTTTTTAGCTATGTGATTCGCTAATTGGGGTAATTTATAATTTGGTGCTGAGATTATTTTTCTGTTACAGTCCTACCATGAATAAAATTACTTGTCACAATCACTCTCATTATGACCTGCCCAGCAAGATGTCTTGTGCAATGCTTTAAAAATATATTGTGCCAACAGTCTAATATTTTCTCACACATAGGCGAGGCGCTTCAACAGAGGAAGAGGCAGTGACTCTGATGAATCTGATGAAAGAAGGGTAAGCAATAATTAGATACACTTTGGAGAAAAGGGCTCTTTGCTACAGTTGAGCATTACTCCTGCACATATAAGGCACTATATATCCCCACGAGGGGAGAACATTGGGCAAGAGAAGAGGAGCCAGGTAATATAGAGTGAGTTATAGAAATACATTGTGTCAAGGTGTGTGTAAGAAAGTTTGTGAATGTTTTCCTGGGCAAGTATTTGTTATGGTCTGCAACCTGTAAAATATGTTTAAGGTACCACACCTTACATTTAAAAACAAATTTGCTCTACTTGCTTGCATATTTTCACTATCTTAATTCTATGTAATGCTTAAGCAACTCAATAATATGTTTTTGTTATTTATTTAGGTATACAGGCCTAGGCAGCACTACTATTTTTCCAAACATACATATGCACGTCCACCAGTAAAGCAAGTAGTCAAGGTAAGCACATCTACTGCCAGGACACAATCTTGTTTCCACTATTCAAAATCTTTAAGCGTATCAGAAAAAATACTTGTATTTAATCATGTATGTTTCATAGTAATCAGAAGATGTGTGTAGGCTGCGTTGGGAATTGATGTCATGGACATGTAAAAGTCTCTGCACAGGCTTGTGGTTAACATTCAACTGAATTGCCAAAAAATCTGCAGAATATCAGTTTTGTTGGCAGGCAACGGTTTTGTGAGGCATCATGGGTAAGTTCAGTAACGCAAGTTCAATAATAATCAATGCACACTGGGGGGGGGATGCCAGCATTACAACACCCCCCACACAAAAAAAATAAAACAAAGAGAATAAAACTAAAAACATATCATGAAAAACAAAAATATATATATATATATGTATATACATATATATATATATCACTCCCCAAAATTTATCCCGGAGTGCGGCCGCTGCAACACAGCGGTCCTGGTCGGGCCCCGAGACGTCCAATATAAGAAAAACACACTCTCTGTGATTCAGGAGCACCAGGACGCCTCCATACACAA
This sequence comes from Pleurodeles waltl, assembly GCF_031143425.1. Classification (NCBI taxonomy): domain Eukaryota; kingdom Metazoa; phylum Chordata; class Amphibia; order Caudata; family Salamandridae; genus Pleurodeles; species Pleurodeles waltl. The sequence continues at coordinate 989,407,589 of NC_090436.1, read as the reverse complement.
AACGCTGATTTATTGACAGCAAAACAAAACAGCTCCCAAAACGTTTTGTTTTGCTGTCAATAAATCAGCATTTTTGGTATGGAGGCGTCCTGGTGCTCCTGAATCACAGAGGGTGTGTTTTTCATATATATATATATATATGAGAACATAAGAACCTTGAGAAAATAAGTACCTTACAGAGCATAAGCGAATGTGCAATTCAATACTTTACAAACTCATCAAATTTTCAAGATTTCTTAACTGCCCGTGTCCTAGTAAGCTCTGATGTGGCATTACAATCATTACTATTTTGGTTAGCAATAGTCTCAAGGCACCACTTATGTCCAGTAGAGTAACTTGCAGATTCACTTCCCATAGAGTCCCTTGAGTCCCTTGCAGTTTGTAGAACTTGTCCACTTTCCTTGGTCTCTCTGTTAAATTGTACCCATTGTGCCCAATCTAAACCCACATTAGCACTTTTCCTTTTAATAATGACACCTGTTTGTTCCTGCATGAGTTTCACCAACTTTCTTTTATTCCGCCAACCTCTGTTTTTCAGTAAAACTGACCCTTTACCAACTCAACATAACCTTGTAGGAGAGGAGAAGACAGACTCTCTTTTTTAACATAGTGGCTTTCTTGATCATACATAATCTCCAACCTTCAAAGACATATCACAACTGTGAAAATAATCAAAAGTCTGTGTCAATGTCTCTAGATTCTCAACTACACGTATGGTAACTTGCTGCTTCAAGGATGTGTCTCCATTGATCACCTTGACTTGATGTAATGTCAAGTTGATCCCTCAACCATTGAGGACATAAAGGTGAATGATCCTTTCTCCCTCTCAACAAGAGAAATGGTGTGACTCCAGTGGTGCAATGTGGTGTAGTATTGTATTCCCACACTTTTTGTGTTAGGAAAAGTTTCACGTCCATGCCTGCAGGTAAGGCAGGTTGTATGCCCTCTTTTACCACTTTGTTGCCCCTCTCCACTAAGCCATTAGATGAATAAAAAGCAACATGTAAATGTTTAACATCATGTTTTGTTAGAAAGTTATACATTTGTTCAGACTCGAAGTGGGAGCCACTGTCTGAGACTAAGGATTTGATGGAACTTCTATGGAGAACACCTGCTCCAAGACTTTGATTGCAGCTTTTGTAGAGGGTGAGCTTGAAAAAGAAACATAATCGACAAGGAGAATGGCTTATCTAATTTCTCCTGTAAGGTGACATAGGGTAGGAAAAATCAAGGCCTACCTTTTCGTAAGCTGCACCAGGGAAGGGAACATGACATAATGGTGTTCTGTTGAGCTTCAGATGTGTATCTGAAAGTAAGCATTCCGGGTATTTATCAATCAATTGTTTAACCTGAGCATCTAAGGCAGGCAACCAGTAATGCTGCTTGATACACTTGCAAGTCTTGGTCATGCTCAAATGCCCTTGATGTGCTTTGGAAATGATGAAATTGCATATTTTGACAGGAGGGGCATGCAGCTCTCCTCTTAAAACTAGACCATTGACCAATGAAAGCTTGCTTGCAACCTGAGCCCAGGTTTTTAAATCACCTTGTAAACATCTAACCTCAGATCAACCTTTTATTATGTATTCTCTAACTTGTACGAGAGTTTCAACTTGGTGACATGCATGCAGGTAATCACTCACACTAAGTGCAGAGTCTCATTCTTGCATGGTATTACCTAAAGCAACACATTCAATATCATCAAAATCCAGACCATCATCCGTATCTGGCACGGGCATTCGAAACAGACAATCTACTCAGAAGTTTTTACCACCTGCCACATGACTGATATCAAAGGTATATTCATGCAATTTTGACACCAACCTACTTAGTCTTGCAGAAACTCTGTTATGGATGCCTCCTTTAAAAATATAAAGCAAGGGTTTGTTGTCTGTCTGTAACTCAAACTTTTGCACCAGACATACATTTTAAAGTTCTGAACTGCCCAGATGCATGCAAGGGCCTCACTTTTGATCATACTATACTGTTTTTCAAAATTCCTGAAAGCGAGTGCAACAGTTTGTTCTTTACCCACCTCTTTTTGACTTAAAACAGACCACAGAGACTGGCATCCACCGTAATCACAGAAGTGCAATCTTCTCGAAATATACAAACAGCTGGTGCTTCAACAATTAAATCCTTTACCTTGTCAAAAGCGCCCTGCATCACCTCAGAGCAATAGAACTTCAGACCTTTCATTAGACAAGATCTTAGAGGTTCTACTGCTACTGCATACCCAGCTACAAATCAAGCATTGTACTCAGCAAGGCCTAACAAGGAATGTAAAGCATCACGATCAACAAGGAAACTTGCTTCCTTTATGGCCTTAATCAATGAGAAGTTCAGTTTGATCCCTGCCTCAGATACATTATGTCCTAGATAATCTAATTTGTTGGTTTCAAATTTGTATTTATCTCTCCTGACAGTCATGCCTCTATCTCTTAAAATAAAATAGATAATACCTTTGCAAGTGTGAGATTGTGTTCTTCCAAGGACTCTGCAAATACCAAATGTTAACTTGGTAGGCGTGTACCCCTTTGAGGTCGGCAAAATGAATGTCCATCAATTTGTGGAAGCTGACATCAACCCAAACAGTAGCCTCAGGTATCTGTAACGACCGAAAGGTGTGCCAAAAGTCACCAGCACTTCAGATTCCTTATCAAATGCAATCTGATGGAAGGCCGACCTCAAATCAATGATAGAAAACCATTTTGCCTTACCTAAGTTGGCTAAGAGTTCCTGTATTTTGGCCAAGGGATGGCAAACTGCTAGAATGCTGGCATTTAAAGTGTGCAAATCTGCACACAAGCTGATTTCTCTGGATTTCTTATGTGCAACAACTATCTGGCCACCCATTGAGATGACTCAATAGGTTCTATGATTCTTTGTGCACCTACGTCCTTGAGAGCATTCTCAAGTTCTTCCCTGACACTCAACGGGACTTGTCATACTTTGTGAACAAATGTTTGAGCTTGTGCTTTTAACTTATTGTGATGGACAAAACCTTCGATAGTCCCTACTTGTTCCTGGGACACTTCCTTGTATTTGAATAGAATGGCCTCAACCAGTTCCTCAAAACCACACACCAGGTTCACCGGCATTACTCCAACAACTACAAGAGCTCGAGACCCAGGTATGAGGTATAATCCCATTCTTGCTAGATCTTACCATCCAATGACATATTTACCACTAATGGCAACACAAACTTTGATGTTTGTCTCCTTTCCCATACATTGCACATTGGCTCCAAATGTACCAACATGTCTATGTCCTTTCCGAAGGCTTTTGAGCAAATTTCAGGTGGAGCCAGTGATTTGTTATTAACCCATCTGTCATAGAAAGTAGTGTCAAAGAGAATGGTGGTCAGAGAGCCAGAATCTGCCATAACCTGTAATGAAATGTTATCAATCAAAGCATCACCAGTGGAACCTTTCACCTTTGTGCTAACCGTATTACATTCAGTGGTTACAACTCTGTTATCTATAGACTCAAAACGAGAATTGACCTCCAGATCTACATTGCTAATGCGAACAGGAGTTTTACTGCTCCTGCACACAATTTGAAAATGTCCTGACGTTTTGCAAACAAGACAGCATTTGCCTACTGCTTGGCACCCTGAAACATTGCTCAAATGAGTCTTGGAACCACATCTGGAGCAATTTGCTAGAGTTTTCCTCAAGTTGCCTTTCTGTGCCTGATACTTTCTATTGGTGTTTAGCACACAGAGTCAATTTCTTGTATCGCTGATACCGCAGTACCGTAGATGCTGTGACTATATTAACTGTGGCTCCTGGATTTAAAACTTATGATGAAATTAAAGATCTCTTTATGATTTTATCCAAGTCTAAGAGTTCAATAAGAGTAGGGTTGCAACAGCTGAGTAATCGTTCTTGATTATTTTTTTAAACACAATTGAAAACAAATTGATCATGAATGTCCAGGTCTATATTTGGACCAAACTCGCTGATGACAGCCAAAATTCTGAGAGCAGAAACATAATTTTGTTTGTGTTAAAAAAATTATGTGTCTCAAGCATGACATTGGGTTTCTGTGCAAATTGTTAATGTAACCTTTCGACTGCTTCTACATATATATTCAAGTGGTCATCTCCTGTCTGACTGCAAGGTGCTGAAATGGGTGGAAGATTGTCAAATATTTGTTGAGCATTTTTACCCAAACTACCAAATTAAAATGCAAACTTTCTCTCCAGGGTTTAAATGCCTGTAACTAAGTGGTTTTCAAATAAGTGAAACCAAGGAGCCTACTTCATGACCAGTTTACCAGATTGCACTAAGAAAGAAGGAGGCTGTGTAGTTTGTTGTGCTATAGTCATGATTTACAATTAAAATTGCTGATAGTAGGATGCTGATCATAGATAGAGAAATATCAGAGTGCAGATTGCATCAAACAATAAATCGATGTTTAGAAATACGAATGGTATCAATAGTTTATCCTCTATTGTTATTTTGACTGACCTTGACCAGCAAGTGTAGAAGAAATTGTAATGTCCAAAGATAATAAAGTTTGAAGTAGATCATCAGTTTGTTCCACTGACTTGTAACCATAACTGTTTACAATCAGCAGTGATCTCAGTGTGAATGATAAGAAATATTGATAATCACAACCTAATCCAAGATGGCTGCTATGTGTGATATCACACCCTATGGCGTACTGAAACAAGCTCAACTTGTATAGAAGAATGAAGTGGAAGTGATGTATCCTTGCAACACAGTGCAGAGTCATCACAGCAAGCAGGCATGTTGTATCCTGGCAACAATGACATAATGAGCCCCTGTTTGCAGCGTGAGGAGAGCAACAGTCGCTAAGCCAGGGATGCGCAGGGGCTCAAAGATTGTTTGACAATATGCCCCAAATTCTCAGAAAACCACTAAAGATCTGCTGACAAGCTACTGGGAACACCCGAGGGTGACAATGCCGCCCAATCCCAAAGTATGGCGGGCTACTAGATCAGCAAAGGACAAAGTTCCTAAAGTGCCAAGGTGTTGGTGGGTGGTGAGAAAAGGTACAATTCATCACCAATTTGTAGTAGTGAGCAGCATATATGAGGCATGTAGAAGAACAGGCTTTAATAGAGTCGAAGACCGCCCATGACCAGCAGCCACTGGCCGGCTCCGATTCTTCCAACAACAGACTCAGTCAGTTGAGATCCTCGCCTGCCATTCGATTCATCTGCACATGCAAATCTAATAATGCAAGTTCATTAATATTAGACTTGGCATCCTTGGCGTGGTCTGCCCTAACTTTTTGACTCTGCTTCCCAGCTTGTTAATTTGTACAGTACACTGTTTTTGCTGTTTTTGATACTCTAGGCAATTTACCACTGCTAACCAGTGCTAAAGTGCAAGTGTTCCTATGTAAAACGTATGTGTAATTGGCTTAACCATGATTGGCATATTTGATTTACTAGTAAGTCCCTAGTAAAGTGCGCTAGAGGTGCCCAGAGCCTGTACATCAAATGCTGGTAGTGGGCCCACAGCACTGGTTGTTCCACCCACATAAATAGGCCTGTAATGATGGCTCAGACCTGACACTGCAATGTTGGTGTGTGCAGTTTTTAACTGCCAATTCGACTTCGCAAATGTACCAACTTACCAGGCCTAAGCTTTCCCTTTTCCTACATGTAAGGCAACCCTAAGGTAGTCCCTAGGTAGCGCCATGGGCAGGGTGCAGTGTATGTTTAAGGTAGGACATATACTAATGTGTTCTATATGTCCTAACAGTGAAATACTGCCAAATTAGGCTTTCACTGTGCAAGGCCTATCTCTCTCATAGGTTAACATGGGGACTGCCTTTAAATATTATTAAAGTGAGATTCCCTTTGGGAGTAGATTGAAATATGGGGATTGGGGTCACCAAACACACAATTTAAAAATACATCTTTTGGTAAGGGTTGTTTTTAGATTGTGCATTTGAAAATGGCACTTTAAAAAGTAGACACTTTCTTGCTTAAACCATTCTGTGACTTTGCCTGTTTGTGGATTTCCTGTCTGGCAGTGGCGTAGCGTGGGTTGTCAGCACCCGGGGCAAGGCAAGTAATTTGCGCCCCCTAAGAGCTGCGAGTGCGGGGCAAGGCAAGTAATTTGCGCCCCCCCAGATGTTGCGCCCGGTGCGGCAGGCCCCCCCTGCACCCTCCACGCTACGCCACTGCTGTCTGGGTCAGTTAGACAGTTGGGCTGTTGGCACCTCTCCTCTAGACAGCAACACAAAGTGAGCTGGGGTGTAGCCTGCATATCCTGATGAGCCATCTGTGCTCGGAGGGAGGAGAGGAGTAGTCACTCACAATTGAAAGTGCTGTGCCTGTCCTCACACAATGCAGTCTCCAATCCCCTGGTGTGTCTATGGGGCCTGGCCTGGGCAAGGCAGGATCTTACAAATAAGAGAGACTTTCCTTTGAAGTTTGCCTGCTTCAAAGGTAGAAAGGGGTATAAATAATGAACCCAAAACCCCTGAAAATTAGATCACTTCTGGATTCAAGAGGAACATCTGCCAAGGTGAAGAGCTGAAGAGCTGAGGAGAAGTGTTGCCCCTGCCTGTGACTGTGCTTTGTTGGGCGTTCCTGCAGTTGCTGCTTCTGCCTGTGAAACGGGACAAAGACTGGACTTTGTTGTGCATTCCTGCTTGAGAAGAATCTCCAAGGGCTTGAACTGAGCTTGCCTCCTGTTGTTGAAGTCTCAGGGCCATCAAAGACTTCCCCTGCCAGCACCTGGACTCCCTGCTGAGACTCCTGACCTGCCAAGTGGTGCCCTATCCAGTCCCTGTGCGCTTGAAAGGTAGAGTTGGCAGACAAGAACTGAAAATCTACACAGAACGCCATTCGGGGAAATTTTTGACGCTCCACCTGCATTTTGGCTGGGAGATTGACGCATCGCAGCTGGAGAAACAATGCACAAAACACGCTTATGGAGGTTGATAACGACACAATCCCCACTCAGCGTGGTTTTCTGATACTGTGCGACCGGATTTTGCATGCATCGTCACTGGGCGTCAAAGTGAACCCAACCCTGCATGTATCCGAGGTGCCCCATCCAGAAATCGACACATCGCTCTTTTGCGGGGAGAAAAACTACGCATTGCCGACCCGACCGGAGAAGGAAACGACGCACGGCTTCACTTGCGAGTAAGGGATTGTAGGAAAGTACCATCTTGCCTGGCATGTTACCCCCATCTTTCACTGTATATATGTTGTTTTAGTTGTATGTGTCACTGGGACCCTGGTAACCCAGGGCCCCAGTGCTCATAAGTGTGCCTGAATGTGTTACCTGTGTAGTGACTAACTGTCTCACTGAGGCTCTGCTAATCAGAACCTCAGTGGTTATGCTCTCTCATTTCTTTCCAAATTGTCACTGACAGGCTAGTGACCATTTTTACCAATTTACATTGGCTTACTGGAACACCCTTATAATTCCCTAGTATATGGTACTGAGGTACCCAGGGTATTGGGGTTCCAGGAGATCCCTATGGGCTGCAGCATTTCTTTTGCCACCCATAGGGAGCTCTGACAATTCTTACACAGGCCTGCCACTGCAGCCTGAGTGAAATAACGTCCACGTTATTTCACAGCCATTTTACACTGCACTTAAGTAACTTATAAGTCACCTATATGTCTAACCTTTACCTGGTAAAGGTTAGGTGCAAAGTTACTTAGTGTGAGGGCACCCTGGCACTAGCCAAGGTGCCCCCACATTGTTCAGAGCCAATTCACTGAACTTTGTGAGTGCGGGGACACCATTACACGCGTGCACTACATATAGGTCACTACCTATATGTAGCTTCACCATGGTAACTCCGAATATGGCAATGTAACATGTCTACGATCATGGAATTGCCCCCTCTATGCCATCCTGGCATTGTTGGTACAATTCCATGATCCCAGTGGTCTGTAGCACAGACCCTGGTACTGCCAGACTGCCCTTCCTGGGGTTTCTCTGCAGCTGCTGCTGCTGCCAACCCCTCAGACAGGCAGCTGCCCTCCTGGGGTCCAGCCAGGCCTGGCCCAGGATGGCAGAACAAAGAACTTCCTCTGAGAGAGGGTGTGACACCCTCTCCCTTTGGAAAATGGTGTGAAGGCAGGGGAGGAGTAGCCTCCCCCAGCCTCTGGAAATGCTTTGTTGGGCACAGATGTGCCCAATTCTGCATAAGCCAGTCTACACCGGTTCAGGGACCCCTTAGCCCCTGCTCTGGCGCGAAACTGGACAAAGGAAAGGGGAGTGACCACTCCCCTGACCTGCACCTCCCCTGGGAGGTGTCCAGAGCTCCTCCAGTGTGCTCCAGACCTCTGCCATCTTGGAAACAGAGGTGCTGCTGGCACACTGGACTGCTCTGAGTGGCCAGTGCCACCAGGTGACGTCAGAGACTCCTTGTGATAGGCTCCTTCAGGTGTTAGTAGCCTTTCCTCTCTCCTAGGTAGCCAAACCCTCTTTTCTGGCTATTTAGGGTCTCTGTCTCTGGGGAAACTTTAGATAACGAATGCATGAGCTCAGCCGAGTTCCTCTGCATCTCCCTCTTCACCTTCTGATAAGGAATCGACCGCTGACCGCGCTGGAAGCCTGCAAACCTACAACATAGTAGCAAAGACGACTACTGCAACTCTGTAACGCTGATCCTGCCGCCTTCTCGACTGTTTTCCTGCTTGTGCATGCTGTGGGGGTAGTCTGCCTCCTCTCTGCACCAGAAGCTCCGAAGAAATCTCCCGTGGGTCGACGGAATCTTCCCCCTGCAACCGCAGGCACCAAAAAGCTGCATTACCGGTCCCTTGGGTCTCCTCTCAGCACGACGAGCGAGGTCCCTCGAATCCAGCGACACCGTCCAAGTGACTCCCACAGTCCAGTGACTCTTCAGCCCAAGTTTGGTGGAGGTAAGTCCTTGCCTCACCTCGCTGGGCTGCATTGCTGGCAACCGCGACTTTGCAAGCTACTCCGGCCCCTGTGCACTTCCGGCGGAAATCCTTCGTGCACAGCCAACCCTGGGTCCACGGCACTCTAACCTGCATTGCACGACTTTCTAAGTTGGTCTCCGGCGACGTGGGACTCCTTTGTGCAACTTCGGCGAGCACCGTTTCACGCATCCTCGTAGTGCCTGTTTCTGGCACTTTTCCGGGTGCTACCTACTTCAGTGAGGGCTCCTTGTCTTGCTCGACGTCCCCTCTCTCTGCAGGTCCAATTTGCGACCTCCTGGTCCCTCCTGGGCCCCAGCAGCGTCCAAAAACGCCAAACGCACGATTTGCGTGTAGCAAGGCTTGTTGGCGTCCATCCGGCGGGAAAACACTTCTGCACGACTCTCCAAGGCGTGGGGGATCTATCCTCCAAAGGGGAAGTCTCTAGCCCTTGTTGTTCCTGCAGTATTCACAGTTCTTCAGCTTAGTAAGAGCTTCTTTGCACCAACCGCTGGCATTTCTTGGGCATCTGCCCATCTCCGAGCTGCTTGTGACTTTTGGACTTGGTCCCCTTGTTCCACAGGTACCCTCAGACAGGAATCCATTGTTGTTGCATTGCTGATTTGTGTTTTCCTTGCATTTTCCCTCTAACACGACTATTTTGTCCTTAGGGGAACTTTGGTGCACTTTGCACTCACTTTTAAGGGTCTTAGGGAGGGTTATTTTGCTAACTCTCACTATTTTCTAATAGTCCCAGCGACCCTCTACAAGGTCACATAGGTTTGGGGTCCATTCGTGGTTCGCATTCCACTTCTGGAGTATATGGTTTGTGTTGCCCCTATCCCTATGTTTCCCCATTGCATCCTATTGTAACTATACATTGTTTGCACTGTTTTCTAAGACTATACTGCATATTTTTGCTATTGTGTATATATATCTTGTGTATATTTCCTATCCTCTCACTGAGGGTACACTCTAAGATACTTTGGCATATTGTCATAAAAATAAAGTACCTTTATTTTTAGTATAACTGTGTATTGTGTTTTCTTATGATATTGTGCAGATGACACTAAGTGGTACTGTAGTAGCTTCACACGTCTCCTAGTTCAGCCTAAGCTGCTCTGCTAAGCTACCATTATCTATCAGCCTAAGCTGCTAGACACCCTATACACTAATAAGGGATAACTGGGCCTGGTGCAAGGTGCAAGTACCCCTTGGTACTCACTACAAGCCAGTCCAGCCTCCTACATTGGTTGTGCAGCGGTGGGATAAGTGCTTGAGACTACTTACCACTCTTGTCATTGTACTTTTCATAAGAGAAAAATATACAAAACAAGGTCAGTGTATATACACATAGCCAAAAAGTTTTGCATTTCCTCTTTTCACTCTTTTCTAAGTGCTGAAAAGTACTCCTAAACTTTCAAAAAGTTCTTAAAAGTTTAAAAAGTTTTTTTCTGTCTTTCCAAAAAGTTCTGAAAACTTTTTTCTCTTTTTCTATCACTTTAACTCTCTCTAAAAAATGTCTGGCACAGGAAAAAAATTTGAACTGTCCAAACTTGCATATGATCACCTTAGCTGGAAAGGAGCAAGGAGTCTCTGCATAGAGAGAGGTTTGAGTGTAGGGAAGAATCCTTCCTTAGAACTGTTAATTAATATGCTTAGAGTACAGGATAAGGCCATAAGTGCCCAATCTGTAGAAAAAGTAGCTAATGGTTCTCAATCTGATCCAGGGACTCCCCCAGGAAAAGGTTCAGGAAAGAAACTTCTCAGCCTGCCCATTACTAGACAGTCTAGCATAGTTGGTACAGAGGTTGAATCACATCATACTGATGATGTGCTCTCACATTATGCTGGTAGCCAAGCTGTTAGGGTGCCCTTTGTAAGGGACAGGTCTCCTTCTGTTCATTCCCATCATACCTCTGTATCTAGAAATGTCCCTCCCACCCACCCTGATGACAGATTGTTAGAAAGGGAGCTCAATAGATTGAGAGTGGAGCAAACCAGACTGAAGCTCAAGAAGCAACAGCTGGATTTGGATAGACAGTCTTTAGAAATAGAGAGGGAAAGACAGAAGATGGGTTTAGATACCCATGGTGGCAGCAGCAGTATTCCCCATAGTCATCCTGCAAAAGAGCATGATTCCAGGAATCTGCACAAGATAGTTCCCCCTTATAAGGAGGGGGATGACATTAACAAGTGGTTTGCTGCACTTGAGAGGGCCTGTGCTGTACAGGATGTCCCTCAAAAGCAGTGGGCTGCTATCCTATGGCTATCATTTACTGGAAAAGGTAGGGATAGGCTCCTTACTGTAAAAGAAAATGATGCTAACAATTTCCAAGTTCTTAAGAATGCACTCCTGGATGGTTATGGCTTAACCACTGAACAGTACAGGATAAAGTTCAGAGATACCAAAAAGGAGTCTTCACAAGACTGGGTTGATTTCATTGACCAGGCAGTGAAGGCCTTGGAGGGGTGGTTACATGGCAGTAAAGTTACTGATTATGACAGCCTGTATAACTTGATCCTGAGAGAGCATATTCTTAATAATTGTGTGTCTGATTTGTTGCACCAGTACTTGGTGGACTCTGATCTGACCTCTCCCCAAGAATTGGGAAAGAAGGCAGACAAATGGGTCAGAACAAGAGTGAACAGAAAAGTTCATACAGGGGGTGACAAAGATGGCAACAAAAAGAAGGATGGTAAGTCTTCTGACAAGGGTGGGGACAAATCTAAAAATGAGTCTTCATCAGGCCCACAAAAACACTCTGGTGGGGGTGGTGGGTCCAAATCCTCCTTTAATCAGAACAAGGAAAAGAAACCATGGTGCTATTTATGTAAAATAAAAGGCCATTGGACAACAGATCCCAGTTGTCCAAAGAAAGGCAGCACAGCTCCTACCACTACAACCCCTAATGCTACACCTAGTGTCCCTACTAATAGCAGTGGTGGTGGGAGCAAACCTACTAATAGCCAATCCAAGGGAGTAGCTGGGCTCACTTTTGGTAATTTAGTTGGGGTTGGTCTGATTAGGGAGACCACAGAGGCTACTTTAGTCTCTGAAGGGGCTATTGACTTAGCCACTTTGGTTGCTTGCCCCCATAACTTGGAGAAGTACAAGCAACTAACCCTAATAAATGGTGTTGAGGTCCAGGCCTACAGGGACACAGGTGCCAGTGTCACAATGGTGATTGAGAAACTGGTGCACCCTGAACAACACATACTTGGACACTAGTACCAAGTAACCGATGCTCACAACATAACACAAAGCCACCCCATGGCTGTTGTAAATCTCAAATGGGGGGGGGGTAACTGGTCCAAAGAAAGTTGTGGTAGCTTCAGATTTACCTGTAGACTGTCTATTAGGGAATGATTTGGAGACATCAGCTTGGTCAGATGTGGAGTTGGAGGCCCATGCAGCAATGCTGGGCATTCCAGGGCATATTTTTGCTTTGACAAGGGCTCAGGCCAAAAAGCAAAAAGGACAGGGAAGCTTGGATCCTGGAACAATGGACCAAGTGCTCCCTAAAGCTAGGGCTAGTAGAAGCAAACCACTTCCTACTATCCCTCCCTCTACAGTGGATTCAACTTCTGAGGAAGAAGAATTCCCTCCCTGTGCAGAACCTACACCAGAGGAGCTGGAAGCAGACACTGCTGAGCTTTTGGGTGAAGGGGGGCCTGCCAGGGAGGAGCTGAGTGTGGCACAGCAAACCTGTCCCACATTAGAGGGTCTCAGACAGCAAGCTGTCAAACAGGCTAATGGGGATGTCAGTGACTCTCACAGAGTTTACTGGGAGGACAACCTCTTGTACACTGAGCATAGGGATCCTAAACCTGGAGCTGCCAGGAGATTAGTGATTCCTCAGGAGTACAGAAAGTTCCTCCTAACACTGGCACATGACATTCCCTTAGCTGGGCACCTGGGTCAAATGAAAACTTGGGACAGATTGGTACCATTGTTTCATTGGCCTAGGATGTCTGAGGACACAAAAGAATTTTGTAAGTCCTGTGAAACCTGTCAAGCCAGTGGCAAGACAGGTGGCACTCCAAAGGCACCCCTTATCCCACTGCCTGTGGTTGGGGTTCCCTTTGAAAGGGTAGGGGTTGACATAGTTGGCCCCCTTGACCCTCCTACTGCTTCAGGCAATAGGTTTATCTTGGTGGTAGTGGACCATGCCACAAGATATCCTGAAGCTATTCCTTTAAGGACCACTACAGCTCCTGCAGTGGCAAAGGCCCTCCTGGGAATATTTTCCAGGGTGGGCTTCCCAAAGGAAGTAGTATCAGACAGAGGAAGCAATTTCATGTCTGCATATTTAAAGGCCATGTGGAAGGAGTGTGGTGTAACGTACAAGTTCACAACACCCTATCATCCACAAACAAATGGACTGGTGGAGAGATTTAATAAAACTCTCAAAGGCATGATTATGGGACTCCCTGAAAAACTCCGCAGGAGATGGGATATCCTTCTACCATGCCTCCTTTTTGCCTACAGGGAGGTACCCCAGAAAGGAGTGGGCTTCAGCCCCTTTGAACTTCTTTTTGGACACCCTGTTAGGGGTCCACTCACACTTGTAAAGGAGGGTTGGGAACAACCTTTAAAAGCTCCTAAGCAGGATATTGTGGATTATGTACTTGGCCTCAGATCAAGGATGGCTGAGTACATGAAAAAGGCCAGTAAAAACCTTCAGGCCAGCCAAGAGCTCCAGAAGCAATGGCATGATCAGAAGGCTGTTTTGGTTCAGTACCAACCAGGGCAGAAAGTGTGGGTCTTGGAGCCTGTGGCCCCAAGAGCACTCCAAAATAAATGGATTGGACCCCACACAATTGTTGAAAAGAAGGGTGAAGTCACCTACTTGGTTGACTTAGGCACTGCCAGGAGTCCCCTTAGGGTGCTCCATGTCAACCGCCTGAAACCCTACTATGACAGGGCTGATCTCACCCTGCTCATGGCAACAGATGAGGGACAGGAAGAAGACAGTGATCCTCTACCTGATCTCTTCTCTTCCACAGAACAAGATGCTCTTGTGGAAGGTGTAGTTTTGGCTGATTGTCTTACTGCTGAGCAGAAAGATAATTGCATAAATCTCCTAGGACAATTTTCAGAACTCTTCTCCATTGTGCCAGGCACCACTTCTTGGTGTGAGCACACTATAGATACTGGAGACAGTTTACCTGTCAAAAGTAAGATCTATAGGCAGCCTGACCATGTCAGGGACTGCATAAAGCAAGAAGTTCAGAAAATGTTGGAACTAGGAGTGGTTGAGCACTCTGACAGTCCATGGGCTTCTCCTGTGGTACTGGTACCAAAACCCAATTCTAAAGATGGAAAGAAGGAAATGAGGTTTTGTGTAGACTATAGAGGTCTCAACTTGGTAACCAAAACTGATGCTCACCCTATACCCAGGGCAGATGAGCTAATAGATACACTGGCATCTGCCAAGTATCTAAGCACTTTTGATTTGACTGCAGGGTATTGGCAGATCAAATTGTCAGAAGATGCTAAACCTAAGACTGCATTTTCTACCATTGGAGGACATTACCAGTTTACTGTAATGCCTTTTGGTTTGAAAAATGCACCTGCCACTTTTCAGAGGTTGGTGAACACAGTCCTGCAAGGGCTGGAAGCTTTCAGTGCAGCATATTTGGATGATATAGCTGTCTTTAGCTCCAGCTGGGATGATCACCTGGTCCACCTTTGGAAAGTTTTGGAGGCTCTGCAAAAGGCAGGCCTCACTATCAAGGCTTCAAAGTGCCAGATAGGGCAGGGTAAGGTGGTTTATCTGGGACACCTTGTTGGTGGGGAACAGATTGCACTACTTCAGGGGAAAATCCAAACTATTATTGATTGGGTTCCCCCTACCACTCAGACTCAGGTGAGAGCCTTCCTAGGCCTCACTGGGTATTACAGGAGGTTCATTTAGAACTATGGCTCCATTGCAGCCCCTCTTAATGACCTCACATCCAAGAAAATGCCTAAAAAGGTATTATGGACAGCAAACTGTCAGAAAGCTTTTGAGGAGCTGAAGCAGGCCATGTGCTCTGCACCTGTCCTGAAAAGCCCTTGTTACTCTAAAAAATTCTATGTCCAAACTGATGCATCTGAATTAGGAGTAGGGGCAGTCCTATCACAACTTAATTCTGAGGGCCAGGATCAACCTGTTGCTTTTATTAGTAGAAGGTTGACCCCTAGAGAAAAGCGTTGGTCTGCCATTGAGAGGGAGGCCTTTGCTGTGGTCTGGGCTCTGAAGAAGTTGAGGCCATACCTGTTTGGCACTCACTTCATTGTTCAGACAGACCACAAACCTCTACTTTGGCTAAAACAAATGAAAGGTGAAAATCCTAAATTGTTGAGGTGGTCCATATCCCTACAGGGAATGGACTATACAGTGGAACATAGACCTGGGAGTAGCCACTCCAATGCAGATGGACTCTCCAGATATTTCCACTTAGACAATGAAGACTCATCAGGTAATGGCTAGTCTTATTGTCCTTCGTTTGGGGGGGGGTTGTGTAGGAAAGTACCATCTTGCCTGGCATGTTACCCCCATCTTTCACTGTATATATGTTGTTTTAGTTGTATGTGTCACTGGGACCCTGGTAACCCAGGGCCCCAGTGCTCATAAGTGTGCCTGAATGTGTTACCTGTGTAGTGACTAACTGTCTCACTGAGGCTCTGCTAATCAGAACCTCAGTGGTTATGCTCTCTCATTTCTTTCCAAATTGTCACTGACAGGCTAGTGACCATTTTTACCAATTTACATTGGCTTACTGGAACACCCTTATAATTCCCTAGTATATGGTACTGAGGTACCCAGGGTATTGGGGTTCCAGGAGATCCCTATGGGCTGCAGCATTTCTTTTGCCACCCATAGGGAGCTCTGACAATTCTTACACAGGCCTGCCACTGCAGCCTGAGTGAAATAACGTCCACGTTATTTCACAGCCATTTTACACTGCACTTAAGTAACTTATAAGTCACCTATATGTCTAACCTTTACCTGGTAAAGGTTAGGTGCAAAGTTACTTAGTGTGAGGGCACCCTGGCACTAGCCAAGGTGCCCCCACATTGTTCAGAGCCAATTCACTGAACTTTGTGAGTGCGGGGACACCATTACACGCGTGCACTACATATAGGTCACTACCTATATGTAGCTTCACCATGGTAACTCCGAATATGGCCATGTAACATGTCTACGATCATGGAATTGCCCCCTCTATGCCATCCTGGCATTGTTGGTACAATTCCATGATCCCAGTGGTCTGTAGCACAGACCCTGGTACTGCCAGACTGCCCTTCCTGGGGTTTCTCTGCAGCTGCTGCTGCTGCCAACCCCTCAGACAGGCAGCTGCCCTCCTGGGGTCCAGCCAGGCCTGGCCCAGGATGGCAGAACAAAGAACTTCCTCTGAGAGAGGGTGTGACACCCTCTCCCTTTGGAAAATGGTGTGAAGGCAGGGGAGGAGTAGCCTCCCCCAGCCTCTGGAAATGCTTTGTTGGGCACAGATGTGCCCAATTCTGCATAAGCCAGTCTACACCGGTTCAGGGACCCCTTAGCCCCTGCTCTGGCGCGAAACTGGACAAAGGAAAGGGGAGTGACCACTCCCCTGACCTGCACCTCCCCTGGGAGGTGTCCAGAGCTCCTCCAGTGTGCTCCAGACCTCTGCCATCTTGGAAACAGAGGTGCTGCTGGCACACTGGACTGCTCTGAGTGGCCAGTGCCACCAGGTGACGTCAGAGACTCCTTGTGATAGGCTCCTTCAGGTGTTAGTAGCCTTTCCTCTCTCCTAGGTAGCCAAACCCTCTTTTCTGGCTATTTAGGGTCTCTGTCTCTGGGGAAACTTTAGATAACGAATGCATGAGCTCAGCCGAGTTCCTCTGCATCTCCCTCTTCACCTTCTGATAAGGAATCGACCGCTGACCGCGCTGGAAGCCTGCAAACCTGCAACATAGTAGCAAAGACGACTACTGCAACTCTGTAACGCTGATCCTGCCGCCTTCTCGACTGTTTTCCTGCTTGTGCATGCTGTGGGGGTAGTCTGCCTCCTCTCTGCACCAGAAGCTCCGAAGAAATCTCCCGTGGGTCGACGGAATCTTCCCCCTGCAACCGCAGGCACCAAAAAGCTGCATTACCGGTCCCTTGGGTCTCCTCTCAGCACGACGAGCGAGGTCCCTCGAATCCAGCGACACCGTCCAAGTGACCCCCACAGTCCAGTGACTCTTCAGCCCAAGTTTGGTGGAGGTAAGTCCTTGCCTCACCTCGCTGGGCTGCATTGCTGGGAACCCCGACTTTGCAAGCTACTCCGGCCCCTGTGCACTTCCGGCGGAAATCCTTCGTGCACAGCCAAGCCTGGGTCCACGGCACTCTAACCTGCATTGCACGACTTTCTAAGTTGGTCTCCGGCGACGTGGGACTCCTTTGTGCAACTTCGGCGAGCACCGTTTCACGCATCCTCGTAGTGCCTGTTTCTGGCACTTTTCCGGGTGCTACCTGCTTCAGTGAGGGCTCCTTGTCTTGCTCGACGTCTCCTCTCTCTGCAGGTCCAATTTGCGACCTCCTGGTCCCTCCTGGGCCCCAGCAGCGTCCAAAAACGCCAAACGCATGATTTGCGTGTAGCAAGGCTTGTTGGCGTCCATCCGGCGGCAGAACACTTCTGCACGACTCTCCAAGGCGTGGGGGATCCATCCTCCAAAGGAGAAGTCTCTAGCCCTTGTCGTTCCTGCAGTATTCACAGTTCTTCAGCTTAGTAAGAGCTGCTTTGCACCAACCGCTGGCATTTCTTGGGCATCTGCCCATCTCCGAGCTGCTTGTGACTTTTGGACTTGGTCCCCTTGTTCCACAGGTACCCTCAGACAGGAATCCATCGTTGTTGCATTGCTGATTTGTGTTTTCCTTGCATTTTCCCTCTAACACGACTATTTTGTCCTTAGGGGAACTTTGGTGCACTTTGCACTCACTTTTCAGGGTCTTGGGGAGGGTTATTTTGCTAACTCTCACTATTTTCTAATAGTCCCAGCGACCCTCTACAATGTTTCCCCATTGCATCCTATTGTAACTATACATTGTTTGCACTGTTTTCTAAGACTATACTGCATATTTTTGCTATTGTGTATATATATCTTGTGTATATTTCCTATCCTCTCACTGAGGGTACACTCTAAGATACTTTGGCATATTTTCATAAAAATAAAGTACCTTTATTTTTAGTATAACTGTGTATTGTGTTTTCTTATGATATTGTGCAGATGACACTAAGTGGTACTGTAGTAGCTTCACACGTCTCCTAGTTCAGCCTAAGCTGCTCTGCTAAGCTACCATTATCTATCAGCCTAAGCTGCTAGACACCCTATACACTAATAAGGGATAACTGGGCCTGGTGCAAGGTGCAAGTACCCCTTGGTACTCACTACAAGCCAGTCCAGCCTCCTACAGGGATTGACACATTGCAACCATTTTTCTGGTGCACGCTCGCCCGTGTGGCTTTATATTTTATGCTAAACAGGTACACAACAGCATTCTCACTGTTTTCTAAGGATTAAGGGGGTCATTACAAGCTTGGCGGGAGGCGGTGTAACCGCCGTGCGGCCACCAATTCGGCCACACTCCTGCGGTCCCCATTACAACATCCCCGCTGGGCCGGCGGGCGCAAACCTAGTTTACGCCCGCCGGCCCAGCGGGGATGCGGCCGCAACATAGGAGCCGGCTCCCAATGGAGCCGGCGGTGTTGCGGCCGTGCGACGGGTGCAGTAGCACCCGTCGCGCTTTTCACCGTCTGCTATGCAGACAGTGAAAAGCTGCTCGGGGCCCTGTTAGGGGGCCCCAGGACTCCCCTTACCGCCATCCTCTTCCTGGTGGTGCAAACCACCAGAAACAGGCTGGCGGTAGGGGAGTCATAATCCCCAGGGCAACGCTGCTTGCAGCGCTGCCCTGGTGGATTATCACCGCCGGGGCTAAAACGGCGGGAATCCGCCAGCCCCGGCGGTGCGAAATGGGGGTTTCCGTACCGCCAGCCTGTTGGTGGTATGGACGCCACTTTAGCCCTGGCGGTCTCCGACCGCCAGGGTTAAAATGACCCCTAAGAAAAAAAAAATCATATCTTGACTTGTGTACGTTGGATTTTTGTCGTTTTGGTCTTGCTTGATTTAGATAAATATGACCTATTTCTCTAAACTGGTATGGTGTCAATTTTGTGGTACTTTCACTGTAATACTGTGTGTGTTGGTACAAATACTTCACACATTGCTTCTGAAGTTAAGCCTGCCTGCTCATGCCAAGCTAACCAGGGAGTGAGTGGGGGTTAACTGAGTGTGATTCTCCATTACCCAGACTAGAGTGAGGGTCCTTGCTTGGGCAGGGGGTAACCTGACTGCCAACCAAAGACCTCATTTCTAACAATTAATAAATAAGGCACACTTTGGAACATGCCAACATTACAACAAACAGCTTCTTGATGACCTGAGTTGTTATGAAGATGCTCCCATTCCAACTGCTGTTATTCTATTAGACCTCTCTGTGGCAGTGGTGTAACAAAGGCCCCCACATCCCCTGTGGTGCAGGGGGGCCCGAGCTCCAGGGGCCCCCCTCAGCACAGTACACAGTTAACAGGTAGCAGGCCTCTGACTGGGTCCATGTGGGAAGGGGCCCCCTATAGGTACTTTGCAGGGGGGCCTTAAGAGCTCTGCCTCTTTTGACATCATGAGCCACTTCAGTCTACTGATCAAGTAGTCCTATATAGGGATAAAACAAATCACCCTGGCATGGCTCTCTGGCTTTCTATCTCACCCATCATTTCAGATCTCCCTCCCAACTTTTGCATCCTACTTCAGACCATGTTTTTGTGGTGTTTCCCATTGCTGTTTAACTTATTTATTGATTGCATCTACATAGTTTATTCACATTTTCGGAACAGTCTACTTATTTACATTGATGATACCCAAGTAAATGTAAGCTATGTGGTGCAATATAATGTAAAGGAAAAACTGTACTTGGTACATTTTTTGAAGACCTGTTGGGCTCTGAAAGTGGAGAAGGTCTGTTACTTCCTCGTGATAAAGTGTTCTTCATTAAGTAGTGTCTGCAACTCTTTCCAAAATTAGAGAAGGGTTGGGGCAGTCCTGACGGATGCAAGAATCTTGTTTGAGACTTTGGGTGCATAAATGAATAAGGCCTGTTGTCTTGTTTTTGTTTTCTTTGTCCACTGCTATTTCTAGAGTATTAAGTTATCTCAGCTGTGAATGTATGAAGAGCCACTAAAGGTGGGAAGCTTCCAGCAGATACGGACCAGTGCTGGTTGTGGTTGAGTTGACGATGATACACCTGGTTTTGAAGTAGGTGTGAGCTGGCAACGGAAGCCAGTGGAATTCGATCAGGGTAATGGTAATGTTGCAATTTTTCTTCAGGCCCTTGATTAGATGTGGAGGATACCCTTCATAGTGGTTTGATTGGAGCCTGGAAGACCACGGAGGTGGATGTAGCCACAATTCAAATGCAAGAGTGTCAGGGCTTTAACAGCATTTCTAAAGTCAAATTATGGGAGGAATTGTTTCACTTTCTTTAGTAGTGAGATCCTGGTTTTCTTGGTGATGTGTTCTTGTGGGTGAATTTGGTGTCTAGGGTAAATTTGAATATCCTGGGATTGGTTGGAAGTTGAGTTTTCAATCTGTGCAGATTTAGGTCATTGGGCCAGGTTTGCACTCGTTTTTTCCTTTTGTTTTTGGCACATAATATTAATTCTGTTCTTTTGGATAGGGCCTGAACAACCAGTTCTGGGAGATAGAAACAGTGTCTGAGACATTGTTACTGGTGAACTGTTGAATTATAATGGAGATATAAGGATGTTACAAGATAGTTATTCAAGGAAGTGACTGATACCTTAAATTCTGAAATAGTAAAGTGACAGAGCTTTGGTTATGTCACAAGTCTGCAATCTTGATCAGATCCATTATGGACGCAGGCCTCCTGTGCTTAGTAGTGACCTCTGTGTGTAGCCAAGGTTTTTATGATAATTTGATAGTGAAAAAAGATGGTGGCATGATCTGCCCAAGTCAGTTGGCATGTAATACAATCTGGAATAAGTAGACAAAGGTCATAGATAAACTCTAGAGTATGGCCTTTCGCAAGCATAGTGCAACAAATTGTTTAGGATTAAGGGCTGTGCAGTTATTCAAGAGAAAAATCCAAAAATTTTCAGATGGATTGTCTGCATGTAGATTAAAGTCACCTCAAACAATATAACAGTTGATGGCTTCTGATAAATATAGTATATGTAATAGAACATAGGAACCAGAGATTGCGATTAGGAATACACTATGGAAACAGAGATTTATAAGTGGTACCTATAGCAGATGTTAGCTCAAAGACAAGTGATTTTACACTAGCAATTATGGGTGGGTCCAAAAAGATTAAAAGAAACATTTCATTTAATATGACAAGCAGTGCCCTACCTACGACCAGGTCAGTCACACCTGAGGATATTAAAATGCATGGAGAATGCAATGTCACGGTAAGAACCCAGGTGATCCTTCAGCTAAGTTTATTCATAAATGGGAAATCTGTGGACTATCTTTTTCTTTTCCCCTGTGGAACGCACACGTTCTAAGCCTCATTTTGACCCCAGTCAGTGTCGGGAGGAAGCTTGCTTCCGAGTCCTCATTGGGACACTGGTGGAGGTGCCGAAATATTGGCTGATTCGCGCTGCTCCTGCTAGCAGCTGCTTCAATGAAGCATCTATTGTGATTCCAGCCGCCAGGATACTATTATGAATATCCAGTGATGTTGAAAAACACCAGTCCTCGGGCCTTTGCATCATTTTTAACCTATTGACGGCTCTCCGACTTCCATGTTTACTCAGGGATGAGTTATTTGACTAAAGAATCAATTAGTATATTTGCACTTGTGATTTAGGCCAGATGTATCATGGAGGCCTTTTGCGATTCGGAAATAGCGATTTTTAAGAAATCGCTATTTCTGAGTCGCAAAATGGCATGTATCACATTTGCGAATCGGTAATAGCGATTTCTTAAAAATCGCAAATGATATTACCGAATCGCAAATTGCGATACCGGCCCCAATTGCAACCAGAAATGCAAAACCCCAGGGTGCTGGGGGCCTAAGGCCCCCTCTGCTGCATCCCAAAATTATTTTTTGGGACATGTAAGGTGCACATATGCCAAAAGGGCATGTGTGCTTTACATGTACATTTTAAAAATGCATTTAAAATTATTTTTTACATTTTGCACGTGGTTACCACTAGGTTCTACCTGGTGGTAAATAGCGATTCCTAAATGCCCAAATCACATTTAGGAATGGCTTCATACATGTGCTAAGAAATCACAAATAAGGAATCCTTATTTGCGATTTCTTATTTAGAGAGTCGCAATTTGCGACTCTCTAAACAGGGTCGCAATTTTAAGGAATCGCTATTTTAGCGATTCCTTAAAATTGCGTTCAGAATGTCTTTCATACATTCTGAACTGGCTTTTTGCATTCGCAAACGGGCATTCGCACCGTTTGCGAATGCAAAAAACCTTGATACATCTGGCCCTTAGTGAGGTAATCGGTTCCTATAGTTTTTTGTTTATTCTTAAGAAATACTCATTGGGGCCCTTAGTGAGATTTTTATTTTTTATCACATTTTTTGGTGGTGTTCATGGGTATGTTTTTTGAGTATTTGTCCTATAGCGAAGACTACGTAGCAAGGTACGATGACATTACGTACTATGGCCATGCACATCCATTTTAAAGTAAGGCATATGCTCCACCCTTCTACGTTGGCCCTCTATTAATTGGTTGCCGACATGAAATATGCAAACAAACCTACCAAATGCCTAATTCAGGAATAAGCACTGATTTACCTTAATCCTTGGAATTAATTAGCACAGATGGTTGTTGTCTATGGGACATATTTTTCCTAACTTTCTTCTTTGTTGCAAACGTGTAAACTGCAACTACTTCGATTTAGTTGTTCCTTCTTTACATGGGCCAAAGTGCACTTAATATTTTCCTTTGTGTAGTCATGTATACTGTGGTAATATGCTATACAAAATCACAAAACTAATGACTTTGAGTGATGGCCATATTATTACTAGTACTAATTCGGAAATTTGTTAGCGCTATTGCTGCTTCCGGGATTAATTATTTAAACATAGTAATACAGCTATTGTTGCGTTTGATATTTTGCTAATTCAGAAATAATATGATGCCAGTGAGATCCATTGTTTCTGATAATGTGCATTGGAGCAGTCTAAAGATACCCTCAGTTTTGTGTGGAAAATATATGTGTGAAAAGGTGATGTATAGTATCAGAATTAAGGTTTCCAGTGGAGGGTGAATTGAGAGAGAAAGAACAGTTGTTTGGATAATTGTAGATGAGTAGGCTTACCTATTTATTCAGGAGCAAAGTGCTGTGTCTTAAACTCAGCCAGTGCATAGACAGGTGCAGATGAAATTGCCTTCGTTTCGCCTCTGAAGTTGCTCTCTGTGGCTTCTCACCATGGTGAATGTGATTTCTGCCTGTCTTTGACATCCCCAACTCCACAAAGACAGAGCAGTAATCTATTGTTCCAGAACTCGAAAGACAAATAGGTGATGATCTGATGGCAAAAGTAGAGCTTCCTTTACATTGAATGCTGCTTTCCATGATTTCCACCCCAAATCCTTTCATTCTTAGGTTGGTCCTATACCCAGATTCTAACACAAACAAGGTTTCTGTCCAAGCTGTGTGCGGATTTTATACTAACCTGCTGCTGATCACAACACATATTGTGCAAGGTGTTTGAGTGGCAGTATATGTGTTGGGGGAGGGGTCAGAATTAGAAATTGTCCACCCTACCTGATAGTCCCTTTTGTGAATGTCCTGTATCAATGATTGCCCTTTTTTCTCATTTAATGATATGAGCAGTTCTCACAGCACACTAACAACATCAGAATGATAGAGCATGAAGAAGCAAACCGAGATTGACTAGCAATCATGGCATTCAACAGAGTGTAATTAAAAGTGGTGCTTGCTATTTTTTATCTTAACATGCATCTGATGCCCTTCCATGTTTGTACACCTGACTCTTCCTTCAAAGTTGTTCTTTTTCACTAACATCCAGGTCTCATGTTTTTCACATTGTCTTTGTTCGTTTACAGATGCTTACTCAGCAAACATAATCATTTCATATTTTGTTATATTTTGTTTAGGCCAGACCTGACTCTTCAGAAGAAAATGAGGATAGCTCTGAGGAGGTAGGTAGCTTCTCACTGACACACATCACAGTTTTTTGAACATTTCTGACTGTTGGTTAATTTCAATACACAACTTTCTTATTTATATTTTTCTCAATTTAGGTAAGTGCCAATGGGCTACATGTCAGCCAATATGGACTTTCATGCCCACAAAATGTTAAAAATACAAATTTTGTTACACTATACTGTATGTTTGGGTTAGTAGAGCATGTGTGAAGGACAGTTCGGAGTCAACCGTTCAGATGTATTGTGTGTTACACGACTGGATATAAGTTATTCAGTAGTGAGGTGTGTAGGGGTCTCTCTAGAATGTGTATCTATACAGTTTGTTCATCACCCCTATCTGTGGTACAATGCTTCAGCTCTTCTTGGTGATATCTATGGTGTTCTCAGCATCATCTTGAGTAGTTCTACTAAAGCTTCATACTTCATATTTAAATAAAGAAAGCATTAAAAGATAAAAATGGTCTCCATTTTACATCTTCACACTTTCCTAAGTTGTGGTAAGGCCTTTGGGACCCCCTACTGGTGGCACTCTTTTACTACAATAGGCCTGAATAATGAGGGACCAATGTATAAAAGTAAACTTATACCTGAAGTCTAAGTTTAGACCTGAAGTCTAAGGGCCCAATTCACAAAGGTAAACGCAGATCTAAGTTTACCTTAGATCTCTGTTTATAGTTTGTTAATTGGGCCCATAGGCTTCAGATCTAAACTTGGACTTCAGGTAAATGTTTTTCTTTGTGAATTGGGCCCTGACTATTTTATTGTATTTAGAGTGTTTCCAGAGGCAAAATTCTATTTTGCCTGGAGCCCTGAAAATAGCTGAACAATTTATGCGTGCATTCTTGTAAATTCCCCTGTATTGTCACGTTTAATGTATTGTCATTCTTTGAGTCCTAGGACCTCCCCCTACACACAAGGGGGCATATTTATAAGCCACTAGCGCCACCATGCGCCACATTAGTGACATTTACTTTGATGCTAATGTGGTCCAATGAAGCCAAAATCCTAGCGCCATATTTACAAAAAGGTGTAATGCGTGCGCCAGGCATAATGTTTGCAAAGGGGGACTTCCCCTGTTAGGGGGTCCAAAAAAATGCATAATTTTGTGCGGCACTTTTAACGCCTGCTCAGAGCAGGCTTTAAAAGGGGGCTTCCAATATTTTGGCTCTACTCTTGCAGAGTACATCAATAACGTCATGAACAATTACGCTATTGCCCCCTACCCTGCACCATGGTGTGCCGTATTTTAAGTATGGCTCACAGATGGTGGCGGTAGGGGGGAGCTAAGGGGTGCAGGGAAAGTGGCGCTGCACTTAGTGCAGCGCCACTTTCCATAAATCTGCCCCACGGTTTTATAATGAACTGAAGCAGTGATCTTCATTTAAAAAAACAGAAGTCCTTCTGTTCATAAATACCAGTCTGCATATCTCCACCTCTGCTGAAGAATAGGGTCTGGACATCCTTTGGATGGAGCATGGGAATCCCAGCACCCCATGACCCAAAAATTATAATATGAATAGGCAACAGAGGAACAGTTTGTCCAGGTAGATTCCTCCATTAGCAATCACCGCCTGTGTGACTGACAGGCATTCATTGTCCTTAGAATGGAAGTAGAAGGTACAATTACAAAGAAGCTTCTGGGAAGTAATACACAATACATTTTGGATACCACAGCCAGCACTCGTATAAGCAAGAGTGCCTTTTGAGGAGCTTTGGTGTTTCGGTCTACTCAGGTATAGTTCGAAATGGCCTTTTAATTGTGGATGTGTAATATGGCTGTCAGTAAATTGCCAACAGTTACCTACTTTCAACTGAAAAGAATCAGTTAACCAGACATTTGTTGATGTAAGGAATGCAGGAGATGTAATTTAGTGGCCAGAGCTGTTTACCTTGGGTTTTGGGAGTCAGGGTTCAAATCCTGGACTCGGTCCAGCAAACTGTGAACATGGGCAAAAAACCTAGGGCCTCATTACGGGTTTGGCAGTCATGACACTGCGAGACACGCGGTGATAGTTGGACCGCCGCAATCCAATCCAAACCTTGGAGGTCGGACTGCCAGGAGACCGCCACCACCACCACCAGGATCACAGATCCCGACGGGTTGGTAGCAGTTGAGGTTGTGGTCAGCCACGGTGGTGCTGAGTTCAGCACTGCTGTGCCAATCACAACTTCCTTTTCCTCCAGCCTATTCATGGCAGAGTTCCTGCCATGAAAAGGCTGGCAAAAAGGCAATGCTGGGTGCTCCCCTACCCAACACCCTTGGAATGCGCACTGCTATGGCAGACAGTATGTATTCCAAAGGTGGTGGGGCACCCTGAGGAGCTGAGGCGAACGCCACCAAACTGTTTCCATCGGGCTGACCAGTGAAAACCTCCTACTTCAGAGGTTTGCGCCGGTCAGCCAGGTGAAAACATTGTAATTGGGCCCAGGAAGGACCTCCAGCTATGTTGCAGTTACCTCCCCACGTGTCTGGCTGGCTAACTGTCGGCCTGCCAAACTCATAATGAGGCCCTTAATCTCCCTTTGCCAAACATTTTTTAGTATAGTATTTGCTTTGTACAATACTCGAATGACCTTTGGCCAGGTTTGTACAATAAAACATATTACATTTTCAGCTGGTTTTGTCTAAAACTGTCACTAAATAGAGATGTGCTCTGAAAGAGTCCACAAACATAAAAAAACAGAGAGCAAGTTTCACCATTCACTCCATTAGCTGGTCATCTCGATTTGGGCAAATCATAGCGGCTCAAAGTGCATCTTACAACCGTCGGACAAGAAGCCTCAATTTGAGGGGCACTAATTTGTTTTTTGTGTTGTGGTGCCCTAATGCCTGTTCGATCGGAAAGATATTTTCTATTTTTCTAAGTGTTTGCAAATGTTGAGTAGTTTTGATGCATGATGGGGCAGCTGCAAAGCTTAATTTGAGCCGGCAGTCACAGTTGATGGGTCTGGCACTTATTGTTGGGGACTAGGGCTTACTTATCATCATCAGACTTTTATCCGGAGCAAAAGAGAGAAAGTAAAGGAAGACAGAAAATGGAGAAAGAAGGAGGAAGAGGATGAGAAAATCATGACAAAGGTAGTGAGCAGAGTTGAAAAAGAACCTGCAAGAATGAGATGAAAAGACAATAAGTATAGGGTGGTGGAACACAGGTCATTACAAAGATCCCTAAAGTGGCTGCAGAGCAGAAGGGCCCCCATACCGTCAGGGTGGGGGTCATCAAACCCTCAGGGGGCCTACATTGATTCCAAATTCATGGGATATCTGTGAGATATAGGAATTTTTAAGGATTCCCTCATAATATTGTGCACAGAGGCCCCGCCATTCTGAATTTCATCCATCCTGGCAGCAGTGTGCACCTTATGGATCAGCTTTCAAAGTGTTTTTATTTACTAAGTATTTCTATTGGCTATCTTGTACATTTCATTTTTCCTGTGAAGATTCAACTTGTTAGAAAAATTAGAGTTTGTGTGTGTGCAGTGCTTTTTGGACAACACATAGATATTGAATACTCAAAAATATCTACATTATATTGGCAAGTATATATATTTAGTTGTAATTAATATTAGTGAAATGTAACATAAATGTTAAATGAATATTTAAAAAAGTTACATATATATATATGAGAAAAGAGACTACGACAATTGGAGTCCAAGCACATCTTGGAGATTCGAACCTTGACCCCTCTGGGGATGAATCAGGATGAGGAGTTATTTGTACATTTATAATTTTACATGGCAGCCATTGCAAATAATCATAAAACACGTTTTTTCTATTTTCTATTATGTAGCACTTGCAGCTAATATTCAGTTTGGTTAATATTTAAGTTTTTTTATTATGGGAGGAGACACGGACAGTATGTCACGTACGCACATTTATGAGGTGTATCAACATATTGGTTAAATTGGTTTTATTTTGCGGTAACTACAACTCCCATAATGCAGCATTATAAGTTTATAGTGCACTAGTTAATAATTTAACTTATTTGGAAATTATGGGTGAGTTTTAGTTGTGCAGACTGCAGTTATTAAACTTAACAAGCAGAGAGAAGTAGTTTCAAAGTGCATTTAGAAATATGTTGAGTCTTAATGAGTTGTTATCTGTAGATATAAATGTGGAAACAGAAACCCCCTACCGGAAATGCCCGTGATCAAGGTCTCTCAGACCGAAACGCGTTGGGCGGGTGATTGTTGAGCTGTAAACGAAGTTAACAGAGCCTGAATAAATGAATTTGGTGAAATAAGAGATCCCGAAGTGCGGTCGTTTGTGAAGTATTTCATGAATGTTGTTGATATATATATATATAAAACATGTAAACAGATTTAGTAAGAGGAACGGTCTAAATCTAGTCCAACACACATGGGGAAAGTGCATACATTGGGACCTAATCACAAACTGCATTTTGTAGTACTTTAGCCATACTACAGTAGCCCTATTAATATATATCAAAATGCTTTCAATAACCTACATGCAGAGGTCAACGCCTTTGCCTCTCCTATCTTTCATATGAGGAGATTTCTCCCCCAGCTGCAGAGATCTCTGCACACATAGGTATATTTCTTACAAGTCAATGTGGGAGCAAGTGTGGAGTGCCTGGAAAATGGGGGATATTGATAACTAAACAAGAACGATGCTAGGAAGAGTAAGGAGGAGTTAAGGGAGGGCTGGGGGTCTAGCAATGGGCATGTACTCATCCACAAAAGAGAACACCCTTTCCTATTCTCAAGCTGCACTTCTAAAGTTAATACATTTAAGGACCCAAAACAGTCCTTAATATACTCTAGCTCATAGCTGGAGTGAGTCCTGCACCACCCATGGCCATTAACTGGTACTGCAACACCCTGCCATAAACTTAATGGCAGTATGGATTTAAAATAGAACCCCAATGGTAAAATAACTTAACTATTATTAGTTATTAAAAAATATGTATAACATTATTTTAATTATACCCAATCACATTAAATGTAAATTATTAATCTTAATGTTATTTATAATACCCAAATATAACTTATTTTATTAAACAATAATTGATTTAAATATATTTCATACATAAGTTTTAATAACTGTTAAAGCATAATATATACATATAACTTTTTATTTTGGGCAGGTTTATTTTTTTTAATCTTAAACAATTACATTTTCTTTTAATTTATTATACTTCAGTTTTTCCAAGAAATTCAATTCAAAATGTACTTAATAGTGAAGGGACATTTTAAATATTCTACTTTTGTTTTATATATATATAATGATTTAACATTAAAAGTTAACATGCAGGCATTTTTGAAAACTTTAGTCAATGTTTATTAATTTTCCTATACCTTACCATAGGAGATCTCCACGCCGATTGTGGAGGTTTCTGTCAAGTGTACAGAATGTCAAATAGTGTTGTAAAGTCACTACAAGCATTAACTCTATGGTCCTTTTTGGTGTGTTGAGTGACTTCACCAAATATTTCATGGGTAGGGGCATGTACGTTTACACGTCTAATAACTTTACATTCGTAAATTGTGAAAATCCAATAGTAAAGTTACTTTAAAGTGTAAAAGTAATTTAATATGTGTAGATTTACTCATGAGTTAGTTATCTCTGTGAATATCCTGTTATCTCAGATTACGTGGACTATTCACAAAAGAAAACTTCCTTATGTGTACATCTAAATCTGTAAGTTTGCTCTTACAATATCAAGTAGTTTTAGTACTTTTAGCTATTTACCATTCACATTGTACGTATATGTTTTTTAAATGTAGAATATTTTTTTTAAAAATGCTACAGCACTATTTTCTAAATGTTAATACGTCTATATTTATTCAAGATGAAATAAAAGTAACTACAAATGATGTATATAATTGTTTTAATTAATTGAATGTATTTGATTTTAAATATATTTACTCTTAAATTGATAAGCATATTGAATTTGAAAAATATATTAATTACTTTATTTACTTTGGATTTTTGTTACATTAAAATAAATGTATTTATAGTTTTAAAAAGTTTTAATATGTTTATTTATTGTACCATTATTCCCCATGGCATTTTAAAGTAAGTCCATACTTGCATTATTTTCTATGAGAGGGTGTTGCAGTACCTGTGAGTGGCCATTGGTGGTGCTGAACTTAGTTTGGCTGTGAGCTGGAGCACATTTAGAAAAGTTTTGGGTCCCTTCTGGCTGCAATAACTTTAGTGGTGAAGTTTGGAAAAAAGAAGAGTCTTACATATTTGCAGGTGGGTGCAGGTCCCTTACTAAACTCCTTTCCCCAACCTTCATTTAGCCCCTTTTTATTTAACCTAATACTCCTAGTAGCAACTATCCCTCTTTTTACAGCCACTGTGCTTTGTCCTTCATACATTTACTTCAAAATCATACATCTATGTGTGTGGGCAGCTCCACAGCCGGAGCAGAGATCTCTTTACATAAATGATAGGAAAGTCAGAGACCAACAAAGAGGCAGATACAGTACATTCACACATAGGTTTGTGAATAGCATCTGGTAGTACCTTAGTAGTACTATAGTGGTACCACTAAACATACTACTAAAAGCAATTTGCGACTAGGCTCCATTCTTTGCAATCTCCAGCCCAACAAACATTGGGATACAGTTGTCTTTAATGGGAGAAATTAATTGGTCGAACTTCAGCCCAACTAACTTTGGGGGAAGCACATATGTTGGCAGTGTCGGACTTAGCGTCACCTTAGCACCATTTATTTTGGCGCTAAAGCGACGCTAACTTAACTCCATATTTATATTTTGCTGCTAGACCAGTCTAGTGTCAAAATATTGGAGTTAGCGCCATTTTTAGGATGTGCCAACTCACCTTTCATCAATGAGATGCAAGGTAGGCGTTCCCTTCCTAAAAATTACGCTAGCCCCCAGCGTCATATTTAACTCCTGACTCAAAAACGACATGCAAGTAGGAGGTGGACCTAAATTATGACGCTACGCTAAGCCTATTCAGCGTCATTATTTAATGCCTCTCAGACCAGGCATTAAAGTGCAGGAAGACCAATTTCCATAGATAAACACTATGGAATGGGCACAAAGATGCCCACCCCAACCCCCAGCAACACCACCTCCCACACCACAGGGACATTACAGGAGGAGGGAGCCCATCTCAGGTAAGTGTCAGGTAGGTGTTTATGTATGTGTGTGGTGTGCCATTGGGGGGCCCTTACATAGGGCCCCCTGGCTGGCACTGGGTATTTTGGTCTTGCCTAGGGGACACTGGTCCCCTGTGGTGGGCATTGGGGTAGGGGTAATGACACCTGTCTAAACTTAGGCAGGAGTCTTTTTTGGCTGCTTATGCGTCCAAAAATAATGCTAGGCTGACTAGCAGCAGATATTTTGCCGCTAACCAGCCTAACATCATTTCTGACTCACTATCACCATTTCCCCTAGTGCCATCCCTCACTGCCTAGCATCTTTCTTTTTTTTAGCCGCTAGCCATTCCTCAGCTCCCTCATGCGGCATTTTATAAATATGACGCATGGATCGCGTTAGGGAATAGCGTTAGACGGCGTTAAGTAAAATGACGCACAACTGCAGTTGTGCCCCATTTTTCATAAATATGCGCCTGAATATTCTAACTCCAATCCGATAAACATTGGGGAAATGGTATAAATTAGAAAAGGGGGCAAAATGTACTCTTCAAACACTAAGCCAACAAAAATTAATGTGAGTTCATACAATGGAGTAGAGGTCATATTTATTACACTTAAGTAATATTAGTACTATTTATTTCAGACATTTAAATAAACATGTCAACAAACTACAGGACTCATTTACAAGGATTAACATATTATTATGTTGTAGAAAGGATATGTCAAAAATTCCTGTGCTGTGGCAAGACAGGTAATGACACCATGGATGTGTTGTACTTACAATACGAGGCACCATGGCGTAAGATCTCAAGATTGCAACAGAAATTCCGAGGCATCCTAGGGAACTCTGCTGCAATGCATCAGACCCAAAAGTGGTGCATTGCTGAAGTTGATCACTAATGGGGTGTATTACTAAGGGGCGAAAAAGGCACTCAGGACAAGAACCAGCCAAAATAAACCAATGAGGTGCCCTCACAAGAGAAAACACCCATCCCTTAAAAGTTTCACAAAGAAAACCACAAATTGTTGAAAAACAATGTGAGGCACTCCAACAATTTGAAAGTCAAAGCATATATCTACGCCGTTATAGTGAAATATAATATATGCTTTGACTTTAAAATTGTTGGACTGCCTCACATTGTTTTTCTGCATTGCTGAAGTTGGCCTTACAACCAACGCAACTTCAGCAATGTGTCAATAATCAGAGGCGATGTGTCAGTTCTGACTGACGCAAATAGGCTGTTGTGTGGGGAACAATGTAAAAGACTGTAAAATGGAGGAATAGTACCTTGTACACTCTTACATTGGTCCTGGATGTAACGTATGCAGTACGGCTATGTGTAACATTACAGTAGGCATAGTCTATTCATTGTATGTAGAGACCTGAGTATCTGTGACATAGGGCCAGATGCATCATTTGTTTTGAACAGTGATTCCTTAATTGCAATTTTCCATGAATCGCAATTAGATAATAGCTATCTGAAAGTATGAAACGCCAGGAGATTCATTTATTATTTCCCAATGGCTCGCAAATCAACCTACTTCATTCATATTTATGAGGTAGGTCGCAATTTGCAACCCATTAGGAAATGTCAAAATCACAGGGATGTCTGTGATTGCTTTTAAATAAAGCAATCTTTTTTTTAACTGTGTTTAAAAAAAATTGAAAAGTCTTCTTTTCATTTTTTAAGAGTAGGCAGTGGCCCATGGGACCACTGACTGCTCTTAAAAAACATTTTCACATTCATTCTGAAAGGGGTCCCTTGGGAATCCCTTTCTGTTTGCGAAAGGGTTACCACCTACTCGAAGTAGGTGGTAAAATGTGAATATTTTATGACCGCATTTCGGTCACAAAACATTCCTGCATACCACTGCGATTCGGTATTAGATAGGGACGCCTTTGACATGCCCCTTGCTAATACCGAATCTGTTTGTAGTCGCAGTTCTAAATTGCGATTCGGTAACGGGTTGCCAAATGGCAAATTGGAATTCATACATACCAAAATGCATTTTTGCAGTCGCAGACAGCCCAATCTGGCCTTTTAGGTCTGCAAAAATGCATACATCTGGCCCATAGTGAGTTACAGTGTGATGTGAGTAAATGCAAGCATATGCTGTAATGTTAAGTGGCAAAACATGTATTACCTACCTTATGTGTGTACTTACTTGCTGTCCTTTGGAGTACGCTGGCCTAGATGTGGTAATCCATTTCATGGAAAAGTGACAATCCTGATCTGTCCCCTACAGGCAGTACACAACGTCACATAGTTTTGCTGCAGTGGAAGATGATATCGTAGGTGCCATGGTCCCAGGTTAGTCAAGGGGTCCTACAACATGATTGTCACATGTGTATATCCAGTACTAGTACAGGGTATGTGAAATACAGACATATTTCAATGTATAAAGTGACCTCAAATGGTCAGATTCCTGTTACAAAGCCACTGAGTAGGTTACTATGTCTGGGTTAAAGTTAAAGAGGAGTAGGAATTTTGATGCACTCCAAACTTGGGTTCTCATTACGAGGCTGACGGTCTTGAGACCACCAGCCCAGTGGTGATGGTCGGACTACTGCACTCCAGGTCAGTCCAACCACCACATTAAGGGAGCCAAGACCAATACTTTAACATTGTTCCAGCAGTCTGACCAACAGGAACATCGTAAAACATTGCAATACAATGTTCCCATTGGCCAGCCTTGTGGGAACTTCGCAATACGACGAGGGAGGGGGAGGAAGCTGTTATGATGGCTGCCTCCCTCACTGCAGCTTTGGCAGGCGAGGTGATTGCCATGGAAAGGCTGGCAAAAAGTTGAGTTTTAATCAGCATGGCAGTGTTGAGTTCAGCGCTTCCATAACTGAGCACAACTCAGACCGCCATCTACCCGTCAGGAACCATGTTCCTGGCAGTGACAGCGGTCCCCAGGGTTGTAATGTGGCAGTCGAACCATCTGGAGTGAGACGGTCCAACCGTCACCAATAGTCTGGCGATCCTCAGACCGCCAGACTCGTAATGAGGCCCTTAGTAAATATTAACCCATAGTGTTTACCAGGTGTGGTACAATCCACATAACTCATAACTTCGACTTGTGGGATGACTGAAGTTGCACATTTTATAATTATATGCAGCATTTGTAATGAGGCCCTTGTGTGCAGGATGCTAGTAATGCAATCTGCTTTTTTGTTCAGGTCGGATGAATAAAGGCCAACACTTGTATCTCATGGAGGTATTTGAAATATGATAAAAACAAGTTATAATTAGCATTCTAAGAAACAAAAGCTTGGCATTTTAATGTCTCTGGAGGTAATCCAGACCAGCTTTAAAAATATTGGACAGAAGAGGATGTCTGGACTCCTGACTTCCCAGACAGATGTACTCGTCTATTTCACTGGTTGTGTGGTAAAAGTGTAACATGTCATGTCCTGTGCTATATTTAGAGTGGTTTTAAGACTCATCAACTTTTCTTTCAGAAGTGGTTCTTCCTCACCGCAGTGGCCATTACAAACCCTTGATTTGAAACACAATAGATTGTAGTGTCTATTCAGAACAAAATAGGTTTTTACCACAAACAAAGAGCTATGTATGCAGCTTGCTTGCTGGAGATATTCTGCAGACACTGTGGAAACATGTATGTTGGGACAAAGGCAAAACTTGTTTGTGGAGGCTTGGTCCATGTCTGCAGTAAAACCGTGAGCACATTAAGTGCTATGGAATGCTGCCCAGAATAGCATTTAAAATAAAGTATTTGCACCCATACCTGTTTTTTTTTAATTAATTAGAAATTGTGGGCTCACTCTCTAGAAACTATATAGTTTTAAATAGATAAGATTTTCCATGCTACCTTCAAATTTAGATTTTCTACAATCTTTGTGGAAAATAGAATCATACCCTTTGTGAAATGTGATTTATAATTAAATGAGTCAATAAATTAACATGGAGAGCCGAGGTGAGCCAGTGGTCAGTTCCGCATCTAAGAGCTTGAGCACGAGTTGAGCCTTGAAAAAAATTCTCATGTAAATCATGGACCAAGTATCTGGAAAGTTTTGACCTTGACCCACAATGGACAGTGTTGTCCAAACTGATACAGCAAGCAGTTTTCTCTCAAATATGGTCCCTCAAATCAAAATACTCGATGTATCACTGCAAAATTACATTGGAACACATCCCAATTCCTAAAATTAGCATGGAAACACTAGCAAATCATTTCTGATTAAAAATCTGTTGTCATCTTTTATATTTGCTCTTTTTTTCCACCCACTTAAATAGGCTTTCACTATCTGCAAGTTAATAGGGACTATGTCCCTGGATCTTGAAATGACTGCCACAACATGTTATGGCCAGCCAAATAAGGGGCCCTCCGGGCCCCCAACATGCCCCTTGGGATGAGGGTCTGTTCACCATGGCATGTTTTATATATTTTTTTTAATTAATTTTGAGGATGCAGGGACCATGTGCATGAGTCGTGTAATGGCTGTTCCAACATAATGTTCATGTTGTGGCCAGCCAATCAGGATTGATGGACCCCATGTAAAGTGGCCAATCTCATTATATTTGAAATCCAACAGTACAGATAAATGATGTTTTAAACCCTTTCATTACCGCCGCCTGAGCATCTCTTTAAACATAAATTTCTCCAGAACTGCTTTCCGAGTAAAGTTGACCATAAAAGCACATGACAAATGACAGCATACAATTATAAATATGTATAAAAACATCTACATGGTACAAGAATAAAAAACATCACATCTAAGTAGTCTTTCTATAATAAATAGTATTGCACGGTTGGGTACACGAAACATCGCAACACAGGCACAGTAAAGTCCGGGCGGCTCCCTCAACATTACCTAACAACTAAAGAACCTCAAAAAGGGCCTGTGTTGCTACAAGGAGAAGGTAGTGGCTCCACCACATGCTGAATTTTAAAAACAACAAATGCCTTAAGAACTGGTTATGACAAAGTCTACTTTTTCCTCATCTTTATTGCCCAGCGTATATAGCTGATCTCTGAGTTGTGTCATTCTGTTCAGCCACTTTTTCAGTATTGCTTCCTAAATGTTCATATGGCAATTAACATGGGAAATCAACATTTTGGGACTCCTCTTTTTCTTGGATCCTGCTTCGCTGTGTAATATACATGTGTTATGTATGGCTCTTTTAAAGCTCAAGTAGAATAATTAACTGGATTCAAATTCAGTAACTCACTGCTATGACATAGAAACAGTGGTTAACAAAAGCTGTTACCTACTGTTGCTATATAATAAAGGAATTCCGATCTGCTATGGCTAGGTTCGCAAAGAGCTGTCAGAGCCTCCTGGAAACAGGGAATACAGCTATTGAGAGAGTATGGTAAGAGGCGAGGGTGGGTGGCAGGAGGCTATTTGTTTTTCATTTTGGACATGGAACAGTCTGGTTCCCTCATTATCCCTCTTCCCCTTCAGTAGCTGAAGACAGGGGAAGATGAGTTTGTGGGCCATAAATGTCAAAAAAGTATAGAATGGGTAAAAAGTGAATTTCTCAGATGTTTTTAACCTCAGTGTTCGGAGTGCCTTGTTCACAGTAAGAGGCCATTATTATTATTACAATGTCTTCAAACACCATCTCACATGACTTACACCAATACTATATCCATAATTTTACATAAAAGTATGTAGACCAATAGCAAAAGAAAATAAATGTAAATATTATTTTGTAATCTTTATCATGCTGGAGTAAGACACATTACATGGTGTTTGAAGACACTGTAATAGTGATGGCCTCTTAACAAAAACAACAACATGTAGGGTTTTTTTTGCGGCAAAATAAATGATTGAACATAAGGTATTGTTCATGTACGTGTGACCTGTCCTCTTTTTTAGGGTTGAGCCTGCGTCGCATGCGGTTGCGCATGCGTATCGCTAGCGAGATGCTGTAGGGGTTAGAAAAGGGCTCGGAGCCCCGTCCACGTCACGTTAGTGTCTTTCATTGGTTCGTGGGCTTGCCTGTTAAAATCAGCTTGCTTTCATTAGTGGAAGGCACGCATACGTCATGCCTTTTCCAGTGGTTAGCCCTCCTCAAGCGCAGCGACCAAGTACTGTAAACATGTGTGGCTCGCCTGGTTTGTGGACTACTTTTTATCTATTTTTGAAGCGCTATCTCGCTTGTTTAGTCTTTGTTGTTTTTTTGGTTACAGGAGGTTGGTGAGATGGCTAGAGCTATCTTGATGCCAGATCTAATAAAAACATGACAGAAATGAGGCAACGCCACTCGTGTTGCGCTCGAAGTCACTAACACAGGTGACTGATTTTCTCATGAAATTGCTGAGTCACGTTTCTGCAGGCATCTTGGAACACAAACTAGTATTGCAGGTTACAGTTCAGCATGATTCCGTGTTTTTTTTCTTTGCAAAGCCATCAGCATAGCAAACCGTGTCGCGTGCAAAACAGAGACCAGAAAAAGAAACGGAGGGGAAAAGTCCAATTATATTTTAACAAATAGCTTTATACTTTAATGTTACTTTGCCCAAGCACGGATAGATTGATGGATTACATTCAGCAGACAACTCCTGCTATAATTTCAATGTGTGTTGTGGTAATACGGATATTGTCATGGATGTTTTGTCTCCTGATAATTCCTGAAAATAAAGAAAGGCTTCGAGATGTATGAAACCAACTAGATAAGAAACGCTAAAACCCAACACACATTTTTTAAAGAAATAATTCATCACCTGATTTGTTCTACATGTATAATTTTCAACCTGTCTGTGACAGTGCTTCATTTGTGCTTGCTGTTTCCGGTGCCGAGCACCGACACTTCTTTTTGAGGGCCAACGCTTATGCTTCTGCCCCAAGCATTTGCTGCGAGAAAAAGGCACACATGGGAAAGACGGAGGAAGAGAAAAACAAAAAAGCGTCACAATGGAGAAAGCAGAAAGCTGCAAAAGTGAGCTGAAGCGGCAGGGGTGGATTTAAATCGATTGAAGAGGCCCGAGGTGGCTCCAGGATTACGCTTCCTCAATAGTCCGTGTCCCCACATTTAATTGCAGCAGCCATGTCTTTCAGAGGAGGGCTTTGAGCACCGGCACGTTTTTATTTACAAATTAAGCACTGGTCTTTGAGCAGTTTGTGGTTAAGTAAAATGTTGACGGTGGCGCATGCTTGGCAGAAGTCGACCGCTTTTCATGACATCGACTCTGTTACATAGTTAATTGCACTTTTGCCGGTTGCGTAGATAATTGCACTTTTGCCCATAGATTTCTCTACAAGTGAACTGTAGCAGCGTGATCACCTTCTTTTTTTCCATTTAATGAGGCAAGAGAAGTCTGGTTGGGAGTTTACAACTGTTAATAGCTCTAACTCTGAGAAATGTGAGACCCGTTGCATTGCAAATGCTTGTTGGTCATTGCTGATTGGATGTTAAAAGTGTTTGCATGGGCATGACAGAGCTCCTTTTGGTCTGCATTCATCTTGTTCAGGTGCCCAGCACCATTCCATGGATTTGCAGTGCTATATATATATATATATATATATATATATATATATATATATATATAGATATATATATATACACTTTCAGCAGATCGTGAAAATAATGAACTTTATTGGCAATACACTCAACTCAGAGTGTCTTGTTCACAAGTCATGACTCATGATCAAGACACCCTGCATGTCGAAACGTGTTGACTACATTGCCAATAAACTTCATAATTTTCATCATTTGATGAAAGTGCACATAACTTTCTTGCTGAAAATGGAAGAAGTTGCTGCTTTAATGTTTCAGGTCCCCACACTGGAGTAGGCACCACAATTTACGGTCTTCAGAGCGAGCAGACACACACACACACACATATATTTATACACACTATATATATATATTTTGAAGTTTTGCTTTAAAAACAAACCTAAAAATATTGAGATTTACCAGTTATGGTTCAAAAAACAGCCATACAACCCATAAGTCGCAAATCAAAAGTAATGCTTATGAGCTTAAAGTATTCATACTAATATACCATATAAGTAACAACGCTAAAAATCACAAAATAATTAAATAATAGAAAATACTCTAATCAATAAATATTGCTAAATGTATAGTCACCTCATTCATATTGTTTATTAATGTAACATGGAATCTAGTCTGTGAGATTTTCTGTGGTACTGATAAGTGCATCTATTACTTCAAGGACAACGTCATTGCGTTACATTTGGTGTACATTTACCTATATTTTTAAGTGAATTTCAAAGGTTTTCTTTTAATCATGTGAGGAGTAATACCCTATCTTAATCAACTGTAGGTTTTTACAGTCAATTTCCAGTGTATTTCTGCCGATATACTGCATCCAGCCTATTTAAAAGCATACACCAACACAGTGCAGTGTTTAGAGTTGGTCGCAGAGTATGACCTTAGTCCAAGGGGATACATCTAGGGCAAAGTTTATCAAATTCCATTCATGAGACGGACCTCAGGGATGTTAGTTCGTTTAAATGAGCTAAGTATCATCTCTATCACAGACTTAGGGACATTGGGAGTGATAACCAGCAAAAGAAGGAGTCGTTGACTGATCAGTGGCTTAAAAGAACAAGTTAGTAACCTCAAACTCTGAAAATATTCTTTTGCATTTTACCGTTAAGGTAAAGATTGAAAGGTTCTGCAGTGTGCACCATGCGTATGTAGCACTAAGATGCAGAAGCTATAGTCTATCAAACAGAACAAGATCCTTGCCTACTTTGAATTACTAGCAATTTCTCTGGTTCCAAAAATCCTTTTAGCTGTAAAGGTCCCATTTTTATAGCTCGTATACTCGGACTTTTTCTGGTTGTTTATGTTTCCTCCACATAGCTTATATTCTCTTACTTTGTGTTTCAGCAGCTTAAGACCTGCATTAAACCATGAGGCTACATTAAGAAATTAGATGCTGCTAAAAGGCTACACACATTGACTTGTGTTTTTGTAATATGTTTTTTTAGCCTGCTGTTTCCCCTGACTTTGGAGGCTCTCAAGGAAATGGTGGTGGACAGGCACCAATAAGGCAAGGTGTGAAACAGGAAACAACAAACACCAACACTGGTGGTGAACAAGCACCAATAAGGCACGTTGTGAAACAGGAGACAACAAACAACAAAAAGGAAGTACCAAAAGTAAGTTAAAATTACATATTATAAAGCATCATATTATGTTTCTCTTCAAGCTCGAAATCATTTGGATGACCTTTGTAGATGAAATATTTGCCTATTAAGAGATGCACGAGTTCAGCCACAGGTGTAAATAGATGGGACAAAGGGTTTCCAGTAATAATGAAAGAGCTGAGGTGTAAGGAAGACTACCCCAGAGATCCCATAGTCCACGCCCACAAAGCATGAGATGATCTTCTCTGGTCTCGCTAAATGATTGCATTGAGAGAAAAATGACAAGGAGTCTGTACGAGATTCTGGCTGCAGTGATGAAACGGTCAAGGTAAATGGAATGGTGAATGGATGAGAACTGAGTGTGCCCTTTGCTGGCCATTGCTATTACATTATCAGGCATATATCGTTAAGCGCCACCTCCTCCTGAAGGATATATATTTTTTAGAACTTGTATTTCTATGGTAGTTTTGCAAAAAATAAAAATAAAATATTACAGACACAAGATTCCTCTCAGAGATAACAATGATGCCTAAATTATCATGCCTTGGGTATACACTCAGTATAGACGTTCGAGGCAAGCCACCAAATCGCCCCACTCTTCCACTCTTCCTTTCATAGAACACACCTCCAGAGTGACAGCAATGCTAACATGCTTTGTGACAAAGACCTCGTGAACCTCACAACCACGGTATATGGGAACAATCCCCATTTCCCCAATCCGCCCACTCCTGGAGGATCTGCCTGAAATGTCCCACTGCACATGCTATTTTGTAGTTGCTTGGGCACAATTCATGAATCCAAGCATATATTCCTCCACTTAATAGATAACCTGAACATCAGTTTATGTTAAAGGTGGCTCTAGCATTTTCTGCTCAACTTATTCTCCAGAGACCCTTAAAGGCAGAGCTCTCTATTAAAAGCATTCTAAAAGCCATCTCTGATTGCCTGAAAGAGAGTGATGATTTCAAACTCAATGAAGTCGAAATAAAACATATAGGCCCAGATTGAAGAAGGCCTAGCGCCTCCTTGTGCCACATTAGCATCTCTTTTATGACCTTAATGTGGCCTAACGAGGACAAATTTGCAGCGCCATATTTACAAAGTGGCACAATGCCTGCACTGCGCTACTTTGTAACCCCTTGCGCCACGTTATGCCTACACCAGGCCCAATGTATGCAAGAGAGGCATTCCCCTGACCGCAACAATGGCGTGGTGTAATCTAACATTCCACTGCACCATTTTTAGTGGCTATTTTTAATATCTGGACAGAGCAAGCTTTAAAAGAGGGCATACCATTGTTTTCAATGGGCCCCCATGTACTCTCGAGGATTAGCACCAAAATGTTGGCGCTAATCCTGCACAGTACATAAATGGCGTCAAAAATGTTGACGCTATTCCCTCTACCTGGGCCATGGTGTGCCGTATATTGAATACGGCGCACAAATGGTGGCAGTCGGGGTGCAAGAAAAGTGGCATTGGACACAGCGCCACTTTTCTTATATTCAGGCCATAATGAAGAAAGAGAATGTAGTGAATATTGTGTTAACGTTTAGTTATACAGATTTCCTTCTTAGAGACAACTTGACTGGAAAGAAGGAAATCAGAATGTAATTATCTTTCCAGGCTTCTCATTGGCTGGAATCCAGGAGTTACAGGAATGTTCACATTTCTTTGAAATACAGAGGCCAACCATCAGGGATGAAGTACACATCATGAAAGAGCATTATGTCAATAAACAAAATCGAAAATTGT
Organism: Pleurodeles waltl; assembly: GCF_031143425.1. NCBI lineage: Eukaryota > Metazoa > Chordata > Amphibia > Caudata > Salamandridae > Pleurodeles > Pleurodeles waltl. The sequence continues at coordinate 989,365,523 of NC_090436.1, read as the reverse complement.
TTTTAAATATCACGATCTCATCTAATTATTTTACAAATGTCAATTCTTACTAATCTTGACACAGGTCAAAGAAAATGAAGTCACCGAAGAAGAGGAAGATGAGGATGAAGGAGAAGAAGAAGAAGGTGAAGAAGGAGAAGAAACAGAGGAGGTTGAGGAAAATGGTGAGAACCAGAATGCAACAGACACCAATGGGGAAATTGAAAATGAGGAAGAGAGCCTGAATGGTACTGAGACTGGCACAAACAGCACCAACGAAATAGAAGGAGTGGAAGCACATGCCAACTCCACCAGTGACGAGACTGATCAAGGACTTATTGGCGCGGCTCAAACCACTCCTGCAAGTGAGGGGAATAATGAAACCATTGGAGAGCAATATACCACTCCTACCAGTGATGCGAACAATGGGAATATTGGGGTAGAAGAGGCCACCACTCCGAGCGAGGTGAATATAGTTTTACAACCAGAGGCCACCACCGCAGGGGGGAGCGAGGGTCCTGAGAATATGGCTACTGAAGCCCCAGTCACTGCTGAAAACGTCAATGTAGACGTCATCAATACCACTCCCAGCCAAACAGAAACTGAAGGAAACACAGTCCATGGAAATCAGGGTGAGCATGAGACGGACAGTTCAACTCCTGACTATGAGCACGGAAATGAGTACGATCACGTGATCACCCGCGGGGACAATTATGCACCATATCACCCATATGAAGACGAATATAACTATAAAGGTTACCATGGGTATGATGAGTATGCGGTCCAAGAATACTATAATGAAGCATGAGAAGCTGGATCTTAAATAACCCTATTTAATTTTAATAACACTCATAGCAGGTCGGTATTAGGTCTGCCTAGTTAACTTCTTGAGAAGCTGATTAGGCGGAGCACAAGGGCAGGGGAATGGAAACAGAGTTAATGTGAAGGTTCATTACGTGCACCAGTTACAGACTTCAGGTCAGCAGACAGAACCCATTGGTCTCCAGAGGTAGTCAAATGTGTGGTTTACTGTACCATTTTATATATGAAAAAAATAATATTTAAGTAATAAAAACGCATTTATTACTCACAATCCATTGTATCTGTGTACAGTGTATGTAGAGGGCCTCAGTTTTGGAAACTTCAATATGTTGAAGGGGTATTTGTGGTTGAGTTTTAATCTGGTAAAAAATTAACAAAAAACGCCGAATGGATGGACCTTATGATCATTATGTGCTGTAAATAGCTGTAGTTTTCTACTACAGCCATTCCGGATATGGTTTAAACGTTAACTGTGAGTCAAGCACCACATTTTAAGTTTCTATCTATGCGTTTCAAATACAAAATATGGGATATGAAAATATGTTGTTGATCTCAATTTACAAATGATCAACTAGTTGTAGTTTGGTAAGAAACATCTGTTTCCTCATGAGCATTATCTTACGTGACACTTCGTGTTAGCAATTTCAGTTACACCCCCCCAGATGAAAATTTATGTATTTTAATTTACGTTTTGATATGATATTTTGCATCGAAAATTCCTGACCCTTGTAACATTAAAATGTACTATTGTTGCAACCAAACTCAGCTGACGTGAGGTTTTCTTTTTTCTTGGCCCATAACAGGACTCAGTCGGCCCAATTTATAAAGGCATTTGTGCAAAAGACAAAATGCACAACTGAATAGTATTCACAAAAAGAGAGTTTGCAGCTATAAAACCTTTCACTCGTCTAAACTATTACCTTTTAATTGCGTAATTTGGCGATGCATAAATCCGACTCAAAGGGTCAAAAGTGTAAACACACACAAATGAGAGATTTGTGGAGGATTCTCAAAGCAATTTTAATCTTCTCCCACCCTGGAAAAGGTCAGAAATCTGTTCCAGTAAAAGGGCTTCTGTTTGGCGAAAATATTTTTCCCGTGGAATAAATAAATAATGCCATTGCACAAAGGTGCACGTTTTTCTCCATGCTTAATTGAACAATGCTTGCAAGTAATTCAAATATTTTCACGGAAGGATAGACATGAATTCACAAAACCTTTCTACTTCTATGTCCCACATTTTGTGAATGGCGGAACTTCTAAGGTGCAGTCTGGAAAACTTTAGTGAATTCCAGAAAGACATACACATCTATCCGCAGGAGGGTGCCCAGTACGACTTCCTCTGCGAACAGACAACACTTTTCCGAGGCCAATGTAAAAGGAGCCAACCAGGACGGTTCGTTTGGCTAACAAAGACGCGGTGACACCCAACGAAAGTATTTGACAATCCGAGGGTTAGGCTTACTTTCAGAGGGCCTTGTGTATGTGGATAACGAGGATAGCAGGCATTAGATTAAAATAAGTGGTGGACTAGAAGAACTCGTCCTGCATTTGTGTCACCTGTGAAACAATTGGTACGAAAGTTGCTAAAGAGGCCAAAGTGACAATTATTGATAGAGACAGTGATGTTTTCATGTTCATTCCATACCTAACTTGCAGTACTTCATTTGTAAATAAAAATGTGCCAGTGCCAAAAGCTCTCTTTTGAAACAAGCGGCTGCTGCATTTAAATGTGCGAACCATTTTAGGCCTCTTTAATCCATTCACAGTCACTCCCTACCCCTTCAGGGCACTTCTGCTGCTTTCTGCTTTCCCCCTTTCTGACGCTTTTTCATTTTTCTCTTCCCCCCACTTCTCCCATATGTGTCTTTTGCTCGCAGTAAGGGCCTTATTTATACTTTTTGGTGATACACTGCACTAACGCAGTTTTGCACCAAAACGTTTTGCACCGGCTTGCACCATTTTTTTAGCACCAGCTGGGCACCATATTTATGGAATGGTGCAAGCCGGTGCAAAGGGTAGGCTAGCGCAAAAAAGGGACGTTATGCAGGATAGAGGTAAAATAAATGACTCTAACCAGATTAGCGTAATTTTTTATGCTAAGGGGCATATTTATACTCTGTTTGCACTGAATTAGCGTCTTTTCTTTTCACTCTAATTTGGTGCAAAACTAACTCCATATTTATACTTTGGTGCTAGATCCGTCTAGCGCCAAATTTATGGAGTTAAAGTCAATTTTTGGAAGTGGAAACCTACCTTGCCTTAATGAGATGCAAGGTAGGTGTTCCCGTGCACAAAATGACTCTGTTGCCTTAACGCCATATTTATACTTCCGTGCAAAAATGGTGCAAGGGAGGGAGGACGGGTCAAAAAATTGTGCAAAGCTTGCTTTGCCCCATTTTTAAAGCCTGGGTCAGGGCAGGCATTAGGGGACCTGTGGGCCTATTTCCATGGTGGAACACCATGGAATTAGCCCACAGGTGCCCTCCCCAGGCTCCAGGGGCACCCCCAACCACACCAGAGGGACTGTGGAGGATGGAGGACCTCATCCCAGGTAAGTACAGGTAAGATTTTATTTTATTTTTGAAAGTGCCACAGGGGGCCCTGAAATGGGCCCCCATACATGACACAGGGTGCAATGGCCACGCCCTGGGGACCCTTGTCCTCTGTGCTGGCCATTGGGATGGTGGGCATGACTCCTGCGTTTTCTAAGGTAGGAGTCATGTGGCATGGTAGGTTTTTGCACCATAAAATGACGCTAATCTGGTTAGAGTCTTTTTTTTTTTTACTTTAACCTGCCTTAAGTCATTTTTTGGTGCTAAACCCTGTTCTTCTATACCTCCAGCCCCACCAGACTAAAGTCATATTTTTTTTACTCTAGCCTACCCTTTGCACCTGCTTGCACCATTCCATAAATATGGTGCCCGGCTGGTGCACAGAAATGGTGCAAGCCGGTGCTAAACCTTTTGGTGCAAAACTGAGTTAGTGCAGTTTTGCAGCAAAAAGTATAAATAAGGGGCAATATTTTGTACGTTTGCGTCACTTTTGTGTCAAATCAGGGCCTTGGTGCTAGACGGGTCTAGCAGCAAAGTATAAATATGGAGTTAGTTTTGCACCGAATTAGAGTAAAAAAAAATGATGCTAATTCAGTGCAAACAGAGTATAAATATGCCCCTAAATGCCTAATGTGGCAAAATAAGTGCCGGCACGCAAAAATAAAGTGCTGGTGCCCCGCACGGGAAACTACTGGCTCAAATTAAGCCCTGCCCGTGTTTCCATAGTGGCCCCACACCAGTCAATGTAACCATATTCAAACATATTCATAGTCTACTCCCACAACATGACAGTAACTATGCTACTTTGGTGACCGTCTCTCATCATCTGACTGGGGCATAAGTATCAATAGTGCAGCAGCTTTAGTGGCACCGGAACCGGGAACCTGAGGTGCCGGAAGCATCCCAGTGTTAAATGTTTTTTACTACCAAACACAGTGTTGGGCCCCATATTATTTGCTTGCTTTAGGGCCCTAAGCACCCTTGCTAAGGCACTGCATCTGACGTTATCCATTCTATCTATTCTTCAAGACCCGATCACGTCAAGACATCAAACATGCAGTATTCTAGTCTTTGCATAACCAATACAAAAAAGTGTACTATGTTGTATTTTATGTAGTGCCACCATGCCTTTGGGCGATGACTTCAGAAGATGTTGTGGGGCATACAGTACACATGTATATACGTCCTATCAAAGGCAGAACAACATTACACAGGTAGCCGATTTAAAGACACTACATTGTAAGGTGTGTTGCATTACAAAGACATCCAAAGCAAAAAAAGAAGCAAATACAATATCTTTTTCTACTGTCAACATTGTGGTGAAGCGGAGTTTTTAACACGCTAATTCTTGTTTTCAGTGTAAAGCGCCACATCTCAGAAAAACATTAGTTAAGCCATGAAGTAACATTTGCACCAAGAGAAGCCTGATCAATGACCAAGCAGACCACCGGCACAATATCAGATTACTGAAAGACGGAACCAAAATAAGATTGATTTATCCCAACCCAAATCCCACAATTCCTGGGTCAACGCCTAGTATAAAATCATGTGTTCTAGATTTACAATTTGAGAAGAGCAAGGCTAGCATAAATCAAAGACAGAAATATTCATTTTATGTAGTGACTCAGGTGCAATCAATAATATTTTACATAAAAAGTAAAGTGAAATATTATCTGCATTAGAAAGTCGAGCAATTTGTATCCAAATATTTCACCATATACTGATTAGAAATTTAATTTTGGTGTTTTCCTAACCGTACAGTTACCTCTATTTCTGTTTACTGATTGAATATATAATAAATAGGAGAAGCTCTTGGTGGGGTTATAAAAATATTTAAAATGCTATGAAAACTGTGCCATATTGTTTGTACAGTCAATTGGGAGCTAGGTATTTTTCTTGTCTCTCTTGAAACAAGAACCAGCTATCAATAAGGGTAAGCTAGTGTCGCACCAAGGTCTCCAGAAAACAACTCTTTTAGTAATAATGATACCTTTGCTGTACCAAATAAGATAAGTAAAGTAATCTATGTTTCAGATAAAGTATTAATACTTTATTGAGGATCCTACGCATACATGATAAAGTAGAAACAGAATAAATCCAGGGCATCAGTAGCAATAGCCCAAATTCTCTAGAAGTAAATGATGACACAAAGGTACTCTCTACTTTTACTTAATATGGTGCATGTGCCTCATCAGAGCTATTTAACTACTGTCATGCCTGTCTCAAAGAAAGGGCAGCAAGATGTGTAATAAAATCTGGACATTTAATGTTGTCCTGTAATTGATAGAGTTGTAGTTTAGAAAATAATATTCCAACCCTCTCGAACATTATTTTATTTAAAGAACAAAATATCTTTTAGGAAAGTTAATACATAACATTGATAAAAAAGTATAAGCAAATACTCAAAATCATCATTTTAAAACATTTCAATTGAAAAAACTTGAAAATATATTGATGAGACCAATTATTTATACGAGATTCCAATTCTTGTGAAACATATTCTAAGTTGCAATTAACTGTAGGCCTCACAAAGTTAGCAAATCAAATTCCCAATTATTTCATTTTTATTTCAAACTAAGCTCAGTTATACATACTCCTTACACTTATCCTTTAAAACATATTTGTTTAGAGGGAATATTTTTGATTTATTAGTATTCAGTTTATATCATAAGGCAACATATAAATGATCTAAGTACAAAGTAAGAAGAATGGCAGTGTATTTTCAGGTAAACAATATACACAGGAATATCATCTGCATAAGCAGAAAAACTTACCCCATCATTTCTAAAACTGAAACCCTTAATATGGGTGTTTTGATGAAACCTAGACAAAAATGGGTTTAGTCATAAAACAGAAACAAGACTAGATAATAGGCAACTTTGTCTGACTCTTTATTTAATAGGCAAGAGGTACTGAACATTACTAAAAACACATATGAACTCTGGGAAAACAATCCATTGATGGCGTAATTTCCTAAAATGGGAACACAACCATGCCATACTAAGGCCCCTAACATAAAAACTCTCTCAAGGTGATTGAAAGCTTGTACAGTATCTAGCTAGACAGTTTGAAAAAGTGAATTAATATGAGCACTCTACTAGTGATATCCAAACTTTTCTTGAAGTATCAGATAATAATCTTCCTTTAATCACACAATTGTTGTTTTTTTAATTAATTTTACCAAAATGGAATAAAGGAACATAGCAAGATTTTTGGAAACACTTTTACAATCATTAGTTATAAGATGGATAGACTATATATTTTTTATTTATGTGGAGGTTTTCCTTTTTTATAATTAAGACATATTATGCCATCAAGGATTAAATCATGTGCAGAATCTCAAAAATAGTTCATAAATTTAGGGTTTTATTCTGAATACGGTGGTCCATGAACTGCCGTATCCATGGTGGCGGTCAGACAGCCGAAACCTTGGTGGTCCGACCTCAACATTATGATGTTGGTGGTTGGACCACCAGCAAACAGCTGCCACAGCCAGGATCAGAGATCTTGATGGGTTGGCAATGGTGCAAGTTGTGGTCAGCCACGGCGGTGCCAAGTTCGTCACTACCATGCTGATTATGACTTGCCTTTCTGCCGGCCTTTCCATGGCTGGGACCTCGCCAAAGAAAGGCCGGCAGAAAGGCAGGGATGTGCTGCAGGGGAGCCCCTGCACTGCACATGGCATGGGCCCCCCTGTCAGCACCCTCAGAATCTGCACTGTCTGCCATGGTACACAGTGCACATTCTGAGGGTGCTGGGGGCACCGTCTTTATGATGGCATTGGCCTTGGCTCTTTCTGAGAGCCAAGGCCAATGCTGCTGCAGTGTTCCCGCCAGCCAGCCTGGGGGAAACATCATAATACAGCAGTGGGGACCTTTGTATTGGCAGTCCGACAGTTGAACCACCAACATCATAATAAGACCCTTATTCATTTGGGCCCCAAAGTGTAAGAGAATGGTGCATATGAATCTGACTAAAACCTGTCTGGTCTAGGAGCACTGCCTGTTTTCCAAGCAGGTATAACTCTAGATATCTCTTCAAAGACAAACCATGCTCCAAACCTAGTAAATTGAAGGAAGCTAACATATTTCTAAATATAGTAATACAATATTCCCAAGAACCTAAGCAGAGGGAAAAAGCTAAGAGGGATAGAAATTCTCATAAAGAGTTCAACAAAGAGCAATGTCTAATAGAGCAACTTTAATAGTATCATCTCCGTCAATATTTGAATTAATAAAAAACTTTTCTTTTTTGAAGTTTAATATAATTTGCTAAGAATTTACCAATACTATGTCTGCTCCTCTGGTATTTTACCTTTCTAGAGAAATTGAACTTGCTAGCTTTCTCAATTTCAAATTTATAAAAGTTCGTATTTGCTTTAAAAAGATTCTAGAGAGGTTCGGAAAGAATAGTATTCTTGCTCCAGAGGTTGAATGCTATCTAAAAAAAACTTCATTTTTTTCTGTTGAAGTCTTCTTTTTCTTAGAAGTGTAATAAAAAATAAAGTCCCTAGAAATAACCTTGTAGGCATCCCATGTATTGTGAATGAACATTTTCAAGCTAAATAATTCAGCTGTGAAGGAATTGAATTCAGAAATAAATTGAACATCTTGTAGAAGATAATTACAAAATATCTAAATAGCTGTTACTAGCTGGAGACTAAGTGAAATCAGAAATAAATTGAGCATGTTCAAAATTAGAACAGAGTCAATATCAGAATATAATAAATTAGCTAGTAAATATTTACTAGAAAAGATGCAATATGTCTTTGGGCATGAAAAAAGAAATAGTTGAGCATCAGGATTACTTAGTCTCAATGTATCTTTCACTGCTTGGTAAGACAAGATCCCTTTGAAAAACTTCTGGATTGTATTTGGAACAAATTTAACTTTACATTTCCTGTTGCGAAGCATTTCAAATTTGTTTACATTCTCAAACAAATGTTAAGCTATCTTTTACACAAACAAGAAATTAAGGGGCAATGTTAAGTTTGCATGGCTGTACTCAATTCCACCAGGGCAGCAGAGGGATGTGCTCCCTAATGTGCCTGCCATATTTAGAGATCTCTACCTTCCTGGTGGACATCTATGTGCCTTTGGAGGCACCATTGCAACCAAAGCTCCTTCAAAGGTACTAAAACGTCTTTGTGTGCACACAAGATTAAACACTCTTGCACAGCAACATTTTTTGTTAGGGTGAGCATAATTCTCTGTAGCGTAATTACTCATAATTTGAGTAAAATTATTGTAAATTTTGTGTACCAGTATGAGAAGTGTAATGTAGCATTTAACACTAGTTTTCTTAGCGCAAAATACACTGTTGTGTCTAAAACGAGCCCAAGAAAATAGCACTAAATGCTACAGAATATAAACAAACAGCAGTGGCCAGAAGCCAGTCACTGTCTGTTAGGGACAGATGTATGTAAAAGTTAGTTTGCAATTCCCTATTAACAAATCTTTGCAATTCGCTATTAGGAATTCGTGAACTGGGATTTAGTACAGTGTGTTTGACACTGTTTGTGATTCCCAAATGGGTCACAAAAAACCTGCCTCATTAATATTCATGAGTCAGGTTGCAATTTGCAACCTATTTGGGAATGACCACAGTCACATGGATGGTGGCCTGCTGGGGGCAAAAGACCACCATGTCTTTGATTGTTTTTAAATAAAGCAGTGTTTATTTTTTTTTTTAATGCATCTCGTTTTCCTTAAGGGAAAATGGGATGCATCACAAAAAGATAACTGAAAAGTTTGTGGGACTATCTGCCTTCTCTTCAAAAGTGTTTGAACCCCCATTCGCAAGGGGTTCCTAGGAGACCTTCTAATAGCGACTCCCAATCCCTATTTTGCCAGACGGTAACATGTTACCAACTGCTTCATACATCTGGCCCATAGTTCCTTGTTTCTTTACTTCTGTGGTAGGAGGTTTCCCCAAAACTACTCTTAATTAATGAAACTGGCTTTATCACTTAACTTTGGTAATTTAACATCACAAGAGTAATGCGTAGTTAGTAAAATTGCTTTGGTTACTCCAGCATTATTAAAATTCCTCCCAGGATGAGTTTTCTGCTATAAAAAAAAAAACTCCCAAAGTGGCGAAAGATTGCTTTAATTTATGGGGGTCATTTATTTGTTTTCCTTTTTTGAGACTGCTAGGCTTTTCCTGGCAGTCCTAGTCAGGCAAAAAGTCTGAAACTTTCACCTAATGTAGGTGAATAGTCTCAGGTATTTTAGCCGGTGGTCCAACTTTAGCCAAAACATCAGTCAAAGGTTTCCACTTGCAAAGCCGGTGGATAATCCAGCAGCTAAAACATGATGTCTGCCTAAGTCTGAATCTAAATAGAGGAAGCAAACTAGGAGTTTGGTAGACCACTTGTGACGGAGCACACTGTTCACCAAATTCAAAATAAGTCCTCATTGTTAGGACCATAAATATTGAAAATACTTATATCTAACTCGGTAATGATTAAATCACCATCAATCATTTATATTGTTCTTACGTGTAACAAGAGTATTTCTTTGGAACCCCGCAGACACCCTGTTAAAAAAATGTACTTCACTTATGTGGCTGGGTATAGTACCTCAGACAACAGTGGATCATACCAGCGGCCACTCAAAGACCTCATTGATGTACATTGACTTCATATAGTCACAGTTTTCATCTGCAGCCACACAAGTGAGGTAAAGTTTCTATCAGGAGAAGTGTGGAAACACTGGTTGGTAGGAATTTTGTGGAAACCAACAACTTCTAGAACATGTTCTCACAGAAACGTAAGAAAACGTCTGAAAGTTTGAGGTTTGCAAGAAAAAGTAGTAGGATCCATGCAAGTCACACCACCTGGATTCCCTGGGTGTTCAGTTTTCAAAATTGTCAGGGATTATTACTGTTTCCTCTTAGCTGACTGAAGCTGGTCCAAAACACCTTACTCATCACAAAGATGGACATTTGCAGGCAGTCTAGGAGATACTGAATTTCATTTAATTGGAGCCATATCCATCTCAGGTGTTGAGAAAATACCTGTTGTAAAACATTTGCATTTAATACTGGCATGGTATCAACGTAGAAACCTCGTAAATGCCCTCTTACTTTTATTTTTCCTGTCCTAGACGATAATGTAAAAACTATCAGTAGACGTCAGAAAATAAAACAAAGGCATCAGGGACATTTCTGCTGTGTTTTCCACAGTAGATGGGCTGCCAGAGGTGCTGCTTCCTGGACCTTAGTAATGTGTGAGGCGGCTGACCAAGATTTTAAGTAACTTTAAGATCTCATGGGTATTACATTTGGAATTCACAAGTATATGAGAAAACATGTAACAGGCTTATTAGAAAGATGTATGAATTTCAGTGAAGAAATTAAAATTTTCTGTTACTAGGATAATTGTAATATTTGAATACTGAACTCATACCTTACTGCTTGTGAGCATTAAAGCCACATCAAGACACTAACCATTCTGATGTTCATTCACAGATCTTTTATGTGCACATACAAAGCTGTTCACACTGCCAGCTACGGGACCAATACATCACAAAACTCACATTAACATGCCACCATTCAAGGACCTATCATATTCATATGCCCACAGGACTGAAAAAACAATCAAAACACCACACACACAGTCATTAGCCAACTTACAAACAAACACACCTCCTGCAAACCATTACACACATACCACCAGCCAACAGACACACATTCTGCCAGCCAGCTGCCATATATTCTGCCAGCCTATGTGAACCATGGTGGGTGTAGTGATCTGCGTCACTCCTACCTTGACCATATTCCTTCTCCCTACACAAGATCTCTAAGAAAACATATCTATGGTAAGCTGTGACTTTCTGTTCATATCCATCTTTCTTGGATTCCTGACTAATATTATGTGGGTTCCAGGTGCCCCATAGCTAACACCTTCCTGTGACAGTCTACTTAGACTCAGGAAGACTTGTTTTTGATGCACCTTCAAGGGACTCACCTAGCTTCTTCCAGCTAACTTTACTGCAGAGTAGTCAGTTGACAGGTGTTTGAGGATACCCTGTTGCCCATTCCTTGGGCAGTATGAACATTTTTACATTTAAAAAATGGTGTACACATGCGGGGTTAGAATCTCCTAAGATCCCTAAAGAGCACTTCTAGAAAGAGTAGGGGACTTAGGGTTTAGCAGACAGGTTACACTGTCAAACAGTGACAGATGGCCCATCCACGTAATGTGAAGTACATTGACTCAAATGCACTTGAAGTATTGTTGAAAGAATTTATGCCACATTTGGATTAAGGTAGCAAACAGGCCACAAGCAAGACCAAATTATTTCTGTTTACTAGAGTCAGTAAAGGCACAGTGGCTCAAATCTAATTTAGCAAGAAAATCAATCTTGGATTGAGGTACCTCTGTGGTTGAGAACTAATGGAAAGATGCTACGAATTAGATGTAGCAGTTTGAAAGACTGCTTATCAGTCAAAGGGGGTATATACAATATCCCACTTCAGTGAGTTTCCCAGAATTTTACTTTTATGTAGAACAAAATGAAGCCAGTAGTAAAACACAAGCCAGAATTTGATGAGCACTGGGAAAAGAATTGTTGACTCCCCCTCTCATTCCTTGTCAAGCATAAACTCTGCATCAGCTCTTGGCAAAGTGCTGATGCTTTAGTCTTGCAAAGTCCTCTAGAACCGATGAAATGGAGAGCATTGCTTCTAGAGCAGTAGGATTTTCAATAATGACCAACTGAAAGTCAAAGAAGGATGAGTCTTCCTATGGCGGTCTGCCGATACACAACACTTACATTGTGTGTTATAATTAGAGCTAGTGTGCAGTCAACATCTTATACTGCGTATGAGTTTTGTGACTTGTATTATATAGATGAAGTAACTGGTCATTTCTATCCACTCCATACTGGTATTTGTTGTAATCAAGTATACAGTTGGGCTTGTGGACTACTGACAAATGATCCCAGACTGTGATCAGAGGAGTGTTCTCTTCATAAAGTGTATTGAGCACAGGTACTTCCTTCATATTAGAAAATTTGACAACAAGCAGTTTGTTATAATTCAAACCACTGCTTTGGTCTTTTTGGAGCATCTTACAACAAGGTCCTGAGTAAATCTTTTGCACTCATTTTGAATTGCAGCATAAGCCACACTGCCAAGTTTGTACACCCTGTGTAACAGCGTCACTCCTGAGTGATGGTCCAAGCTGCTATGATATCTCATTACTAATGCCTAGCATGAAAGGGCAAAGTGGTGCAGACTTTATATTGGAGTCCTTACCAATATATACTCTGAGGCTGTATATATAAAAAGTGGAGATTTCAGACAACATCTCTATTTTGATGCTGTAACAAACATTTTATCTTTATTCTTTGCCAGAATGTCAACTACCCCTTCTACAGGATCAGCAACCCTTTGACTGCTATATTTTTCCTAAGAGTATAAATCCCTGTAAACCTAGTAGACAATTGTTCCATGAAAGTATGAATTTTGAAAAACCTGTCAAAGTCTTGATGGTCCTGTATCAATGCTGCAGAGTTATCACTAAAATGTAGCATAAGCTAAGGGATCAAAAAACAATCTCTGCTTATGACGGTGTAAAGATGGGTGTTAGCCAAACAATGTTAGTAGACCGATAAGATAGTACCCCCAGAATTCTTTTCAACTCTTCAAGTGAATTGGGAGTCTGCAGGTATGCCCTAGAATAAGGCATTTGGGTTCATCCTTGCTCTTTAAGAAACTATTCACCATGCAAATTTGTTTGAAGCATAATTTCCTCAAGGAAGAGTTCATCCAGAATAAGATGGACGTAGTAGTAGGCAAAATATTTCCAATATTGGCTTTTCAGCCACCATCTGCAGTAAATGGGGGAATTTAAGGTTTAAACTCTATTAGGGTGCCGCCAATGAGCACTCTCTGTATGTTCTGCACAGTGCATGTGTGCTCTCTGGATGGGGATACACTGCCACAGTATCACAGCTGCACACGATGTGCTAGTGAAGGAACAAAATCTGGTTCAGGAACATTTACCTGTAGGATTAGAGGAAAAACGCCACATATTCTAACTACTCAAGCAGCTTTATAGGTTTAATGTGAATAAGGAGGAACGGTTGTGAGGCTGCAGAAATTATATTCACTTAAAGAGCATACAGATTAATTACAATCCAAAAATAAGACATCTCTTGGACACCAAACACATTAAAAGATGGTGATTTGTCATCAAATGAATGGCTGCTAGTAATGATCCCTGATGATGTCTAAGTATGGGATAAAATATGTTGGCTTGGCTGGTTTATCAATGTGTGCTATAAATACACAACATTTTTCAATAAAGATGATTTTCTACACATGTAGATTAAAGGCATTGAATGATCCTATAAGCAATGAACTAAAATAGTGAAGCTTACGTTTACATACTGAGAAGATAAAAAAGTATGGATTCTTGGTGAATGATCTTAGAAACTATACCTATACTTAATTTGAGTGCTTCTCACTGGATTTTGTTTCTAAAATGTTTGAGGGGGGTGGTGACAGATGTTCCCTTGGGAGGTAGGCACCATTGACACTGAAATTGGAAGAATAAGTCAATGTCATGTAATTGTGCCTCAACTGCCATTGAGTTTGAATTGTGCTAGTGAAGGAACAACACAAGTGCCATAGATATGAGTGGCACAGTATTAGACTAATAGACTAATGGCTGATGTTGACTGACTCTATGTCCCATGCTCCATGCTGTGGTGGCCGAATGCAAAATGTGAAGTATACAATAACAGATCAGTGACTGAAGTGGGCTTACCCATTGCCTTATTCATTATTAGGTGGAAGCAAAGTGTGAATGACAATAACTGACCAATTACTGAAGTGGGCCGACCCTATGCCCGACACTGCATGCTGTCATGCATGGAAGAAAAATGCAAATGACACAATAACTAACCAATAGCTGAAATGGAGTGTGGTAGAAGCAAAATGTGAATGACACAAGAGCTAACCAAAGTCTGAAGTTTGCTGACCCATTGCCACATGCCAAGATTATTGGATGAACAAAATATGAATGATACAACAACAGACCAATGGCTGAAATGGAGTGACGTAATGCCCTATGCTGTGATTGGCAGAAGCACAATGTGAATGACACAATAGAGTACCAATCTTTTTTTTTTTTCATAATTAATTAAAATCATTGCAAACCGTACATGCATTATACTATGTAAACAAAGAAGACTAAAAGAAAAATTAGAATAAAAGTGCAAGTATGTTAAAATATATCAGAACAGCTATAATAAAAAAGGTCATGGACATCTCTACTGAGGGAAATTGCAGGAAGAACTACAATTCAAATACAAGTATTCATTTATCAAAGGGCCATCTATTTAAACATATATGATGAACACTAAGGCAGGTCATAGGTCATAGTTCCAGAAGCTTGGTAGTAAACGCCTAATGACTTCAAGGCCTAATCAAATAATTCTACAAAAATTAAAAGCTAGCAAATCCCATCTTAATCAGGTAAATTAGCCATATATAAATATGTCCCCTGGAGACCAGCCATATTGCAAGGGGGACTTCCCCCACCATATAAAAGTCCCTGGTTACCTAGTGGAATTTCTGCTTAGGTATTACATCCCCAACCACGATCCCCAAGCATCCATGCACGGCAGAGGGGCACCACTTGAAAGGGAAGATTCTCCTATCCAAAAGTTCCACTGATGACAAAATTGGTAGCTGAGGGCAGAGTGCTGCTGGGAAGACACAACCAGAAAAAAATGGCTACTGACATTTCTTTTCTTTGTGGTATGGGTGGGCGATCACACCCTCCTCAGCTGCCTGACTGGCCCCACTGGAGAAAGGAAAATATTAAAATTAATGAATTGCTGCCTGGTGGGGGTCAACACATGCCAGTGGGTTGGCCACTCAAAAACAACAATTCCTGTTGTTTAGTGGCAACTCCTATTCAGGGTTTGTAGGACATCTAAGACACCTGAACAGAAATCTTTTCGAGAAAGACTTCTTTCAAAAAGCGGATGCCTGCTAGCAGAAGAAATCCCACCAGACTCTTGTCGCTGTGTTTACCAGCTCGTTGGTGCACCATTCAGTGGGATCAATGATGCCCACTGATGTCATTAATAGGTGGAGGAGGAGCGGGCTGACGTTTATCTGATTCTGCATTGGCCACAGTACATATGTACATTGGGGAAGCATTCAGTAAAAGCATCAGAGTTTCCCGTTCACCCTTGATGGATGAACTGCAGAGGTAGTGAGGTTAACATGAACAGCTTGTCCACTGGGTTTATGTCCACTATGGAAGTATCAGTTTCTTCCAGGAAGGCACTTCCAACTTTCGGTCTCAACAGGAGTGTGCTTGACCTGTCAACCTTAGGGTGGTCCTCCCTCAAATGTTTTTCTTTACTCCTCAATATTTGTCTGATATCATTTTGGCCTTAAAACATGGTGAACTTTACAACTGCTAACCAGTGCTAAAGTCTGTGTGCTCACTCCTTAAAACATGGCAACATTGGTGTATCCCCCAATTGGCCTATTTAGTTTATGTCTAATTCCCTCATAAGGTGGCACTAAATGTACCTATGGCCTGTATATTAAAAACTACTAGTGAGCCTGCAGCAAGTGTTGTGCCACCCACTTACGTAGCCCTGCAAACCTGCCTCAGGCCTGCCACTGCAGCCTGTGTGGGAAGTTTTGAACTGCCATGTCAACCTAGCAAAATAAACCTTTTGCCAGGTCCAAACCTTCTTTTTAATACATACAAGAGGCCCTTAGTGTAGGCCTCAAACTGCCTATAGGAGAGGGTGCAATGTATTTAAAAAGTAGGACATGTATTTTCATGTTTTACATGTCCTGATAGTGAAAAACTCCTGACTTTTCTTCTCCTATCTACCTCTCCCAAAGGACAGCATTACATTTAATGAGGATAGCTTTCAAATGGGAACAGGTGAACATTTCATGTTTGGTGTCTCGAAATGAAAATTCCTCTCTTATGGTAAAGTCAGATTTTGAGTTACAATTGTGAAAATGTTACTTTTAGAAAGTTGGCATTTTTGGCCTGAGCCACTTAGTATCCTGTCCTGGGACACATGATTAAGAGTAGATGGCAGTTTGTCTTTGTGCATTCCTTCCATATAGCCACACAGAATAGAGAGCTTAGGTTTGCCTGGGTGGGCCATCACCAGCAGGATGGATGCAATGAAACTGACATTTGAACAAGTTGTGTTCTGCTGTCACACAAAAAATTGCATACCTTCTGCAGTTAGTCCGTAGACAGGGCAAGGGAGGCAGGAAACCCAAGCACTTCAAAGGGAATTCTCTGGAAGCTTCTTTCACTTCAAAGAAGGTACAAAGTATAAACATTGGCCCTCAGGCACCAACCGTCAGCTCACATCTGGACCTGTTGAAGACTGCCACGAAGTTGGACAGCCGTGCTGCTGGAAGGACTGCCACTCTAATGGACTGCTGCCATATTCGACTGCTGCCCTACTGGACTGCTGTCCTGTTGCCCTCATGTCCTCCTGCCTGGGTGAGAATGACTGTACCTGCAACTTGTACACAGGACCACCAGTGTCTCCAAGGGCTAGTCTCTTGTAACTTGCACCTGGACTCTGCCAACCCAGTCGTGGACCCTTGGAAGTGGGCCTGAAGGTGCTCTGCCAGCCCATCTGTGGACCTAGCAGAACTGAACATTTTCTCTGCTGTGTTGCACGACCACCAGTAGAACCAATGCATTGGCACTGCTTTGTGGGCTTACCGGGCACAAGGGCTTCGAATTGCCCATCACAGTTCATCAGAACCACCACTGCATGAAGCATTTTCACAGAAGGACATTGCATTGCCCAACACAGCTCCCTGAAATCACAGCTGCATGATTCATTACCATGTATGGACATCACATCACCCATCACATTTCCCTGGAACCAATGATGCACAGCACTTCTCCCACTCGGACCTCACATCGCCTATGTTGCATGACTCATTTGTCACTACATGGGACTCTGCATCTCTTTGCAACCAGGACTTGGGTATTGTTTTCAGCTGACCTAAGTGGGTCTCTGTAGCCAGACAACTCTCCAACACGGTAAGCCTGAATCTGTGAATTTATACCAGTCTAGCATAACCAAATATCCAGTGTTGGCACTTTGCACTTTTTGGCGCTATTTTCATTGAAAGTTTACAAATTGCATATCTTCAGTTCTATTGATTGACGTTTTGTCATTTTGTTCTAGGTTTATTTAGTAAAATTGACTCTGTTTATCTAATATTGCAAGTGCTGCATACATGCTTTACACATTGTTTCAAAGTTAAGCCTGTGCCAAGCTACCAAAGGGTTGAACATAGTTCAATTTGGGTTTGCTTGTGCCTTCACCTTGAAAAGGATTATAGATGCTGTTTGAGTAGAGTTTCACCCCCTCAAACAGTAGTGCAATTTCTTACAGAGTGCAATAATTATCTGCCTCTTACTGGAATTGCCTAGCCCCTTACCATTCCATGAAATTGCCCATAACATTGAAGCACAATATATAAGAAACATGTAACTGCATTATTCAAACAAAAGGTAAGATCAACTAGTTATGGGAATAAAAAGGAGGACTAGTAAAAGGAAGAAAATTAGAACACAGAAAACAAGAGGAGTAATATTTTGAGAAATAGAGACTAGACCACTGGAATAAAACAAGATACCTATTAACTAGAAGTGCTGAGAATTATATGGAGATGAAACAATCAAGCTCAAAGAGCTTCATATCTGGATGGCCAGAGCAACACAATAAAATAAAACCAGAACCATGCAGATGAGGAAAAGACAAACAAAATACAACCTGGCAAAACTGACTTAAGGAAAAAAAAACAGGTTTAGTTGCAAATAAAGAAGGGGCCATGTGAAGAGGCAATGGCATCCTTCTACGTGAAAACATGTTCCCTCAGCATAGCTGGATCAGAAAAGTAGCCAGTTGATCTTATTTTGCAACTTTAGAAGGACAAAGGAATAAAAAGCCAAAGCTGTCATTCAAGTCTCTCAGGGGAGGTGCCAGACTACAAAATTACTTTCTACTTAGCAACATCTTCTCTGAGACCATCTTTGTAAATCAGCTGTTTAATCTTTTTTTAATCATTAGGAAATCAATATATTGCAGGAAGAGAACAATAATGTCTCTAGGTTTAGATTATCTTCTCAGAAAAAACATCTCTTCTCCCCAGATGTTGGTAAGATTGGCTCATTCAGAAAGTTTAGTGTTGAAAGCTTAAGGAAAAGACTGCATATCATTGATCTCAGATTTGTATAAAATACCATCAATTCTTATGTTATTTTTACAATTCTTTTTCAAATCTTCAATGAAGTTTAAGTTGAGTGATTTCATATTCCAGTTTAGATTTTTTAGACATAACATCTTCTGCATGACTGAGGTGCTCATTACGAGTTTGGCGGTCATTACTGTAGCCCGCCGTGCAAACGGCAGCCGATATACTGCCAGCGATGGCAGAGTGAAGACCGCCGCCTTACTAGTGACCCACCCAACACCACCAAAAATAGACTAAAAAAACAACACCGTCTGCCCAAAACAACGGTATGAAGGAGGCGGCTGCACCGCCATGCAGAGAAAATTCCACCCGCCAAATTCAGAGTCACAAATCAGCATTGCAGAAACCAACAAGGTGGTAATCCATTGGCGGTCCAAACTGCAGTGGAAAAAAAATAACCACCACTGCATCAACAGATGGGAGAACACCAATATCAACACCTGAAACACATACACACACCTGTCCACAGCAGTACAAAAAAACACCTCCACACATACCTAGAACCCTTTGCAAATAGAAACCCTGACAGAGTGAGAGAAGAGCACACTAAAAGGAGGCACTGCACCTAGATACCACAGACACCATCATACTAAGCCAGCATCACACAACACACCACTGCACAGAAATACCACAGAGCACAAGAACATACCATTACACATATTCACAACCACAAACAGCACACCCAGAATCCCTGCACACCAGACACCCCCACCTACAGCACAACCACAATGGCACCACAAAAAAAAACAATTTTCACACAAGAGGAGCTCAGGGTAATGGTCGAAGAAATAGTCAAAATGGAGCTGCGACTGTTTGGAGCACTGGTCCAACAGACATCTATAGCCCGGAAGATCAACTTATAGCAGAGGATATTCAACAGGGTGAATGCAGTGGGGAACCAACCACGCACAAGGGAGGACATTAGGAAGAGGTAGAATGACCTTAGGGGGAAGGTACAGGCCATGGCTTCCAGGCACCAAGTAGCCGTCATGGGGATTGGTGGAGGACCCCCACCACCTCCCCCGAAAATGGCACCATGGGAGGAGATGGTTCTGGCCATACTGCTTCCTGAAGGGCTGACAGGAATTGCTACTGGACTGGACACTGGTAAGTATGCGTACTCACTGGCCACCATGTCCCTGTGCACAGCATGTACCCCTACCACCTTCTCACCCCCTCAAACCACCTAAGCGTGCACAAACCCACTATTGGCCCCATACCCACCCTTGCATGCCACAGCTCCCCATTGACACCATTCCCTCATAGCCCCACCTAGTGCATGTATGCCTCACACAGCAGAAAGTACCACAACTACCAATATGCAACACTCCCTACCCTTGCCTGACTGCTACGTCCATATCACATCTCTGCAATTACACGTTAAACCATGTCACTCCCCATCACCAATATGTTGTAGGAATGCACATCAGTACATGGCAATGACAGTAGCAAGACAAATGTAAACTGTACTCCAAAATAGAGCCATTATAACCTTCCACTGATGGGAACACAAGCAGTGGACTGAAAACGGTCAATGCCAATACTACCCTGCAAATACAGTGAATGACGGCATACAACCATTTGTGTCACCGCTACAAAACCATCATCATACACGATACCTCTCTTCCCGATGGTCTCCCAAGTACTGACACACAGCAGAGGAGCCCAGTGACAGAAAGCCCAGGCCTAGATGCAGCACCAATAGGGGAGGATTCACCTACAAGTCTGGATTTGGACAATGAACCTCGCCCATCAGGCATGAGTGGTCAGTCCACCACCACCAGCCTCACCCTACCCACAACTCAAACCACCTCCCCTGTGGCAGCCAGTGCACAGCAGAGCCAACCTTCCCATACCTGTGTCCCAAGGTCACATCAGTCATCAGTGTGCCCCACAGGACATGGGCAGGAGACAAGGGTGCAAACCTAAGACAATGACGGTCCTGGTGTCAGTCAGAGGGGGCACACTGCACCAGGGACACAGGCACAGGGGACAAGGGCCAGTGGGAGGCCAATTGTGGGACAAAGGACGAGGCAGGTATAGGACACACCTGGCCAGGAGGCCGTCTCCAGGGTCCTGGGAGCCTACCAGCAAACCGAGGACCAGTTGGGCCAGATACTCACAACATTGTAGGACAAACAAAGGCTGCAGGAGGAATACTACCAGGAGGCCAGGCAGCAGTGGCAAGCACACAATGCCACCATGGCCTCCATATTAGGGGAGTTCAAGGAACTCAACTGCATCCTACAGACATTCTCCACCCAACAGCAGGCCCCATCCAGTAGTCAGTCAACACCACTGCCCTCAACATCAGACCTGTTACTGGAATGGAGGCACAGCAGGAGGACCCACAGGCCAGCAGCACCCTACCCCTGCAACTGAGGAACCCCCCCATAAAAGAGGTCCCCCATCCAGACATCCTGCAGGACCTCAGACCAAGACCAATCCCCCCACCAGGAACTGATCCCTCTTCTAAAATGTCACCCTTGTGTGCCACTGTTACACCCTGTTGGCTGTTCAATACCAAGATCACATTATTCCAAGGCAAATGGACACAGGACCTATGAACCTAACAGCTGGACCACCCACTCTGATCATCACCTAGAGCACCACCCTACTCCTATGGACTGTAAAATTCAACACTAAATAAACACCTATTATCACAAGTCATGGTGCATGTCTCTTTAATGTTTGTATTGCCAAATTTGTTACAGAAAAACAAAAGAATACACGTCTGCAAAACAATAATGTCAAAGTTACTGATGTAGTGGGATACTCCAGCAGGTGTGTAGGTGCATCCATATTGTTTTAACATCCACTGTCAACTATGCCAACAGGCAAATCAGCAAACAGACTGGAAACAGATATGTCACCTGAAGAGGGATGAGTAAATGGAATGAGGTACAATGTTGTAAGGGATGTAATCTACAGTCATACATCAATAGCAGTTGAACACAAACACAGGATGAGTGTCCCAGCATCTATGTTACATCATATGTAAGGGTCTGCTTTGGCATTCACACACGTGTGGGACAGGAAAGATGAAACATAGATAACATCCTCAATTGCACAACTCACTGAGTAGTCAGGAACAGGTACTTGACACATAGCAGATGACAATGCATGACATGCCTACGCAGCAGGACAAGACTGATAAGTCCCCCTAACATATCCCCAAACAGGAAGCCTGAGGACCATAAACCTTTAGTACAACTAGAAGGCTGTACTGCAATAGCACCAGCATTCACAAATAAACTTAGCAGCTGTGCATTTCCACTACCTCTCATGGTGAGTCACCTACCCTTCAAGGTTGTTAACCAATATGTAAGGCTCTAGTCCCTACACATACCTTGATGCATGCAAATACTGGCTACAGATTGGCTTCAGCAATACATCTCCCATGCGCAGATGGTATGTAATGCAGAGATACCTGTACATCAAGGAAAGTAGTGATGAATCATGTCAGGCCTGTTGTCATGTGTCTCATCCTTGTCTGCCTCCCCCTCAGAGTCAGAGTCACCAGCCACAAACACTGCTCCAGCATTAATGTCCCCCTCCTCCAACAGTGGGATGTGCCTTCTGAGGGCCAGATTATGGAGCATGGAGCATGCAACAATGATCTTGCAGACTTTCCATGGGTTGTACTGTAGGCCACCACCAGACACATGAAGACAACAAAATCTAGCTTTCAAGAGACCGAAAGTCCGTTCAATCACATGCCTCTTCTGCCCATGTGCCTCATTGTACCTGTTCTCCCCTAATGTAGTTGGATGTCTGACAGGTGTCAGGAGCCAGGGCAGGTTGGGGTATTTGGAGTCACCTGTGTGGAAAAGGAAACATGGGCATAGGTACGATTGCTAGGCGGAGTGTTGACTGCGTCATGAGGGGTATAAAAATCTGACATGGTGAGCAGTACACATACCTATGAGCCAGGCCCTTTCTCCCTGTAGCTGTGACATCATTGCAGGGACACTGCTGTTCCTCAGGATGTAGGCATCATGATCCAGGAAATTTAATGTAATGTGTTGTTCTGCAAGACACACCACTTGTACATTGAGTGAAGTTGTACTTTTCCTGTTTCCGTAGACCTGTTCATTGATCCTCTGAGGTACCAGGGCGATGTGAGTCCCATCAATGGCCCCAATTACATGTGGACATTTGGGATGTTGCAGAAAGTTGCTTTTACAGTGGGAAAGTCTGGAGGTAGTGGGAACCTAATGTACCTGTGCACATGCTTGAGTAGGGCACCCAGCACATCCTGCAACGCCTTACAGAACTTGGGTTGAGAAAACTCTGCAGCCCGTCCCACTGTGGCCTGAAAAGAGCCACTCACTAGGAAATGCAGGACTGACAAAACCTGGACTGTTGGAGGGGTGGCACGGGGATTCCTCAAACCCAGCAGGAGGTCTGGCTTCAACTGGGCGACCAGTTTCTTGATGCACAAACGGTTTAGTCGATAGGTCATGATGATCTGGTGATGTTCCATGGTTTCAAGATGTACGAGTGGCCTGTAAATTGGTGCATTCCTCATCACTCCATTGTGGCCAAATCTGTGCGGGGACACAAACAACAACCTGTTAATCTCTCACAATGTAGGCTATTCAGTATGACACACGACAGTCATTATATAAAAGTCATGCAAGTTGCCTGTCATGTTGTGGGAGTACACATTACTCCACCCTCTGTTCCCAAAAGGACAATGGGACATAATTCCTGTGGGAATGGACATACACAGGACATGTACACCTACACCTTCCATGTGTTTCACTATACTGATCATTTATGCTGACAATTGTTGTGACAAGAGTGGGAATGTCACTAGACACGAACTACATGTGTCTTAATTCACCATGTCAGACCTGAATTATGTATTTGTGATGTCATGCAGGTAGTTACGCTGTGAAACCTCAGGACAGTAATGTCACAGACTAAAATGGCATCCACATGTCTGGCATGCATTGGGCTGCTGGAAGTGACCTCGTTCCACCGGTGGAAGTCGTCATGGCTGACTGCGGTCTGAACCACTGTGCAACTCCTCATTGGTTAACATTGATGTCAATGGGATACTGGAACCAATGACGATCACCGCCGGCGATGACGGTCTTGACCGGTGCGGTCATAACCGCCATTTTGTGTGGGACAGCTCCTCTTGACTCTTGGCATTCGGGATAAACAGACCTCCACTTTGTGTGCTGCTGTGTCCTGTCTCTTAGAGCAACAATGGCACGCACTGCAGGGGAAAGGGCCCAAGCCTTCTCAACAGAGGAGCTGGGGAAACTTGTTGAAGGGGTCCTACCCATGTGTGGGCAGTTGTAGGGAGCTCCAGGACAACAGGTCAGTACAACGTCCTTTATCCCACATGTTGGCTGGTGTTTGACGATGTATGTGTGTGATATGTCATGACTGCTCAGGTGTGTATCATGCACATGATATGTGTGAGATATTGCCAGTGTGCATGAGCAGTGTTCGTTGTGTGTCACCAAAGCTTACTGCTGGATTGGTATAATTTACATCATGTCCCCCCATGTCCCATTCAGGTCAGCGCCCACCAGAAGAAAGTGTTTTGGTGAGCCATCGCCAAGGAAGTGCGGACCCTGGGTGGTCCATTACCGGTGGAGCACCCACTGGAGGAAGCGGTGGGAGGACCTGGGACGCTGGGCCCTGAAGACCGCAGAGGCCCAGCTGGGGATGGACTCCCAAAGTGGGAGGGGTGCACGTCAGACCCTGATCCCCCTAATGGACCGCATACTGGCAGTGGCGTACCCTGAGTTGGATGGGCGCTTGAAGGCAGCACAGCAGCCACAAGGGGGTAAGTGCTGACTGTCAGGTGAATATTGCATGGTTGTGCTCTGTCACCCTCCTTGGACTTGGAATGAACGTAGTCAGATGTGATTTAGGGAATGTACAGTCCTGGTTGCCACACCTATCAAGTAGGAGTGTGTGACGGTCGCTATGTTGAGCCATGTAAGATAAGAAGTCCTGTGGTACTGTGACACATGTTCAGCTGTAGGTATGGGTCTGTCAATGGCTGCATCCTCCATCTCTGTGTGTACTGTTGTAGTACAAAGTGGTCATGATGGCACTATATATGGGTAAATACAGGCACGTTATGTGAAGGTTGCAGTTGCATCACTTCCTACATCAATGGATCCTCTGTACCACATGCACCCTTCACATTCCTGTCAGTTAGTTACTTCTCTGAGTTCCTTTCCTCTTAGATTAGTATCATCCTGTAATGGATGACATGTGGGTGGGTATAGTCCTGGGCTTGATTCTAGGAGTAGTCATTTTGGCATTAATGGGCATGTAGTTGTCTTCATGCAGGAGTTTCATCTGCAGGGTTGAGATGGGTTTGGACATAGCTTGCATGACTCTATTTGGGAATAATTGCTAATTGGTCTATTGTTTCGCAGGCATGGACTGTTATCTGCATTGTTTGTATGGGAAGTGGATGTGTGGGTTCTAATATTTTCCTCTCTTTCTGTTTCTGCCACCCTCCTTTTCTCCTCCTCTATCTATGTGTGCATTAGCATCATCTGGCGAAGGAGGAACAGCACCGGTTAGTGGGGATGCAGCAGCCGACGGGACCCAGGAGGCGGCCAGCAGTGAAGCCGAGGGGACCAGTGGGACAGAGGGCGAGGGGAACCCCATGAGGGAGAATGGCGCTATCACAACATCTGATTCAGATGCCTCCTCTTATGGCGGCTCCCTGGCAGTGGCAGACCCTTCTGGTACCACACCAACGCCATTGTTATCCACCATCCCCCTTACCAGCACCGGCCTCCCTGTTGCACCCCACCCAGTTGCCCATGCCCGCTCACCCAGGAGGGTGGATGTCTCCTTTGCCACAGGCACCTCTGCCCCTGCCCCAGTCAGCCCTGATGCCCTCGATGAGGGGGCTATTGACCTCCTGAGGTCCATCTCTCTGGGGCAGACAATGATCGTAAATGCTATCCAGGGACTGCCATCCCAGCTGCAGCAGACAAATGCGTTCCTTGAAAGCATTCACGGTGCCTTGTCTGGCCTCCTCGTTGACAGCAGCCAGTGTTCCTTCTTCTTCCGTCTCCCCCTCCAGCTACCTTTTCCTAATCCACAAACACTCTCCCTACACCTGTCCATGGTACACCTACAGACACGCACAAACCTACTACAACAGAAAAGGTGCGTAAAGACAGACATGGGCATCTCAAACGTTCACACAGGCAGGCACACACAGAACATACATCTGCAGACACAACAACAGACACTTCTCCCACCACCTCTTCCCATACAGTCACATCTCCACTCATACCTCCCAGCACTGCATCATCACCCACTGGTCCTGCTGTCATTCCTGTCATCCCCTCACTCACCACAACAGCAGACTCACAGTCACACACCCCACACACCACATCCACACTCACCACAGCTACCGTCTCTTCCACATGCAGCACATCCACCTCACTTGCACACACCACCACAACATTCACTCACACATCACCCATTCCCTCTCCCTGCATCTCTGCCCCCTCCTAAAAAAATGCATATGTACCCACTCATCCACCACACACATACAGACACTACACACACCAGCATCCACGTACAGCACACAGAAATGTCAAAAGAGCGCTCCCTCTACCTCCACTCCCAACCCTCAATCATGTCACCGCCCTCATGTATCTAAGAGAGTTTTCCTTGCCGTCCTTGACCTCTTCCCTACTCCTCTCCCATCCCGGCTTCCCCATATTCAGTATGTCCCCCTGCCCCTCTCAGTCCCTTCCATCTCCCATTCCTTGGGTACCCCCTCTGGTGTTTCCTCTGCTCCTCCACCCAGAAAAAAATCCACACCTTCCAGTGCCAAGGTCACCCCTCCTAAGCCCAGGCTGAAACGTGCCTCTTCCACATCCAAGCCACCCCCATCACCCCACACCCATGAGGTGCCTGCCTGTCCCATTGCTGCCCCTATGAAGTGGAGGCCTATTTTGAATCAGGAATCTAGTTGGGCCAATATTAATGGACAATGTGTCCTGCTGAAGTTGACATTGGACTTGCCATTGCACATTTTGTATGTAGTTTATTTATTGTTTGAATACAACTGCCCACATTGCTGTGGTTGGCAAGTTGGCAGGATAAGATATTTGCCTTGGTTTCCTTCTACATGGTGGTGTGACATCTGTGTGCAAAGGTGTGTGAGGTCTGTGTGTGTATTGTGTCTGTGTTGTTTCATGCGCTTGTTAAAGGGTTTGGGCCATGGGGATGTTGTATTGTGTGTGTCTGCTTGCTTTTGTGTTTGTATGGGATGTTGTGTGCCTCCGTGTGTCTAGTGCTGCATGTGTTTATTTCCTTGATTGTTGGTTGTACGTGTTGTGTCACCTGTATGATTGTTTGGATGTGTGTTCAGAGCTATTGATTGTGTCATTGCTACATGGAGTTCATGGTGTGTGTGTATGTGTGGTGTCGCACAACGTGCCCGTCTATGCCAGCGTTGAGGTGTTTGTGTGGTAGTTGTCGTTATGTGGTTATGGGGTGTGCTGGTGGTGTTGTTGTGCATTGTGCTGTATGTTTGGCATGTATCTACATGGCTTTGTGTGTGTATTGGGTATTTGGCATTGACGTATGTTATGTGTGAGTGTGTGTGGCCTTCACTGTGCATGTGGGGTAAGTGTGTTCTGTGTGGGAGTGTATCACTGCTATTTCCCTCACCTCTGTGCTAGGTATACTTATGGTTGTCATCTTCATCGGTGGCCCTGAAGGTGTATGGCGAGATACAACGCTGGGAAGACTAGCAGATAATTTGCCATGGTGGCGTCTCTGTGTCTGGAGGTGGGTTTTTCCTTTTGTACTTTCTGTTTCTGCCCAGTTTTTCATGGCAGTATGGCCCCACCTGATATCCTGGCGAAGTGGTTACTCGGAATGTAGAGGGCTGGACCTTGGCTGCCACATCCCTGAAGTTGCCTTCTGCTGGCGGATTCTGCTCATTGGCAGTGACGGTCCTGGTGGTGAGTTGTCTGTATTGTGTTGGGTTCACCACCTTAGTCGTTATTTGGCGGTCTGCACTGCCACCTTCCAGTGGTTACAAGACCGCCATTGGTGTGGCGGTTCGGTTATCGCCATACTCGGAATGAGCACCTAAGTCTTTGGTCCTCTGCTGGCAAGAGGCGACGCTCCTCCTGCCATACAGAGGAGCCGCCACTGAAATCAACAAGATCCAACTGTCACTCCTTTAAATATTGTGAAAATTCCTCCACGAACAAATGGATTAAATAATATTTTTCTTTGTGTTAAAGAAAAAACAAGTATAAAACAAAACAACAAGAAAATGCATACTCATAATCTCCATAATCTTTCAGACTTTACAGAGATGCCACATATATTTTAAAAGTTTATAAGGTGTCACAGGGATGTGGCATACACAAAAAGAAAGTGCACAAGAGGAGTGCCCCACAATTTCTGACAGATGACTGTGGACAAACGTTTTCTGTCTGTCCTTACTGTGTGGCAGAAATAAGGGATGCTGCCAACCATTCCTAGCCAGCTGCAGCCGTGAACAATCCGTTATGAATTCAAAAGGAACACGTCACACACTTCAACTTCTTGACATGTTACACAAATATTGTCAAAATCATCATAGATTTTCTGTCATTAACTCCAAGAAATTTCTTTTGGCAATATTTTGCTATGCATTTCGATACCATACCATCCTTTGTGTTTGAAAGTTATTACATGGAGCACTAACATCTGTGTGAATCATGCAGACTGCTGCTATAGTAGGGACATTTCAGAGAAATGAGAAAAGGTATTTAAAGTTTTAAAAATGGAGGAGAGGTGGCACTAGTCCATGAATGGAAAACTGAAATTGCTTGCAAAAACACTGGCTTTGAAAGGAAGGAGAGCAGTAGATTTAGAATAGGTACCGGAGTGATGAATGAGGGAAGTGTGAAAGCCCCATAGCATTATTGTGCTCAGTAATCAGTCACCATGCAAGTCAAGCAATGAGGTGAGGCACATAGACTTGACAACGGGTAAAGCTGAAACACCACAAGCAATTACACAACCACGGCGATCGGCCCTCTGACTGTATGTGTGTTACAGTGTACAGTACAGGTTGTGTACAGTAGAGGTAGGGCTCTGTGGCTCTCTGCACTCCCCCACACTCATCCCTACCAGACCCTCACTACATTACTGCAATGTCCACAAAGTGGCTAAAAGTTGGAGCCAACTGCTACAAGATAATTTACCCATCCAACTTTCCCAAAGGCTCTGAAAAAAAGTTCAAAAGGAATTAATGAATGAAATATTTTATAGAGTCACTGGCACTTCTCAAGGAGCATCCCAGCGCTGAGGAACACAGTCAAAAGGCTAAAAACAGCAGGAGTATCCCTAATTTAGAATACCACAAGAATAACATACTATGGGGGTCATTATGTCCCCGGCGGTAAGTGCCGCTTTCCGCCAAGCTGACTGCCGCCAACATACCTTGACCGCGGCGGTATACCGCTACCCAAATTATGAACCACACATAGAATTCAGTCACTATACAGACACACACACAAGTCTGCTAGCCCAAAGGTCGGTGATAAACTGGCGGTATCAAAACACACACTGTTACGCCAACATAACTAAGCCCACAGCATTATGACCCATGAATCACAGCAGCGGACATTCAACCACAGTAAACCATTGGCGGTACATACTGCTGCGCTCTAAATACACACACTCAAACAAAACTACACCACATCGGACAATTCAAACAACACACACCTGACACCCATACAAACACCACACCCACACACCCACAACACTATAAAACACACCCACACATTACCCGCAAGCCTTTACGACTCAAAAACATTTACAGAGAGAGAAACACCCACAGAACCAGAGCCACAAAACACCATCACACATACACCATCCATGCACCTTACAGCACACCCCAACACATCATCCCACACACACCACTCACACTACACCCATGGCACCACAAAGACACTCCAGGTTCTCAGAGGCAGAGCTAAGGGTCATGGTGGAAGAAATCATCTGGGTAGAGCCAGAGATATTCGGATCACAGGTGCAGCAGACATCTATTGCGAGGAAGATGGAGCTATGGCGGAGACTCGTGGACAGGGTCAATGCCGTGGGACAGCACCCCAGAACAAGGGATGACATCAGGAAGAGGTGGGACGACCTACAGGGGAAGATGCGTTCTGTGGCAGCAAGACACCAGATAGCTGTACAGAGGACTGGCGGTGGACCCCCATCTCCTCCCCCACAACTAACAACATGGGAGGAGCAAGTCTTGGCAATCATGCATCCAGAGAGCCTGGCAGGAGTAGGAGGAGGATCGGACTCTGTTAAATCAAATCTCTATTACTATCACCCCCCTACTTGCATGCCATCACAAACCCCCACCCTTGCCCTCACCCCCATAACTCCACCACCTCACATACTCCCGACCATCACACCCCACTCATCCCAATGCCAAGCCCTGCATGCACCACCAAAGCATGGACACCAATCACAGACCTCCATAGACAACCATCACCACTGCATGCACACTAGAGACAATCACCTAGCCCACCAAACAACAAATCACACTAAGGCTAATCTGCCATGGCAATATCAACTATAGAGGGCAACATACCCATGCACAAGATGACACACCCAGAAACTATAACACTGCATTTACATCCCCACAGGTCCCCCACACAATTTCACGGGAGAGGAGGTGCCAGCAACATACAGTCCCCCCCAGAAGAGGCCCACAGTGATGACAACAGCTCTGCACGCCTGGATCAGGATAACAAACCTGGCCCATCAGGCACCTCCGGGCAGTTGGCTACTCAGGCACAGTCCCATACCACCACTGACCCTCCCCCCTCAGGAAACACCACCACAGCACCCACCCAGCTGGCCCATACCACTGTCCCCAGGACACGTCAATCAGCAGTGTGTCCACCACTACAGGGACCCCAGGACACCGCTCAAACACAGGACAATCAGGGACCTAGGGTCAGTGGAAGTGGGCACACGGTTCAGGGGACAGAGGCCCAGGACAACAGGGAAGCTGGAAGGACTGCTGTATAACAGGGGGAGGACAGGCCCAGGGAACCGACTCTCCACCAGGCACTTGCGGGGATCCTGGAAGCATACCACCATTCCCAGGAGATGAGGGGCCAGATACTGGACAAGTTGCAGGAGACCCAGCGGCTGCAGGAGGGACAGTACCTGGGGATCAAGGAGGACTTGAAGTCCATAAACACCACCCTGGCCACCATTGCAGGGGTGCTGGCTGACATGGTCAACACCATGAGGGAGGCAGTGGCACACCAACGGGCCCCTGACACTAGCCACAATGAACAGCCTTCAACCTCGGCCGACACTAGTGGACAGGAGGCCCCACCACAAGAACAACAGGCCACCAGTACCCCACCCCCTGCAGAAGGAGAACCACCCCGCAAACGGTCCCTGTGATCTAGGCAGAAGCCAGAGAACATTGCCAAGACCCCCACCAGGAAATAAGACTCTCCTGATTGTCACCCTTGTGTTCCCACTCTGTTACCCTGTCCACCTTGAACGGCCATTGCTGCCCTTCCTATTCCCCATTGGACAATGCACCTGTGATATCAATAGACTGGACTCTATCCTGGACTTTCCCCCACCATCATCCCAGCCCCTTGCAACACCCCATTTACTTCTCAGCACCTAACTAAACACCCTTTGAAAAAATACAAGTATGGAGTATGTCAAATGATTTAAGGATGTATTTGTTTAACAATCTGTAGACATTGCAATTAGACTGTACAGTTATGTATACATAGATATGACCTGTAATATGCTGCAGTCAATACACCAGGAGCCAGAGTAGGGCACAAATATCTGTGAATAGACATGTCAAAGGGTACAGTAAGTGGCCATAGTAGTGGGAACAGCAGCCTGTCATTGAAAATTCACTACACAAAACAGCAATGGAAGGTGAAGTTGCAGTGTCTTAACTGTGTGTCATTGGAAGTACTTTTGAATGATAGTTGTTCTGTTGTCCACATCTTCATCCTCTGCCTCTTCTTCGTCACTGTCCACAGGCTCCACCGCTGCCACACACCCATCACCAGTGCACAGGGATCCACCTGTCAGATGGAGGCACCTGAACCTGGCCTTCAGGAGGCCAAAGGTGCGTTCAATAATTCTTCTTGGTCGCCCATGTGCCTCATTGTAACGTTCCTCTGCCCTTGTCCTGGCATTCCTCACTGGGATCAGTAGCCATGAAAGGTTGGGGTAACCAGAGTCACCTGCAAATATCGAGGGATACCTGTTAGCCGCACACTCACCCTTAGGGCCAGGCTCACACCCTTAAACCAACATACAATGGGTGGGGACCATAGGCTCACCTATTAGCCACCCCCGGTGCCTCAGGAGCTGAGCCATCACATATGGGATGCTGATATTCCTCAGGATAAAGGTATCATGCACAGACCCAGGATACTTTGCGTTCACATGGGAGATGTACTGGTCCGCCAGCCACACTATCTGCACATTCATCGAGTGAAAGCTCTTTCGATTTCTGAACGCCTGTTCATTTCTCCTGGGGGGGACAAAGGCAATATGTGTACCATCAATTGCTCCAATGATGTTGGGGATATGTTCTGTTGCATAGAAGTCAGCTTTCACTGTGGCCAAATCCTCCACCTGGGGGAAAACGATGTAGCTGCGCATGTGTTTCATTAGGGCAGACAACACTCTGTTCAGGACTATTGAGAACAGTGGCTGTGACATCCCTGCCGCCATGGCCACTGTCACTTTGAAGGAGCCAGATGCCAGGAAATGTAGCACTGATAGCACTTGCACAAGAGGATGGGATCCCAGTGGGCTGATGGATAGTCTGGCTCCAAATGGGCACACAGCTCTTGGATTGTGGCCCTGTCAAGTCTGTAGGCGAGGATAATGTGCCTGTCCTCCATTGTTGCCAAGTCCACCAGAGGCCTGTACACAGGGGGCATGTCTCCATCTCCTATTCATCTTCAGCGGTTGTAATCTAGGGGGCAAAACGGTGAGCAGCAGGTTATTTTCATAAATATCCTCAGAGTAAATTGCATTGTATGCTGTGACAGAAACAGTAAGTTTACGTGTAGTCCCTAAATGTGCTTATGTCTGCTGTGACACAGTTATGTGCTATGGCCTGCCCCTCTTCCCCACCCCGAAATGGCGGACGTCTGTCCTGTGTGGAGGGACAGGTGGAAATGAGGAAATTCCGCTGACGTTGTGCGCCGTTACAGGTGGCGGTCGAGGACCGCTGTGCAACTCCTCATTTGTTATCATTGGGCCCTATGGGGTACAGTAGTCAGTGGTGATGTACGCTGATGGTGACGTTACGCACCGCCGCATACGTGCCCGCCATTTTCTATTTGTTCACTCACTTGCTACTTGAACTTCAACAGGAGAGAACCTACACTGCAAGTGCTGCTGTCACCTGTGTCTGGAAGTGACCATGGCTCAAGTCTCTGGGGAAAGGCCCCCTGCCTTCACCGCTACGGAGTTGGAGAGAATGGTGAATGGGGTCCCACCCCAGTACTGATTGCTTTATGGGCCTCCAGAACAACAGGTGTGTACACTGTGTGCACGATGCATGGGGCATGAATGTATGGAGTGCTGTGTGTGAAGGCCTTGTGTAAGGGGGTTGTGGTTGAGGGGTCCTGGGCAGAGTGCTGCATGTATGATGGTCAATGTATGTGCCTAAGGGGATGGGAGGGATATGGTGGGCCAAGGGTGTAACAGGCTGGACTTTATGACTGATCACTTCTTATATGTTATTTTTTCTGCAGGTCAGAGCCCATCAGAAAAATAGTATATGGCGTGCCATCGCCAAGGATGTGTGGACCCTGGGGGTCTACGACAGGTTGAGCACCCACTGTCGCAAACGGTGGGAGGACCTGAGACGCTGTGCAAGGAAGACGGCAGAGGCCCAGCTGAGGATGGCCTCCCAACAAGGAAGGGGTGCCCGTTGAACCCTGACCCCCCGGATGTTCCTCATACTGGCCGTGGTAATCCAGAGTTGGATGGGCGTTTGAGGGCATCGCAGCAGCCACAAGGGGGTGAGTACATCTACCAATTCTGCAAATAGCGTGTGTTGGGGTGTTCTCTGGGTGGGGGATGTGGGCCTCATGGGTGCCCCTAGGCCAGGACAGACATTGCAGGGTAGGTTCCATGTTGGCAGGGCTGTAGCACTCCACCCCCAAACATGCTAGTGGGCATCCACTACTGGGCAGGGATCAGTGGGTCTCTGGTATGCTGCTATTGGCATTAGGCATTATTCTCCATGGCCTAGTGACTAGCATTGGGACTGGTAGTGCATTGCCTAGTGCATAGGGCTGTTCCCTGTGTACGCCAACGGTGGTGTTGTTGCTGGCATTGACCAAGTGTATCCTCTGTCTCTTCCCCCCCTTTTTATTTTGTCACCCTGTCCTTATATGCATTAGCATCACCTGGCGGAGGAGCAGAGGCACCGGCGACGGAGGGAGCTCAATCCCACATGGGCCATGAGGGCGAATCAACCGACAGCGAGGGTACCAGTGGGACAGAGGGCGAGGGAAGCACCATGGCAGAGACTTGAGGGTACAGTTATGACAATGATACCACCTCCGATGGAAGCTCCCTGGTGGTGGTGGACACGTCTGTGACCACCCCAACTACAGGTACAGCCGCCACCCCACATACCAGCACTGCACTCCCAGCAGCCCTTCAGCGTGTTTCCCATGCCCACTGACCCAGGAGGGTGGGCATCTCCTTCGCACCAGGCACCTCAGGACCTGCCCCAGTCAGCCCTGCTGCCCTGAGTGAGGAGTCTGTTGACCTCCTGTGATCCATCTCTGTTAGGCAGTCAACCATAGTGAATGCCATCCAGGGGTTGGCAGGGCATTTGCCACAAACAAATGCATTCCTGAAGGGCATTCACTCTGGTGTGGAAGTCCAACAGAGTTCATTCCAGGCTCTGGCCTCCTCCCTGATGGCAGCCATTGTTCTTGTCTCTAGCCTCCCCCCTCCAACTTACTCTACACAGTCCCATTCCCCTCAACCCCAACCTATCCCAGGCACACCATCAGACCAGCATGCACCCAAGACAACACACAGGAGTAGCTCAGGCAAACACAAGCACCACACATCATCCCACAGGCACTTACATAAACACCATCCAGATGCAGACATGCCAACATCTACTGCCTCCACTCTGTCCCCCTCCTCCTCCTCGTCCACCTCCCTCCCAGTAGCATCTCCACTCACACCTGCATGAACTACATCCTCATCCAATACCTCCATCACCAGCACACCTATCACAACACACCCCTCACTGGCAGTCACCACCCCCACATGCATGCACACGTCCCCATGTCCTCTCCTACTGTGTCTGTGCCCCCTCCTCCCAAAGTACCCAAACACAAGCACTCAGACACCCAACAGCCATCCACCTCACAACAGCATCCAGCCCATGCACATGCACCCAAACACAGCAGACACCCCCAACCACCACTCCCTCTTCCTCCACTCCCAAACCTTTACCCTCTTCCCACCCCAGTGTCCCTAAGAAGCTTTTCCTCTCCACCCTTGACCTTTTCCCTGCCCCTCCCCCCCGTCCTTCACTTCAGGCCAGGGTAGGCAGAACCCAGGCCAGCATGTCAGCCACTCAGGCCACCGCCAATGTAGCTTCAGCAGCTACTGCTGCTGTGAGAGGCTCCAAGGAGACTCCCATCAACACTGCCAGTGTGTCTGCACCAGCTGCCAAGGACAAGGAGGGATCACCAGCTGCTAAGGGCAAGGAGGGTCCACCAGCCGCCAAGGGCAAGAAGGGACCACCAGCTGCCATTGGCAAGGAGGGACCACCAGCTGCCAAGGGCAAGATGGGACCACTAGCTGCAAAGGCCAAGGACAAAGGGCTGGCTACTGCAGGCAGGAAGGATAGTAGGCCTGGTGCTGGGGCTGAATCTGCGCCCACAACACCAACCATGGCATTTCAGCCATCCGAGGCTGCAGGGGAAGGTCTGGAGCCTCTCCCCACCACTGACAGCACCACCACCAGCACCGCCACAAGCATCACTGGCAGCAGCCCCAGTAGGCAGCCTTCCGAGGTTGTAGGGGAAGGGTCGGAGCCTCCCCCCACCACTGACAGCACTGCCACCAGCACCGCCTCCAGCATCACTGGCAGCAGCAGCAGCCACAGTGGGCAGCTGTCCGGGCATGCAGGCGAAGGGCTGGGGCTTCCCTCCACCACTGACAGCACCGCCACCAGCACCGGCACTGCCACCACTGTGCAGCCGTCACCACTGGTGGATGGACTGTAGTCCAGCCTCCATGGAGTGTCATTCATCCTGCCCACTGCAAATCTCATGGATCTGATGCCCAAGTGAGAGACTGTGACCTTGCACTCCCCAAGATCTGCATCACTGGGCACAAAACCCCCTCCAGAACCAGTGGAAGAAGGCATCCACTCACCATATCCTTGCCAGGATGAAGCACACTGGGCACAAGGCCCCCTCCAGAACCAGTGGAAGAAGCCACCCACTTGAGAGACTGTGGCCTTGCACTCCCCAGGACCAAGCAGTGGGCAAACCACCCACTTGAGAGACTGTGGCTTTGCACTCCCCAGGGCCCAGCAGTGGGCAAACCACCCACTTGAGAGACTGTGGCTTTGCACTCCCCAGGACCCAGCAGTGGGCAAACCACCCACTTGAGAGACTGTGGCTTTGCACTCACCAGGACCCAGCAGTGGGCAATCCACCCACTTGAGAAACTGTGGCCTTGCACTACCCAGGACCAAGCAGTGGGCATACCATCCACTTGAGAGATTGTGGCTTTGCACTCCCCAGCACATCACACAGGGCATGTAGCCCCCTCCTGGACCAGTGGTGTTGTACCATCTTCCGGCTGAGGTGCCCCCCATTCCTCATCACCCTGAGGTGCCTTTGTTTTTTCAACGTGATGCCCCAGCAGTGTTCTCTCCGTATTGAGGCAGGAGACAATTGGGGCCTTGGCCTATGTGATATTGGCCTGTGGCACACAGACATTATGGACTGGGCAGTGTCCCTCCATTTGTGAATCTGTAAATACTGTTTATAATTTGAGGACGTTTTTCAGGGTTTTGATCTCATTACATTCACTTCAATCACTTCCTTTTGTCCTTGCATTATTCCTGAGGGATACAGGGTGAAAATGCAATGTAACTGCATCTGTTTGTGTGAATGGTGTTGGGGTTGGGGGTCTTGCGTGTTGCATGTGTGTGTCACTCTATTTTTTCTCCTCCTGCCCTGTTTGCTGGGGGCAGTACTCACCGTGGTCGTCTTCATCGGCATTGGTGTTCCTGGTTAAGGAGGAGGTAGACGAGCATGGATAATACCTGTAGTTTGGGCTCCATGGCGTCGTGGTTCTTCCTTGAGTCTCCAGAGGTGAGTTGTTTCCCTTCTGTGTACTGTTTCCGCTGTGCTTTTGATGGCATTGGTACCATCCCGGAAAGGGTGGTGGATTGGTGTTTCATAATACTGTGGGTGGTACTTTGTCTTCCGCCTGGCTGTTGCGGTTACTGTCGCGGTGTTTGTTGCTACTGCTGTGGCGGTCGGAGTATTAAGGTGGCTGTCTCTGTTGGCGGTGTCTGCCATGGCCATAATTCCAGTTTTTTTAATGCTGGCCTGTTGGCGGTATTACCGCCGCTTTATCACCGACCGTCAGGGTTGTAATGAGGGCCTATGTCTTGAATTGAAAAGATCCAAGTTTTCAATTGCTTTCGGAGGATCTCTTCAGAATTGAGAGATCATAGAGCCATAGGCAAATTATTCCATGCCTTTGCCCCCAGGACTGCAAAAGGCTTTACTTCTTCGATTTGAGCCTGAAGGTTGGAATCTCGACAAGATGCGCTGATGAGAACCTGAACAGGTGCGAGGTAGTGTAGTTAGTGACTCTCGCAATTAGATATTTAGGTTCCAAGTTTCTGTAAGCTCTGAACATTAAAAGGAAGATTTTAAACAAGATTCTTCAATGGATCGTAGCCAGTGCAAGGCTTTTACTGTGGTGGACGGTGATGAGCGGCGAGGCAGATTTAAAACCAGTCAGGCTACCGCATGTTGGACAGTCTGTCATTTTTAAATGGTTCTCTTCAATGAACCTGCATACAGACTTTTGCAATAGTCAAAAACAACGCACTTGAACAATTCCCTAACACCCTCCTCATCAATAAGTGCCACAGCGATTGGTACGGGAGGCTCTATTTTCCACAACTCCCTCAACGTGACATCTTCCTCCAGAATCTCACACGGCAACCAGCTTAAAGTCTCCCCTTTGGCCGCTTTAATGGATCAATCTCCATCTCTATATACAACAATTGCAAGGTCATGATTCAAGCTAAAGACACTTGTGTCTCTCTTTTTGACCATATATTTCCATCCCTGCTCACCCCTCCTAACACTCCAACTGACTCACCAATGGACTGCACCTCCACTCTTATCGACTGGCCAGTGGACTCCACCCCCACTACATACCCTCTAATCCACTTGAGCACATGAAGCCCGATCCACCAGGAGGTACAGGATTCCTGTCTTGCTCACATGCCCTCTTTCACCTTCAGAGCTTCCTCTCCAGCCAGAACCCCCAGCCTCAATACTTCAGCCCTACCATTGGCCAGTACTCTTATCTCCCCTCATGCACCATCCAGTGACTTTGAAGAAACTGTCCCTCCAGCTAGGATAAATACCCCCTCTAGCAGTTCTTATTATAAGCAATCAACTACCTAGCTCACATATTGCCCTCTCCACCTTACAATCCTCCTCCTCATTTACTTAAACTACCATCCCCTGATCCCTCCCCTCTTACCCTTAATTGTTCCCATTCCCCTTACACCACTCCCCCACCATCTTCAGTCCTGCGCAGACACTCAGCCTGATGCTCTCCCATTCCAACCTTAAGCTCTCCTCTCCCCTTTTACACAATTTGGAAGAAGTATATACTCTCCCCATGTAACCTCCTGGACAATTTCCCACATCACCTGCATATCTGGCTCCCTTACACTTACACATCCAAAATCAAATTCCACCACCACACTCCCCTATCATCACTTCCAACCTCTTAGACCTTCTGCCCCCATCTCCTCCATTCACAATCCTCCAACACATATGCCTCTGTCCCTCAACAGGTACCACCCATCCCCACCCCAAACACTACAAAAAATTTCTATTTGTCACAATGAATCCCCTAAGAATTTCATCCTCACTACACCAGCACCCACACTCATTTCCAACCAACACAACTTGAACTTGCACTCTTCAAGCCAGATTACACCTTCACCACCTTTTTTCACTCTCCTTCCCACTCTGCCATTTTAGAAGAACACTCAAACCAAGATGCTTCATCCTAGTCATCCTAACACTTCCTGCAGAACTCTACACACCCTTGGATACAAACTAGGAGCCTTCCAATTCACAATCTCTCAGCTTGAATCCACTACTTCCCTCTTAAGCTCTAAAATGTCCACTGTTCTAAACATTATATTCCCCTTAGCAGGATCACAGTACGCCAGACTTAGAAGTCCCCTTCTCTCACGCCTCAAAAGAGCTTCACACAATCTCTCCCAAACTGAAATTTCTAATGTACTTGTGAGGTATAATTTCCCTACCTCCACCACTTCCTAGTCTCTTGACAACATAAAACAATGCTATATACCCACCATCTCACAAGCTCGAATCAAATGCCAACCACCTACAATCCAGGCACAGTTCTACAGGAACATCATTCCTATCAGCACCAAATGGCCTGACATCCCTTACTCCAAAACAGCTACCTCAAAGCTGCATTGTATGCTTCAGAGATGCATATCTGCAACAAAACACAAGTTGGAAATCTCAGACACCATCACTAACTACAACCTTGATCTGTTAATCCTCACTGAGACCTGGTTCAATGACATTTCTCACACCATCCTCGATTTCCTGCCCCCCCCTAACTATTCAATATTCACAAATGATAGGCTGGGTAGATTCGGGGAGGAGTCACTGCCATCTTCAGAAACTCTCTTCAATGCCAGGTACTACCCACTAGCTCTTTTTCTTCATTTGAATTCCTTACTTTGGAACTTCGTGTGCAGCACAACTGTCATATCAAGATCAAAGCCATTTATCACCAACCAGGTGACAACTTTGCATACACTGAAGCATTGATTGACTTTTCAAGTGACCTATCTTCTCAAAGCAATAAACTGATCTTCCTAGGAGGCTTTTAACTTTACTGGGGTACATCAGGAGACTCAGCTAACATCCAGTTTGCCGCATTTCTCTCTGGTATTGATCTTCTACAACACAACTCTAAACCAACACACATCAAGAGCTCCATCCTTTAACGTATTGTTTCCAAAAATGACCTGCTCACAGTAGATGATCCTATGCCAGTAGACTGGCCCAACTACTTACTCATCCGTTTCTCACTTCTTCACCTGCATATTGAAACCCTGGGGCACCCAAAAAGAGAAACTTCCTGGTTTTGAAACACTAAGAATATCTACATCAAGACCCAAAGCAACACCGCTAACAAGGTAATGCCAGCTATCAGCCCCAACTATCACATCAATGGGCTGACTACTCACTGTTTCACCAGCCTACATATCTTGATTGACAATGTAGCACCATTACAAAGCAAAAAGAAACGGCCCATACCCTCTGCCCCATGGTACAAAAAGTCCCTCTATGATGAGATAAAAGATCTAAGAATCCTGGAGAAGAAATGGAGACAGTCACCCTCTACCAATAATG
Source organism: Pleurodeles waltl (assembly GCF_031143425.1). Lineage (NCBI taxonomy): Eukaryota > Metazoa > Chordata > Amphibia > Caudata > Salamandridae > Pleurodeles > Pleurodeles waltl. The sequence continues at coordinate 989,325,130 of NC_090436.1, read as the reverse complement.
CTTCCCTCCGATATACAAGATCACATTATCACAAACATATCTTTAGGGAAAAATCAAATTACTTCAGATCACTCCTTGACTCTGCCAAGAAAAGACCAAATAAACTTTTTGACTTTATCAAAACCACTAGCAATCTCCCCTGTTTTACAACCATCAAATGTGTGGGCCCACACAAGAAAGCAGAAGAATTTGTATAGTTCTTCAATGCAGAAGTTAAATCTCTCTTTGACCATGATTCTCTGAAAGCCCTACATGAGGTTTGCCAATTTGAACTCTCCTGGCACACTTTTGATGTCATTACTGAGGATGCCCTTCTCAAAAACATCTTGAAAAACAAACCTCTAAACAACTCTCTTGACCCAATCCCAAGTGACATTGCAACAGATCTCTAAATTCACACTCTCCTCTCCTGGACAAATCTAGTTAACCTCTTTCTCAGCCAAAGATCCTTTCCTGATGCCCTCAATACTTTTCAGGTGACCCCACTGTGAAAGAAACTCTCTGCTGATGTGACTGACCTGAACAACTTCTGCCCTATCACCAACCTCCCTTTCTTTGCCAAAATCACAGAAAGATGTGTAGCAGAGCAACTCATCAATCACATCAATCAGAACAACCTTCTAGACGATTTTCGATCGGCTTCTTTCAAGGTTGCAACACCGAAACAGCACTGCTACAGATAATCGATGATGCCCTTCGAGTACTAGACTCCTGCCTCCTGATCCTTCTATATCTCTCAGCAGCCTTTAATACGGTAAACCATCACACACTTCTTAACACTCTAAAACACAGAATGGAAATTGAAGGGGTAGTTCTGAAACAATTTGAATCATACCTCACAGAGAGATTTCAGTTGATTAAAATGAAAAACTGTCTCTCAACTCCCAAGGCAGTAAGTCAAGATGTCTCTTAAGGCTTTATCCTTGCTCCGACTCTATTTAATCTTTACATTGAACCCCTTGAGGCCCTTTAAAAGAATCAGGGAGCCTCTATCACCTCTAAGCTAATGACACCCAACTCTACCTCAAGGTTTCCTGTGCTCATGAAATCTCAATTCTTACCATCACCCTCAACTCCATCCAAGAATGGATGACGTCTCATCACCTAAAACTGAATCCCACTAAAATGGAAATCCTTCATATCTCTTCTTCTAATGCCCCACCTCCTGTTGAATCATGGATGGATAATTTCAATATTCTTAACAGTAGACCTACCATTGGACATATGCCTTAACCTACAATGCCAAATCAGAACCATGGCCAAGACTGCATGCTTCCAACTGCTCCTGCACTGGGGGATTCAGCGTTACATTCCTGATCAGGACCTGAAAATTATTGTCCAATTCTTGGTTCTCTCCAGACTGGATTACTGTCATTCTCTCCTTACAGGCCTACCCAAGACCCACCTTTTTTCTTTAAAATCTATCCTACACTCGGCTGCACTCTTTGTCTACAATGACGAAAACGACCACATCACACCTATGCTGTTAACTCTTCACTGGCTTCCTATAGAAGTCAGGATTATATTCAAGACTGTCTGTATCACCCACAAAGCCTTTCACATTTCCACCCCTTGCTACCTAGCCAACAACCTCAAAATATCAGGTGGCTCTAGACCTTCACGAAATGTTGAAAATCTGCTGCTCGATCTTCCAGTCTTCAAAAGGGAAGGATTCATAGCGCAATCCTTCTCAGGCAACATAAAACTAGAATCTGGAATTCACTACCTCCAAACTGTCACACCACCACCTCTTTTCAGATCTTAAAAAAAGACCTGAAAACTCTTCTTTTCCTAAGAAATTTTTCTCAATAGCACTCCTTGTCCTTGCCCCCTCATTATACAGCTTGCCCTTGTATGTTGCATGACACCCTTGAGAGTTTTAATGATCTTTAGCTCCAATTTTGTAAATATGTAACTCTGTAAATTTACCCCATTCGTTTTATCCTTTACTTTATATAATTTGTATTGATCCTATGATTTGTAAATATATAACTGTCACCATGACCAATTGTAATATCTATGTATACTGTTCTATTGTAAAGTACTCTTACACCTCCGGGTAATGTTTGTGCTTTATAAAAAAGCATTACAATTAAATACATTAATTAAATAATTAATTAATGCATGTGAAGTTCTCTTGAATATATTAGGAAAAAGTGTAGCTTTAAAGACATTTCTAATTATTAAATGCATTCCATGAGTGTAATTATGGCACCCGTCGTCCAAATCTCTTTCCGTTTACCATCCTCTCACTTAAGTTCAGCTCTGCTCAATCTTCTTTATGCCCTTTACTCACCCTCGGGTTCCTATTTTGGTGTCTGTTGCTGCTCACTTTTCTCTCTCTAGCCCTCCTCATCTCCACCCCCATCAGCTAAGGAGTGATAGATCCAGAATAAAACCCATGGTCAATACTATGCCCCTCTCTTTTTCTCTGCTACCCTAACTGCCAGAATCTGTAACCTGAGACTTTGTGCATAAAAGTGCGCTGTTCACACTTCTGTCTCCATCTGTCTTTGTTTTTTCCTCCTTGTGTTTCCCCTGCATCACTCCACTGGTCACTGTGAAACGTATGGCTCATCCAGTCCCATCTTGTATCTTTTGCCCTCTCCCAACCATGCCTTGCTCTCACATTATCTCCTCATTCATTTTACCATATTGCACTTCCTATGGCCTTTGTTGCCAACTCTACCCCAAGACTTCCCATTGATTTGATTCAGGGTCTTGCTGAGTGGGGGCTGTGGAGGGTTCCATGGACGTTGGGAGCTGCAGGAGGTGGCATTCATATTTAATTATTTCCCCCCAGATTTCCACTGATACGATGTGTTGCTGTAGGCACTCATAAAAAAAAATTCCCAGGCCCAGATTTACAAAGCCTTGCATTGCATTGCATTGCATTGCATCACGCAAGGTGGTCCAAGGCAATGCAAGGGCTTCATTGAGATCTATGGAGCCATGCAAAGTTACCTTGTGTGGTTCTGCATGGCTTAGTGAATCTAGAGGAAAGCAAGGCAAAGCAGGTCACTGCCCTATGTTACTTTGCCCTAGGAAGGTGTTCCATGGGTGGAGTGTGGATGTTCCCACTAATACATCTATGGTTTTTTTGCACATTCCCAGATTTAATAAGACTAGTAACCCTAGGAATGTGCCATAATGGTATACCTTCCCAGATGAGCCATAGCAAGGAGAAATATGTTTATTTCTCTTTGTTATTTCCTTTTTCTACAAGTGCTGCATTGTCTAGTACACATTGAAAGAAGAAAATGCCACTGACGATTGCTTTTGTGCAGGAAAATCAAACCTGCCTGTAACACAGGCATCATGACGCAATGGTTCCTGTGTTGGTGCTTGGCTGCTATTAGTGCACCAGAGCAGCGGGAGAGCAGAAATGCTTAATATGTTAGTATTTTTGGTGTATTCCTGCCCGCTCCATTGATGCAGTTTTTTTTGCTGTGTTGTGCTTCATCAAATGTTAGTAAATCTGCCCTTCAGTGACAGCACTGTACTGAGGTTGCCCTCTGGTGTTCACTGTTTTGGGCCGAAGTTTCCTCTGTTTAGCTGCAGATTGGGAGCCAACAGTGCAGTAGCAATATCCACAGGAAACTTCAGCCTGGGCAGTGGCACACCGAGTCCTTTCCAAATCCAGAATGGCAGCAGGATTTAGAAGTCAGGGCTGGTAGCAGGTGCTGAGGTCATGGACTAGCAGGGTTGAGCCTTGAGCACACACTCTCATGGAAGAGCCTCAGGAATACAGTGCTATACAGATCTAGTGCTGGCTATAGGTGTAGAAAATCCAGTGCCTTCACCAAATGTGCACCAAGATTCTTCCTGTAAAGACGGAATTTGTACAATTAGGGTTGAGTAAACCTATGGCACTGGGCAATATCGCACGCCCTTTCTCCATGGAAGTTTCTGTGATTGATCCAGACATTTATTGTGAAGGAGCCATCTCTACCTCTATGTTATTATTTTATTTACTTTTCTCTTGTACTACTCTACCAGAGAGTGTCAATGCACTCAACGTTGAGCAAAATGTGATGAAAGTCTCAATATTAGATTGAAACAAGTTAGTTGTGAAGTCAGAGGTCTCAAAATGAACACTACGTCAAAACACAAATATAGTAGATCTTTGTTTCACATTCTCACCAGACATAAAGTCATATCTTCTATCAAAAACAATTGAATGACCTGCACTCTCTGGAAATATAGTGATGTATGTGCAACAAGGCCATCAGACCGTCAAACATCAGATTTAAATGAATATCACTCTGTAGATATAAATAGTTTTCATACTGTTCCAATTTCCCAATAATCATCAGAGCCTTCTCAGCTTGAAAATCACTTCTGCATTTTTTTTTTATCTAGTTCAGTCAGGTGAGAATTAATGCCAGCAACTTTCTCATAAAAGAACATTTTATTTCATGACAGACGGGTATGGTGTTAGATTTTTCATCCTTAGCGTGGTCTTCCTTAACTTTTTGCCTCTTTTCCCTAGGTTGTTGATGTGTGCTGAACTCTGTTTTTGCTGTTTTTGTTACTCCGGGCACTTTACCACTGCTAACCAGTGCTAAACTGCAAGTGCTCCTATACAAAATGTGTATGTAATTGGTTCATCCATGATTGGCATATTTGATTTACTAGTAAGTCCCTAGTACAGTCCACTGGAGGTGCCCAGGGCCTGTAAATTAAATACTGCTAGTGGGTCTGCAGCATTGGTTGTGCCACCCACATAAGTAGCTCTGCAAACATAGCTCAGACCTGCCAATGCAGTGTCTGTGTGTGCAGTTTTAAACTGTAAATTTACCCACATGCCATGCCTAAACCTTCCCTTTTCTTACATGTAAGACACCCCTAGAGTAGGCCCTAGGTAGCCCCAAGGGCAGGGTGCAGTGTAAGGTTAAGGTAGGACATGTAATGTAATGTTTTTTATATGTCCTGACAGTGAAATACTGCTAAATTTGTTTTTCACTGTTGCAAGGCCTGTCCCTCTCATAGGTTAACATGGGGGCTACCTTTAAATATGATTAAAGTGTAGATTTCCTTTGGGAGCAGATAGACATGTGGAGTTTGGGGTCTCTGCGCTCACAATTTAAAAATACACCTTATAGTAAAGTTGATTTTAAGATTGTGTGTTTGAAAATGCCACCTTTAAAAAAGTGAGCATTTTGTTGCTTAAACCATTTCTATGACTCTGCCTGTTTGTGGATTCCCGATCTGGGTCAGTTTGACAGTTGGGCTGGTTGCACCTCTCACTAGACAGTGACACAAAGGGAGCTGGGGTGTAGTCTGCATTTCCTGATGAGCCATCTGTGCTAGGAGGGAGTAGAGGAGTGGTCAATCACACCTGAAAGGGATGTGCCTGCCCTTACACAATGCAGTCTCCAACCCCCTGGTGTGTATCTGGGGCCTGGCCTGGGCAAGGCAGAATTTCACATTAAAGAGAGACTTTCTTTTGAAGTAAGCATACTTCAAAGGGCAAAATGGGTATGAGAAGGGCACCCAAAACCACAGACTTTAGAACCCTTCTGGAAACCAATAGGAACCTCTGCCTGGAGAAGAGTTGAAGAGCTGAGAAAGAAGAGCTGTCCTTGCTGTGACTATGCTATGTGGAGCTATCCTGCAGTTACTGCCTGTGCTAAAGGAGAAAAACTGGACTTTGTGTGCCTTTCTTCTTGTGAAGATCTCTCCAAGGGCTTGATTTAGAGCTTGCCTCCTGTTGTTTGAAGTCTCAGGCATGGCAAAAACCTCTCTCTGCCAGCACCTGGAGCTTCTGCTGAGACTCCTACTCTGCCAAGTGGTGCCCATCCAGTTCCTGGGACCCTGAAAGGAGAAGCTGGCAGGACAAGAGTGACAAATCCACTCACCAACCTCCGTGCGGGGAAAGATTGACGCAATTCCGATCCGTGGCCGAAAATCGATGCTCGTCTGCAGCATGGCTGGAAGATCGACGCACACAGCTGGGGAAACGACACGCAGCATCGCTGATGGAGGCTGATGAGATCGTAACCCGCGCTGCTAGGTTTTCGGATCATCGTGGGGCATGATTTCTGACGCAAACATCGCTGGGCATATAAAAACGACGCAAGGCGTTTTCGGACCCGAGAGTGTGGTTCGAATCAACGCATCGCTTTCCTGCAGAGAGAAGAAACGACGCATGCCAACTCAACTGAAGGAGAAACAACGCACGGTCTTGCTTGTGAGTTATATCAACACATCGCAAGCCCTTTTTGATGCACACTCGCCTGTGCGGTGTTATTTTTAATACACCCAGGTACATTTCCACGCTAACAGCTTTAGCAGTGTGTTTAAAATTACATAAAGACTCTTTTTTGTTTTTAATTGATAACTTGACTTGTGTATTGTGTATTTTTTTTTTGTTGGTCTTGTTTTGTTTAAATAAATATTCTTTGTTTTTCTAAACCTATGTTGTGTCATTTTGATTAAGTTACTGTGTGTGTTGGTACAAATACTTTACACCTAGCACTCTGAAGTTAAGCCTACTGCTCGTACCAAGCTACCAAGGGGGTGAGCGGGTGTTAGCTGAGGGTGATTCTCTTTTACCTTGACTAGAGTGAGGGTCCTTGCTTTGACAGGTGGTAACCTGGCTGCCAAGCAAATACCCCATTTCTAACATGTGGCATTTGTGCAAGGGAACTCCCTTTCCAGATCATATTATCTTGATGGAATGAGCAGTTACAATGACATCCTCACTTCATCAAGTGTCTGTCATTTACATTGAAATCCCCTTCACATATTACATATCGTTCAATACATCAATGCTCTATGACCTCACTGGTTTATAGATCCCTATTCCAAGCTAACTAGTCTTTTCACAACCTTGTGCTCGTAATAATAACTTGTTTTTTTAAAGCGATTCACACCCCATTCCAGACCAATTTAAATGGCAGGGCTTACTATTAATCAATTTAATGGTATTCAAGTTACTAGCCTTAGAAGTCTGGTAAATTGGAAGGCGTGGTTGGCATTGTAGAGAATTCATACCTGTGGAGTGTGGAGTGCAGATCATCTGCGGCTAGCATTTAACTAACTTGGACATCAGGCTAGAGATGTATTTGTATTTTGTCTAATGCACATCTATAAACACAAATAACAAATATGATTGTTCAGGAAGGTAAATATTTGCTACTGACATCTGCTGACCTAAATAATTTTAACTTCTTTGTTGTCAACTTCTACAACCCAGTCTGGGTATTTCGATGCCAAATTCATATCTTATTCTCAGCTCTGTCTATTCTGAAACATAGATGTAATGCTATTTCACAGCAGCTGGGGTTTTAATGCTAAAATTAACACAAATACCACTCTGTCTGATCCATCTGAGGTCAGGGATATAAATTGTTCAGATGGTCAGGGTGTAGACCACAGAGAGGAGAATCTCATAGAGGCCCTTTTATGCTCTGGCTTGGTTAACATAACCAAACTAGTGGGTAATCTTTCCAGGAAGGCACCAAACGTCGTGGGTTGAGGATCGTGCACAGTAATTAACTTATGTCTCGAGGGACCTGAGCAGGCTCATACTTAGAGGAGCTGTTAAAGAACTCAAGCACAAAGATCGCAATCCTATTGAGTTGTGTTTTTATTTGCCTGATCTCAGGCATCCCTGAGTAGCTGTGGGATATGGGGTTATGGGCACCAAGGATAACAGGCTTAGGGTTAGTTGGTGAAATACAAATATCCCCCTTGTCCTCTCAGCCCTGGTGAAATGCACCCAAAGCCTGATTTTGGATATCCTGTTTGTAGTTAACCCCCCGCCATGAGATCCTGATGGCCATTAGTAAGATTAATAGTTCAGTGAGGGAGCTCATCAATGGTATCCGTAAACCTGCAAGAAACCCCAAACCCAGGTGGCTGGATTCTACATGTAGAGCTGCAAACAAAAGATTGCGAGTAGCACTCAGAAGCGCCCCCAGTGAAATGTCTGTGGTAAAAATGTCTAGAATGGAATATAAGCTAGCTATTAAAAATGGAAAAGAGGAGGATAGGGAAGAGTTGTGGAAGTACCTGGTTCAGGCATGCAAAGTGAAGGACACAACAAGGTTATGGACTATCGTGAACAAAGGAAGTTTTACAACCATGACCACAGAGGGATTAGGATCTAATATACAACCTGGATGTTGGCATGAACATTTTAGCTGGATTTGGGCTTCTGGGAGGTTCGGGGGAGACTGGACTGGTAGCTGATTTCCATCCCCCATTGGAAATCAGATTTTACCTGAAAGAAGTGATGGCAGCTATTGAAGGTAGCCCGTCAAAAAAGGCAGCCTGGCCCCAATGGGATTCTGATGGACCTTTATCAAGAAAATGTTCCCTTGTGGGCATCTATTACTAATGTACTAAATGCTGCTGCAATGCAAGAGATACCCACTCCTTGTGACTGACATGTATAGTTCGCGTCTTTAAAGAAGGCAACAAAATTGACCCTAAATGCTAAAGACCTATCTCACTGCAGAACTCAATGGTAAAGAACTTATGGTGCGTTATTTTGTGCAGAATAGAGAGTTGGACCCAGGATAATGCTATTGTGAGTCCAGATCAGTATGGGTTTCAGGAAGGTCTAGGGACCCAGAACCAATGTTTAAACTTGCATCCGTTAATTGGAAAGTACACGATTGCCAAGAGAGGAATCTTACACCTTGCATTCATGGACCTCAGTAGTGCATTCATTAGGGTTAACTGCACTAAACTTTGGGGAATTTTACATAAGCTGGGTCTGCTCCACCCAAAAGTGGATTTTTTTACAGGTGCTTCGAGATAGAGCTCAATCAGGAATGATATGGAGGGGGGGTGCACTGAATGTTTTAATCTTTTTAAGGGTGTTTGACGGAGTTGTTTTTTAGCTCCCATTTTATTTCTTTTAGATATCAATGGTATGCACTCTTGCTTAGCCTCCAGTGCAAAGATTTACCAGTTGTGAATGGGAAAGGTGTGTCGGCTCTTTTGTATGCCTAAGAGGCAGTAACACTTTCTCGAACACCAAATGGTCTATGGGGATCTGTTGATGCCTTTGTCAGATATATGAACGACCAGGACTTAGAGTTTATTATATCTAAAAAAAAAACACTACATGATGTATAGTAAGCCCCAAAGCAAACTAGGACCAGTGGTGATTAAAGGACAAAGAATTAGGCAAGTCTATGTGTTTCCTTATCTGGGAGTAATCTTCGATGCTAGTGGAAGTTGGTTATCATGTATCTCAATTCGATGCGCTTGTTTTAATGCCTCGGGTGGCGCTGTTTTCGAGCTTACGTCTAGAATTGGCAATAAGCTTGTCTTGCCCTTATTGGAGGTGTATATTAAAATGCCTACCAGTTCTAACTTTTGGGGCCTCCTTGTGGGGGGTATTGGAACTGCCAGATAATGCAGCAGGAAGAGAATCGATTTTGCAGTCGTTTGTTTAGGGTTGAGCCTAATTATCCATACTTTTCATTACATGTAGATTTGGGCTTAGATTACTTGGAAGATAGTGTTAATTCACTCCCCTGCTTCCTTGACACTCGATATGGGGAAATATGTATGCAGCATTTAACAAGGAGATCATCCGAGACTGTTTGTCCTGTGATCTGGGTCTGAAAATACCCTGGTTTAATTACATTAGAAATATGGCCAACAGCCGGGGACAACCTGATCTATTTTCATCCTAACATTAATTGAACAAAAGAGAGGGTGGTTGGGCAAAAAGTGTTTCAGAGATTGGTGGTGGCTGCTAAGGAATCAATGGATTTGAAGAAACCATCTGTGAGAGCCTTTGAAATGGTTCAAGACTTGTCATGGCATTGAACTCTACCTTTCTCAAATTAATAATTTATGGGAAAGGTCGTTCCTAATCAGGTTCCGGTGTTGGTCCATCAGGTGTAATCTTTATTTCTCGCTGGGCCAGTTCGACCCAAAATGTATTCTTGTGTGCCCGTCTGATGATGTCTCGCTTTAGGCGCTATTTGCATTTTACCTTGTTTGGTAAATTCTCTGAACCTTTTAGGCGAAGACTTTCATTACCTTTTTCAAAAAGGCTGAGGTTTTATCAGTGAAGGCCAGCTTTTTATTTTCTCTTCATGGCAGCGGATGGCAGCGGATGTTACAGTCTGTCGTGTGGTGAGAGCTTTTCTAAAAAATGCAATACCTTGCGTAACTGTGAATTATTGATGTTTTATTTTTATGTTTTTTGTCTTTTATTGCCATCTGATAGTATATTTTACGTGATGATTGTTCTTTTTTGGTTATTTTGAATAATCAAATATAGAGATTTGAGTCTCTGTATTCCCATTACTTCAGCCACGAACATTTTCATGTCCTTGCCATCACTCTAGCATCCCACTGTTAGAAATGGAGATAGATCAGCAAATCTACCCAGCCTCACCAATAGCATTTCAAAGTAATGGCCTTGGTCTCATATTTATAGCAGTGGTTATTTGAGGTAATGGTCAAACAATATAATACCACAACGCTTGAAGGGATGACATATATGTGGCATTCATGGTGCTTCAAAATTGTTTTATTGGGTCATCACAGGCATTTGTATAATACAGACTGAAACATTGCAACATTGTGGTTGACAAGTATTGTAAACATAAGTATAGTAATTGTGCAGTTAATGAAGTCAATGGATACGAGCATTGCAACAGTTTTACGATGTCCATACTTTCTGCACGTGCGTTTCTAGATCTTTACGGAGTGTCTGAAACTTTGGGCTGATTCTGAGGGGTTCTGTTGGGTATATCCACATCCTTATTGCACGGTATGAGAATGCCTGTTCAAGTGCCTTGGGATATCATTTAGAGTTTGGCAGAAGCTGAAAGTCTGCCAAAAGCATCAGATGTCCCTTCCTCCTATTAAGAATGGGCAGGTGGTTATGCACTTTAAATATGATGGACTTGGCATCTACGACTTTTGACGGATGCCCCACAATCGTAAAACTTTAAATCAGGCACTTGCTGTTTTTTGGAGTCGACTCTCCAGTAAGTCTAGATTCACACCTCTCTTTTAACCCTCCTGAGCAGAAAATATTTTTTTAAGTAGTTGGGAAGGTCAAGATGCAGTACTTTATCAAGAATACATGTCATTTTAAAATAAGTTCCTGCCTCAAGTCGGAGGCAATGGGCAATCTCATTAGCAGGTATATCATTTTGCTTTCTAGTGCCTTTGATGAAGCAGATTTCTGAGTAAAGATAGACTTTTAAAGACACCAAAGTGGATTTTGGGAGGTCTGAAAGTAAATTGTTGCCCCGGCCAACGTGTGAGAGAACAAGTGTTTTTACTACTGATCCGAAGTCAACGTGATAAATGGTAGTCTTGAGTTTAGTAATTGTGAAAATATGTCAGTTTTGTTGTGGAGGAGTGGTTTATTTGAAAAAGTAGGAGGAATTCAGCGTCTGTCAGAGTCAGTGAAAATTCAAAACTAGAGTAATCTAAATACCTAATAACTATTGTTGTTATCCTACCTAGTGATAAATAAAGAGATTAACGCCCTTAATTTCTTACAGAAACATTTTCAAATTCTCTAGTTCAACACAAAATGAAAAATGTGTCTTCCAAAACACTGCATTGGATAGTGTTTTCCCACAAATATGAATTTGTTTTTTGCCCTAGAACTTTTAGGAACAAAATAGTTTTAAGGGACACTGGAACAAAATGATGGCATGAAATAAAACACGTTCTTCGTAGATTCTTCCCAAGAAGAATATTGCTTTCCGCCACATGTATTTGGTGGAGGAAGAATGTTCTGAGTGTGATGTTAGTATGAAAACCCTATCTATCCCCTGCTGAGCACGCCCACCTCCTTTTCAAATTTTCTTCCTCAAATAAATGCAAATACATAATTGTATTTTGAAATGAAAATTTAACTATTTTGCCTGCCACTTTTAATTCTATAATTCTATTTTACTAAAACTGACCTTTTTGATATTCTACCTTTGATAAGTTAATGACCTCCGCTGCCTGGTGGAAGGAGGGCTATCTGCCAAACTCTGAATGGCTTCCATTGAAACTTTGAAATGACTAATACACATAATTTACAATAGTTTTACTGAATGTAAAGTTATCTGAAAATAGAAGCTGGCTTCCACGACTGAATTGCTTTGTCATTAAACAAACGACTCAACCTTCTCCATAAATGTAACAAAAAGGGCCAGTGTGGTTTATTCTACTTAGATGTAGTGGCTGAATTACTAGTACCAGTTTCATTCTTGACTTTCATCACCTTCGCTGGGCAGCCCAGTCAGCAGGTTATATAGTGAACTAGGGGCCATATTTACAAGAAAGTGGCACTTCACTAGTGATGCGCCTCTTTTCTTGCGCCCTCTTGCGTCCCCTAACGCCACCGTGGTAGCACCGTATTTACAATATGACCCATCATGGCACATGTTAGGGGCAGTAGTGTAATTGTTTTATGCTGTTTTAATGCTATACTGGATTTGCATCAATAAAAATGACACTAATCCAGCATAGTGGTAAGAGGTCATTTTAACACCAGCTTTAAGCAGGCATTAAAAATGACACTAGAAATGGTGCAATTGAATCTTGTAGATTACATTGCTCCATTTTTAGCGACCCTCGATCAAGGGATCATCCCCTTTGCATACAACATGCATAGATAATGCAAACCTAGTTGTGCTACCTTGTAAATATGGAGCTATGGTAGTGGCCCATTAGCCTCACATTTGCAGCAAAAATTTTGCCCCAAATGTAGTGCTAAGGGGTGCAAAGGCCTTGCAAATCTGTCCCTAGATGTCTATAGTTGTCCTCTGTGAAGCAAAGTGATGTTTCATGGTGCAAATGGCAGTCTTTATAAACTCTCCAAGGATAATGCATTTTTAACTCACCTAAGACCCCACTACTCCCATCCCTCTCAAAATACACATTGATGAAACTACATCAGTGCTCCCTCGTATTGCGTTGGTCGTACCACACCCCGTCCCGCAGCAAAACAGGAGGAAACCCAATCATGAATCATGCCACCAAAGAGTAACCCTGGTGGCAGAGGGTTTTTCTACACAAAAAAATCCTTTTCCTTTCCCTTGTCCACCCTATAAAATCTTTTTTGGACTAGGAAATTAGTTAAACAAGTGCTAGCAAAGCCAAAATATCTCATACAATTATCTTGACTAGAAACAGCTGTAAATGTCTAGGGAAACAGTGTGTCACCAACACAGTAGCGCATGTGTACAACATACAGATACTGTAGAGAGATTGGGCTTTTGATATACCTCATTCAGTCATTAGTAGATAGCATTTTTTAAGTCTTGTCATTGGGTAGTTTGTAATTTGTTTGCACTGGCTTTCATGACTGGGCAGAGCTTCTAGTACCCCCTTGTGGTAACCTCTTTCTTGATCCCAGATAATTAAGTTTTCACACACTGTCATGTGCCTCATCTGAGTTGTGCTCTGTCTGCACCAGCTATTGCTCGCAGCAGCTTTTGATGTTGACTTTTGAAAGGCTGACATGTTGAATGTTGATTGTTTACTTTCTATTGTGTCGCAAGCATTGATAAAGCAGCCATCTTAATGAAAAAAAACTGTCCTGAGAGGCTCGCTTGGGGTCTCATTTATTAAAAAGTAATGCAGCACGCCACTGTGCCAAAACTTGCAGCGCTGCTCTGCGTCACTTCAAAAACACAGGGATGTGCCGTATTCAAAACATTAAAGCGCACCCCTATGTTTTCCCTAGAACTGGCGCTAAAATGAACTGCCTAACGCCAATGCAGGCACCCTTGCACCATAGTGTAAGGGTGCTTATGTTACAGAGTATGATTGTTTATGTGCAGGAAGGTGTCCCTTCCTGCACGTAATCATTTATGGAGTTTTGCTCTTCCAATGTGTTCTGCAGAATCCTCGTAGATCTGGGGCAGTGTCAAAATGCAATGGGTGTTGCAGTAGAACGCCCAGAGCAACACCCTTTGCACATTCCTCTGCCGCAGAAAACTGCGTCAGGGGGCTTATATTTACATGGCGGCGTTAAGCCACACAAAGCGGCTTAACACAGCTTTATAAATATGGAAAATGGCACAGCACCACCGGAGCGTCAGTAAAATAGACGCTCCGTGGCACTAGGGGCTTGTAAAAAAGCCACTTAGGGTGCATATGCACGCACAATGATAATCATTTCATTGTTTTTCTCGCACTTTATGAAAATGCACAACAATATGCTCACCGAGTATATCACAATGCACAGTGATGTGTCATAGTTTTTTATAATCTTATAAAAACATTTGAAGATGTTGGCTGAGCATGTGTGCACAATCAGGGTACCCATAATGTAATGATTTGCCCATGCAGGCTTCTGTATGTGCATGTGTGTTCATGGCACCCACCTTGTCATGATTTTTCATAAAGCATAAGAAAAACATATACTAGATAGCCACTGTTCCTGAGTGCGCACACTGAATAGCCATCTGGGTAAAAACATTGGCAAAGCCAATAGGTTGGCGTGCGTATCAAAGCCAAGACTTTAGACAATAGTCTAAGAAAAAAACTTAAATGTTAAAATAGACAATTTAAGAGGAAAAAAGTGGCTCTGAAAACTTAAGCCACTAACTTGATATTTTGTACTCTCTGAGCCTCCACATGTACCTCAGAAAACGTGAGACAGTAAATACAGTGCATCAGCTGGTGTCGTTCTTATTATTCTAAGGGGCATAGTTATACTCAGTTTGTACCAAATTAGCGCTATTTTTCTTTACTCTAATTCAGTGCAAAACTAAGTCCATATTTATACTTTGGCGCTAGACCCGTCTAGCGCCAACTTAGGGAGTTAAAGTAATTTTTTGGAAGAGGAAACCTACCTTGCCTTAATGAGATGCAAGGTAGGCGTTCCCGTTTAAAAATGAATCTATGGCTTTAACAGCATATTTATACTCCCGTGCAAAAATGGTGCACGGGAGGGAGCAGGGGTCAAAAAATGGTGCAAAGCTTGCTTTACCTCATTTCTTAACACCTGGGTCAGGACCAGCGTTAGGGGACCTGTGGGCCTATTTCCATGGTGGAACACCATGGAATAAGCCCACAGGTGCCCTCCCAGGGACACCCCACCCCACACTAGAGGGACTGCGGAGGATGGGGGACCCCATCCCAGGTAAGTACAGTTAAGTACAGGTAAGTATTGCATTTTATTTTTTTAAGTGCCATAGGCGGCCCTGAAATGGGCCCCCTACATGGCACTGGGTGCAATGGCCATGCCCAGGGGACCCTGGTGCCCTGTGCTGTCCATTGGGTTGGTGGGCATGACTCCTGTCTTTTCTAAGACAGGAGTCATGTGGTATGGATGGTTTTGCGTCAGAAAATTACTCTAGACAGGTTAGAGTATTTTTTTAACTCTAACCTGCCTAGTGTCATTTTTGGGTGCAAAACCCCCTTCATCCATAGCATCAGCCCCACCCGACTAACGTAATTTTTTTTTTACACTTACCCACCATTTGCACCGGCTTGCACCTTTCTATAAATATGGTGCCTGGCTGGTGGACAGAAATGGTGCAAGCCAGTGCAAAACTTTTTGGTCCAAAACTGCGTTAATTCAGTTTTGCACCAAAAAGTATAAATCATGGCCAAAATGTGATCCGAAAGTTCCTTGTCCCCAGGTTAAGGAAAACAGGTAAAATCCACTTATACCTAATGACTTGGTATTTTGGGCAGAAAAATACGACATGCTCAGCTGTTTCTCCCACCTGTGGGCAAAACGGACAGAACGGACTGCCGTCGCTAGTATGATGATTCCATTTAAATGTAAAGGTGAGGATAGGGAGAATCCCTAAGCAGAATTTAACAGATATAGATTTTGCAAGTGGTGGTTCGATCTCATCCAAATAAGCTTCTGAGTAATAGTCTGTAAACTCCAAAAATGAATCAGTGAGTGTTAGAAATGGGGTCCTTGGTTGACAGTCAGGTTACCCCCTGTTCAAGCAAAGACCCTCACTCTAGTCAGGGTAAAAGAGAATCACCCTCAGCTAACCCCTGCTTACCCCCTTGGTAGCTTGGCAGAGCAGTAGGCTTAACCTCAGAGTGCTAGGCGTAAAGTATTTGTACCAACACACACAGTAACTCAATGAAAACACTACAAAATGACACAACACAGGTTTAGAAAAATAGGAAATATTTATCTAAACAAAACAAGACCAAAACGACAAAAATCCACCATACACAAGTCAAGTTATTAATTAAAAATCAAAAAGAGTCTTTAAGTAGTTTTAAAAACACACTAGCGCTGCTAGAGTGAAAATGTACCTGGTGTGCGTCAAAAATAACCCCGCACGGGCGGGCGTGCGTCGAAAATAACTCCGCACGGCGGTACTCGAGTCAAAAATCCAGCCGCACGATGAGTTGATGATCCAGCCGCGCAGGTTGCGATCTCCCAGCCTCCGTCAGCGATGCTGCGCGTCGTTTCTCCTGCTCCGTGCGTCGATTCTTCGGTCGCGTTTCCTGCGAGCGTCGTTTCTCAGCCGCGGAGCTGGCGGCGCGTCGTTTTTCAGCCGCCGATCGGATTCGCGTCGATCTTTTCCCCGCACGGCGCTCTGTGCGTGGATTTTCTTGTCTTTAGGCTGCCAGCTTCTCCTTTCAGGGTCCCAGGACTGGATGGGCACCACAGGGCAGAGTAGGAGTCTCTCCAGAGGCTCCAGGTGCTGGCAGAGAGAAGTCTTTGCTGTCCCTGAGACTTCAAACAACAGGAGGCAAGCTCTAGATCAAGCCCTTGGAGATTTCTTCTCAAGATGGAAGGCACACAAAGTCCAGTCTTTGCCCTCTTACTCTGGCAGAAGCAGCACTGCAGGAAAGCTCCACAAAGCACAGTCACAGGCAGGGCAGCACTTCCTCCTCAGCTAACAGCTCTTCTCCAGGCAGAGGTTCCTCTTGATTCCAGAAGTGTTTCTCAAGTTTGTAAGTTTGGGTGCCCTTCTTATACCCATTTTAGTCTTTGAAGTCACCTTCCTTCAAAGGGGACTCACACCTTCTTGTGAAATCCTGCCTTGCCCAGGCAAGGCCTCAGACACACACCAGGGGGTTGGAGACAGCATTGTCAGAGGCAGGCACAGTCCTTTCAGATGAGAGTGACCACTCCACCCCTCCCTCCTAGCAGAGATGGCTAATCAGGAAATGCAGATTACACCCCAGCTCCCTTTGTGTCACTGTCTGGTGTGAGGTGAAAAACAACCCAACTGTCAAACTGACCCAGACAGGGAATCCACAAACAAGGCAGAGTCACAGAATGGTTTAAGCAAGAAAATGCTCACTTTCTAAAAGTGGCATTTCCAAACTCACAATCTTAAAATCAACTTTACTAAAAGATGTATTTTTAAATTGTGAGTTCAGGGATCCCAAACTCCACATGTCCATCTACTCTCTAGGGGAATCTACACTTTAATCATATTTAAAGGTAGCCCCCATATTATCCTATGAGAGAGACAGACCTTGCAACAGTGAAAACGAAATTGGCAGTATTTCACTGTTAGGACATATAAACCACATTACTATATGTCCTACCTTATCCATACACTGCACCCTGCCCTTGGGGCTACCTAGGGCCTACCTTAGGGGTGCCTTACATGTAAGGAAAGGGAAGGTTTAGGCCTGGCAAGTGGGTACACTTGCCAAGTCGAATTTACAGTGTAAAAATACACATACAGACACTGCAGTGGCAGGTCTGAGACATGATTACAGAGCTACTTATGAGGGTGGCACAACCAGTGCTGCAGGCCCACTAGTAGCATTTGATTTACAGGCCCTGGCACCTCTAGTGCACCTTACTAGGGACTTACTAGTAATTCAAATATGCCAATCATGGATAAACCACTTACATACAATTTAAACAGGAGAGCATATGCACTTTAGCACTGGTTAGCAGTGGTAAAGTGCTCAGAGTTGAAAAGCCAACAGCAACATGTCAGAAAAAAATAGGAGGCAGGAGGCGAAAAAAGACTGGGGATGACCCTGCATAAGCAAAAGTCTAACACGACCCCCTACCAGCCTAAAGCCAGGGGAGAACAATCAATACCTTGATGTACTTCCCTGATTGGGGCGATAGAACAGGGACCCAGGCCCACAACAGCAGGGGCATGTTCCAGTTCTACGCCTTCCTGACTCCAGTTGGATCCCTCTGTCCATACTCTCAGGGCCCACTAAGCTAACCCATGGGGAACCCTTCTCCACATCTACAGACACCATCTGTGCAACACCTAACTTTACTTTGCTCACAGATGTATTGCAATGGGCAGATAGTACCACCAGGGCCAACACAGTGGTGTTGCCCACTCCACCCCCGGGGTGTGACTCTCGTCCTCCCCCCCCCAGGGGCAACTCTGTCCACCAGGACAGCAAGCCACAGTGGCCCCAGACAACTGTCAGGGATGAAAGCCCGACCTCAGGCCTCTCTAACCGCTGTGACTGTGGAGAGTGGGGGGTGGTAGCCCCAGGTGCCTGGCACCCTTTGACCACTCTCTCTTCCACCAGGTCAGGGATGTTAACCTGACCCTGGTCCTCTCCTCTGGGGCTCTGTACCCTTCCTGCAGAAGCGGCACCCCCAGAGTCAAAAACTGTCAGGGTGCTTGTAGAAGCAGTCCTGCACAATTCTTCCATCAGTGCAGGGATGTTAACCTGCAACTGATCCTCCAACCTGGGGTCTGTACCTTCAGGTTGGACCAGGGCCAGGGGTGAGGCTTCCCTCCCCCTGCCCTCTCTTCTGGGGTCCTGAACCACCCAACTAGGAGTGGCCCCCCCAGAAGACAACATGGTAGGGGCACTGTTAGCAGTAGCCCCTCCCTCCAGGTCAGGGGGGACACCCTTAACCTGGCCTCCCAATCCAGGGTCTGTACCCACAGACTGGATCACTGCCTGGCAAACCAGGGCTTCCTGGGGGGCATACCTACCCCCCACCAGGTCAGAGTTTACCCTCTGAACCTGGTCATCCAGCCCAGGGTCACCACCCTGCGGTTGTACCACTGCCTGGCACACCAGGACTTCCAGGGGGGCACACTTACCCCCCTCAAGGGATACACTGTCCCGAAGGGCCACACAAGAGTCTGGCTGGCGCAGGTCTCCTGACCTCTGCCCATCTGACAGAGTCTGGATTCCCCCCAGCCCAGAAATGGTCTCACCAAGGTCATTCATGGGGGGCTCTGCTCTCAGAGCTGACCCCTGACCCTCCAGGTTCTCCACTGGGGTCCGCAACCCCCTCTCAACCCTCTGTCTGGACTTCTGCACCCCCTCACTAGGAGTGGTACTGCCAGACACCAGAACTGGTGGGATGCTGGCTACAGCCGCCCCCCCAAGTTCTCCTGACACTGTGGGGTCTCCCTCAACAGATGGCCCTATGGTACAGGCTAGGCTCCCCTCCTGGTGTTCCCGCAGGGAACCCTCCTGGACCTGGGACCGGATCTCGGGCACCTTGGGCCTCAACCCATCCCCATTCCCTCTCCTCTGAGACTGGACATGGGGTCCCTCACCCATCCCACTACACTGGGACCTACCTGGGACACTACAATCCTTCCCTACCTCACCTGGTTGGGAACTACCTAGACCACTCCTCTCAGGAGCACACCCAAATGCCTCTTCAGACTCTCTGGTACTCACCCAGAAGTCTGCCTCCATTGTAAGCTCCCTGGGGTCAGAGAACTCACACTCCACCTGGTGTTGGCATAGCTCTGGAAAATAAGGACTAGACATATGCTCTCCAGCAATTACATCACTCAGCCCCTCACATGAATTAACCAAAGTACCCTTCACCCAACCATCCAGTGACTCTGCTTTGACAAAGCACCCCACATCACCCTCCTGAGACTGGTGAGACAGTACCTGACTGTCCCTGACACTCAACCCACACTCTTCTGGGATGTCTTCACACTCCATAACCAGGACTTCTACCTGGGGGGAACCCCTCTCCCTGTCACTCTCACCTAGAGTCAGTAGAGTGTCCCTCCCACCAGTAGGAATATGACTCCCCATGCCAGTTCCCCAATCCACCTCAGGGACCCTGTGCATCACTGGAGCTACCTCATACCCCTGAACCTCCTGGCGTGTGTTAACTCCCTCCTTCAAGTAGGGCACCACCTCTCTGGGCATGTGCACTTCTGCAGCATCACTGGATATACAATTGTTGCTGCCACCATTCCAGCTGGACTCAGCCCTCATGACTTCCAGCTCTTTCAATTTAAGCTCGTAAGCATAAATCATTTTTTTAATCTCTAAGTTCCTCCTCCTTTCTTCCAACTCCCAATCGAGCTTTTTCAGCTCCCATTGGTACTCCCTCTCTGCCTGTCTGTCCTGTAACTCTTCAGGAGTCAGACCCTTGGGTGACACCCTGCTATCCCTCCTGGGGACCCTCCCCCCAGGCGTAACAGGTTCCTCCACTACACCACTGTGTATCCTCTGCACTTCCCCACCCATATTCTCCTCCTCTGTGTGCCTTCCAGCCTTCTTGATTGTCACCCAGGCCCTCTGTGCCTGTTGCAGCTCCCCCTCCCTGGTGGAGCTCTCAGTGGGACAGTCAAGATCTTTAAGGAACTGTTTCAATTGAGCAACTGAGTACTCCTTCAGTTTCTCCATTTCAAACACAGCTCCAGCTGTTGCATCTCCAGATTGAGACATGATGGTCACAAGTGCAAAGTTCCAAAAGGCAGAAAAAAATAATTTCCCAATGAAGTAAAAAGAATCAGTCAAGGGATCAGCAAAATCATGGAAGTAGAATAAAAAGAGTCCTTAAGAGAAAAATCAAAAGATCACCAAACAAGTAGTATGTGGTCACGTAGTGGTCTGAGATCAAAACAGTAGTGTACACTTAATTACTGTATGTCAAGTACAAATACAAGTCCAAATCCCGACCGCTGGTCACCAATGTTAGAAATGGGGTCCTTGGTTGACAGTCAGGTTACCCCCTGTTCAAGCAAAGACCCTCACTCTAGTCAGGGTAAAAGAGAATCACCCTCAGCTAACCCCTGCTTACCCCCTTGGTAGCTTGGCAGAGCAGTAGGCTTAACCTCAGAGTGCTAGGCGTAAAGTATTTGTACCAACACACACAGTAACTCAATGAAAACACTACAAAATGACACAACACAGGTTTAGAAAAATAGGAAATATTTATCTAAACAAAACAAGACCAAAACGACAAAAATCCACCATACACAAGTCAAGTTATTAATTAAAAATCAAAAAGAGTCTTTAAGTAGTTTTAAAAACACACTAGCGCTGCTAGAGTGAAAATGTACCTGGTGTGCGTCAAAAATAACCCCGCACGGGCGGGCGTGCATCGAAAATAACTCCGCACGGCGGTACTCGAGTCAAAAATCCAGCCGCACGATGAGTTGATGATCCAGCCGCGCAGGTTGCGATCTCCCAGCCTCCGTCAGCGATGCTGCGCGTCGTTTCTCCTGCTCCGTGCGTCGATTCTTCGGTCGCGTTTCCTGCGAGTGTCGTTTCTCAGCCGCGGAGCTGGCGGCGCGTCGTTTTTCAGCCGCCGATCGGATTCGCGTCGATCTTTTCCCCGCACGGCGCTCTGTGCGTGGATTTTCTTGTCTTTAGGCTGCCAGCTTCTCCTTTCAGGGTCCCAGGACTGGATGGGCACCACAGGGCAGAGTAGGAGTCTCTCCAGAGGCTCCAGGTGCTGGCAGAGAGAAGTCTTTGCTGTCCCTGAGACTTCAAACAACAGGAGGCAAGCTCTAGATCAAGCCCTTGGAGATTTCTTCTCAAGATGGAAGGCACACAAAGTCCAGTCTTTGCCCTCTTACTCTGGCAGAAGCAGCACTGCAGGAAAGCTCCACAAAGCACAGTCACAGGCAGGGCAGCACTTCCTCCTCAGCTAACAGCTCTTCTCCAGGCAGAGGTTCCTCTTGATTCCAGAAGTGTTTCTCAAGTTTGTAAGTTTGGGTGCCCTTCTTATACCCATTTTAGTCTTTGAAGTCACCTTCCTTCAAAGGGGACTCACACCTTCTTGTGAAATCCTGCCTTGCCCAGGCAAGGCCTCAGACACACACCAGGGGGTTTGAGACAGCATTGTCAGAGGCAGGCACAGTCCTTTCAGATGAGAGTGACCACTCCACCCCTCCCTCCTAGCAGAGATGGCTAATCAGGAAATGCAGATTACACCCCAGCTCCCTTTGTGTCACTGTCTGGTGTGAGGTGAAAAACAACCCAACTGTCAAACTGACCCAGACAGGGAATCCACAAACAAGGCAGAGTCACAGAATGGTTTAAGCAAGAAAATGCTCACTTTCTAAAAGTGGCATTTCCAAACTCACAATCTTAAAATCAACTTTACTAAAAGATGTATTTTTAAATTGTGAGTTCAGGGATCCCAAACTCCACATGTCCATCTACTCTCTAGGGGAATCTACACTTTAATCATATTTAAAGGTAGCCCCCATATTATCCTATGAGAGAGACAGACCTTGCAACAGTGAAAACGAAATTGGCAGTATTTCACTGTTAGGACATATAAACCACATTACTATATGTCCTACCTTATCCATACACTGCACCCTGCCCTTGGGGCTACCTAGGGCCTACCTTAGGGGTGCCTTACATGTAAGGAAAGGGAAGGTTTAGGCCTGGCAAGTGGGTACACTTGCCAAGTCGAATTTACAGTGTAAAAATACACATACAGACACTGCAGTGGCAGGTCTGAGACATGATTACAGAGCTACTTATGAGGGTGGCACAACCAGTGCTGCAGGCCCACTAGTAGCATTTGATTTACAGGCCCTGGCACCTCTAGTGCACCTTACTAGGGACTTACTAGTAATTCAAATATGCCAATCATGGATAAACCACTTACATACAATTTAAACAGGAGAGCATATGCACTTTAGCACTGGTTAGCAGTGGTAAAGTGCTCAGAGTTGAAAAGCCAACAGCAACATGTCAGAAAAAAATAGGAGGCAGGAGGCGAAAAAAGACTGGGGATGACCCTGCATAAGCAAAAGTCTAACAGTGAGGGAGCCAGCCCTGTGAAAACATAAAGCTTGGTCATCCATATAATTCCAGCAGGCCCCTTTTAGCTCAGATTTCAAAACTAAACCAGCCTCAACACGGGAAGACTACTCATTTTTTCATCCAATCTGATCCAGCCAATCTTTCGTGATCTGGAGCCAAGCAATCCTATAAGCCACAGGCTGCCCCAGAATGTCCTCTAGGGCCAAGCAAAAGGGCATGAGCTCTGGTGTTACCAAAAGCCCCGCCCAATACAAAAGAGGTCTCAGCCCGACTACATCATAAATACGCCTAAGGCCATAATCAAGACCTCGAGGGACAAGCGAAGTAATAACTAGTAAACTGATAAGATTCCTCATAAAATGATTCTCTATAATTTCTAGTGGTCGAGAATCTTGTAAGCCCCAAAGCTCTCCACCATACAGGGTAGCTACTAGAGCCTGACTTTTATAGATTTCAAGAGCTGGAGTCACTGTATAAAAAAAGGAGCCATGGTGAACCCTCAAAATTCCCCCACAGTGCTGCTCTAGTTTAAACCCAATCACCCGAAAATGGGATGAGCAATCAAATTGTTCTGTACGCATGACCCCCAGGTAATCAAACACCTGTATTCTCTCCAGGGCCACTTGTTTAAGTGTTCGGTTTGCACGAGTAGTTGGCGAGGGATTACACATTTTATATATGTTGGTCTTGCCCAGCTTGATCTCCAGCCCCCACTGCCTGCAGAAAGACCCAAAGCAATCTAGAAGGTTCTGGAACCCCATAGGTGACTTGGATAGCAGAAGGGTATTGTCTGTGGACAGTAGTGCTGGGATTTTGACCCCGAAAGTTGTGGAGCATCTCTCTCACGTTGCTCAAGTTGTGACACTAGATCATTAATATGTAGAAGAAAGGGAATTGTAGCTAACACACATCACTGCCTCACTTCCTGGTTGACAGGGATAGGGTCTGTTAATTCACCCTGTGATCCACAAATAACCTGGGCATAGTTATTTAAATGTAATTTATTTAAAATTTCTATAAGATACCCAGGAGCCCCCAACTTCACCAATACCTTCCACAATAAGTCTCTCGGGACTAAATCAAAAGCAGACAATGATCCACAAACAAAAACATAGGGGGTCATTCCGACCCTGGCGGTAAAAACCGCCAGGGCCGGGGACCGCGGATGCACCGCCAACAGGCTGGCGGTGCATCCTTGGGCATTCTGACCGCGGCGGTACAGCCGCGGTCAGAATTGGGAAACCGGCGGTATCCCGCCGGTTTCCTGCCGCCCTGGGGAATCCTCCATGGCGGTGCTGCAGGCAGCGCCGCCATGGGGATTCCGACCCCCTTACCGCCAGCCTGGCTCTGGCGGTTTTGACCGCCAGAACCTGGCTGGCGGTAACGGGTGTCGTGGGGCCCCCTAACAGGGCCCCACCAAGATTTTCAGTGTCTGCCCAGCAGACACTGAAAATCGCGACGGGTGCAACTGCACCCGTCGCACCCCTGCCACTCCGCCGGCTCCATACGGAGCCGGCATCCTCATGGAAGGGGGTTTCCCGCTGGGCTGGCGGGCGGCCTTCTGGCGGTCGCCCGCCAGCCCAGCGGGAAACTCAGAATTACCGCAGCGGTCTTTTGACTGCACAGCGGTATTCTGATGGCGGGACTTTGGCGGGCAGCCTCCGCCGCCCGCCAAAGTCAGAATGACCCCCATAGTGTCTGCCACACCCCAGAAGCACATGTTTCCAATATAAAAGTTGCAAAAGGAATACCTGGTCAATAGTTCTTGTGCCATACCTAAAACCAGCATGCTGAGGAGTTAGCACATTTGAGTCAGACATCCACTCATTCAACCTGTTCAAAATAATCCGACTAAACAGCTTTTGTGATCTGTCAGTAAGACTGATTGGCCTATATTTTGAAGGCAGGGCCCTATAGCCCTTTGTAAAAATTGGGATAATCTCTACCTCTAACCAGGTATGTGGCATAGGTGTACCTTTCATAATAGCACTAAAGTACAATGAAAAATAAGGACACCAAACATTCCTATAAGAGTTAAAGAGATCACCGGCACCTTATCTAGCCCAGGGGCTTTGTTAGGTATAATCCAGTTCAAGGATCTCCAGATCTCAGTGCCAAAGATGCTACATACTGCTTGTGTGGACAGCTCAGTGGAGGGCTCAGCCATAATGACATCGAGGGGGAACAAAGCTCACCACCCTGGTGACTTGAATGTTGAGAGTTGTCTGTTTCAGTCTCTAACTAACAACTCCTGAATATAGCTGGAAGAATTGTTCCATCACTGTTACTATCCAACGGGGCAAGGATAGCAGGGTCCTTATTGGCGACAATACACCAAAATGGATTGATAGTCCTTAAATTTGAAAGGCAGTCAGCATTAACTCCCATTTAGACCGTTCCCAGTTTCATTTGTATCAGAGATCGAGTCTTTATATAGTGACCTAGCAGTCCAGATGGCCGCTCAAGACCCAGGTTTAATAGAATGGGAAAGGTTGCACTTAGGTAGTTGGCATGATTTTGTTTACCAGCCAGCCTCTTCCTTCATCTTAAGAATGGACGTTGATTCTACCAGAAACACGTTTCTAAGTGATGCAAACAAAAATGTTTGGATTTCACTCAATGTTGGGAAAAATACTGAATCATCCGAGTCCTCATTTCTGAAACTACAGCATCCAGACTGATAAAACCTTGGATACCCTACCCAAAGTTACATCTGACCCTGCCAGGGAGCACCATTTAAGTCTATGTCAGTTATTAGATGAAACCAACATTCTATCAAGAGGCTCATCTAGAGTATTCAAGAAGGTGTTGCCCAGAGTGCCCAGCATCAGCCCCAAGACATTGTGATCACTGTCCTGCCTGGGGACTACAGCCATGTCTACCAGGGATTGACATAACCTAATATCTCATAGGGTATAATCAACAAGGCTGGTACACTGAAGGCAATTATAAGGTTGGTTCTCTTCTCAGTCAGAAATGGTTTTCCCATTAAACACTTGGAGACCATTGCTATATGTAAAAGCATTGAGCTGAAGCACAGAAGCAGACCACCTCTTTAGCAGTAATTCCTCACACTTGATCCTCAAAGCCCATAGGATCCTCTTGAAGGGCAGACAACAGCTTGAACTTACAATTAAAGTCACCTGCCACTATTTTAAAAGTATTTAGAGGCAGGGCAGCCATCGGTGTACCTATCAAATGATTAATCATTAACTCACCACCATTGCCCTCATGCCTCCAGTAAACATTCCATAAATAATATATGCTGCCTGACGGAAAGGGAAGTACACTGTGCGTCAGCACTACCCAATGCAATCTCCTTGGACATACAACAGAGAGTGGTGTTGAACCAAACTGACAACCCACATGAGAGTCTGTTTCTCCCTGATGTGGAAGAAGCCAGAGAAAAATTAACAAATCCTGCTCGGTGCTGTGGGACAACTGACACAGTCTCCTGGAACAGGCAAATATCAAATGAATCTATTAATAAAACCCAATTTGGGCACTCAAGGTTAGACACCAGGCCCACAACATTCCAGGAGACAATCTTGGTATAAGAGGGCAGATTTAAGACAGGGTCAGCCAAGGCAAGGGACTCCAAGACTATAGACGGATCAGATGGAGGCTTGGCACAACTGTGAGGACAAGTACATTCTTCAAAAGAAGTAGATTCAAGGCAGGAGAGAACAATGGGAAATGCAGGGGACCACCCAGCCTTGGCAAGAGGGGAATTAAGGGTCACTGAGCCAGCAGCAGACATGTCACCATGGCTAATGAACAGAATAGGGCATCACTCTAAGCCATCCAAGTCAGATAAGGGAGGAAAACTGTTTGAGGTCAGGACTGAAAACCCATCACCAGATACAACCCCAAAAAGCAGGGGCCTTGAACCCACTCTTGTCCTAGGTGCCAACTGCTTATAGATAAACCCCAAGGAAAAAGGTTAATTCACTCAACAGACAGGCTCTAGACCCGCTTTTGACCAACCTCTGGGCCAGACCAGGGCTCTTACAACCAATGACCTTACAATCCCCTCCAATGGTTTTGGAGGATGGACCAACCCAACCCACCCTCCTTACCAACAAAATATCATTGTATTCAGGTATTTTTAAATCATTGTGTTTGGTCAACCAATGAACATAGGGTTCTACACTGGATCCCTAGAGTGGGGAACTCCTGTTAAAATGGCTACATAAGGACAGCGAGCAAAGGGGAGATTCAGTCAGGACTGGGGGTGGGATGTGGAGGCTTAGTTTTGCACATTGGCCTCTTGTTGAGGTGTCCTATCCAAGACCTCCAATTGTAAGGTTTATGCCCTGAGACCACCTACTCCTCCTACTATTCCAGACTGTTGGGGGTATAAATCACCTCAAACTTGGAGGTGCCAAAGAGGACCGACATTATCAGGAACAGAAACAGCTGGCAGAGCACTATTTCACTTGGAGATAATTGGTTGTTGCTGTGTCTCTGCTGGAACCTGCCAAACACGAGTAACATTCAAGGAGGAGAGTAGCTGACTAACAATATTCTCCAAATAACATCTCTTATCCAGCAGGGGAGAAAAACATGCAAGCACAGTAGATGAAAATCAGTCCAAAATGCAACCCCAGTCGATAGATACAGACTGGCCTCAACTACAGGGCTATTTGAGTCCTGCCCTGATGACAGCACGGGGGGTCCACAGACTCCTTGTGACCAGTTCTACAACTGTGATTACGTTGTGGTTTGGCATGGCCCCTACGCTTCATTTGGCACTTCCTTTTACCACAGGGTTCACTGTCGCTAACCAAATTACAGGGGGTAGTAGAACGGGCAAACCAGCTATCTAGCCTGTAAGCAAATCAGACATTACTCCTGGTGAACCAGATACAGCTGAAGGTGGACAACCAGCAGGTTGACCAACCCATGGAGATGAGTCTTTCGACCAGTTCAATTTCCTTAGTAGAAACAACACTGACTGCACAGACCAAAAATGTATCCAATGTTGTGCCTCATGGAGTGCTAGCAAAAGGAGCCTCTTTGTCCCTTTGAATTAGTTTTTCCCATTGTTGCTGCCAATATGCCTTGGCCACAGGAGAATATAATACAAAAATAATAGTGCATTATTCACCAGAGCCAGTGATCACCAGGGGGCTGCACAGCCAGATTACTCAGATAGTAGAAAAAGAGTCAGAGGACTGCAGGTGAAAAAAAGTGGGCCCGGCCTCTTCTGCGCGATGATGAGTAAAGATGGGCCCAGTCTTTGCCCGGTCTTTGCCTAGGCACACACCTGGGTGTGCCCCACATGCATCCCATGTTGCAGGAAGCTAATGCACTTAAGAGCGCTGCTGGGAAACTCTGGGCCCTCCTCTGACGTGGTGAAGGCTGTGTGAAGAAGTCCCACCCCAGTGAGAGTAGTCAATGCGGCCAAGAAAGAGGACAGGGAACCGCTGTCAAACATACCCACATTGCAGAAAATGAATGGGCTTAAGAGCGCTGCCAGGAAACTCTGGGCCCTCCTCTGACCTGGTGAAGGATAGGGGATAAAGTCCCATCCCAGCGAGAGTAATCAATGTGGCCAAGAATGTGGGCAAGGAACCGCTGTAAAACACACACATGCTGCAGGAAGCTAATGTGCTTAAGAGCGTCGCTGGGAATCTTTGGGCCCTCCTCTGACTTGGTGAAGACTGGCGGATGAATTCTCACCTCAGCCAAAGTAGTCAATGTGGCCAAGAAAGTGAGCAGGTAACCGCTGCCAAACCCACCCACGCTCGGGAAGCTATTGCACTTAAGAGCAGTGCTGGGAAACTATGGGCCCCCCTCTGACCTGGTGAAGGCTGGCCGATGAAGTCCCACCTCAGCAGGAGTAGTCAATGCAGTCAAAAAAACGGGTAGGGAACTGCTGTCAAGCACAACACATTTTATCAATAGGATCCTGGTAATCAGGCTATTTATGAAAAGGGACGACCCCAGAAGGAAGGTGTTTGCTTATTGATGATGCCATTCTGGGGGTCATTCTGACTTTGGCGGGCGGCGGATGCCGCCTGCCAAAGTACCGCCGTCAGAATACTGCTGCGCGGTCAAAAGACCGCCGCGGTAATTCTGATTTTCCCGCTGGGCTGGCGGGCGACCGCCAGAAGGCCGCCTGCCAGCCCAGCGGGAAACCAACTTCCATGAGGATGCCGGCTCCGAATGGAGCCGGCGGAGTGGAAGGGGTGCGACGGGTGCAGTTGCACCCGTCGCGATTTTCAGTGTCTGCTGGGCAGACACTGAAAATCTTGGTGGGGCCCTGTTAGGGGGCCCCACGACACCCGTTACCGCCAGCCAGGTTCTGGCGGTCAAAACCGCCAGAGCCAGGCTGGCGGTAAGGGGGTCAGAATCCCCATGGCCGCGCTGCCTGCAGCGCGGCCATGGAGGATTCCCTAGGGTGGCAGGAAACCGGCGGGACACCGCCGGTTTCCCGTTTCTGACCGCGGCTGTACCGCCGCGGTCAGAATGCCCAAGGATGCACCGCCAGCCTGTTGGCGGTGCATCCGCGGTCCCCGGCCCTGGCGGTTTTTACCGCCAGGGTCGGAATGACCCCTATGTTTTTGTTTGTGGATCATTGTCTGCTTTTGATTTAGTCCTGAGAGACTTATTGTGGAAGGTATTGGTGAAGTTGGGGGCTCCTGGGTATCTTATAGAAATTTTAAATAAATTACATTTAAATAACTATGCCCAGGTTATTTGTGGATCACAGGGTGAATTAACAGACCCTATCCCTGTCAACCAGGAAGTGAGGCAGTGATGTGTGTTAGCTACAATTCCCTTTCTTCTACATATTAATGATCTAGTGCAGTTGCACCCGTCGCGATTTTCAGTGTCTGCTTGGCAGACACTGAAAATCCTGGTGGGGCCCTGTTAGGGGGCCCCTGTAGTGCCCATGCCAGGGGCATGGGCACTGCAGGGGCCCCCAGGGGCCCCGCGACACCCGTTCCCGCCATCCAGGTTCTGGCGGTCAGAACCACCAGAGCCAGGCTGGCGGTACGGGGGTCGGAATCCCCATGGCGGCTCTGCCTGCAGCGCCGCCATGGAGTATTCCCCAGGGCAGCGGGAAACCGGCGGGACACCGCCGGTTTTCCGTTTCTGACCGCGGCGATACCGCCGCGGTCAGAATGCCCATGGATGCACCGCCAGCCTGTTGGCGGTGCATCCGCAGTCGTTGGCCTGGCGGTAGTCTACCGCCAGGGTCAGAATGACTTCCTCTGTGTGTAGAGGAGGGAAGCGACAGCACTAGGATTGATAGAGGGCAGAAACACTCTTCATATTGCAAATCAATTCTCAGGGAAGGGAAAAGGTACAATCACAAGTCCTGTTTAGACACAATGGTGGTCATTTCGACATTGGCAGTAAAAATCGCCTACTGCTGCGTTGACAACTGCTAAAATACTGCCACCACGGCTACTGTCTGTCCACCGCATTATGTGCACTGCCGGACTTCCACCACAAGAAGGGCAGTAATCCAGCAGTGCTCATGGTGGTGGACGGTGATAAGGTGGCGCTGCTACCACCAGCACCACCACGCCAGAAGAACGCTGTTAGAAATGGGGTTTCTGGTTGGCTAGGGTATGCACCTCAGCCAGGCAGAACCTACCCACTCTAGTCAGGGCAAGGGAGTTACACGTCCAAGATAACCCCTGCTCACCCCCTTGGTAGCTTGGCACGAACAGTCAGGCTTAACCCGGAGGCAATGTGTAAAGCGTTTGCACAACACACACACACATGTGACGCACATGTGACGCAATATCCCCACCACAAAGGAAACACAACACCAGATTATATGAAAATATACTGTATTGTACACAATGAAATTATCAGACCAAACATCACATATCAGTGCTATCCTGCTACCTTAGCAGTTGTCAGAATGTTACACATTAGTTACTCTGCAAATTAGCAGTAGTCACACATAACACACAGATTACTCAGTATTCAGCAACATAAGCAGTAGTCAGGAAACATGTTATCACATTAGAACACTTGTCATAAGAATATCATAAAACGCCCATAGTAGGAACATTAGAAAACATATGGCAAGTTAGGGAAACATATTAGCAAGTCATGCCCATAAAAGGAACATTTGCCATATATGTAAAAACATCATCACACATCAACAACAGGTAGGCAATATATCAATCCACTAAAGTCTGTAGGAAGAACTTCTGAGGTATATTGTCCCTGCAAACAGTACCTGAGTTGATGAAGGCACCTCCAGTGCCTAAGAGATGAACAATGGGGCCCCCGGAGCTCCTCTGCACAAAACGGGGGCCTCTTGCATCCCTGGAGAGAGGAGGGCGGCACGCCCCTCCCCTGTACCATGGACGGACCCTCCGGGGACCGTGATAACTGGGGGCCCCCCTAGGCCTCCACCGGCCCTCTCGAGGGGGGGCCCAGGTCAGTGAAATTTTTAAGGTGGGCGCTACACCCCCCCCTCCGAATTGAAAACGGGCCCCTCCGGGGGCCCGTGAACTCCTGGGGTCTCCCCGGGCCTCCACCGACCCTTAATAGGGAGGAGACCCCCAAACAGTGCCACTGGCTCACGAGGGGGGCCCAAAAGAGATCCTGCGGTGCGCGCGAGCAACCGATGAGGCTGCCGCCCCACCCGTACGCTCCAAGAGAGTCCTCCGGGGCTTGAGCAGGCGAGGGAGAGGCGTCCTCTTCTCCTTCCTGCTCCGATCCCACTCTGGCCCAAGACAGGGCCTTCTAGTGCCCCGGGGGGAGCTCTAACGAGCGGGCCTCGCCCCGGGGGCACCCATAGGAGCTCATTTGCTCCTTGTTTACTGGGAGCCGGATTCTCTCTGTGCCCCGGGGGCACTAGTCAGCACGTTTCCCTCGCGCTGTGTAAAAACAGCTTCCCTAGGTTGCGGCGGTGATCTTCCTCAGAAAGAGCGCTTTCAAGCCCAAAAACGGGCACCAGGAGAAGCGCTCCTTTTGTACCCAGCGCTAATATTAGCAAAGCACCCTCCAGGCGTTTTACAGCCACAGAAGGAGCAATCCTCGCCCTGTAGGTGGATGCAGGGGTCAGGGGCCACATCACCCTGCCCCTGGGGAGCAGAGTATTTAAGGAAAGGTCCTCAGGTGGAGGGCCCAGCAACAGGCCAGCACAAGGGAAAGGCAGCCAGTGGAAAGTCCTTCACAGTGACCAGGCAGGTCACAGGTCAGCACAGCAGCAGCAGTCCATGGCGGTTCCTGGTGAGTCACTTCAGCCTTTGGGGTCCAGTTCCAAGATGATTCCAAGAGTCTCCAAATTGTGGGGAAAATTCCCCTGTACTTATAGTCAGTTCTTACAGTGTTTTACAATGGTAGGGAGAGGAGGTTACAATTGGTTCTGGGAGTGCCCCTCTCTCCTTTCAGCACAGGCTCCAAACATCAGTGGGGGGTTAACAAACCTATTGCGTGAGGCCAGGGCACAGCCTTTACAAATGTAGGTGTGCCCCGCCTCTCCCTTCTCTCAGCCCAGGAAGACTATTCAGTATGCAGATGCACCTCTGTGACACCTCCACCCTCCCTGTGTACAGGCTGTCTGAAAAGTATGCACAAAGCCCCAACTGTCACTCTGCCCAGACGTGGATTGGAGTCAAGCTGCAAAACACCAGAGTCATAAGCACAGATAAATGCGCACTTTCTAGAAGTGGCATTTCTGTGATAGTAATAAAAATACACCCACACCAGTAAGCAGTATTTATTATCACTATCACTACCATACCAAACACGCCTACGCTACCCCTCATAAATCAGACAATACACATTACACATAAGGCAGGGCATTTCTAATGCAATCCTATGAGAAGGCAGCACTCACAGCAGTGAGACACCAAGTTAGGCTGTTTGTCACTACCAGGACAGGCCATGCAATATGGCACATGTCCTGCCTTTCTACATACATGGCACCCTGCCCATAGGGCTAGCTAGGGCGTACCTTAGGGGTGACTTACATGTAGTAAAAGGGGAGTTCTGGGCCTGGAAAGTAAGTTTAGATGCCAGCTCCCTGTGGCAGAAAACTGTGCACACAGGCCCTGAGCTAGCAGGCCTGAGACAGGTTTGAAAGTCTACTTCAGTGGGTGGCGCAAGCAGCGCTGCAGGCCCACTAGTAGTATTTAATTTACAGGCCCTGGGTATACAGATACCACTGTACAAGGGACCTATAGGTAAATTAAATATGCCAATTAGGTATAAGCCAATCGTACCAACTTTAGATGGGAGAGCACCTGCACTTTAGCACTGGTCAGCAGTGATAAAGTGCTCAGAGTCCTAGAGCCAACAGCGAGAGGTCAGAAAAACCAGGACGAAGGAGGCAAAAAGACTGGGGATGACCCTGCGTAAGGCAAAAAGTCCAACACAACCCCCTACCAGCCAAAAGCCAGGGGAGAACGATCAATACCTTAATGTACTTCCCTGATTGGGGTGATAGAACAAGGACCCAGGCCCACAACAGTAGGGGCATGTTCCAATTCTACACCTTCCTGAATCCACTTGGATCTCTCTGTCAATGCTTCCCAGGCAGCCTAGACCAACCCACGGGGGTTCTCTAGCTGCCAATGGCCAGAACCAGGCCCCAGGCCATCTAGGAGCCTCTGGTCTCTGAAACCATAACGAGTCGGGGGCGGTAGCCCCAGGTGCAAAGCAACCTGTCTCCACTCCATTTCCAATCAGTTCAGGGGCTCTACCCTTCCACTGATCCACCAACCTAGGGTCCGCACCCATAGGTTCTACAGGGGCTAGAGGCGAGACTCTCCTCCCTCGACCCGTCCGTCTAGGATCCCGCCCTCCTCGCGTAGGAGGGGTATCACCAGAATCCACACTTGCCAGAGTGCTGGGTACAGCAGCCGTGCACAACTCTCTCACTAGCCCAGGATAACTACCTGGCGACTGACCACCCAACCTAGGGACGACACCCTTGGGTTGCACCGGGGACCGGGGCGGGCTTCCCCCTCCCTGAACCCCACTTCCAGAGTCCTGCGTCTCCCCACCTCGAGAGAAGCCACCAGAAGTTTCACACGGGGGGGTGAGCACATTAACCGCCCCCCAACCAGGTCAGAGTTTACCCCCGAACCTGTCTATCTAGTCCAGGGACGACACCTTTAGACTGGACCATTGCCCAGCGAACCAGGACTTCCTTGAGAGCACACCTACCCCCTACCAGATCAGAGCTTACCCCGTGAATCTGGCAATCCAACCCAGAGTCACTACCCTGCGGTTGAACCACTGCCTGGCACACCAGGACTTCATTGGGAGCACACCTACTCCCCATCAGGTCAGAGTTTACCCCTTGAACCTGATCATCCAACCCAGAGTCACCACCCTGCAGTTGAATCATTGCCTGGCGCACCAGGACTTCCTGGGGGGCACACCTACCCCCCACCAGGGAAACACCTTCCCCAAGGGCCACACAAGAGTCTGGCTGGCGCAGGTCTCCTGACCTCTGCCCATCTGACAGAGTCTGGATTCCCCCCAGCCCAGAAATGGTCTCACCAAGGTCATTCCTGGGGGGCTCTGCTCTCAGAGCTGACCCCTGACCCTCCAGGTTCTCCACTGGGGCCCGCAGCCCCCTCTCAACCCTATGCCTGGATTTCCACCTCCTCTGCTGTAGAGCGAGACTACCAGACACCAGGACCGGCGGAACGCTATCACCAGCCACCCACCCAAGCCCTAATGAGAAAATGGGAGCCTTCTGAACAGCTGGCCCTACGGCACAGGCTAGGCTTACCTCCTGGCGTTCACTCATGGAACCCTCCAGGACTTGGGACTGGAGCTCGGGTACCCTGGGCCTCAGCCCAACCCCATTCCCTCTCCTCTGAGACTGGACATGGGGTGCCTTACCCGCCCCAATACACTGGGACCTACCTGGGACACAAGCCTTTCCCACCACACCTGGTTGGGAAACACCTACACCACTCTCATTAGGAACACCCCCTAATGCCACACCAGATCCTCTGGTACGCAACCAGAAGTCTGCCTCCTTTGCAAGCTCCCTGGGGTCAGAGAGCTCACACACTGACAAGTGTTGGCGTAACTCTGAAAAACAACAACGAAGCAGGTGCTCTCTGACAAACAGATTAAACAGCCCTTCAAAATTGTTTACTGTGCTACCCTTCACCCATCCATCTAGTGCAATGCAGCAATCCTCCACAAACTCCTCCCAAGACTGGTGGGACAGTTTCTTACCACCCCTAAACCTTTTTCTGTATTCCTCAGGGAAAAAACTATACTTCACAATCAGTGATTTTTTTTACAGTGGAGTACCCCTCCCTGTTACTCTCTTCTAGAGTCAGTAGGGCATCCCTCCCCTCCTCAGGAATAAAGCTCCCTAGGCCAGTTCCCCAATCCTTCGCAGGAATCCTGCGCTCTACCAGAACCCTCTCATATTCCTTTAACCACTGACGTATGTCACCCCCCTCTTGGAACCTAGGTACCAGATCTATGGGTATGTGAGGAACATCTTTGCTACAGCACTGTACATTGCTGCCACCACTGGACTCCACCTGCAGCGCTGGTGAGTCCAGAACCTTCAGACTGCGCTCTAGAGCGAGTCTTTCTCTGGCAAAGGCCCTCTCTGCCTCTGCCATTCTCTCCTGCACTAAGGCCTTCTCTACCTCAGCCCTTCTCTCCTCAACAGCTAGGCGCGCTAACTGCAACTTCAGGTCCCTCTCTTCCCACCTATCTCTTAGCTCATCAGGCGTCAAGGAATGAGAGGTAGCCCTGCTCCTTACACTGGACCCAGCAAGGGACTCCCCATCACTGTGGCCTTCCCTGTCAACTGGCATCCCCAACCGGTCTTTCTCAACCTCCTGATCAGTCTCTCTACCACTCCCTAGGGATGAGGTCTGGGAGCCCTCCCACTGGGAACCCTCGCTACACTCAGGATCCTCTGGGTACCCCCTAAGCACACCCCCTCCCTGGGTGTATGTCACAAACCTTACAAAGAAATTCAGAGATCTCCTGAGGTCCCCTTCTACAGGCAGCCCTCTCTCTCTACAGAACCCCTCTAATTCCTCCTGCGTGTAAAACGGCAGGTCCTCTAAATCAAAGGTAAGCCCCATCTTGAAAAGGTACAAATAACTCAAATGTGACAACCACAATACCCAAGCATAAGAACTGAAAACAGGAAAAATGACCAAAGAGAGAAAGTTAAGAGAAGCCAAACGTGATGGTCTGAATGCAATCCTTGTAGTGAAATAATGAGTCACAATGGTATTGTGGAAGCGCAAGTCCTATCCTCACCGCTGACAACCAATGTTAGAAATGGGGTTTCTGGTTGGCTAGGGTATGCACCTCAGCCAGGCAGAACTTACCCACTCTAGTCAGGGCAAGGGAGTTACACGTCCAAGATAACCCCTGCTCACCCCCTTGGTAGCTTGGCACGAGCAGTCAGGCTTAACCCGGAGGCAATGTGTAAAGCATTTGCACAACACACACACACATGTGACACAATATCCCCACCACAAAGGAAACACAACACCAGATTATATGAAAATATACTGTATTGTACACAACGCAATTATCAGACCAAACATCACATATCAGTACTATGCTGCTACCTTAGCAGTTGTCAGAATGTTACACATTAGTTACTCTGCAAATTAGCAGTAGTCACACATAACACACAGGTTACTCAGTATTCTGCAACAAAAGCAGTAGTCAGGAAACACGTTATCACATTAGAACACTTGTCATAAGAATATCATAAAACGCCCATAATAGGAACATTAGAAAACATATGGCAAGTTAGGGAAACATATTAGCAAGTCATGCCCATAAAAGGAACATTTGCCATATATGTAAAAACATCATCACACATCAACAACAGGTAGGCAATATATCAATCCACTAAAGTCTGTAGGAAGAACTTCTGAGGTATATTGTCCCTGCAAACAGTACCTGAGTTAATGAAGGCACATCCAGTGCCTAAGAGATGAACAATGGGGCCCCCGGCGCTCCTCTGCGCAAAACGGGGGCCTCTGGCATCCCTGGAGGAGAGGAGGGCGGCACGCACCTCCCCTGTACCATGGACGGGCCCCTCTGGGGACCGTGATAACTGGGGACCCCCTGGGCCTCCACCGGCCCTCTCGAGGGGGGGCCCAGGTCAGGGAAATTTTTAAGGGAGGAGGGGGGCGCTATGCACCCCCCTCCAAATTGAAAACAGGCCCCTCCAGGGACCTGCGAACTCCTGGGGTCTCCCCGGTCCTCCACTGACTCTTACTAGGGGGGAGACCCCCAAACAGTGCCACTGGCCCACGAGGGGGGCCGAAAAGAGATCCTGCGGCATGGGCGAGCCTCCGCTGGGGCTGCTGCACCGCCCGCACGCTCCAAAAGAGCCCTCCGGGGCTTGAGCAGGCGAGAGAGAGGCATCCTCCTCTCCCTCCTGCTCCGATCCCACTCTGGCCCAAGACAGGGCTTTCCAGTGTCCTGGGGGAGCTCTAACGAGCGGGCCTCGCCCCGGGGGCACCCATAGGAGCGCGTTTGCTCCTTGTTTACTGGGAGCCGGATTCTCTCTGTGCCCCGGGGGCACTAGTCAGTGTGTTTCCCTCACGCTGTGTAAAAACAGCTACCCCGGGTTGCGGCGGTGTTCTTCCTCAGAAAGAGCGCTTTCAAGCGCAAAAACGGGCACCAGGAGAAGCGCTCCTTTTGTACCCAGCACTAATATTAGCAAAGCACCCTCCAGGCGTTTTACAGCCACAGAAGGAGCAATCCTCGCCCTGTAGGTGGATGCAGGGGTCAGGGGCCACAGCACCCTGCCCCTGGGGAGCAGAGTATTTAAGGAAAGGTCCTCAGGTGGAGGGCCCAGCAACAGGCCAGCACAAGGGAAAGGCAGCCAGTGGCAAGTCCTTCACAGTGACCAGGCAGGTCACAGGTCAGCACAGCAGCAGCAGTCCATGGCGGTTCCTGGTGAGTCCCTTCAGCCTTTGGGGTCCAGTTCCAAGATGATTCCAAGAGTCTCCAAATTGTGGGGAAACTTCCCATGTACTTATAGTCAGTTCTTACAGTGTTTTACAATGGTAGGGAGAGGAGGTTTCAGCCAGTTACAACTGGTTCTGGGAGTGCCCCTTATCTCCTCTCAGCACAGGCTCCAAACATCAGTGGGGGGTTAACGACCCTATTGGGTGAGACCAGGGCACAGCCTTTACAAATGTAGGTGTGCCCTGCCTCTCCCTTCTCTCTGCCCAGAAAGACTATTCAGTATGCAGATGCACCTCTGTGACACCTCCACCCTCCCTGTGCACAGGCTGTCTGAAAAGTATGCACAAAGCCCCAACTGTCACTCTGCCCAGACGTGGATTGGAGTCAAGCTGCAAAACACCAGAGTCATAAGCACAGATAAATGTGCACTTCCTAGAAGTGGCATTTCTGTGATAGTAATAAAAAATACACCCACACCAGTAAGCAGTATTTATTATCACCATCACTACCATACCAAACACGCCTACGCTACCCCTCATAAATCAGACAATACACATTACACATAAGGCAGGGCATTTCTAATGCAATCCTATGAGAAGGCAGCACTCACAACAGTGAGACACCAAGTTAGGCTGTTTGTCACTACCAGGACAGGCCATGCAATATGGCACATGTCCTGCCTTTCTACATACATGGCACCCTGCCCATAGGGCTAGCTAGGGCGTACCTTAGGGGTGACTTACATGTAGTAAAAGGGGAGTTCTGGGCCTGGCAAGTAAGTTTAGATGCCAGCTTCCTGTGGCAGAAAACTGCGCACACAGGCCCTGCGCTAGCAGGCCTGAGACAGGTTTGAAAGTCTACTTCAGTGGGTGGCGCAAGCAGCGCTGCAGGCCCACTAGTAGTATTTAATTTACAGGCCCTGGGTATACAGATACCACTGTACAAGGGACTTATAGGTAAATTAAATATGCCAATTAGGTATAAGACAATCATACCAACTTTAGATGGGAGAGCACCTGCACTTTAGCACTGGTCAGCAGTGATAAAGTGCTCAGAGTCCTAGAGCCAACAGCGAGAGGTCAGAAAAACCAGGAGGAAGGAGGCAAAAAGACTGGGGATGACCCTGCGTAAAGCAAAAAGTCCAACAAACGCCACCAGGCGTATTATGACAAGTAACAGGGCCTGGTGGTGTTCTGCTGGCTGGGCACTGTTGGCGGTAGCAGTGCCCCTTCCCTGCCGGAAGACCTCCTTGCGCCAGGTAAGTCAGGCTTCCAACAGGGGAGGGGAGTGGGTGGTGTTGTGTGTGTGTGTCTGAGTGTGTGCATGAATGTGTGAGTGAGTGTGTGAATGCTTCTGTGTGTGTTGTGTTGTTGTATGCGTGTGAGTGATTCTGTAAGAATGTGTGTGAGCATGTCTGGAAGTGTGCATGTATGAATGCATGTATGCCAGTGTGAGTGATTGGGTGTATGCGTGGTGTGTGTCTGCGGGTGTGCATATATGGTGGGGTGTGTTTGTGTGTGTGATGATCGGGGGTGGGGGTGTGTGTGATGATCGGAGGTGGTTGGGGGTGTGTGTTTGGATAGGGGTTTGAGAGGTTGTTTGGAAGTTGGGATGTAAATTAGCACTTGTATAGCGCACTACTCACCCGTTAGGGTCTCGAGGCGCTGTACTAATACCGCTATGGAACCTCTCCTGGCTTTTCCCTGTGAGGCGCCCACTCCTGAGCACCCCCAGGGTGAAGCCAGGCATCCAAGCGCTGTTGGGGCCGTTATGGAGATTAAGCAAGCTATTGCCCAGAGTTGCAGAGTGGGACCCATGAATTAGATTAGGCACCGAGGCGAGAATTATCTGGTCAAGTGGAATTGAGCCCAAGACCTGCCAAAGCAGGACTTGAACCCTGGTCTTGAGCCAGATCTCTGCTTCAGGGTTTGCCGCTCTAACCATTGAGCCACACTTCTCCTGGGGGTGAGTGTGTGTATTGGGGGTGGAGTAGCATTGGATGGTGGGGGTGGTGGGTGTGTCAGGTGTGTTGGGGGTGGGGGAGCTGCCTACCGGTGGCAGAGAAGTGCCTATAAACTTTCCAGGGCTATGTTGACCCTTGCACAGCACCAAAACCCTTTTCTGCCAACTCTGTTAATTCGTGCAAGTGGAATATGTCTGAGACAGAACAGTAAACACCATAAAAATGTTTTGTCACAAAGCCTGACAAACTTAAGGAGTGAGACAGGACTTTGCACCAAATAATGACTGAATCCAGAACTAAGCAAGGGTGTAATTAAATCTGCTGATATAACTATACTTAAAGTGCTTATGAGAAAAAACACATTTAGTACAGAAAAATCCTTGTTTTTGTCATTTACTAAAGCACGCAAAGCCATCTTGTAAGACTTTGTGTGCTTTAGTAAATACTCAAGTGGTTTAGTAAATAGTAACTCAAGTCAGCGCAAAGAGCTGCTTTGTGTTACTTTACATCAGGGAGGCATTACATAGGTAGAGCATGGGCATTGCCATGGATCCACTGATGGATTTCGCAAAATTCCTAGGTTTACAGAGACTTGTAAACCTTGGAATGAGTCAAAGAGCTATGCGTCCCTGAAGGAGGCGTAACGTGGATACATTTATTTTTTTCTTTTTGTTACTTCCTCTTTCTGGGCATACAGCATAGTCAGACTTTGTGACAAACTTTGTGAGCATGGGCAATGTACAATCCTCCCTGATATTTTTACTGATTGTAAGAAGGACCATAGTAAAGAGATTAACTATAATAGGGTCTAAATAAAAAAATA
Source organism: Pleurodeles waltl (assembly GCF_031143425.1). Classification (NCBI taxonomy): domain Eukaryota; kingdom Metazoa; phylum Chordata; class Amphibia; order Caudata; family Salamandridae; genus Pleurodeles; species Pleurodeles waltl. Next base: position 989,284,511 of record NC_090436.1, on the reverse strand, counting down.
TGATTAAAGCCTGTTTTTCTGAAATGTATATAAAACACGAAAAAAACATCACTTCATCGCTGAGGACTTCTACAGTAAAAGCTCTAGGGGCAGAACTGGTTATGCCTGTATTTGGCAACCTAAGAACGGTGCTTGTAGTTTACCAGGTGAGCTTCACACATAACTAAAAACCATTTGATCTTCATGCTCAATTTTCGTAATGAGTGAGTAGGGTTCTCTGCCTGTTGTATACCAGGTCAGCACTGCCTCCTTACAACACACCTCTCCTGGGGCTGATTCACTGAGTTCTCCCCAAGCACTTTATTATTTAGCATTATTCAGCAGGACTAAGGTGTGCCCTCGCCATTCTAGTGAAGTTACTCTGAAAACATCCTGTAAAGCTGGGCTGATGGTATAGGCTGCTAACACTCCCAGCTGAGTTCAGCTCGAAATGTAGCTGGTAAGCTCCAAATGATTCAATACAAACCACATCCCACTAAATGGGACCAAAGCTAGAAGGCTAGGACGGCGGAAATAACACATTAAAGACATTCCAAAGGTCAAGCAAGAGGAATGTGCTATAGCCTTTCATTTCAGGGCACATACCTTGGCTGTAGGAAGGCTCTGACTTTAAGCAATGCATTGGCACAACCAATGGAGGAGAACCACATGAGTAACAAAGTCGAAATTAATCCTTCACTGAGACTTCGGTGCCCTATGACTAGGGTATTAATTGGGGATTTTCTTGTGATATATGTGATCTTTGGAGCCTTGAGAATGTAGTGCCCTTTAATAAGGGGGCATAGGGGTGGGCATTAATTAGGCTTTAGCTGACCAAGACTTTAAGTCTGATGTTTGAAAGTTATGCCGCAATCAATGAGGAACACAACACATTACGTTGCTCAAAGTGGCATTGCTGTGGGTTGCTAGTATTAAAACATGATTAAAACATGCTCTAATGTGTAATAAAGCAAAATACCCTGTTGCAGACACACAATGACAAACCTGGCGCTATGTGGCAAATACAGCACAGAAAGCTTCCTTCTGTCTTTAACATGTGGGCACTGAGCATTGAGGTGGGAATGGAGAATGTGTTGTGGTTGAGGACAGCTATATAGGCTAGCATCATTTTGTTCTGTTACTATTGGGATTTTTGACAGAGCTTTCCACTTTCTTGCTTTTCATATTTCCTATTACTCTTTACTCAGCTAAGGTCACACTTGGCAGACAAGAGAACATGTGTTATTAGCAGATACCTAAGAAAAATCTGCATGTAGTGGGTTGTTTGAGTGGATAGTATGTGCTCCCCTCAGACTTGACTACTGATAGCGCTTTGACCTTAGTATGTAAACTTACAAGGGGACGTGTATAGGCCGATGAACCTTTTGGATTGCATGGAGTATCCTAGCTATGTAGTAATCAATGAACATCAATAATCAATGTGCAAACTAATAATCAATAGGCAAAACCTTAATCATCAAACATTAACGTCAACATTTTATGAATAACCACAACTCAATTATACGTTTTATCAATTTTATTTTCCTATTAGTTACAATGCTAAGTCATCAGTTTAGATCAAACTTTATTCAATCAGCTCAGAATTAGCTCATTAATGACCACCAATATCATAATGTAATCAGAACTTGAGAAAACATATGCTCTAATGCTTCAGCGTAAGCTAACAAAGATGAATCTATCAGCATTAATAGCAAGGTTCAGCAATAAGTTTCGTCAATCATGGATACCTTACCTAAACAAATTAGCATTAGCCTCTGGGACTTCAGGCGAAAACAATTTAGAAGCACACATTTAGAAAACATCTAGCTAAAAGAAAAATATACTCAAACAGCGCAGTTGGTACCTAGAAAGAAAGACACAAAGTTAACAGTCACATTGTCATAGCTACCCATCCACAGAATGGATCAGCAACAAAGTCAATCTTCTTCAGGTGGTCATCAATCGATCAGCAACACATCAGGCTCTCAAGAGCATGAGCCCAATGACAGAATCTCGAATCGCATCTTCTGACATCATCAATTCACCCTTCGCATCCGAAGATTTTGCCCTTTGTCATGACCTTTTATTAAGGTTTTCCAGTTCAACCCCCTAATTCCTAATTGGTCAGTCAGTCACCAGTTATTACCCTAACCAATAACCTTAATTTAGCAATTCAATGAATTCTAATATTACGCCGTTCTCAGTTTGTTGATTGGTTCACTGTACAATGTTCTCATCATCCGGCTCATCAGGTATCAAAAATAGAAAATGTTGCATCATCTTCTCCAGTCAGTGCCTCTATTGTTCAAGTCCTGGGAAAGTACATTGAGTCTGTCTTACACCAAAATTGTTACATACTCTAGTCCCTCATCTCCTGTTCGTCGGTACATTGCAGAAAATTCTAGCTAAGCAGATTTTATTAACATACGCAGTTCATGGACAGTTCAACGCACCAGCTTCTCTGCAGTGCACTAGAAATTCAGCTTCTGCATGAGGCCTGGTAACTAGGCCACAACTTTGGCTAAGTTAACTCTACAAAATAATGCAAAACACATGTTATACATTTCAATATAACATATTACTACATTATTATTACTCTTTACCATTATTTCTCACATTTCTAATCATTTTAGTACAAGTTCATATAAATTGGCTGTCACTCTCCGAGAGCACATTTTTAAACGTTCATATTAATTTCTCTACGTTTAGTTTTCTATCAATTGCTTGTTAATCAAAACACATCAACATTCATTAATAATTTCTAATTAGCATATCTGCGTCAGCACTACCCTTGACAGGAAACAAAGGAGCCTGACAGTGTTCAAGTTAAGTCATCCTAGTAGAGTACTAAGCTGGGCGAGTGAATTCCTACATTGAGCACAGTCACTGGAGAATCCCTCACCACCCCGCCTAAAAATCACTGCTAGGCTGAAAAATGAATTGTTTTCACTCCCACAGCACACCCATGAAACCAGGCAGGAGCTCTGATTGTGCTGTGCTCTCTGTGATCAAAATGGCTAACCCACATATCAACACACATTCCCATAGTCCCACACTTTAGCCCTGCTCTAAAGACCTATTAGGTTCGTCTCACACCTGAGAACAACCATTTTCCTAGTTTTGTGTTGCTGCTGTAAGTGTGGAGACTGGGCAGGCAAAAAGCATGCAGCCTTCCTCCTATGTCCCTTAAACTATTGCCTGAGACCCTGAGCAGCCCTGTTCCCCTTCTGCTACATCAGTGGCACTTCCTTGCTTTGCGTCAGCAGGGGGAGGGGGTGATGCTGCGAGCACCCAGTAAGTCTTTAGAGTGAGGGTGAACTGCAGGGCCTGGAGAGTGTGTGTTGATGTAGGCCAGGGTTTTAATTGAATGGTAGAGGAAGGATGGAGCGCAGGTACAATGGGCATATGCACCAGCCATTGAGTAAGAGTAAATTCCACAAGTTTTACCAATACACCCATTCTTGTCTAATGACCCCACCTTGATGGCTTCATATTCTCTCTTCCTCCCATGGCATCTTAGGATCTGCTGGTAAACAACCAACCATACGTCATGCATTGCAAGAACAGCTTTGCGTGTGATTTCAATGCAGTTCATACAGTGTCTGGTTATAGGCCATCCATAATTTGTTAGGCAACAGAATTGATTTTCAGAACATCTTCATCTTGTCGACCTCTTGGGCCAACCATGTATGCACGTGTATGGGTAATGTAAAAAGCGCTCTTGGTGAAGTGCAATTTTTCACTTTGGCTCCATGCTTCTGATGATAAAATAAGTAATATCAGTGCACAAATGTGTGTGCACACAACAAACATCACCGTAAGTAATATGACTTTTTGCTTGCTTAGTAAGCTGCCATCAAGCTTGTACGAGAAGACTTGCTTCTTGACCCTCATCGCCGGCACCCATTGGACGCAGTAGCAGTACAATGTAACCTCCTTCGGAATTCTATAGGTTTGATAGACAGCCCATTTCATCCATGCAAAACCTTGAACGCACATTATACCCAGTGGCTGTATGAGACTGACCCAAAGCCCACTTTCCCTCTGTGCTACTTCTTAAAAGCTTACATTGTTTTAACACGTATTTGTGCTTGTTTGTAACACAAGAATTCCCAAGAGCAAAAGCTATCTGAGACCTAAAGATCGTACTTTAAAAGTATACATTTTGGATAGAGGTAGGAGCATGGCAACAGCTAATTCATTTCTGATAACCTGCAGTGGAGATTATGCCAGTACCTAGTGCTCCTCTGCTGTTCAAATGTCAGCTTGCTCTGCTCCTCGTGAGCTTTCCATGCTGAGACAGTCTGTGATGGTGTAGACTTTTTTTTTTTAATGTGCAATTTTCGGTGATGAATATTTCGTGCAAACTAATGCTTTCTATGATGCTTATAGTTGAAAACAATGAATTAATGATGCCTCACTTGAAACTAATTGATTGTAATACCTAGAAGCCTGTTTACTAATTTAGTTTAGTTATTCCACATTTTCATGTGAAGACACCATTTGTATTCAAATGAGGCCAGTTATCTGCCATTATGCTCATCTTGCTTCTGTTCATTTCACCTCCCAGTCAGTGTCCCACTGCCAGCCTTCTCTCCCCACAGTTTCCGCGGAGCACACTGCATCGTGACATAGTTAGAACACATATATTGGACGTTCTGATGTAGCCCTGCAAATACACTAATGTATGAGCTTTGGTTTGAGAACGCTCCATATTATATTTCACATCTGTGGAATACTGTTGTTGTTGAGGAAGCTAAGGAGAGGATTCTTCTACGATAAAAATGGGTTAGCGATAAAGGATCTAAAGACTACGATACTGCTACTAATTTGTCCAGTATGAGCTGATGATGATCATGACATGCAGAATCTGCTGTTTTGCTAATTGTTTATGCATAAAATATGTACTATTTTGGGTTCCAGACCGACTTCTCATATTCCTCTAGAGACTCTCTTCAATTGACTCAAGACTATTTCTTCTCTCTAGTTTACTGTCAGTTCTTTTTATGAGTGTGATATTTAGGCCCTCATTACAACCCTGGGGTCGGTGATAAAGGGCGGTAACACCGCCAACAGGCAGGAGGTAACAAAAAGGGAATTATGACCACGGCGGAAACTGCCCACACAGACAGCCACTTCAACATACCGACCGCCACGGCGGTAGCAACAAGCACCGCAGCGGTAACTGTCAACAGCCAGGCGGAAAACAATGTACCACCCACACCATTACAGCAGGCCTATCCGCCACCTTTTCAGGGGCGGTACCAACGACATCAAAAGCACAGCAGAAACAGATCTCAGAAGTCATAGGACTCACCTATGGAGACTCAGGGAAGAACCACACCGCCATGGAGCCTGAGTTGCAGGTGTTCCCTATGCTTGTCTATCTCCTTCTTCACTATGAACATCAACACCGGTGAAGACGACCACGGTGACTACAGCCGCCTAGCACACAAGGGAGGGAGGGATGAAAAAGAGAGTGGCACACACACACAACACCCCCACCCCCAACACCAGAGACACAAGCAGATGCAGTATGAAAACATATTTACCCCACACCCCTCAGGAATAATGCACGGACAAAAGGAATTGATTAAAGTGAGTGTAATAAGATAAAAATCTCGAAATTTGCGCTTCAAAATCAAAACAGTATATACACATATACAAATGGATGGATACAGCCCAGTCCACAATGTCCGTGGGCTACAGGGCCACATCACATAGTCCAAGGCCCCACTTGACTCCTGCAACAACACGGAGAGAACACCGCAGGGGCATCAGGTCGAAAATACACAGGCACCTCGGGGGGACGGGGAACAGGGGGCACCTCAGCTGGAAGATGGCTACATGCCCTGAGCGATGTCCTGGGGAGTGCAAAGACATAGTCTCTCAAGTGGATGGTTTGCCCACTGCTTGGTCCTAGGGAGTGCAAGGCCACAGTCTCTCAAGTGGATGGTTTGCCCACTGCTTGGTCCTGGGGAGTGCAAGACCACAGTCTCTCAAGTGGGTGGTTTGCCCACTGCTTGGTCCTGGGGAGTGCAAAGCCACAGTCTCTCAAGGGGATGGCTTCTTCCACTGTTTTTGGAGGGGGCTTTGTGTCCAGTGAGCTTCATCCTGGCAAGGATGCGGTGAGTGGATAGCTTCTTCCACTGGTTCTGGAGGGGGCTTTGTGCCCAGTGTGCTTCATCCTGGCAAGGATGTGGTGAGTGGATGGCTTCTTCCACTGGTTCTGGAGGAGGCTTTGTGCCCAGTGTGATTCATCCTGGCAAGGAGGGGGTGAGTGGATGGCATCTTACACTAGTTCTGGAGGGGGCTTTGTGCCCAGTGATGCTGATCTTGGGGAGTGCAAGGTCATAGTCTCTCACCTGGGTGTCACAACCACAGGATTTGCATGGTCCAGGACACACTACAGTCATGGAGACAGGACTACACACTGCTCGCCGGTGGTGATGGCTGCTCAGTGGTGGCAGTGACGGGGCTGGTTTCGGCCCTGGCAGTGGTGGGGGGAGGCTCCTGCCTGTCCCCTGCAGCCTGGGATGGCTGCCCACTAGGGCTGCTGGCAGTGCAGGCAGTGGTGGGGGGGCTCTTGCCCGTCCCCTGCAGCCTCGGATGGCTGCCCACTGGGGCTGCTGGTGGTGCTGGCAGTGGTAGGGGGAAGCCCCTGCCTGTCCCCTGCAGCCTCGGATGACTTGCCACTGGGGCTGCTGGCTGCGCTGGCAGAGGTAGGGGGAGGCCCCTGCCCATCCCCTGCAGCCTCGGATGGCTGCCCACTGGGGCTTCTGCTGCAGGTGGCGGTGCTGGTGGCGGTGCTGTTGGTGGTGCTGTTGGCGGTGCTGGTGGCGGTCCTTCTGGCACTGCTGGTGGCGGTGTCGCGTTGGCTCTCATTATCCTAATGAGACTACTGGATTTTTGGTTGACAGGGTCGTTCTCAGTGCGGGGGACTAAGTCTAACCCACGGAGAAGGACCCTTGCCGCCCTCAATCCGGTTTTGCTTCGGCTAACTAGCAGTGCCTCATCTCTCCCAAAGGGAAGGGACGATTGGGCAGCCGACCGCATGACATCTTAGAGCTTCTCAGGGAAGTCGTGGTCACTCAGATCCCAACCAGTTCTCTCATACATAGTGTGGTCTCATATATAAATGACAGAGGCAGTTTAAGTTTTATAGATTGATTTAATAAAACAACTGCATTTTAGATAACAAGGCGTGAGCCGCAATAACCAGAACCATACAACACAGTAGGATTGAAAGAGTAACGAGGAGAGTAAAACATAAGAATAACGCTATCATAGTGCTATCAGACTACGTTCTCTCTTCTAAGTTCTAAGCTTGCCTTTCAGGTTCCCCAGGAGGACATCAACCCTCATACCTGAGCAAAGGCCTGTGATCTGGATCAGCATCTGCAACAGGGCAGTGAGCGTCTAGTTGTGGTTCCCTGGTTGGAATCTCCCTCTTGCGTGTAGTAGGACTAGGAAGTGTTTTTATAATCAACACGCCGGTGTTCTGAGAAACGTCCCTACGTAAGAATGTGTACTTTCTACGAACCATAAAGATTAAACTCCTACCACGTCTATCGGCAATGTACCAGACTGTATCCTTGACTGAAGCACAGAGCGAGCAAGAATGTATTGTTTGAGAACTCCGGTGCTGAAGTAAGCTAAAAAGTGTGATGGAAGAAAATAAAAGAAGACCGTGAAACTGGTTATTGAAAAATAACAGCATGAGGCTGAATAAAATACATCTAGAACAAAGTGCACAGAGGCCTAATGCTTTAAGCAAACGCGCAAAGGCTACATTAAAAATGGCTACACTACAGCGGAGCTGTTGTCGGGAATGCCAGTGGTGGGGGAGGCTCCAGCCCTTCCCCTGCAGCCTCGGACAGCTGAACCACCACGGTTGGTGGTGGGGGCTCAGAATCAGTCCTAGCACCAGGCCTCCTGTCCTTCCTGCCTGCAGGGGCAGGCCCCTTGCCCTTCACCTTGGCAGTTGGTGGTGCCTCCTTGCCCTTCACCTTGGCAGCTGGTGGTGCCTCCTTGCCCTTGGCAGCTGGTGATGCCTCCTTGCCCTTCACCTGGCAGCTGGTGGTGCCTCCTTGCTCTTGCCCTTGGCAGCTGGTGGTGCCTACTTGCCCTTCACGTTGGCAGCTGGTGGTGCCTCCTTGCTCTTGCCCTTGGAAGCTGGTGGTGCCTCCTTGCCCTTCACCTTGGCAGCTGGTGCAGGCACACTTCCAGTACTGCTGGCTGGTTCCCTGGAGCCTCTCGCACCTGCAGTAGCTGCAGACTGGGTGGCTGAGGTGCTCTCCTGGATTCTGACCATCCTTGCCCGACATGAAGGACGGGGGGAGAGGGGTAGAGAAGAGGTCAATGGCGGATAGGAAAAGCTTCTTAGGGACATTGTAGCAGGAAGAGGGTGAAGGTTTGGGAGTGGAGGAAGAGGGAGAGGTCGTTGGAGGTGTCTGTCTGCTGTGTTTGGGGGCCAGTGCATTGGTTGGATGCTGTTGTGAGGTCGATGGCTGTTGGGTGTCTGAGTGTTTGCATTTGTGTACTTTGGGAGGAGAGGGCACAGACACAGTGGGAGAGGACACAGGGGACGTATGCATGGATGTGTGGGTGGTGACTGCCAGTGAGGGGTGTGTAGTGATAGGCGTGATGGTGATGGAGGCAGTGGATGAGGATGTAGTGCATGCAGGTATGAGAGGAGACGCTACTGGGAGGGTGGTGGACGAGGAGGAGGAGGGGGACACAGTGGAGTTAGTGGATGTTGGTGTGTCTGCATCTGGATGGCATTTGTGTGAGTGCCTGTGTGATGATGTGTGGTGCTTGTGTTTGCCTGAGCCACTCCTGTGTGTTGTCTTGGGTGCATGCTGGTCTGAATGTGTGTTTGGGATAGGTTGGGGTTCAGGGGAATGGGACTGGGCAGAGGAAGATAGAGGGCGAGGCTAGAGACAGGGATAATGGCGGCCATCAGGGAGGAGGCCAGAGCCTGGATTGATCTCTGTTGGGCAGCCATGCCAGAGTGAATGCCCTCCAGGAATGTATTTGTTTGTTGCAAATGCCTGCCAGACCCTGGATGGCGTTCACTATGGTTGACTGCCCAACAGAGATGCATCTCAGGAGGTCAATAGCCTCCTCACTCAGGGTAGCAGGGCTAACTGGGGCAGGGCCTGAGGTGCCTGGGGCAAAGGGGATGTCCACCCTCCTGGGTGAGCGGGCACTGGCAACACGCTGAGGGGCTGCAGGGAGGGCGGTGCTGGTACGGTGTGGTAGCTGTACCTGTAGTTGGGGTGGCCACAGAGGGGACTGCCACCACCAGGGAGCTTCCATCGGAGGAGGTCCCCTCCAGTCTCTGCCATGGTGCTCCCCTCGCCCTCCGACCCATTGGTGCCCTCACCGTCGGTGGATATGGCCTCCTGGGTCCTGTGGGATTCAGCTCCCTCTGTCGCTGGTGCCTCTGCTCCTCCGCCAGATGATGCTAATGCACAGAAGGACAGGGTGACAAAACAAAAAGGTGGGAAGACAAAGGATACACTTGGTCAATGGCTGCACCATCACCATAATTAGCGTACACAGCACCCTCACACAGGGAACAGGCCTAAGCACAATGCAATGCACTACCAGTCACAATGCTAGTCACCAGTCCAAGCACAGGAATACCTAACTCCATTAGCAGCATACCTCACACCCAGAGACCCCTGCCCTGCCCAGTAGTGGATGCTTACTAGCTTAGTAGGAGGTCGGGTTCATCAGCCCCTGCCCAACATGGGACCTACCCTACAATGTCTGGCCTGGCCTAGGGGCACCCACAGGCCCACATCCCCCACCCGGAAACCATCCCACCACGCGCAAGTAGTATATTGGGAAACTGTACTCACCCCCTTGTGGCTGCTGTGATGCCCTCAAGTGCCCATCCAGCTCTGGATAGGCCACCGCCAGTATGCGGGCCATTAGGGGGGACAGGGTTCGACAGGCACCCTTTCCTCGTTGGGAGGCCATCCCCAGCTGGGCCTCCGCTGTCTTCCTTTGCCAGCATCTCAGGTCCTCCCACTGTTCGCGACATTGGGTGCTCCACCTGCAGTAGACCCTAGGGTCCGCACATCCTTGGCGATGGCACCCCATAATCCCTTTTTTTGATGGGTGCTGACCTGCATGGACATAAACATAGAACAAGGTATCAGCCATACCGTCCGGCCTGTTACACTCATGACCCACCATATCCCTCACATCCCCTTACACACAGACATTTCCCAGCATACATACAGCACACTGCCCAGGACCCTTCCACCAACCCCCCCTTACACGAGGCCCTCACACAGACACTCCATGCATTCATGCCCCATGCATCGTGCACACAGTGTATTCACCTGTTAGTTTGGAGGCCCATACAGCATTCGGTACTGGGGTAGGACCCCATCCACCAGCCTCTCCAACTCCACAGCGGTAAAGGCAGGGGCCCTTTCCCCAATGACTAGAGCCATGGTCGGTTCCAGACACAGGTCGCAGCAGCACTTGCAGTGTAGGTCCTCTCCTGTTGAAGATCAGGTAGCAAGTGAGAGAACAGATAGAAAATTGTGGTCACATCGACGGCAGTCTGTACTGTCACTGCCGGCGTGCATCACCATTAGCTACTGTGACCCACAGGGCCCAATGACAACCAATGAGGAGTTTCACGACGGTACTCGACCGCCTCCCACAATGGCTCTCAACATCAGCGGAATTACCTCATTTCCACCTGTCTATCCACACAGGACAGGCCCAGCGCCCTCTGACCTGTTTTAGGTCTAGAGCTCGCCCCCCACGTCCGCAGCACCAACCTGCTGTCTCCTGCCTCTGACCCCCGCCCACGCTGCTGCTAGCGTGTTCAAGGCCCTCCTCCACCTGCAGGCATCCTCCTGCGCCTCATCCCTGGTGTCTAGTGGGCTCTAGAAAGCTTCACTTGACCCGTGTGCCGCTTTCCGCCGTCCTGTAAGTGTTTTTCTCATTTTTCAGCGCCTTGCCTCCTTGCGCTTCTGCCCCCGTCGTGCCCCTTCTGTTTGTGCCACTTTTCGCCGTCCTGTAAGAGCGTTTTTACTGTTTTCAAGCACCTCGCCTCCTGCGCATCTGCACCCGTTGTGCCCCTCTGATTGCTGTTTCCCCGATTGTATACTGTGCCATTAGTGTATTTCTGTGACTGTTTTCAAATTGTGACTGTTTTTAAAATTGTGCCCGACTTTTTTGTGCCTTGTTTTTCGTGTTTTCGCCCCTTGTGCGCTCCCTCTTTCTCTCCTCTCCCTGCCGCTGCCTCCCTGCGGCCCCGCCCCCCTCGCACCCCCATTCGCCGCTCCCTCCCACCTCCCGCCTCCCAGCTGCTCCTCCCTCCCCCCTCCCTTCTTAATGGCTGGCGCTGCGCGTCGCGAGTGGGCGACCTCTGACCTGTTTTAGGTCTAGAGCTCGCCCCCCACGTCCGCAGCACCAACCTGCTGTCTCCTGCCTTTGACCCCCGCCCACGCTGCTGCTAGCGTGTTCGAGGCCCTCCTCCACCCGCAGGCATCCTCCTGCGCCTCATCCCTGGTGTCTAGTGGGCTCTAGTAAGCTTCACTTGACCCGTGTGCCGCTTTCCGCCGTCCTGTAAGTGTTTTTCTCATTTTTCAGCGCCTTGCCTCCTTGCGCTTCTGCCCCCGTCGTGCCCCTTCTGTTTGTGCCACTTTTCACCATCCTGTAAGTGCGTTTTTACTGTTTTCAAGCGCCTCGCCTCCTGCGCAACTGCACCCGTTGTGCCCCTTTTATTGCTGTTTCCCCGATTGTATACTGTGCCATTGGTGTATTTCTGTGACTGTTTTCAAATTGTGACTGTGTTGAAAATTGTGCCCGACTTTTTTGTGCCTTGTTTTTCGTGTTTTCGCCCCTTGTGCGCTCCCCCTTGCTCTCCGCTCCCTGCCGCTGCCTCCCTGCGGCCCCGCCCCCCTTGCGCCCCCATTCGCCGCTCCCTCCCGCCTCCCGCCTCCCAGCTGCTCCTCCCTCCCCCCTCCCTTCTTAATGGCTGGCGCTGCGCGTCCGTGCCAGAGGCAAGCCCGTCTGCGCCCGTCCGCACCTGGACCGCGCCCAGCGCCACCCCCCCTGGTCCTCACGCCCCCCCGCACTCCCTGCTTCCGATACTCGGCCTGCGAACTCCTCGCCCTCAACCCTGGACCCTCCACAGAGTGCTTCCTGGCCACCCCGAAGCACACCAAAGGACCTTTTTCCTGCCGCACCTGCAACTTCTCCTGCAACAGAACAACGAAGCCAGCAACAACCAACACAAACCACCTGCACTGCATCCTCCTCAACACACGCTCCGCACGAAAACACGCCATCGAGCTCTGGGACTTGCTCGACACCACCGCCCCAGACGTGGCCTTCCTGACCGAAACCTGGTGGAACGACTCTTCGGCCCCTGACATCGCCATCGCCATACCTGACGGATACAAGATCACCAGAAGAGATCGCACCAACTGAATCGGCGGAGGGATAGCCATCGCCCACAAATCTACCCTCAAGATCCACACCCACACGGACGACACCCTCAAGACAGCCGAACACCTCCACTTCCAGATTCACACGGACCCCAACACTACCCTCAGAGGAACCCTCATATACCGCCCTCCAGGACCAAGAGCCCCCTTCAGCGACACCGTCTCCGACCTCGCAAGCACCCACGCCCTTGCCTCTCCAGACTACATCCTCCTGGGAGATCTAAACTTCCACCTGGAAAACAACAACGACGCCAACACCGCATCACTGACCACCAACCTCCTCAACCTCGGACTCCGTCAACTGGTCAACACTCCCACCCACATCGCCGGACACACGCTTGACCCACTCTTCACCTCAAGCAACCACATCTCTTTCAGCCACACCTCTGAACTCCACTGGACCGACCATCACTGCGTCCACTTCACCTTCAAGAAAAACACCGAACACCACCGCATCCCTCTACCGCCTCACCGCCGCTGGGGAAAAGTCACCGAAGACCAACTAACCAGCACACTCGCCAAATACCCACCATCCGAACCCACCGACCCGAGCACCGCCGCCATCAACCTCCATCAATGGATCCTCAACTGCGCCAACACCTTAGCCCCACTCAAGAAACCCACCGCCAACCAAGAAAAGAAAAAAACAGCCTGGTTCACAGACGAACTGACCACCTCCAAACGCACCTGCCAGAAACTCAAGAAGAAATGGATCCTCGAGCGCACACCCGACAACCTTGCTACCCTCAAGGACGCCAACCGTGAACACCACCAACGGATCCGACTCGCCAAGCGTGCCCACTTCACAGAACGCCTCAACAACAACGCCCACGACTGCAAAGAACTCTTCTGCATCGTGAAGGAACTCTCCAACCCTAACGCCAACGTCAACGACGTCCCTCCCTCCCAGAAACTCTGCGATGATCTCTCCACCTTCTTCCACCAGAAAATCGCAGCCATCCACGACAGCTTCAACACCGCACCTCTGCAAGACCCCACCCCCGACGACTCCTCCCACGCCTGCCGCCTCACCACCTGGACCCAAGTAGACGACGCCGAAACCCTAACAACCATGAATTCCATCCACTCAGGCTCTCCCACGGACCCGGGCCCACATCACGTATTCAACAAAGCCGACGCCACCATCGCCCCCAAACTCTGCAAGATCATCAACCTCTCCTTCAACACCGCCACCTTCCCGGACAGCTGGAAGCACGCAGAAATCCAACCCCTCCTCAAGAAACCCAAGGCTGACCCCAACGATCTCAAAAACTTCCGACCGATCTCTCTCCTCCCTTTTCCAGCGAAAGTCATCGAGAAGATCGTCAACGCACAGCTCGCCCACTTCCTAGAAGACAACTCCATCCTAGACCCCTCACAATCTGGATTCAGACGAAACCACAGCACTGAGACCGCACTCCTCGCCGCCACAGATGACATCAGACAACAAATGGACAACGGCGAAACCTCAGCCCTCATCCTCCTCGACCTATCAGCCGCTTTCGACACAGTCTGCCACCGCATCCTGCTAACCCGTCTCCACGAAGCCGGCATCCAAGACAAAGCCCTCAACTGGATCTCATCCTTCCTCTCCGACAGAACCCAGAGAGTCCGACTCTCACCCTTCCGCTCCAAAGCCACCAACCTCATCTGCGGCGTCCCCCAAGGCTCCTCTCTTAACCCAACGTTGTTCAACGTCTACATGGCCCCCCTCGCACAACTGGCCCGTCAACACAACCTTAGCATCATCTCCTACGCCGACGACACCCAGCTCGTCCTCTCCCTGACCAAAGATCCGCTCACCACCAAAACCAACCTCCACGAGGGACTAAAATCCATCGCCGAGTGGATGAGCAACAGCCGCCTGAAGCTCAACTCCGACAAGACGGAAGTCCTCATCCTCGGACGCACCCCCTCGGCCTGGAACGACTCCTGGTGGCCCACCGCCCTCGGACCCCCACCCACCCCAGCCAGCCACGCACAAATCCTCGGCTTCGTCCTCGACTCTGCTCTCACCATGTCCAAACAGATCAACGCCATCTCCTCTTCTTGTTTCAACACCCTCCGCATGCTCCGCAGGATCTTCAAGTGGATTCCAACAGGAACCAGGAAGACGGTGACTCAAGCCCTCGTCAGTAGCAGACTTGACTACGGCAACGCACTCTGCACAGGCATCCCAACTAAAGACATCAAACGACTCCAACGCATCCAGAACGCATCCGCCCGCCTGATCCTCGACATACCCCGCCGATGTCACATCTCCCCCCACCTGAAGGACCTCCACTGGCTCCCTGTGGAAAAAAGGATCACCTTCAAACTCCTCACCCACGCACACAAGGCACTACACAACACCGGACCCACCTACCTGAACACCAGACTCAACTTCTACGTCCCCACACGTCAACTCTGCTCTGCCAACCTCGCCCTCGCCATCGTCCCCCGAATCCAGCGCAAGACCTCTGGCGGCAGATCCTTCTCCTTCCTCGCCGCCAAGACCTGGAACTCTCTCCCCACCTCACTACGCCAGACCCAGGACCTCCTCACCTTCAGGAGACTCCTCAAGACATGGCTCTTCGAACGCTAGCAGCACCCCCCCCCCCTCCCCAGCGCCTCGAAACCCTGTCGGGTACATAGCGCGCTTTATAAATTCACTGATTGATTGATTGATTGATTGACAGGCGGACATCATTTTAGTGGGGCGCAGGCCATGGCACCTAACTGCGTCACAGTACACATAGGCACCATTTCGGCCTATCCAACAACATACTGTTTCAGTCACTATATGCAATGCAGTGTACAGTTTGGTAATGTGGAATACTGACCAGCCACTCCCCGTTTTGCTCCCTGGATTACAACCACTGCAGATGATTAGGAGATGGAGACATCCCCCGTGTACAGACCCCTGGTGGATTTGGCAACAATGGAGGACAGGCACATTATCTTCACCTACAGAATTGACAGGGGCACAATCACGGAGCTGTGTGCCCAATTGGAGCCAGACTTGATATCTGATATCCGTCACCCCACTGGGATCCCCCCTCTTGTGCAAGTCCTATCTGTGCTCCATTTCTTGGCAGCTGGTTCTTTCCAAGTGGCAGTGGGCTTGGCAGCAGGAATGTCACAACCAATGTTCTCAATGGTACTGACCAGAGTGTTGTCTGCCCTGATTAAACACATGCACAGCTACATTGTTTTCCCCCAGATTGAGGATTTGGCCACAGTGAAAGCTGACTTCTATGCAATGGGACACATCCCCAACATTATTGGGGCTATTGATGGTAAACATATTGCATTTGTCCCCCGCATGGAGAAATGAACAAGTGTTCAGAAATTGAAAGAGCTTTCACTCGATGAATGTGCAGATAGTGTGCCTGGTGGACCAGTACATCTCCCATGTCAATGCAAAGTATCCTGGGTCTGTGCATGATACCTTTATCCTGAGGAATAGCAGCACCTCACATGTGATGCCTCAACTTCAGAGGCACCGGGTGTGGCTAATAGGTCAGCCCATGGTTCCCACCCAGTATATGTCGGTGTATTGGTATGGTGTGGCCCCTAAGTGTTAGTGTTTGGATAGCAGGTATCCCTCGATATTTGCAGGTGACTCTGGTTACCCCAACGTCTCATGGCTACTGACCCCTGTGAGGAATCCCAGGAAAAAGGGCAGAGGAACGTTACAATGAGGCAAATGGGAGAAGAAGAAGAATAATCGAGAGGACATTCGGCCTCCTAAAGGCCAGGTTTCGGTGCCTCCATTTAACATGTGGTTCCCTGTGCTACTCACCCAAGAAGGTCTGCCAGATCATCGTGGCATGCTGTATGTTGCACAACCTTGCTTTGAGACGCCAGGTGCCTTTTCTGCAGGAGGATGAGGCTGGAGATGGTCGTATGGCAGCAGTGGACCCTGTGGACAGTGACGAAGAGGAGGCAGAGGATGAGGATGAGGACAACAGAACAGCAAGCATTCAACAGTACTTCCAGTGACACACAGGTAGGACACTGTAACTTCACCTTCCATTGACAGTTTTGTGTTGGACACTGTACATGGCAGGCTGTTTTTCACATTACTATGGCCACTTACTTGACCCTTTGGCATCTCTATTTGCAGATATCTGTGCCCCACTCTGGCTCCTGGTGTGTTGACTGCAGCCAACTACAGGTCATACCTATGTATACATTACTGTACAGTTGAATTGCAATGTTTACAGCTTGTTGAACGAATGCATTGTTCAATCAATTGACATGTGGATCACAGGTGCATTGTCCAAGGGGACATAGGAAGTGGCGCAATGGCAGTTCAAGGTGGACAGGGTGACAAAGTGGGACACAAGGGTGACATTCAGGAGAGTCTTATTTCCTGGTGAGGTTCTTAACAATGTTCTCTGGCTTCTGCTTAAATTGCAGGGACCATTTGCGGGGTGGTTCTCCTTCTGCAGGGGGAGAGGTGCTGGTGGACTGTTGTTCCTGTGGTGGGGCTTCCTGTCAACTAGCGGCAGCAGAGGTGGAGGGCTGTTCATCAGTGTGGCCAGTGTCAGGAGCCCGTTGGTGTGCCACTGCTTTCCTAATGGTGTTGGCCATGTCTGCCAGCACCCCTACACTGGTGACCAGGGTGGTGTGGATGTCCCTCAGGTCCTCCCTGATCCCCAGGTACTGTCCCTCCTGCAGCCGCTGGGTCTCCTGCAACTTGGCCAGGATCTTGCCCATCGTCTCCTGGGAATGGTGGTATGCTCCCAGGATGTTGGTGAGTGCCTTGTGGAGAGTCAGTTCCCTGGGCCTGTCCTCCCCCTGTCGCACAGCAATCCTCCCAGCTTCCCTGTGCCTCTGTCCCTTGAACGGTATTCCCACTGCCACTGACCCCAGGTCCCTGATTGTCCTGTGTTTGTGGGGTGTCCTGGGGTCCCTGTAGTGGTGGACACACTCCTGATTGACGTGTCCTGGGGACGGAGGTATGGGCCCGCTGGGTGGGTGCTATGGTGGTATTTCCTGAGGGGGAAGGCTCTGTGGTGGTATGGGACTGTGGCTGGGTAACTGACTGTCCGGAGATCCCTGATAGGCCAGGTTGGTTATCCAGATCCAGTCTTCCAGAGCTGCTGTCATCACTGTGGGCCTCTTCTGGGGGAAACTGGATGTTGCTGGCACCTCCTCTCCGGTGTCGTTGGATGGGGGACCTTGGGGATGTAATGGCAGTGTTATTGTTTCTGCATGTGACATCTTGTGCATGGGTGTGTTGCCTGGTATGGTTGTTATTGCCCTGGCAGCTTTGCCTTGGGTGAGTAGTGATTTGGTGTGCTAGGTGATGGTCTCTAGTGTGCATGCTTTAGTGATAGTTGTCCATGCAGGTCTGTGATGGGTGTCCATGCATTGGTGTTGCATGCAGGGCTTGGTTTTGGGAGGGATGGGTTGTGATGGTGGGGTGTTTGTGAGGTGGTGAAGTGATGGGAGTGAGGGTGAGGGTAAGGGTGGTGGTATGTGATGGCATGCAGGTAGGGGGGTGAAAGTAGTAAAGAGTTGACTTACCAGAGTCCAGTCCTCCTGCTACTCCTGCCAGGCTCTCAGGATGCCAAGACTTGCTCATCCCATGTTGTTAGTTGTGAGGGATTAGGTGGGGGTCCACCGCCAGTCCTCGCTACTGCTATCTGGTGTCTTGCTACCACGGAACGCACTTTCCCCCATAGGTCGTTCCACCTCTTCCTGATGTCATCCCTTGTTCTGGGGTGCTGTACCACAGCGTTGACCCTGTCCACGATTCTCTGCCATAGCTCCATCTTCCCAGCAATTGATGTCTGCTGCACCTGTGATCCAAATAGCTGTGGCTTTACCCTGATGATTTCCTCCACCATGACCCTTAGCTCCTCCTCTGTGAACCTGGGGTGTCTTTGTGGTGCCATGGGTGTAGTGTGAGTGGTGTGTGTGGGGTGATGTGTTGAGGTGTGTGCTGTAAGGTGCATGTATGGTGTATGGGTAATGTTTTTTTGTGGCTCTGGTTCTGTGGGTGCTCTTGGCCTGTCTCTCTCAGTTGTCAATATGTTTGGATCGTAAGAGGTTTTGGGTAGTGTGGGTGTGTGCTTTATAGTGGTGTGGTTGTGTGGGTATGGTTTGTGTATTGGTGTCAGGTGCGTGTTATTCAGATTGACTAATGTGGTGTTATTTTGTATGTGTGTGTATTTTGAGCGCAGCTGTATGCACCGCCAATGGTTTACCACGGTTAAATGTCCGCCATGGTGATTTGTGGGTCATAATGCTGTGGGCGTAGTTCTGTTTGCGTAACGGTGTGGGTTTTGGTACTGTCAGTTTATCACTGACCTTTGAGCTGGTGGACTTGTGTGTGTGGCTGTATAGTGACAGATTGCTATGTGTGTGTCATAATATGGGTGGTGGTAGTCCACCTCGCCGGCGGTATGTTGGCAGCGGTCAGTTTGGCAGTAAGTGGGACTTACCGCCAATGTCATAATGTGGGCCTTCGATTCTTGAGGGTCTTTTTTGTCATTTAAAAGATATTTTGTACTTCTTGTCTGAGCCTTCATGGTGTTTACTGGATTTCTCTGTATCACTTACCTAAAAATTGTTGTAAGAAATTCTTAAACTTTATTTTGATTTAGAATTCAGTTATTGAGTGGTCCCAGTTATTATTTGATTTTACTCTGCTAAATTGTTGGCTTAATGCAAGATAAAAGGTGCTGGAGCCGGGCTGCTGAAAGTAACATTTTGAGATGTTCATTTTAGTGTGATTCTGTAAATTATCAGGGTTCAATCTCCCACAATGGCACAAATATTCACTGCAGTGTACCTGTTACAACAGTTAGGTATTCTGTTGGGTCCAATTATCCTACTAATAAGCCATAATCACTGTACAAATAGCAGTAGGCAGTGCTCACTGCTGGGCAGTGGTAATATGGCTGTTCCACCATCTGTTGCAGTAAGGTCACCGGCTGAGCATGAAAGGTGGTTCATTTGCATAAACACAATAGGAAGAGAAATGGCAGGCAAACCTCCTGTCCGCTATATCAGTAGCATGATTTAAAGTTATTAAGGAGGCCATGTTTGGGGCTAGAAGGAGGGCCCTCTGACTCCCTACTTTCCATCTAGGGAGAATATAGTTGATGGTGAGGCCCCCAGCCTAAGGTGCATTCCTGCACCACAATTGCAAGTGCAGGGTGCATCTATTGGTGCTGGGGATGAGAGGGACCGAAGGGGATGCTGAGATCCCTCATACCCCCACAGCTGTCAGATTATAGACGGAGTTGTAGGAGGGGCCCAGAGCAGCACCCACATTTGCAACTAACAAAAAGTGTCTGCCACCATCAATTCCATGCAGCATTGTCTATCATTGCAATCTTCTGGCAGCACAGCGCCATACAAAGCTGTATCAGCAATGCCAAAGTCATTCACTACCTCAGGCAAGTGTCACAGATCTGCATGCAGCTGGCAGTGCCAAAATGAGATAGGTTGATTACTTAGGTCCCCAAAGCAGAACATTCCATTTAGGTGGCCAACTTTATTATAAGGGGGCAGGGTGAGCACATGCTGATCCCAAGGGGCATGTGGAAGGGAGGTCCCAGAAGGAACCACAAAATGGACAAAACATTGTGGCAGCCATTACAGGAGTCTGGGTCATGGTCTCCACTGAAGTGCATTTTAGTGAATGGCAGGTTTTAGGGGTACATAAAGGACCACATATTAAGTATGATAACAGATTTTCATCACAATATAAATTTGTTTGTGGACCATACAAATGTTAGCAATTGTGGTGTTTTCTAGCATGATTTTACCCAGTGAATAATACTGATCCTTTGCTGGGGTTTGAGAAATACTGTGTTCTCTCATGATTTTCTCAGAGATTGTGGAATGTGCTCCAAAACCTACAATGAGTGCACCTTTGCTATAAACTTACACTATCTTCCTCAGTCATGTGATAAAGGCATCTGACATTATGAGAAAAATATGTAGTTGCAACAAAAGCAGTAGCTGTCAGTGGATTCCCCAGTGTTTCACTACAGCCTCCTACAGTGTTCTAATGAACAACCAAAGTATTAACATTTTGTATTATTGACAACAGTGCAGCACCTTAAACCATTTTATTGGATTAAAAACTGTAAAAGGCACTACATTTTCCTTAAAAAATGAAAAAGATAAGGGGGGTGTTTTTTTTATAGAAATTATGGTTAGACTTCTGACAAACTAAAATGAGGACATATTTTCTATGAGTTCTGAAATATATGACTCTTCTGTGTTTGCTAACATTATGGCATGGAGATTGAAAAAATATAATGTCAGCACCCGCAGTAGTAACTCATTTAATTCCCCAGAGTTCTACTGCAGCTTCCAATATTGTTTTAATGAAAACTGGAATGCTAACATTCTGTATGTATGACAGAAGTGAGGCGTACCTAAAGCAATCTTATGGATTCAAAGATGAGAAGGTTCATTTTGTCATATATATTATGGTTAGTGCTCTAGGAAGCTAAAATGCAAATACATTTCTGTGAGTTCTCAAATGTCTTTCTCATATGTGTCAGTAAAACATTTTGACATGCAGACAGAAACATGTGATTTCAACACTAGCAGCAGCATGTCCATTAACTCCCCAGTATTTATTTCCAAAGTGTAGCATACCTGAAGCCATTTTGATGGAATCAAAGCTGTGAAGTCTAAATCAATTCTATGGAAATTCAAAAAACGAGGGGGTTATATTTGCCATAGAAATTATGGTGTGTGCTCTAAAAAGCTAAAATGAGGATTAGCAGGTGGCAGTGGCAGCACAAAGGATTGCAGAGGGCATGAATGACAGTACAGGGGCATGCACATGGACAACAGAGGGCATGGGGCGGGGCAGGGGCAGTAAGCTGACCTTAGACGGTAGGCTGACATGGACAGCAGGTGGGAAGGGCATGCAGATAAAGAATAGAGGGCCAGGGGAGGGAGGCAAGGGCAGCAAACTGAACACAGAGGGCAGGTAGGCATAGGCATCTTAAGCACAGCGGATCACGGAGGTCAAGAGGGAGTGAGCAGGGATACACACAGGGAGAAAGGAGGGCAAGTGGGAGGGGTCATCAGCTGGGGCAGCCTGCTGACCACAGACAGCAGGCCAGCATGAGCAGGTGCAACACAATGAACAACATAGGGTAGGAATTATGGGTAGAGACAGCAAGATGACCACGGAGGGAAAGCTGGCATAGCCAAATGTAGCAAGCTGAATACAAAGGGCAGGCGGTAAGAGCCAAGGCAAACAGACAGAGAATGAAGCATCTATGGGAGGGGTGGACTAATGGAGCTCTGAATATTCAGGGCAGGTCGTCATGGGCCAAGAAAGCAATCTGACTATGAAGGGCGGAAGTGGGAAGTAGGGGCATGCATATGGAAAATGATGGGAAGACAGGAGGGGGTGTAGGGGTGGCAAGCTGGGCATTGAGGAACAGGCTATATGGGTTAGCCACCTGTCAGGGATGGGCCTAAGCCAAACACCCACTGCAGTTTGCCAAAGGACATCCCAGGTGGGGTATTGGCTGAATGAAAACCCTGGCAATTCACTGAAAAAAACTAATGTGAGAGGCATTAAGTTAGGTGTGGTAATATGATCGTCTCTTTCATTAAAAAGAAATAAAATATAAATTCAATGAAAAAGAAAAAAGGTAAAAGTGACATCATTGTTAGGTGTTGATATGAGTTCAAATGGATGTTTATAAACCAACTGAAATTCATCAGTTACAGTTTAGGGAACTATATCTTGTGGCCCTGCCATGTACTGCTTACGACCTCACATATTACATCACATGTGACATGTTAAATGACATTATTGAGAACATTACTGATGACATCTCAAATGACATCAATGATTTAATCTTTGTTTTTTCAAAAGAATGAATTTAAACATATATATTTAATGATTTTATAAATATTGTCAGCTTTTATAACTGCTTTTTAAATATTGTCTGTCTTTGCATGTATTGATCAGACAGTTCTGACAACAACCTGTCACACTCCCCCAGAATGAAAAAGATACATGTAGCACTTTAATGTTAATCAAAAAATACATGAGGTTCCAAATAAACATATAACAAGCATGTTTACACATTGGCTTCGGAAACGCAGGTCGCAGTGGAACCTAAGCCAGCAGGAAGTGAATCCGGTAAGCCCCAAACTCAGGCAAGGAATTTGAGCAAGGAAAAGGAATGGGAAAAACATATTTAAACAACACAACTAAATCAGCGTCCAGAGAGCACGGACAGCATAGCAGGCAAGAGAGTCATGGTTGAAAAAGCAAATGCACAGCACCTAGCCAGAGCCACATAAGAATCCAAAGGTCAAGGTCAGAGTAAAAGAAAAAGGGTCACAGAGCCTTAAAGCAGGAAAGCCACAGTAGTATGCCAAAGCCAAAACATAATCTAAAGAGCAAGGTCATGGTGAACAAGAAATGAGGTCAGAGGGAGAATATAACAAAGATGAGGCACTGAAATGGTGGGCGAAATAGTGATAGTGAAGAGCCAATAGAATTCAAAGCTGGCATCTACCCAGTGTCTTCCTAAAGTTTAAACACTGCTTTTGCCTGTAATGACCAAGAAGTACGGCCTTGACCTAGGGTGGCTAGCTATTTATGGCATGCCAGTTTCTAGAGGCCGGTACTCCACAGTCTGAAATGGATATACTACAGCAGTGATCTTGTGGTCCTTCTAAACCCTCGGCCACTTTGATTCCTTTCTGTTAGATAAGGCATCCATGGCATGATTTTCCTTTAACTTTATGTCTTCAGGGCAGTTTTTTTGCTGACTTCGTCTTTGCTTGCATTAGGACTCTGCACACTTTACCATTGCTAACCAGTGCTAAAGTACTTGTGCTCTCTATTCAAAACATGTTGAATTTGCTTTTAACCAACTGGCACATTTAATTTACTGGTAAGTCACTAGTAAAGTGGCACTACCTGTGCCCAGTGCCTGTAAATTAAATGCTACTACTGAGCCTGAAGCACTGGTTGTGCCATCCACTTAAAACGCACTTTAAACATGTCTCTGGCTTGCCACTGCAGCCTGTGTGTGTGCAGTTTTAAAATGCCACTTCCACCCGACACAGTAAATCCCTGCCAAGCCCAAACCTTCATTTTAAATAGATATGTGTCCCCTAAGGTAGGCCCTGGAGACAGCCCGTGGTGGGATGCAATGTAGTTAAAAGTTAGGACATGTACTTTTAGGTTTTACATGTCCTGATAGTGAACATTTCTTAAATGTGTTGTTCGCTATTGCAAGGCAACCTCTCCCATAGGATAAAATTGTGATTATCTTAATACATTTTACAAATTTAATTTCCAAATGGAAAGATGTAACCTCTTTATGTTTGGTGTCTCTGGAAAAGGAGTTTAAAATACTAACTTAATGGTGATGTCAAGTCTAAGTTACAACTTTGAAAATTCCGCTTTTAGAAAGTTGTCACTTTCCTGTCTCAGCCGTCCGGTGCCTGCAGTCTGTCTCTGGATTACATGATTGGGTGTGGGTCACATGACTGGGTGTGGGTGACAGTTGGACTTTGTGTATTCCTCCTAGAAAGCAACACAGAATGGGGAGCATAGGTATAACTGGGTGAGCCATCACTGGCAGGATGGGAGGGAGAAGCAGAGCCTGCCCCACTTACACTTGGATGGTCTGTGGCCTTTCTAGACACAAAGGGTGGCATGCCCCTGTCATTAAGCCAGAGCTATTGTCATGAAGGCAGGGCATCTCTGCACTTCAAAGGCAAGCCTCTAGAAGTATTTCCCCACTTCAGAGGCACACTGGGACTAAACGGTGGACCTCACACACCAACTCTTTAGTAAGCTTCTGGACCTGTGGATAATCTACCAGGAATAAGGACTACTGTGTTGCCAAAAGGACTGCTGTTCTTCTGGACTGCTGCTCTGAAGGAACTGCTGCCCTGCTGTGCTGACCTGCTGCCCGAGTGAGAAGGAATAGACCTGCATCTCTTGAACCAAGAACCTAGAGTGCCTAAAAAGGGATAGTTAGCTGGTGTCCGAATCTGAAGCCTCTGGGACATAACAGGTTTCCAACAACCTTGCACCTGCACCTGCACCTGCACCTGGACTCTGCCATCTTTGAGTCTATCCTTCCAAGTGGTGCCACTCCAGTCCTGGACCATTGGTAGTGAGCTTAATGTGCCCTGCCATCCTCTGTTGGTCCAGCTGAACTGATGCACTTCCTCTGCTGTGTTTTGCTCATCTCCATCTTTGTTGCAGGCCTTCGCATCTCTCACTGACGGCAGCCTTGGCAACGACATTAGACTCCGCATCGCAGCCGTGCAGCTCTTCAGAACCAATGCCTTATGACCACGTGCCGCATCCTCGATGGCAGACTTCGCATCCGATGCCCCATCAACGTGATCCTCACCAACGATGCAGGCCCTTGCATCGCAGCCTCAGTGAATCTCGGCTGTGTGATACATCTGCAAAAAGTTTGGGATGTCCCTGCAGAAAGGGCCAGGTCCAACATCAACAAATTGATCAAACTGGCACGGAAGCTCTCACCTTTGAGACCTATTACCTAGCTGCACAGCTCCAATGGGCAGCACTGCGGCTGAAAGCATGAGTAGACTAGAAAACAGTATATAGAATAGCTAGGCGCCATCATGTCAGTGAAATATATATTTGTTAACAGCATGTGGATTATGCAAGCTCAATACTTCTTAGCACAGATAGGCATAACTGAAACAGGTGATTGCATAAAATGTTTGAATGTGAGGTTTATGCGCCTGAACTGCTGCTATGGTTCTTAACCAAGATTCAAATGGGCAGCAGCTTTGCATAGATGTTGATTCTCTAAAATGTCAATTGTAGCTTAAATGACATCATAATTCCTTTGACTCCAATGACATTACAGAAAGTACCAACATGTGACCTTTGATCTTGAATTTTCTAGGAGGTCACCATTATAACCCTGATGACATCAAACACATTGACATTGCTAAAGTACCATCAGGACAGCTGCATTCCTGCAGCAATACAAGAAATACACATTTATGTTTTAGATAGCACCTACATTAAAATGCTAACATGATCTTTCAAAGTGGTGTGATGACAAAACATGCCCAGAATTGTAGTGAGGAAAGCGAGTGAGCCAGGTTGGCGTGGGGGGTGTCTAACCAGAAAACAAAAAGAAATGGAGTCTTATAAAGCATATTACGGCACAATTTTATGATTAATTTACTAAAAGGTCAATGGTTCTGAAAAGGGAACTAATTAAAGATTCAAGTCTTCATGATGGACTAAGCCAATGAAACCTTATACTGCCCAGGAGTTGAGTACATGTTTTACAAAATGTGCTGAAAGTGCCCCATATGTCAAAAATTACCTCAATTGTGTACCGGCCAACCTTTTGTTATTAGTACCCCTCATATGCCTCATTAATATTGACATACATATCAGTGCCTGAATTTTGCCAATAATGCTGTCCATATACCAAGGGTTTCTCTTATGTGAAAAGTTACTTCTAGGATCTCAGTGTCAGCCTATTATGATGGATGGCCCCCACCCCCCAATATGCCACAGCTGCCAAGAATGATCTCTAGTGTGCTAGTCTCAGCATTTTGCCTTGGGTGTCCCCTCTGCCAAGAATTTCCACAAGTATGCTAGCATCTGCATTTTTCCGCAGGTTTCAATGATTACCGCTAGTATGCTAGTACTTGTGTTTTACTGTTGCTGCCAATTATGACAAAAAATACCTCTAGTATGTAAGGACCAGTATTTTATTACAGATGCTGAGAATTGCTGCAGTATGTCAGCACCAGTATTTTGCCATGGGTACCTCTACAAACCCAGAATTACCTTCAGTGTGACTGGAAAGAATAAAACCACAATCTAACTAATGCTAACTTACATTCACTCACACTCATTCTCACTCAATTACTTTCACATATTCATTCTCACTCACTCTCTTTAACTCACTCTTACTTTCACTCATTTAAATGTAATCTAATTTATTCTTATTGATTCAGTTATAGTTTTTCATTCACTCACATTAATCGGTAACTTGCACACATTCTACCTTCACCTCTCCATTTGCACTAACTCACCCTCATTCTCATTCATTCACACTCACTCTTGCTCACATTCACTCTTACTCTCACTCACTCATTCGTTCACATTCTTACTCTAACCCACACAGTCTCACTAATTCTTACTTACTCTGATTCACTCATTCACACTCACAGTTAAACTCGCTATCACTCTGTCATTCATTTACATTCATACTCATTCTTTCACACACCATAACACTCCCTCTACTCATTCGTACACTCATTTTCTATCACCAACTATCACTCTCATTCACACTCATTCTCATTTTTTCTGACTCACTTCTACTCACTTATTGACACACAGTTTTACTAATTTCCACTCACTACCTGTCACTGACTCTCACCTTCAGGCACACATGCTCACACATACAGTACTCTAGCTCTCACAAAAGCACACTCTCTCCCACAAGCACGCAAATTGAAAAGGTTTTTTTTTTTGGCTTACCTCCGCTGCCAGTGAAGGACCCATTCCAACTCCTGAGAACCCATTTTGATTAAATTAATAGTGAATAATAAACTATTATTCATTGTAGATGTAACAACAAAATTGTCTGCCCTTGTGTTCTTGCCAGTGATTTTGGCACCTTGAAGACCAGGGATAGCAAAGGCAGTTTGACGGGTCAAAAGGAGGAAGCCGGGGTTGCAGCTGTGATCTCTGGTGACCCATGAATGACATCCATGCAGCTATGGCAGATTGTGTGATGTGTGGCAGAGTGCTGATTGCTGAATGGAACATCTGTAGAACTCTGGACCTCTGATGATACTTGCAGAGCTTTGAGAAGAAAACAGTTTACTGTCAAGCCAGTCCTTAGGTAACATATGCCTCTTTAAAAAAAGCAGTAAAAGCAACATGGGGCAATGCAGAAATCCACAAACTGACAGAAATGTGCAGATATTGCAGACATGAGGAAAATCACCCGACTGATTATCACACTATACAAAGCCCTTATGGTAGAAGCAAATGAGACCTTTGGTTATTGTTGGACTTTTTTCCTTATGCAGGGTCATCCCCAATCTTTTTGCCTCCTGCATCCTATTTTTTCTGACCTGTTCCTGTTGGCTTTTGAACTCTGAGCACTTTACCACTGCTAACCAGTGCTAAAGTGCATATGCTCTCTGTGTAAATTGTATGTAATTGGTTTATCCATGATTGGCATATTTGATTAAAGTGCACTAGAGGTGCCAGGGCCTGTAAATCAAATGCTACTAGTGGGCCTGCAGCACTGGTTGTGCCACCCATATAAGTAGCTCTGCAATCATGTCTCAGACCTGCCACTGTAGTGTTTGTGTGTGCAGGTTTAACTGTAAATTCGACTTGGCAAGTGTACCCACTTGCCTGGCCTAAAACGTCCCTTTTCTTACATGTAATACACCCCTAATGTAGGCCCTAGGTAACCCCGATGGCAGGGTGCAGTGTATGGTTAAGGTAGGACATATAGTAATGTGTTTTATATGTCCTGACAGTGAAATATTGCTACATTTGTTTTTTACTGTTGCAAGGCCTGTCCCTCTCATAGGTTAACATGGGGGCTACCTTTAAATCTGATTAAAGTGTAGATTCCCTTTGGGAGCGGATGGACATGTGGAGTTTGGGGTCTCTGAGCTCACAATTTAAAAATACATCTTTTAGTAAAGTTGATTTTAAGATTGTGTGCTTGAAAATGCCACTTTGAGAAAGTGAGCATTTTCTTGCTTATACCATTTCAGTGAATCTGCCAGTTTGTGGATTCCCTGTCTGGGTCAGTTTGACAGTTGGGCTGGTTGCACTTCACACTAGACAGTGACACAAAAGGAGCTGGGATGTAGTCTGCATTTCCTGATGAGCCATATGTGCTAGGAGGGGGGAGAGGAGTGGTCACTTACCCCTGAAAGGGCTGTGCCTGTCCTCACACAATGCCGTCTCCGACCCCCCGGTGAGTGTCTGGAGTTTGCCCTGGGAAAGGCAGGATTTTACATTCAAAAGAGACTTTACTTTGAAGCAGGCCTACTTCAAAGGAGAAAATGGGTATAAGAAGGGCACCCAAAACCACAGACTTTAGAACACTTCTGGAAACAAGAGGAACCTCTGCCTGGAGAAGAGCTGAGGAGCTGAGGAGAAGTGCTACCCTGCCTGTTACTGTGCTTTGTGGAGCTATCCTGCAGTTGCTGCTTCTGCCAGAGTAAGAGGGCAAAGACTGGACTTTGTGTGCCTTCCATCTTGTGAAGAAATCTCCAAGGGATTGATTTAGAGCTTGCCTCCTGTTGTTTGAAGCCTCAGGGACAGCAAAGACTTCTATCTGCCAGCACCTGGAGTCTCTGGAGAGACTCCTGCTCTGACAAATGGTGCCCTATCCAGTCCCTGGGTCCTTGAAAGGAAAACTGGTGGAAATCCAAGAAAATCGACTTCGGACCGACGCCGCTGCTGAATCCTGTGACGCCGCCTGCAACCGACTCTGTGATCTTCGCTGGAACGTGACGACCTTCGCAGACCCGATGCCGCTGCAGTCCCGCTTAAGTCCGCGACTACGTGGAAGTCGCCGCACCACGTCGTGACCGACGCCGCTCCAAGTGCGTGGATTCAACGTTTCGCACAGACGCCGCGATCCCCGACTTTGCGCATCGACTTGTGTTTACTCTTCACCAAAGGTACTGTACTTGGGGGTCTACGCGACTCTGTGTCCGGCACCGCTGGTGTCAGCTTTTTGGGAACGACTCCATCACAACGCCATGTTAACACCTCATTGAAGCATTTTTTTGTTTAATCTTTAAAAATTCATAACTTGACTTGTGTATGTCGGATTTCTGTTGTTTTGGTCTTGTTTTGTTTAGATTAATATTTCCTATTTTTCTAAACTGGTGTTGTGTCATTTTGTAGTGCTTTCATTAAGTTACTGTGTGTGTTGGTACACATACTTTACACTTAGCACTCTGAAGTTAAGCCTACTGCTCTGCCAAGCTACCAAGGGGGTAAGCAGGGGTTAGCTGAGGGTGATTCTATTTTACCCTGACTAGAGTGAGGGTCCTTGCTTGAACAGGGGGTAACCTGACTGTCAACCAAAGACCCCATTTCTAACAGTTATTGAAAAGGTTTATGGGAGGATGGCTGTTAGACATGTCAGCCTTAGGGTAGGCTTCCTCCAAACGTTTTGCCTGCTTTGCCTCACTTTTACTGATCTGTTTTTGTTGCCCTTAGGGCTCTGGGCACTTTAACCTTGCAACCCAGTGCTAAACTGCATTTGCTCATTCCCCTAAACCATGGTAATATTGGTATATCCAGAACTGGCATATTTAATTTATTTGTAAGTCCCTAGAAAAGTGCAATATATGCGGCCAGGAGCTTTAAATTAAATACTACTAGTGGGCCTGCACCACTGAATGTGCTATCCACTTGAGTGGCCCTTTAAACAGGTTTCAGGCTTTCCACTCCAAATCCTGTGTGTGTAGTTTGACTGCCATGTTGACTTAGAATTTAAAATCCCTGGCCAAGCCTTAAACTCCCCTTTTTTACATATATGTCAGCCCTGAGGTAGGTCCTAGGTAGCCCACAGGGCAGATTATTATGTAATTAAAAAGTAGGACATATACTTTTAAGTTTTACACGGTGAGAAACTCCAAAATTCGTTTTTTACTACTTTGAGGTCTACCCCTCTCATACGTTAACATTGGTGGTTCCTTATTACATTTAATAAAGTGTAATTCCTGATTGAGAAAGAGTAGACATGCCATATTTAGTACCTATGGAATTGTTGTGATAAATCCTCTTTAATGGTAAAGTCTGATTTACTATTACAATTTTGAAAATACCACTTTTAGAAATTTGACATTTTTCTGCTTTAAGGCCTGTGTGCCTGCAGCCTGTCTCCAATACACGTCTGGGCTGGAGTGACAACTGGGTTCCTGCATTCCCTCTAGACAGCCTCAAACAAAGGAAGTGTAGGTGTGAGTGAGTGGCCATCTTTGTGTTGATTGGCCATCCTGGGCAGGATGGGAGGGAATAGCTGACACTTATACCTCAAAAGGCAGTGTCCTGCTCCCACACAAAGAACTGTTTAACCCCCTGTAGAGAGTCTCGAGCCAGGGCAGGAAGGTTGGACCTCTGTGGACTTCAAACCACTTCTTTGAAATCATTCCCACTGGGTATAGGAACTGGATATCTGATCCTACCCAATCAGTACACTTTTGGAGATGTGAAGAACAGTTTCTCTGGAAGATCTGCTTTTCTACTGTGCTGTCCTGCTGCCTGCTGCCCTCTGCCCTGCCAAGGAAGGGCTGGACCCATATTCCTTGAACCCAGAGTGATTCCAAGGGCTTGCTGACTTGCCTCATGTTCATCTGAAGACTCAGGTACACAAAAGACTTTGACCCATCATCACCCACAGCACGTGGACTTTGCTTGCTGCAGGTCTTTCCTTGCAAAGTGGTTCCAATCCAGTCCTGGGCCCTCGGAAGTGGGTATAAAGTGCTGTAACTACGAAAGTCCACACATCGCCATCATTGCGCTGATCAGACACTGATGCATCTCCTTCGAAGCTTCACAGATTCAAAAGACATCACATTGCAGGCTGCAGGGGTCGACGATGACACATCACCTACACCTAAGAGGTTAAGCAGTGATGCATCACAGATTGTGTGGCCTACAGCCCCCACTGACTGCCCATGCATAAGAGATGCAACTTCAAGGTTTTGACAATCGCCTACAAAGCTCTCCACAGCATCGGACTCAAACACATCAACCACCATCTGACTTTCCACCAGCCCACCAGAGAACTCTGATCAACCTTCCTTGCCCTTGCATATGTCCTGTGCATCCATCGAAGCCTGGAGTGATCTCCTCCTCCACCTGCGAACTTCACATTCCCTCTTCGACTTCAGAAAGAAGCTCAAGACCTGGCTCTTCAATGAGAGGTTTTCAGCACTCAGCGTTCAAACCCCTTCCCTACTGCCTGGGTAACCCCATGGTGATAAGCAGCACTCAACAAATACAAATTGATTGATTGATTGACAATTCATATCTCAACTTCTACTTATTGGACTTTTGTATTTTTGGTCTTGTTGTGTCCATTAAAAAAACCTTTATGTTTCCTAACCTTTTGAAGATTATTTTTGTGTGGTGTTTTACTGTTTTACTGATTTAAGTGTTGCACAAATACTTTACACATTGCCTGCTCTATGTCAAGCTACCAGAGGGAGAGCACAAGTAAAATTATGGAGTGTGCCTGACTTTCCCTGATTACGATTGTGGTTCTTGCTTGGACAGGGTGAATACCTCTGACATCCATAAACATAATTTCTTAGGACACAGGCAGGGAACTCTCTGACTATGAAGGCGCCAGCCCTCCAACATGTGACCATAGTTTCCAAAAATACTAGGTTTATAGAATTCAACTATAAAACATATACATGTCCCAGATGTAATACCTATGATGCATTCTTTTATCACATGATTTGTTCATGTCGAAAAATCTAATCCTGGGAGATCACACACATAACTGTGTTTACTGGGACTGATGACAAGACAACGCTGGTAAGTCCAATTTCAAGTTCATTGATTTGGGCATGGTCCTGGCGAAGATGGCAACTTCCATGAGCTGGAGTTCTACCAGAAGTGGCAATGTGGAAACGTAAAAATTTGAGGGCGATGTGTGTAGATGCTACAGGACCAGGGCAGGAGGGGAAAGGGTCTGGTGGAATGGAATACCTTACTACCAGCACTCGCCCCTAAATATGATGACAAACCACCGCAACTATAACCACAATATAATCAGTCACACATTAATGCCTACCAGATTACCTCGAACTCCCATAATTGCATCAACAAATGAGAGAGACACTCATTAGGAAACCGACTATGGGGATGAGAGTCTGTCCACCATTGTTATAGGTGACAGCTCCCCATGTGACTGAAATGCAGTAGGCTTCTTTTCCTTCTCTTTTTTAATCAGTCTTTCTTCGTTTGTAAGTCTTGCCTAAGAGAGGAGACTGAATACGTAAAAGGGCAATGAATGTTGTTTATTTATTCTAAC
Source organism: Pleurodeles waltl (assembly GCF_031143425.1). Classification (NCBI taxonomy): domain Eukaryota; kingdom Metazoa; phylum Chordata; class Amphibia; order Caudata; family Salamandridae; genus Pleurodeles; species Pleurodeles waltl. Next base: position 989,251,993 of record NC_090436.1, on the reverse strand, counting down.
CAATAAAAATAATTAAAACATATCAATGAATTCAGTTGTTATGTTTTAACTGTAGCATCAGCTGCTAAGACAAAAGGAAGTAATACTTTATCAAGAACTACAGAATGATGGAGACCGATGGAGAAACAGTGCTTCCGGTGGTAAATTCGGGATATATTGTGTTTCTGTCTGCCTTAAACTATTTATTTTTTTAATGCGTGTTCTTATACTGAAATTCCTACACTGCAATCATAATTAATAGCACAATGCTGTGATGTGTATTTTAGCAGTCTATTCTAGAGACAGAGAAATGTGTTTGTCTGAATTGTATACAAGCTAAACAATAAAACGCAAAAGCAAAACTGTTTGAATTAAATTAAGTCTTGAGTTGGTTTTACTGTGTGATTAGTGTTAGTCAGATGCGTTTTATTTTTGTGATTTGGCCGTTGTAGTCGTGGGAACTACGGTGCAGATAATTGGATAACAATCATTAATATGGAAGCAGACAAAACAATACTCAAATGTACTCCAATTATGACATATTTAGACTCAAAACATATTGTGTTCATCCATTGTCTGGAGTTTATGCCGGTACAAGTGGAGTCCCTGCTGGTACTTTTAACCACAGCACCATTTTTAGATTGAAATTACCAGAAGGCCATTTGTGGGCACCACTCACTCACTTCCTGCTGTCATAAGAAGGGCTTACTGAGCGCTCAGAAAGTATAGGCACAGTTATTCTTCAGAAAGGTCTGAGAGCTCTGCGATATCAGCACCTGCAATCTTGCATTCCACAAAAACAAGGTATGGCACCTACATAATTTAATGCTATGATGTGCTGCACCATTCCTTTCTCTGTAGATGCTTGGTTAAAATGATAGATTTCAAACTGTAGCTAAATGTCAGGTGCTATATTCTGCACGAGAGATTTTTTTCTGAAAGCAAGAGAGTAGCTTGGTGTCTAGTTGCACTGAAACCATTTAGGCCACGGCCACGGCTAGGAGAGTAGAACTGCCGGTTGTTTGCTTCAGGAACAGTTAAGGGCATGAAAGAGTAGCATTGCCGTGGAAGCAGAACCCATAGCCCGCGGTGGGTAAAATATTCCGGCAAAATGCCAAACATCAAAAACGGCCTTGAAAAAAAATGGCTTTCCCAAAAGTATACTACTGAGTGGATTTAACTGGTTTTTCTGTTCTTTTGCAGTTGTTTGTGGAATTTTGGGGAGTTTTCTTCCCTCCTCACGAGCAGGCAAACGCCAGGAACCACAAACGACAAATCTGCAAAATTTAGCAGAAGCAGAAAAAAACAATGTATTCCTTTTTCTTTTGCTTTAGTATATTGCTAAAAAGAAATATCAGCCAGAACTAACTCTGGTGTGGTCAATCAGATGGTGGCAGTCCAGAGCATTTTTGTGTTTGCATTAATACCGGCTTAAAATGAGTTAAGATTATGCCCTCTCTCACAAAAGTATGTGATGTTGTTTTGTTAAACTGTAAGGTAACCCTTGACTTGAAAAGGGGGACATGAAGGCTGTCCTTAGAATAACAGAGTCGAGAGGACAGCCTGCAGTAATAGTTGTTATTTTGCATGAGTAGTGACAGGTCAGGTTGCATAAAGATATCGGTAAATTCAATGACTACGCAATGTGCATCCCTTGTTGAATCCTGTCATTCTACAAATTATTTTACAACTATAATGTGTTTTTTTCATCTTGAGAAACATATTTCAGCGAGCTCTGCTGCCAGGTATTGCATTTTCTGTTCTTTCTTGCAATATTGTGTCTTGCAGTAGGCACAATATTTGCTGAATAATTTCTAGACGCTTGTCTCGTTTGTCAAACGATTGGTGATCAGTGGTTTCAAAAGTAGGGGGTTAAAGGCTTTCAAAAGATGGAAAGAGTTTGTGGAGATTTGGAATTTGTGTCTGAGTTTGAAGAAAGAATGCGCCCTTGGAATATCCTTCTGGATGCGAGTGTGGGGGGTGTTGGAATGTTTTTTAACCAGAGTTCGAAGAAAATGGAATGCTGTGATTGCTTGAAGATGAACAACTCAGGAGATCTTGATTAGTGTTTTAATGTGATGACGTTTATTTTAATAGGATTCTGAAACTAACTATGAGGGAAAATGTGGTAGAGTTTCCAGAAAAGTAGCTTCGGTGTGCTTTTTTGGACTGTTGTTATGTTGGCCTTTTCAAAGTGATGCAGCTGTGTCAGTGTCTCTACACGCAGGGCCGGCTTTAGAGCTGTACGAGCGGGGCAGCCGCACCAGGTGCTGACCTGGACTGGGGGGCACTGACCTCAGGGGGGCACCGTGTTTAGCAATAACTTACGAAACTTGTGATTTAAAAGCACCTGCTAAAAAGTTTCTTGTGGGTCCAACCTTCAGGAAACAATTAAAATGTCAAGATACCCCTTGTGATTAAAGTTCCTGCTAGGGAGAGAGATGGGAGTTTTGCCTAGGGGCAGCTTTGACTCACCATAAAGTAGCATAGACGGTTAATATGCCTACTGCAAAGAACAGAACTATATTTTATGTGAATAGATGAATGGATTAGTAAAGCCACCCTTAACAAGTGCTTTATACCAAATGAATGTATGTGAAAGGGGGGCTATGAATTGATGAGGAGCATATTTGCCTGGTGGTAGTGAGTGAATCCGAGGAGGTGGTCATGGGGTGGGGGATGCCAAAAGAGGCTGTTGCACAGGGTGCCACAGCGCTAAAGCCGGCTATCTACACGTGGTAGGTAAAAACTACTATATCTTTAATATGGTTGTCTACCAAAGGGTATGTTTGCCACCTTTGGGTGAAGGCAAATGCCCTCCTGGGTTGGAACATCCAGCATAAGGCACCTCTCTTCAAAACACAGGCCTCAGCAGTCCTGGCCAGATCTTCTCTGTAGATGCTGTGGAGGTTTTGTTGTCTTGATGTTCTCTAAAAAGTAGTTGAAAAAGGTGCAGGGATGAGGCATTGTTCTGTGGATTTAAGCAAGTGCTGGGCCTAGGAGTAGGATCTCTGTTTTACGCTGCTGAGTTTTTCTGTCTATCCCATCCACAAATCATTTGACAAATATTGGATATTGTATTTTATGTTATTTTACCTTTGGTCTTTGAATTAAACTCAGTTTTCAAATACATCTCTTTCTAAAAAAGGTCCATCTCATCAAAGCTGCCCTTATTCTCAGAGGCCCTTCATGCCTCCTTTGTGTTTTACACATATACACACCTGGTAAATGCTATACATTTCCTTCCCCCTGGTACGTCGACAAAAAGCAGAGTAGACAAATCAAAAGAACTAATAATGGGGTGCATGATGCCTGATGTCACCCCTCTGTCCATTAGTCCATATGACATGGATTGTCCATCATTCCATATCTCATAAGTTATCTCTGTACCTATGTGGTGGCCACAACAATAGATCGAACATGTATCATTTATAAAGCTATATTTATCATGACATAAGTTACTTCTCGGTTACACGTTCACGAAAGGTTTTCTCTATAGAAAGAGGGGACAGACAGATCTCAATCAGTCTAGGAAAGGGCAATCTCACTGAAGAGCAGAGTTTTGAGTCTTATAAAGAAGGTGCTTCTTGGTCGGTTCTGTGTGGAGCATTTTGCATTATGAGGGCACAAGATGATGCACAATAAAGGGCCCGTCTCTGTATGGTCGGAGCGAACCAGAGGGCATCAAAGAAACAAAGTTGTTCCACGAGAAGGATGAGCAGCTAATCCAGGTTTTCCAATCTGAGATTTGTAGTATGTTCCATTATAATTTCAGGACTACATGTATGCAAATAAAAAAGACTGGAAGTGGATTGGTCACTCACTCCTGACATTTTGAAAGAATACGAAAAGCGTTATAATCCTTTCTCCACGGCTTTTTACAGATTTGTTTACAAGGAATGGTCGTTGTTTGCGGGTAGTCGGCATATTTAAGCAGTCTTTTGGTGCAGGCATCTACATACAAAGAAAACGCAAAGAATCACACACATGGGCATGCACAGTTCACTTATAGAATAACGTGTACACCCACATAGTTGCAAGAGGTCACATTTAATGTAACACTGAGTCTTTTTTAACGGCTTTTGGCATGCTAAATTTTAAGCCTACGTACATAACAACATTATGTCTGCGTTTTGAACAAAATTAGTGATTCGAGTAGCAATTTCAATAAAAAATGTATTAGATTCAAACCTAATAAGGGCTGAAGATACAGCGCCACTTCTCTTTTTTCTTCTTTTTCCACACGTGCTCTGAAGCAGAGCAAGGTACATTAGCTATGAGTTGTAAATGTTGTTTATCTTATTTCCTGTATCCACAACGCACTGGAAACTAATTCTAGGTCATATTGGATGATGCGTTGTATACCGTCCACAAATAGGAGCAAACTGAGGTTGTCTCCTTTACACAACTTAAACAACGGAGCAAACGAATAGTGCTGTAAACTCGGTGGCAACATTTATTTTTCTTGATAAATTCAGCAGCCTACGTCTGCTAGTTACGAACAAACTATCGACGTATTAATGGAAATACAGGGTCTGTATTTCGCTGCAGGGTTGTTATGATAAAGAAATGCGCGGTAAACCGAGTGGAAAAGGCTTTGGTATGTTTGTGTACGGGTGCCATTGAACACGCCTAACCTGTTCAACGTCTGCTTCCTTTCAGGCGCACAAACACGATGCGGTGGCCTCTTCTTATCCTCTGCGTGTTTGCACAGACATACGCAGCACCGGTGAGTAAATGTGCCTTTCCATCTCCGAACGGCAACAGACCATATTACGCTTGCGTTTTTGCGGGTATCACGTTGAGTCTGGCCGTATGGGCATTTGACCTTCTGAAATACTCACGTGACAGCCATTAATCTATTCAATGAAGTGAAATGGTACTATTCACTAGTTTCAAAACAGCATCTTATTTTACATCAGGAGCGAGGAGCAATTGCTTTGACAGTGGTTACAAATATTATTTTGTTTAAATCCTGAGTACAGGAAGTGATATTACAGGAGTACTCCTTTACTTACTCTTCCATGCCTTTGTGAATGGGCCCCAAAACGTTCAGCTCGCTATAAACAGAAGTGCAACAGAGACTTTTTTTTACTTGAATTTACTACCTGCTCTGAGCTCTGGCAAATGGGAACAGGGGGCTACAGCAGGTCCCAGTGCTTGAGCCATGGGGTGGAAAAAAGGGTCAGACGGCAAGCTCAATTTTTGGTGTGTGGGGGGCTGTTGGTGGGGATTACGAGGCATGTACTGTAAATGTGCCCTCTTGGTCTCCCAGTTACCCTAGATTTTACAGGGTTCGTTTTTTAAATTTTCTCTCACCCAGTCTTTTCAGGTTTAAACAAGCATTTGCAATGCAATGCGTCTCGCGTTTGCTCAAGTTAGAGCTATTAGAGTTTATAAATTCCTAACTGTACTTTTCTTGTCACATAAATTGAAAATGAAAAGTAAAACAGTTGACGTATGCGAGCGGAGTCGAAGTGCCATGGCCACCAGGTGCATGAGCGAGAAGGAGAAACAGAAAAGGAAAAAGAAGTTCACTCGCAGTCAAACGTATCAGCAAACGTGCAATTATCCATGCAGCAGGGTCGGTGTCCAAGGCGGTAACAAACCCAGCCCCAAGAAGGGACAAGCGTAAAGCCTTTACCAATGATAACAAAGGATTTTTGAAAGGTAAGCCCATGAACGAATGATAGTGATGGGCGTGCGGGCGTGGTCAAAAGTCCACAAATAGAAAACAATAGGTCAAAGCGCTTGCACGCTCGATCTAAAAACCATGCAATTTGAGAGTGAGAAACCCATGGACATAACTTCACCGAAATGACAGGGATATCGGAAGTGACATCACATGCTCTTTGACCTAGGGTGACCAGACGTCCTGGATTTCCCCAGACAGTCCCAATTTTTAGAGGACTGCCCGCTGTCCCAACACTTCTTTTAATTTTAAATAAATGTCCCGATTTTTGGACCAAAGGTCGGATCATTAAATAAATGTCCCGGTTTTTGGGACAAAGATCAGATCATTAAATAAATGTCCAGATTTATGGGACAAAGGTCAGATCATCTAGGGAAGCATAAGTTAAGGACACCTACAAGTTTGATATAATTAAAGCAATTTATCTGTTAATGTCAGGCAACCCAGTCCCCTGTCTGCTCCCAGCAGAGAGACAGATTGGGGAGCAGAAAGAGGTGGCTGGGGGGCGGGTTGGGGGTTTATATATGTAGTCTTATAAATGTGTGTGTGTGTATGTATATATATATATATTATATATATTTATACATATATATATATATATATATATATATATATATATATACATACACACACACACATGTATAGGCACACATTCATAAAGCTACGCAAAAAAACGGGACAGGCCAGACATAAAAGGGAGCCTAAAGTCTTTAGTCCTTCTTTTATATCTGACCTGTCCTAGTTTTTGCTCCTCAAAATCTGGTCACCCTACTTGACCTCCACTTTCACTCACATACTTACTTCAAATTCACACTTACATACACTCTCTCTCACTTAAACAGCCTCTCACATACAAGCACCCACACAACATACATTTAAAAGCATTTTTACTTACCTCCTCTGCTGTGGAAGCGCATATTCCAGCTAATTGTACTCCAGTTTCATTGCACTAGTAGTGTTTAATATACTATTATTCATTATTAGTGTGATAAAAAATTGTCAGAAAACAAAGAGAGTGGAGCCCCAATTGACGTCCATAAGGACGAGCTGCCACTGTGTTCCTGGGGCCGCAAAGGCAATGCCAGGGGTCGCAGCTGTGACCACTGGTAACCCCTAAATGAAGTCCATGGAGAAAACAGGTGCTGTAGTACCCCGTTGAGGTTGCAAATAAAGTTGCAATTTCACCCAGCCCCTCAATATTCTCAAGACATGCCAAAAGTGATGCCATTTTCTTCCTTTCCTCCACAAAAGTAACATTAAAATAGTCTCCCCTTAAAATGTTGAGGGAATCGTGTTGTTTAAGTGCATGAGTGAGCACGAAAACAGAGAAAAAGTGTCTGCACAATGCAATTCATCAACATTTTAGAGGCACGTTAATTTGTAGTAGATAATTGATTTGGTACTATACAATTGTAAGCATATTACATGACATTTGTGGCACTCGTATGAAAAATGGGACACATTGCAAGATGGACGAAGAAAAAAGGAAGATTTTCAGATGATTTCTACTTGTCAAAATCTTTCAGATAACATCTCTTCAATAAATTGACATCAAATTATTTTATTCGAAATACCAAATCTTTAGTAAATTGACATCATCATTTTTTAGCAAGCAGTATTACTAGGCCTAGATGCTTTAATTGCTGCTAAACTATAAACGCTGATTTTCCCCCCCAAAAAAGTAAAGTAAAGTGCTTATTTTATTAATGACAAAAAGCGAAATATTATGCTTTCCATTTTCCACATATTTAATAGCGGCAAACAAAAACAAAACAATAGACTTCCTATGTCAACTTGATAAAAAACTACAAAGTTGAGGGAAATGGAAATGAAGCAATCAGGACCCATGAAAATGTATGTAAGGGACCCCATTTGTTTAGACATCCTCGATAGTGATGCAGAAAATCAACTTTAAAAAATATTTATAAAACAGAAGAATTCAATACTAATAACATAAAAAAACTCAATAGAAACATCAAGACCTCATCTTCATTGCTGCCAAAAGACGTCTGGTTGAGGATTTGAAGCAGCGATGGCGGGAGCAGAAGACAAAAGAGACATAAATAATAATGCTTAGTTAAGAAGGATGGGAAAACAGGATTGTTAACAACAGAGACAGTAGAGGGATAATATTTTTATCTATGCCTGTATAACAAAATCAAGGCTTTCTTTTACTATGGGGGAACAAAATCAGCATTTTATAACTAGACCGGCAGCTCACATTACCTACCTCACCCGTTTTCCTCACCACAGGCCTTACCTCATAAGAACCTTGTGCACACTATTCACCTGTAACAACTATCACTTCAATGCCCGCACCAATATGGCCCTTGTAGGAGTCGGGCGTATTATATGATATGGTTGTGGGCTTATCCTGGAAAAAAGTCTTGGGAGTCAGTCAGGCTTTTTAAGCTCAACCCTGGGGAACTATGGCTTTCTAGCAGCAAAGCTTGCACAAATGAACTTAGTGTAAAGCATTTAACTTTACCAACCAACAAAATTAAAAAGTCACACAACATGAAAGAGCCAGGGTACCGATGTATAAAAATAGATTACATTTTTATGATTTTTTAGAGGACTCGATGAGCAAGACCCATTAGAGGGTTCTGGATATTCAGAATTGTAAAGATATTATCCAACCACAAACATTGTTCAACAAAAAGTTTGGACAGTTTTCAAAAGTTTGTAAAACTTAGTTCAGCTACTCCAGTCCAGTTTGGGCAATCAAATCCAACTGGATAGAGGTCTGAGGGGCCCAATGGGGTAGATTTGGACAGTTACCTGGACATCAAAGCGTTCTCCAGGTCAGTTGCAAACTTTACAGCACAACCACCGTAGCCTATAATGGAGTGGTCCTGATGCTGGGGATGTAAGATAAATAGATGCTCAAGTATGCTATGGTTGCTGTGCGGTTGACAGGGGTGTCTTTGTGATGATTCCTCGGTCAATGGGTCCCCCTTGGGTGACCAGTCTTGATTCTGATGGCACTCCGGGGTTCAGCTGACTCTAGTGCAACTGGTCTATTGAGCGTCCAGCCAACTGATCCTTGGAGTCACGTCTTTGGCCTGGTGCTGGGGCACAACTTTTGCCCACATCAGGAGCCACAGGCACTGTCCCAACTTGTCTATCCAGTGCATCTGGTGCAGCCCATCAGATGGGGCAAACTATCTTTGTGTGGGTCCAAGGGCAACAGGGCAATCTTTCTTCAGTCCTTGTTCCAGTTCCTGCGTGATCTGAGGTTTAGGGTGCCAGAGGTGCCATATTTATCCCAGAAAAGTTCTGTGAGGGGACCATGTGGTCATAGGCCAATGGGCTACCAGATCCCCTCCCTTTGGGTGACAAATGTCCAGCAAAATGTGGCATGTGACAATCCCAGGGTGCACTATCCTAGCCACCCTCAAGATGTCTGAACCTTCCCTTGACCTTGAGAAGCTTGGTAGCCTTTCCTAAAGGTTTGGCTACTTGAGGCAACACAACCATGGGAAAACTGGTTTGGGCACTGGTCATTCCTCTTTGGCCCTGTTAATAAACTGTCTATCTGAACAAAGGGGAGCCTCTTGGGAGTGTTATCACCATTTGCCCCTTAAAGATGCCCTCCCTTTTGAAGCTTGACTTTTGAGCTAACACCCAGAGTGGCTTCCTGCTCAGAGGAGGTAACATCTCATCCTTTTGTGGGATGCTATTTTTTCTATGCCTGGGAGTCACTCACAGTACTCCCCATGTGGGCACAAAGCAGTCGGATGGCCAGTGCCCAGGTAATGCCACTGGGCCAGCTGGGTCACAGAGTGGCAACTTTAAATTCGATCTGTGCATCAGTTTGGGCTTAATGCCATGACTAATTTGATACCATACAATAGCCAGTTAGGTAGTCCTATTCAGAAGTTAGCCGGGTTGGGGTGCCAGCTGGCAACCCTGTACTAGCCATTAGGGCTACTAACCTTTCTACAGCAAAACAACAATTTGGGAAGTTTTGTTGCCAAGACATATGTAAAATATATGTCTCACTTAATTATATACAATTCCCTGCCATAAGGCTCTATAGGCCTTCCTTAGGGGAGACTTAGGGAAGGGATGGCTTTGCCACTGGCTTGGATGGCAAAGTCAAACTGGCAGTGTAAACATTGCCCTTCCAGTCTACAGTGGCAGTTAGGGAGCCATTTTGTACTTTGTCATGCACAGGGTGGCACAATCAGTGCTTCAGCCCAGGGTGGGCACTCTGCCTTTTATGCCCCTGGTACCCTGGGTATCATGTGCTAGGGACTTATAAATAAGTCAATACTTGCCAATTGGGTATAGCCAATTCTACATACACTTTGAAAGAGGTTAGAACACTGGCACTGAGGTCTGGTTAGCAGGCCCCAGTGCACTTTCAGAGTCAAATAAACAGCTGCATCAGTCCAAGAATTTGGGGGTGATCATGCAAAAAGAGGCATTACCTTACAGGCCTCCACAGGAAGCACAGCAAATCTGGGGACATATAGGTGGAGCCAAGGCAGAACACTTTCTGTTTTTTCCTTCTGTCCTTCTGTGACTCATATTTCTTGTTCACCTGTGTTTTATCAGGTAAGATGTATTTTCTTTTTTAATTGGTTTATTTTATTTATGTTTATTTACGTGGATTTATGATGACCTGTGTCAACAGTCGCATTACACATTTTGCTCACTTAATAATAAATAGTTCCATGCCATAGGTCTCTATAAGCCGTCCTTAGAGGAGACTTACCGATATTGTTAAGGGAAGGGTCGACTTTACCATTAGCTTGAATGACAAGGCTGAAGTGGCAGTGTAAGCACTGTTCTTCCAGTCTGCAGTGGCAAGTTGGGAGCCATTTTGTACTTTGTCACACACAGGGTGGCACAATCAGTGCTGCAGTTTTGGGTGGAGAATCTGCCTTACATGCCCCTTGCACCCTGGGTATCATACACTAGAGACTTATAAGTAAGACAATACTTGCCAATTGGGTATAGCCAATTCGACATGCACTTTGAAAGGAATTAGAACACTGGCACTGAGTCCTGGTTAGCAGGCCTCAGTGCACTCTCAGAGTCAAATAAACAGCATCATCAGTCCAAAAATGTGGTGGTGAGCATGGCAAAAAGAGGCACTACCTTACAGGCCTCCATAGGAAGTACAGTAAATCTGGGGCATATAGGTGGAGCCAAGACAGAACACTTTCTGTTTTTTCCTTCTGTGAGTCATATATCCCGTTCACCCATGTTTCATCAGGTAAGATGTGTGTTATTATTTCTTTATTTTATTTATGTTTATGTGGATTTATGTGGGCCTTCTTTAATGGGCACATTTATAAATTTGGGTCACTTATTCACAGCATGCTGCCTTCTCCCGCAGTGTGATTTTGAGGAAGCTGACAATGCTTGTGCCTGATGCCGACATGATCATTGCCATGCACAATCAGTTTTCTGCATATACCTCTACCCAGAGAAAGGAGGATGATTTTTGGGACGGTACAGGAGAAAGGAGCCTGAGTCTCTTCCTATTCAGAAAGCGGCCAATGGCCTCCTTTCCACAGAATGGGCTGACGCTGAAAAGGTGGGATTTCCTCTGTTTCTTGCTAGAAAAAACCCTTTGCAAAATTTCTCAGTGGAATTTCTCGGTCCTGTTAAAGTGGACTCCCTAATGGCAGGTTTGGTATCCAGCGGTAAGAGTTTTTCAGAGGTGGCTTTCCCTCCAGAAAAAGTGGATAAAGAGGTGGAGGAAGCCGTTAAGAGATCTTACTGAACTTCTAATTTGAGTATTAGGGCAGCCACTGTGCAATTTCTGCTTCATGACTTCCGTGCTCTAGCGTAAGAGGTACAGCAAGGGGATGATGGTAGAGGTTGTCCGCCAATTAAGGAGTTGGGTCAGATTCCTTTCTGAAATTACATTTGATTGTCTCTCTATGGCTGCTGCAGCTTCGGGTTTGGCAATTTCAGCACATCCCCATGCCTTATATAAATGGGATCCTGGAGAGTGGATAATGCAGAGAAAACTCTTGTAAGCCCCCTACCATTTTGTGGATCTAAGCTTTTTGATTCACATCTGGAGGATTTGGTCAAGAAGTCAGTGGAGGACCGCAAATCATTGACCCCATTAAATCCCCCATCTAGGGTAGGGGTCATACATTTCAGAAAGCATTCGGACGAGCTCCAGCATCAAAAAGTTCTTCTGAGCCCTTTTGTGGGAGGGCACAAGGCCATGGTACTCCCTTCACAGACAAGCCTCAGCAACAACCTCCGGTCACTTCAGCCCAACTTTCTGCCCCAATTCTCAAAATCATGACTATCCACCCAGAGTAGGTGGGAGGATGCAGACTTTTATGACATCTTGGGAAACCTATGTCTCTGACGCCTGGGTAATTTGGTTAGTAAAGATAGGCTACCTCTTCAAATTTTCATTTCCTCCACACAATGTTTTCAAGCAGACCTTGGTTTCAAGGAACCCAGCCAAGCTGCAAGCCTTACAAAGCAGTATTCAAGAACTTCTGGCAAAAGGAGCTATTGTCCCAGTGCCAGAGGATGAGTAGGCTCAAGGTTGCTATCACTTAGGTTCTTGGTTCAAAAGTACTCTGTCAAATTGTGTCTAGTTTTGGATCCCAAGGGAGTGAACCGATTCATACCTTATCAAAGATTCAAAATGGTGGGTCTCCAACGCATTCTCGCCATCATCTGTCCAGGCATGTTTTTGGCATCTGTAGCCCTGATGGATGCCTACCTTCATTTACCTATGCACCCTTCCTCTCAGACGTTTTTGTGATTCTTTGCACAATGTCACCATTTTCAATTCTATGTTCTTCTTTTTGGTCTCTCTTTGGCTCCTGGAGTCTTCACTAAGGCCTTGACTCCTTTAGTTGGTAACCTGATTTCCTTAGGATTGTTATTGTTTCCCTATTTTGGTGACTAGCTCATTTGCACTTCTTCTCTTTCAAAGGGTCTACAAGCTGTCAAGATGGAGTGCCAGTTTATGGAGTCTCATGGATTTCTGCTGAATGCAAGAATGCCTTCTCTAATTCCCTCCCGAGAATTGCAGATCATAGGGGGTCTATTCAACTCCAGCCTGGGGAGGGTTTTCTTACATTCCTCTCACCAGCAGACACTCCGACTATGCCTCCAGCATCTGCTCAGTCTTTAGGAAGCCCCAGCTCAGGAGTGGTTGAGGGAACAGGGCAACATGGCAGCTTCCCTGTGTCTGATGTCTTGGTCTTGGTCTCCCTTGTTGGTGTATTAGCTTTGATCAAGATGGAATCTGATTTCCCAGGACTATGACATTCTGGTCCCAGTTCCTCCAGAGACTGTTCAGAAGTTACAACAGTGGGTAAACCTTTCCATTCTTGGGTCGGAGTTCCTTTATCTCTCCCTCTTCCTGTGACTATCTCTACAGATTCAATCAGTCTGGGCAGGTGTGCTACCATGGGGATTCTACCTCATCAGGGAATTTAGACAGCTTTGGAGAAGATAAACTCTTCAAACTTGTGGGAATTGGCAGCAGTTCTCAAAGCCCTTTTGGCCTTTGCTCCTCTGATTGTAAAGAAAGCAGTCCAGATAAGAATGGACAACTATGTTACAATGACCTACATCAGTCCCCTTGAAGATACCTGGATTCCTTGGTTGACTGCCCTGGTGGAACGGACAGCGTTATGGGTGGAGGTGAACCTGCTCTCCTGATATTGATTTATGTGCCGGAGAGGAAGAATATGCATTCTATTCGCTTGAGCCGTCTTCTCTATCCCTGACCTATCCCCTCATGCATTTCAGGAAATGGCAGTTCATTTCTGATCCCCATGGATCGGTCTGTTTGCCTTTCCCCGGGTTGCTCTTCTGCCCCTGTTTTGTTCCCTTCTCCCTTGTCAGGAGGCCTGCGGGGTGAATGTGATGAGTTTTGGAAGGCTCAAGGGTCTCCTCCTTGCCTTCCCTCTTTTTCCACTCATCAGCATAGTTCTATCAAAGATTCAAGAGGAGGATACAGAGGTCCATCTGGTGGTGTTATTCTGGAGAATGCAACTTTGGTTCCCGCTGCTATAACAACTAGCAATTCAGCTCCGTTGAGTTTTTCCAAATGTTCTGTCTTCTCATAGGTTTCAGGTTTTGCCAGAGTCCTCCCTCCAATGTCTTTATCTCGGGGTTTGGAGATTGAAAGGAAGCTACTGATCTTCAGCTACTACAGCCTCAATTCAGAACTCTAGGAAGGGTAGTAACCTCAAGTTTTATGAAAGACATTGGCCTAATTTTACAAGGTAGTGTGCTTCTATTGGGTCTATTCCTAAATCCTGTGAGGGGGTAAGATTCTGAAGATTCTAAGACATGTTTTTTATTAGGTTTAGCTGTGTCCACTCTAAGAGTCAGTGAGTAGTGATCAAAGCTATACAGGGCCCTTCCTTGGCCCTCTTTGACTCTTTAGTTAGTAGTTAATTTTGTAGAGCTTTTACCTTAGAAGGCTTGTGGTTCGTTTCCTGTTCCTTCAAGGGATATCCCATTGGTGCTCTCAGCCTTTAAGGAATCTCCTTTTGAGACCCTTGTCTCTGTATGTTTGAGGTTTTTAACTTTCAAAGTTCTTGTTCTTGCCACCATTACTTCAGGGTGTAGATTGGGGGAAATAGGGGCTTTACTTTGCCATGACTCATATTTAAATTTCTTTCTGGATAAGGTTGTGCTGAGACCTGACCCAACCTTTTTCCTTAAGGCTTCTTCCTCTTTTCATATGTATCAAGTTTTAACCCTCCCTATTTCTTCCCTTCTCTATCTTCTCAGAAGGAGATTGCTTGGCACTCAGTGGATCTGGTCAGGGTTCTTACAATCTATTTTCAAAGAACTGTCTCCTTTCGGAAAGTAGATTCTTTTTTTCTCACCTTTAGGTTGGGGTTTAAAGGTCATAAGCCTGCTGTTCCCACTGTAAGCAAGTGGATTAAAACAGTGATTACTTTGACTTACCAAATATGCGTCTTTCTTTCCCCCCTCAGGTTCAGGGACTCTGCACAAGGGCCATCTCTTTCTCCTGGGCAGCTTTTAAAAGGGCTTTGTGGATATTTGTGGAGCAGCTACATGGTCTGACCATCATATTTTAATTTCCCATTTCTCCTCTTCCTTAGGTTCAGCTGTGCTGAGTGAAGTTTTGTGTGTTTCTTTCTGAAATTGCTGTTTTAAATAAAAAACTGGGTGTTTCATTGTTTGTGTATCTTAAATTTTTTTCATTATGGCTTTGGTATGTGCTCATGCTGTAAGGACTGTGGCGAGGAAGATGGAAGAGGTAGAGAATGGCTCTTTTACTTACAGGTGATCTTTACTTCAAGTCATAGTCCTGCATTCTCTCTCATTCCCCTCCGGAGTGTGGGGGGAAACAATTGTAATCTGATTTAAACTTTAGTAGTGAAGATTACAAGGTAGTAACCAAGTCATTATGCACGTTTTAAGCATGTTTAGAACTGTCAAACATTTATATCAGAAATGAAAAGCAACTCAAATCCTTGTGTGAACCTGGGCAACATTCATATAAAATGATTGGTTAACAAAGAACTAATTCACAAGAAAAATAATTGAATAGAACAGCAAATGTACTGTGAAAGGTATAGTACATATACATATATATAGCAAACCCCAATTTACAGGTACTGGTCTCAAAAATAGTAGTTTATTACAGCATAAACCACATTGTAATTCCTTGAGCGTGAATAAGGGTGAATACGTTAGGTGAATAAGTGACCCTTGTGCAAGAACCCAATGCCAGGACTAAATAAAACAGTGGCACAAATTACAAAAGGTGTGTGGACAACAATGAACTGCACTTCTCTTTATTCCTTCAGTACAGGTTCACAGTGGCCTGTGCACATAGAGTTCATGGGAAAGTAAACAGTTTATTTGTATTGTGTTGACAGTGTTTCGAAAGCCAAATATAATCACAAGGTTTCCTCAGGATACAAAATATTGCGAGGACAACTACAGATGAATAGGGACAAGTGTTAGATCCTGCACGTCATGGAGTCTGAGGAGGGATGGAACTGGCGCAAGTGGGGCACCATTACCTGCTTGAGCCCTGTTAAAGGTGAGCACACATGGGCAAACTGAAAATACAGCATGCAGGATGTCAGGTGATATCAGAGAAATTGAGGGTACTTACTGGATCATGGACATATCTATTCCTTGTAAGGCATCCTAGCATGATGCTAGGAATTTCTAGAAAATGTGTCAATTCATTTAATTTTTGATCAGGGATATGTTGCTTTATAATGAATGTAGAAAGTGTACCCTTAACCCAGGAACACTGTTTTCTCAGAAGGAGTCAACAAAGATTTTTATAAATTGATAATGAAACCTAGATTTTGGACAGGTTTGATGGCAGATTGTATTCACTAAAGTAAGAGCTAATGATCTTGAGTGAGAATTTATCAAGAGTTTGAAACCCTGGGAACTTAGGGATAAAGCCATTAGTTTTGGAAGACTGGTGAAACACCAACCTGATAAAATCAACTGAAGGGAATTGAATTGAGAGCTTTGATCTTACCTTTGACACTGACACACCAATAGCATCAGATAGACATCTTTCATATACAGACATAACATCAGGTGTCCTAGGAGAAGGAAATGTCTTAAATGGACCATAGTTTGAATCTTGAAGTAGATGACAAAAGGATATAAACCTTCAAGAATGAAAATCACTGCAATCCTTTCAATTGATTATGGAACATTACTTTTTATTTTTATTTTTTAGCAGAAAAATGTTGCTGACAAAACTCCTTGAATGTAGGAAACATTCCTTTGTAGCTTTGTTCTGCAGAAGCTACTTAATTAATGCTGATTGTTCTATATAGAATGGAACTGGTCGGGGAGGATCATTTGGAATGGAGTTGAAACCTTGCAATTTTGTAAAGCTGAAGGATCCACTGAAATATTTGTCTTTCCTGCTGAAAGAAAACCCTCACTGGGGTCATTTGGAATGAACGCCAGGCTTTATTGGGGGATCACATTATTTTAACTGCTCAGCCAAGGCCACATTTTTGGACAATTGGCCCACGTCTTCTAAAATTTGTCCAGAGGAGACACTCTTTATTTTCAAGTCTCTTTCTTGGGTTCCCTCCCATACTGGGAAAATAATTCAACTATCCAATGTTCAAGGAGCGGCTATCCTACCACCTTGTATTTTAACGTTAGGACCTTGTGCCTTACGTTTAGTCCATAGAGCCTTGTACTCAGTGCACACATTTTGCCATGTATGTATTTTGCTACATGGTTCAGAGGGACCGTGACAGAAGAATTATGATGCTGTGAAGAAGGGTCAATATGGGATTCCTTTGTGCATCAACTACATCGGAAATCTGAAAAGTTTTGTTACCAGAAAGAAAAGAACTGGAAAGTCTATTTTGTTTTTTTCTGATGATTCCCAAATAAAAACCAAACAGCAGAATCATACCCCATATATTTATCTGATTCAGAAGTAGGCGTGGCATCAACCTCTATGTTTAGTAAAACAACACAAGAGAGCAGATTAACTAAGATATAGCGCAAAGCAGTACAGCAGCCAAAATTCCTCTGCAACGCTATGTTGTGCAAGGGAGATGCTGCAATGCAGAACAATATTTACTAAATAGGGACTGCTGCAGTTCTGTTTCCCTGCACGGGCACACAAACAGGCTGCCTAGCATCAAGCACACACCTTTGTACCATGGGAAAGTTGAGGTTGTGATGTCTTAAACAGGTTTTGTACTGAAAAATACTTTTCCAGTACAAAAGTGTACACCTAGACAACTTTTAAGTACTGCACAAAAAGATGAGGAATGGATGGAGGATGCAAATCACCCTTGACTTTGCTCCCCATGGGAACAATCAAACCCGAACTGCCAGGCCAGGTCCTCCCTGACTGCAAAACAAGCATCCTGAGACGAGGTTTAGGGTATCAACCCTCATCAGTCAGGCTAGCTTGAATCCGGTGGTGCAGCGAGCCCTGGACTCACGTCTGGGCATACCCTTCCCACTTAGGGTGAAAATACAACACAAAGAGATGATGGATGGAATATTGAGCATTGTCAAACATTCACCCACAGTCACTGATCTGAATGTAATCCATTGTTACTTGCTCGCCCAGCCATTCCAGTTTGGACACAGCCATATGCAAATCAGGCTTGACCGTGCTCCCCTGGGGAGCAGTCCAGCCCGAATAGCCAGATCAGGTCCTCCCTGTTCCAGAAACCAAGCATCCTGGGACCGGTTTCGGGGTATCACCCCTCATCAGCTAGGCTAGCTTGAATCTGGTGGTGTGACAAGCATGAGACCCACGTCTGGGCATACCCTTCCACACTTAGGGCAAAAATACAACACAAAAAGATGATGGACAGATTGCTCAACATTGTCAAACATTCCCTCTCAGTCACAGATCTAGGTTTAATCCATTCTTATTTTGCTTGCCACACCATTGCAGTCTGGACCCAGCCATATGCAAATTAGCATTGACCCTCTTCCCCATGGGAACAGTCCAGCCCAAACTGCCAAACCAGGTCCTCCCTGGACCAGATAACAGGCATTCTAGGACCAGTTTTGGGGTATCACCCCTCATCAGGCATGCTAGCTGGAATACAGTGGTGTAGCGAGCATGAGACCCACGTCTGGGCATACCCTTCCCACTTAGTGTGAAAATTCAACACAAAAAGGTGATGAATGGAATGCTGAACATTGCCATTCACCCCAGTCATAGGTCTGGGTTTAATCTATCATTTTTTGCTCCCCACACCATTCCAGTTTGGACCCAGCCATATGCAAATTAGCCTTGACCCTGCTCCCCATGGGAACAGTCTAGCATAAATTGCCAGGCCAGGTCCTTCTTGGGCAGGAAAACAAGCATCCTGGGACAGGTTTTGGGTTATTAGCCCTCATCAGCCAGGCTAGCTTGAATCCAGTGGAAAACAAGCATCCTGGGACCAGGAGACGCTGTCCTGGCAGCTCGGACTGGACTGTTCCCATGGGGACCAGGGTCAAGACTGATTTTCATAAGGTTAGGTCCAAACTGGCATGACATGCTGAGCAAAATAACAATGGATTTAACCCAGATCTGTGACTGGGGTTGAGTGTTTGAAAAGTTTCAGGTCTCCTACCATCATCCTTTTGTGATGCTAGACAATTTTTAAATCATTGCACACATTGCATGTGCGCTGTATAATGTAGCACACATGCAATATGTGAACTGTTTAGAGAGCTAAATATATCTCTCCAACCTAGAACCTGCCTACAAGAGGTGTTATATTTGGGTGCAAAGCCTAGTATGATAATTTTAGTTGAGGCTTATGTCAAAAGCCTCATTTCAATGGAATGCCCAAGTATCACTCATGCAGCACTCCTTTCTTTCTTTTTTTGTTTTAAATATATTTTTATTACACAATACGAGCAGGTACGACATTTAAACTTTGAAATTTCGAATCATGATAACTAAACATGGGTGAAAATCAATACAATACAGTACAGTGCTTTGTATTGAGTTTTGTTGCACTTCTTTTACATAGTAATACTAATCTAGTGAATCATAAAAGTGTGCTGAATCAATATTCATTGAATAGGATTAAGTTCAGAATTAAAGGATGAAAAAGTCTCTTCACAAATGGCATGATATTTCTGTGTGGCCCGATTCTTTGTGCATACAGAAATTCTTTGGCTTGGACAGCTCTCATTTTTTTTCCCCAAAGATCATATGTTGGAGCTAGGGAGGTCTTCCATTGTTGTAGGATCAGGGATTTGGAAATCAAAGTTGCAATAAAAAAGTATTATTTTGCGTATTTGCAAAGCACGGGATGATTAGATATGCCGAAAAGTGCCCAGTGGTTCTAGTGCTAACGCTGCCTGAAATTTCAAACTAATCGATTGGAAAATTTTGACCCACAAATTAATGACAGCAGGGCAAAGATAAGAGACATGAACCCAATCCCCAACCTCACAATGGCATTGGAAACAGTTGCTTGAAATTTATGGGTCCATCTTGTTAAGTTGCACGGGAGTATAGTAAAGCATCCACTTATTGAGGAATTACATTTTCTTAAAATTTGCGACTCTTAAGGCTTTAGAGGAAAAGTTATTATAATGTTTCCACGTCTGGGGATCAATCACGCAAACTGTAACTTCTGCTATTCTGCTTAGAGCAGGAGGGAGAACTTTAGCTGGCAGGTCTTCTAGATACTATACCAGTTACTGACCCTTGTCCGTTTCAGCACCCACATGGCTTGTGTAATTCTGAAAGATAGTGACTCTGCTGAACATTGGCCTGAAAAACTCATTGATCCGATAAAGTGAAGAATCTGGAGGTACAAGAAGATTAAACGTGATGGAATAGCTGGGTTTCTACTTTGGAGTTGTGTCCATGGCATGACACTATCTCCCACTAGAAAATCTTGAAGCTATCCCAACCCCAGATTTTCCCAGTCGTTAAGGGCTTTGGTAGCAAGAAGAATCCCAAATGCAACAGCTTCTCTTAAGGGAATAGTTGGGTGGATCCAAGTAAAATGATAGTTTAGTTGAAGTTCTACATCTCTGGACCAAAGAAGATTTGGGATCTTGTACCTGGTGTGTTACGGAAGCCACGGCATTTTAAGAAAATGACACAAATGAATATTGTTCTCAAGAAGCATCTGTTTCAAATAGAAGTATGAATCAACATTGATGTATGGAAGAAGCACTTACCATCCAATCTATGTAGGTTACCTATTAATAATACTTTTTAAAACGGGGAAGGCTAGGCCACCATCCTCTATAGTGAGCTGCACTGTATCCAGCCGAGTGTGAGGTTTTTTGTTTGACCAAATGAATTCACGTAGTATTACATTGAGATCCTTGAACAACTTTTGAGGAGCCTTGATCATAACGTTAGAAAATATAAATAAAAATAAAGGTAGTATCACCATTTTGATCAAGGCAATGTGGCCGATAATTGTTAATGGTAAATTCTGCCATTTAAGCATGAGAGCCTGTGCTTTCTTGAGTGTTGCAAGGTAGTTCATCAAGTAAAGTTTGGACATATTGTGAGTGACAAAAACGCTTAAGTATCTGATAGGATGAGGAGTCCTATAATTAGTTTGCATCTCGGCTGACAATATTGAATCTTGAGCATTGAAAAGCAAAGCCTCGGATTTGGATTTATTAATCCGATAGCCTCCCCGGTTGGAAAACGTTTGGATTTCGCTAAAGGCCTTTTCAAAACTCTGAGAGTCTGCCGCAAGGTAGAAGATTGCATCATCCGCAAAAAGTTTTAGCTTGGAGGCACCTGGTAATAGGGGTTTTATAGAAATATCCTGCCTCAGGGCAGATGCCAATGGCTCGATAAAAAGAGCAAAAAGGACCTGAGACAGAGGGCATCCCTGCCGCGTCCCATGCCGTATTGAAACCTTACCAATTCCTTGTGAACTGATTAAAATGCTAGCCTCTGCCCCTTGGTAAAAATTGGAAACATGTTTGACTATTTTATTAGGAAATTTGAATTTTTGAAGGATTGCAAAAAGGAGCTCCCATTGCACAAGGTCAAAAGCTTTTTCCGCATCTAGCATTATTGCAGCTGCATTCATTTTATTAGTAGAGTAATAATCAATTGCCTGAAGCAGAAAGTTTGTGTTGGTAGAGATTTATCTTCCCGGGAAGAAACCAAACTGATAATGGTGATGAAGACCCTGGGCTAAGGGTGTAATACGAGCTGCCCAGATTTGCATAAGGATCTTATAATCATTATTAAGAAGACTAATAGGAAGGTAAAAATCAGTTTTTTTGGCAGGTTTGTCTTTTCTAAGAAAGCTGACAATTACTGCCTGGGTAAATGAACTAGGTACATTTTTGCTATTGAGTATTGCATTAAAGAGTGTGGCTAAGGTCGCCGCAATCTGCTCAGACAGTATTTTATACAACTCCCCTGGAAGACCATCTTCCCTGGGAGCTTTGCCATTTGGAGAATCCCTAATGGCTTCTGCCACCTCTATTTTAGTGATTGGCTGCAGCAGTGTAGATTGGAGCTCTTGGTCGAGACTCGTAGAGAGACTGATCCAAGATATTTGTTAATGAGCTCATCATTTGTAGCTGACTTGGGAGTATAGATATTTGTGTAATGCGTTAGAAACACCTTTCCTATCTCCTTAGCATGGTCTGCCATGTGCCCCTGGGATTCGTCAAAAATGGATTTGATTAAGGAAACTATTCTGGTGTTTTTTTAATATAGTGTGCTAAGAATTTACCTACATGCTCATTCTCTTCATAATATTGCTGAAAGCATGTATTATAATGGACAATCTCTTGTTGTAAGAAAAGATTCTTCAATTGGGTTTTAGCATCATGGAGGCGAGTCCATGATTTGTGATCGTCAAGTGACTGATGTAGGCGTGTGGCGTAATTGAGTTCCTGCTGAAGGCTGTTTACTTTCTCCTTCTTGGCTTTCCTAAGAAAAGTATTAAAAGCTATGGCTTCCCCTCCAATGTGTGCCTTGCATGACTCCCAGACAGCTAAGATAGAGGCAGTTGCTTCATTTCTAATGAGAAACTTGGCAATGGATACTTTGAGTGCAGAGGTCCAGCCTTCATTAGTTAATAGAGATTTATCAAGAGACCACCTGGGTCTTTTTCGCTGCTGATCAGAGAAGGTTAGTTGTACCAATGGAACGGTTGATCCGAAAAGGGGTTGGATATATATCAGAAACAATTCTATCCCAAAAATGAGATACTAGGAAGAAGTCGATCCCTCCACTTAAAGTGGTGTGAAGCAGCTCAAAGTACTATTTTGAACAGTTTTTTTTTTTTACTTTGTCTGACTTTGGGGTGGCGCAAAGTCTTGATACGTTTTTGCAAAAGTTGTATCTTTGTGATTGTTCTAGCCTAGATCATTAGGTGCTAATATCTCTCATTTTAGGTCTGGATCTTTGTGTGATGGAACATACATAACTGATCACAATTCTGATAGAGAAGGAAAGCCAATTTTTAGAAGATGACTGATGCCATGCAGGAGGTGGATGAGTGTTCCTGCCTATTTTTTACTGCTTAACTGAATTACTTATTTTTTTACTCTAAATATCACCCTCAGAATTATTATTCCTTGCACCATTCCCGAAGCGAAATGGAGCAGGCTGTGATGACGCTTGTGCCCATATTCCTGCTTCTCTTCTTCCAACAGACCTTTTTAGGAGTCCTAAGGGATAAGGGGAGTTAAAATTAACACCTCAAATAACAGTGTAACCTATTTGGTCTCACATTAAATCCACGAGGCGGAGGGTAAAGTTCAAAGCTTTATTACACATTTAGAGCAAAACTAATGAAAATGAATCTCAAAAACATGCCGTATAGGTAAAGAATCACCAAAGCTGAGGTAAAGCATTGCACATAATTGAATCTTATAAGCATACGCATACAAGAATCTCAGTAGAAGCAATATAAAAGTTGAGGAACAAGATGTGATCAGTTTACAGGTTTTAATCCTCTTGCATATTCATTGGAAACCTTAAATTAGCCTAGTGCCCTAAACCAAACTAAGGAAAATAGAGGAAATACATGAGAATTAATGAGAATATTGGAAAGTGTCAATATACCAGAAGCCTCAAATGCCAAAGGGAATGTGTCCTCATCTAATTAAGTGCATTCCAATTAAACCCACAAAACCTTTGAGAAGACTACGTCATCCAGAGCAGTATTTTTCCATCGTCTTTGCATAGTTGAATCTAGCAACTCCCATCAAACCTCGCATCCCACTATTTGGACATCAGAATGACCTTGAATATCACCCTGTATTGGAGTTCTTTCTTCTCAGATCACTAGCACTCCTTTTGTCCTTGCCAAAGTATCCTTATATACCCCACTCTCATCCACACACAAATGCCTTTCCTTAACTGCAGAGGTGCACAGACGAACCTGCAAATAAAGAATATTACAATGAAAGCAAATTCCACGTTGAAGGTTAAAACTAGAAATCAAACATTTCAGGCCATCAGTCATGCTAACATGGCATTAATGCACATTTTGAATACATGATTATAAGTTCATTTAACAATTATAAACAAATACATATCTCATAAATGAAACAGATCATATGTGGCTACATCATAATACCATGGTCAAAATTACATGAATATAGATGTACATTAATATTATAATTCAGCATCTTAAAATCACACACTGGAAAACACATGGGTATAGACTCCTAATTCCCTACAGTGAATATACCTACAACAATGATTTAGGTACTTCACTTTACATCAGTACCATAAAGACACACCTTACATGTATTATCAATAATACAGTATTATCACATCACTTCTGTGAGGTATGATGGTACAACCAAAATTCTGCATTACCACCTGTTACTACCAACAGTAAAGGGGACAGTTTACATGGAGCAACCTGTTACTACCAGCAGGAGAGGGGAACGTTTTCTGCAACACCTAATGCCATTAGCCACAACTAAAGAACAAGAGGACAGTTCATTGTGAATAGAAGCAAATGCTGGGTTAGCAGTGTAGGTTTTGTCTATGAACCTCATCGTTCTCATCCTCACTGCCATGGGAGGCAAAAATAGATTTTTCTATAATGTGAAACAGGAATAACAAATTGTCTTAGTTTATATAAGTAGAAAATTTTGACTCAAAAATCCCAAATAGGGGAGCTGTGCCAGATAATAATAATGGGAAACATCTTAATAAAAAGGCTAGAATCAATCCATAATTCCAAGAAAAGCATCTAAACACATCGTCACCAGAGTGAAAAGAAAGAGGGAATTTGATGCGGACAAAAAGCAGTGGAGGGTGACATACTGTGCAGTAATGCGACTGCAAGATGAAGGGTCTTGTTTAGTCTGTTTAGGGCTGTGAGGGGTGTCCATGCAGTGGTAGAGCATGCAGGGCTTGGCACCGGGATTAGTGAGATGTGATGGTGGGGTGTGTGGGATGGAGTGGAGTGATGGGAGCGAGGGTGGGGGTATGTGATGGCATGCAGGTAGGGGGGTAGTAGTAGTAGAGAGTTGACTTACCAGAGTCCAGTCCTCCTCCTACTCCGACCAGGCCCTCAGGATGCAGGATTGCCAAGACTTGCTCCTCCCATGCTGTAAGTTGCGGGGGAAGAGGCGGGGTCCACCGCCAGTCCTCTGTACAGCGAGCTGGTGTCTTGCTGCAGTGGAACGTACCTTCCCCCGTAGGCCGTTCCACCTCTTCCTGATGTCATCCCTAGTTCTTGAGTGCTGTCCCACGGCATTGACCCTGTCCACGATTCCCTACCATAGCTCCATCTTCCTAGCTATCGATATCTGCAACACCTGTGCTCCAAATAACTGTGGCTCTACCCTGATAATTTCCTCCAGCATGACCCTTAACTCCTCCTCTGTGAAACGGGGTGTCTTTGTGGTGCCATGGGTGTTGTGTGAGGTGTATAGGTGAGGGTGTGTTGGGTAATATGTTGGGGTGTGTGATGTGGGGTGCATGAGTGGTGTATAGGTGTAAATAGTGTGTGGCTCTAGTTGTGTCAGTGGTCTTGATGGGTTGTGGGTAATGTGGGTGGGTGTTTTATAGTGGTGTGGGTGTGTTTATGTTGTTTGAATTGTCCAATGTGGTGTTGTTTTCCATGTGTGTGTCCATTTTGAGCGCGGCAGTATGTACTGTCAATGGTTTACTGCTATTGAATGTCCGCCATGGTGATTCGTGGGTCATAATGTGATGGGCGTTGTTCTGTTGGCGTAACGGTGTGGATTTTGATACCGCCAGTTTACCACTGACCTTTGGGCTTGCGGATTTCTGTATGTGGCTGAAAACTGACGGATTGGTGTGTGTGTGTCATAATATGGTGAACGGATATCCGCCACGGTGGCAGTAAGTTGGCGGCAGTCAGTGTGGCTGTAAGTGGGATTTACCGCCAATGTCATAATGAGGGCCACAGTGTCCACTCATAAGCCCGCAAACAGTGGAGCTCCAAGTGCCCTTATTTTTAGACCTCTCTGCTACTCACATAGTGAAGCCATTCCCACACAGATGAAGAAAATACAGAGAATTAAGTGGCAAGACGCCTCTATTGTGATCTCTCAAGATTACTCCTAAGACACTGTCAAGAAATGAAAGGGGTTCCTTTCTCAAAGGAAAACTCTGAATAATCTGTCAATACAATTTTCATTTATTGGTCCTGCATGAATAAAAACAACTTACAAAAGCAAAACCATCATTTGTGAAGACCCTAAGGCACTGGACTCCTACATTGCAGAAATCCAAGACCTTGAAATGACTTCTTAAAAACTCGAAAGGAATGGCTAACACTTAACACAAATCCTTCCTACTAACTTTCACTAACTTTCTACTCACTAGTAACACAGGATAATCAAGGCTGCCCACAAACGGCCTAATAAAAACACAATTCAAGTTATTTTTCCGATAACGATGCAGAACTCTGATTAACCCATGGGATTGACACATGGGCGTACAAACTCATTCTTCCATAATAACTATTACAGGCCAAAATATTTGTTTGAGTTGCTTCCACTTCTTCAAACTGAGACAGAATAAATAAAGTGGTCAGCAACCTCAATTAACCAAACTAACTAACTAGCACCTAGTAACCTACAAATAACCTAACAGTAAATCTAACAACCTACTGTTAACCCTAACCAATGGTAAGATTTCTCTTCTCTTCTTCAATGACTGGTACTTGTTCGCTATAACCACCTTCCACCTGCTTTGGCTAAATCAGATGTTTTATAATTGCCTTCAACCTGATGACGGATTTATCGCAATGTTTTACCTTCATCTTCTCACTTTCGACATAATTTAGATTCATCAAATCTCATATTGACATTAATTAATATTGATACCAGCCTCACACTGATAATAATATGATACAAATATAATACCATCCAATTGGTACTTAGCTGTTGTCCAATTGCTATTGAAACTGTGTTTTGACCCACAGGTTGGACAGTACAAAAATCCTTAATGCTTGCCTTTACTGCCAGTAATACAATAACCTGGTGTCACTTAACTTACTCACTTCGATATGTATTGATTCTATGTTGAGAATGTGAACATTATGCTGGTGCTAAGTTGATAATATATTGGTTCTAGGTAAACACTGATAACTCGTTGAAACTCTGTTGGCTCAACGTTGACACTATGTTGATATTATGTTAGCACTATAATGACAATAAGTGTAGAATTTACTGCAAACTGTACATTGAACTCCATAATTATGAAACACATTGAGTACCATTTTTCACAACCTTAACTCTTGACATAAAAACTTAACTCAGCAGAAATAATGACATGCGTCACCAACTAACACTCGCCCCACAAATAGCCACCTCAGTCACTACAAATATAGTCACTTATATATACTACAACTGTTATACCTGCAAATACATAAACAACAGAATACACATTATTATCCACTCCCACTAAATGGCATCTAACTCACTAGCCACCACCATGGAAACAACACCAGGTACTCCAGCCAACATACAATATAAGAAAATACCCCATATTTAGACACTGTTGTGACTCTTAATGCGCACTCTTTTTAATGCACTTTTTTAATACAGGGCGTGGATCTAGGCTTGACCACTCTTGGCCTCTACCACCTGTCTTCAGTTAGATTTTGTTAGATACCTCTCCATGGTTTCTAGATTCTCATCACAAATATTTATTCAATCACTATACTATCATTTTCTTCTCCATTTCCTTTTTACCTTTTATATTTTTCAACATGTCCTATGCTGTGCTACTCTACTATTTCCTTTCCATCCTACCTACCCCCTCTCCTTCCTCTCTCACCCATTCAGCTTCCCCTCACCCATGGCATTCCTTCAAACACACCCAACCAAATCACAGAAACTCCTACAATATACACATAAACTTAAAGGTGACCTGATTCTCCTTCAAGAAACCAAGGTGGCCATGAAAGAGGCAATCTTCCTAAAAAAGCATGGGTTAGGGACTTATCATGAGCCTTAGCCACGGGCAAAAAATTGCTTATTACCCTTATCTCGAAAGCCTCTGGCCTCACTATCCTGTCCTCAGGAGCAGACACGGAAGGCAGATGGCTTCTTACTAAAATACAGAGGGACAACACTTAAATCATGTCATGAACATCTATGTCCCCAATAATGACAACCCTACCTTTTGGATTAATCTCAATAAAAAAAACTCTCAACTTTACCTCTCAATTTCAGAATGATTCTAGGAGGAGATTTCAATTTACCATGGGATGCCACCCTTGACAGAAATTCTGCATGTGAATTCAAACACAACAGATCCCATAAACAAATGCTAAACATGCAATTATCTTAAATTTAAAGACATATTGACATTATTCAATCTCACAGGGAAGGATTACTCATTTTTTTCCAATCTGCACAATATATTGTCTCACATCGATTATATCTTAATTGACAAAACGTATGTCCTAGCCACCTCTTCCCTAACCATTGAACCAATCCTAGTCTCAGACCATACCTGTATTTCATTACTCTACGATATTGCTTGCAATACATGAGGAAAAAAACATGGAGAATGAACCACCTTCTCACAGAGAAGGTCGATGAATACATAGAACTTAAAAGGTCCTCTGGTCCAAATGCACAAGTCATCTGGGACGCCCTAAAATGAACTATCCACGGGCACATGATTAAACTTATGTCAAAGACAACAAACCTGTCAACAAAACCTTAGACCAACTACAACTAAAAATAAAAGCATTAGAGAAAGATCTCAAATGCACCAAAGACAAAACTCAATTAAACAATCTAATAAAACTCAAGTATGAATACAACAAGATTTTGAGTAACAAAACCCACCTAATAGACCAAAAATACAAAGGCATCTATTCCTGTGGACGTAATTAAGTTGGCAAAATACTGTCTTATTTAAAACAGGCCTGTCAGAAAACAAGAATTATCTCTATTACCGACAAACATGGCATCACATCGCCAAACAAGAAGGACATCCTAAATACCTTTGAAAAATATTACCATTCCCTCTACTCCAAAAGTAATAACACATTATGACATATGCTTAAATTACCTGAGCAAAATTAATGTAACTAAGTTAGATGAGTCAACAAAAGAATCACTAAGACAGTTGATTTCTCACAAAGAAATCATAAACTGGATCAAAACAATGAAAGCTAGGAAGGCCCCCAGTGCAAGCAACTTCCCGGCGTCATTCTATCAAACTTGGGTTACCTCCCTAATCACTCCCTTAGAAGACTTATTTGCCCACTTCTTCTCCACTGGCTCCGTTGAAGGCTCCGCCACAGAGGCAGCCATAATTGTTATACTGAAAGAAGGGAAAGACCCATCCAAACCCAAGAACTACTGACCCACATTCCTTATAAACACAGACTGCAAAATATACACAAAGATTCTCAGAATAGACCCCATTCTCAAAAACATAATACATCCCTCTCAATCACCTGCACCAACCAGCCTGCGCAATAGCACTATATGCAGAGAAGGCCTTTGATAAGGTACCCTTGACCTTCCTTCAAGCCTCACTAACCTCCTTCAACTTTGGCCCTGCTCTCTCAAAAATGGTCCTTGCTCTATACAAAGAACCGAAAGTTAGAATAAACAACAATGGGAAGTCATCTAATCCCTTTTACCTACAACATGGAAAGTGAAAAGGATGCCAACTTCCCCCTACTATTTCTACTAACGCTAGAACCCCTACTTACATTGATCAGAGAAAATTCATTCATCCCTGGTATCCCTTTGTCATCAAGCCCACAAAAATTAGCCACCTACGTGGATAACATTCTCCTTTTTACCACTCAGGCAGACTTAGCCTTGCTGCACATCATATCCACCATCAACAACTACTCTAAGGTGCCAGGCCACTGCCTCAACAAGGAAAAGACAGAGGTTCTTCCTTTCAATGTGTATTGCAACAGTTCATACATCAGGCCCTATGGACCCCATTGGGCACCAGATAAGATAAAATACATGGGCATATGGTTCACCCATAACCTTAAAGACTCCATCGAGCTCAATGAGAAAAATATGTTAAATAACACCAAAGATAACTTCGGCAAATGGGCAACCAAGTTCATTACTTGGTGGGTTAGCTTGGTGAAGTAGAATAGAATCTATCAAAATGATGATTACCCCCCTCATTAACTTTTTAATCAGCGTGTCCCCCATATACCTCTCAGACACCTTTTTTTACTAAAATAGACACGTTACATGATGAATTCCTTTGATGTCTAAAAAGCCCTGAATAGCCCTAAAGCAACTGATACTTCCTAAAAAACTTGGTGGCCTAAACATACCTGACTACTGGAGATACCAACATGCCTTTGTAGCAAAATAGGGGAGCCACTGGATCCTAACCACCACCAACCCCTCACCACCATGGCTCAGTATTGAAATCGTCCTCGCTAAACCCTTATCCCTCACTTCACTTCTAACTGTCAAAAAAATTAAAACATGCCTCTCTATAAACCTTGTATCCAGCACACCACAGGCGCTCCAAAAAACTTACAGCAAACTACCCAACAAAATTAAACACTCATGTGTAGCCTCCCAATGGCACAATGAAAACTTAAAACTAGAAGGGAGAACGATGTGTATAGAGAAATGGTTGGAAAAATATATTCTCCTGGTGAGAGATATTGCCACCCCCTCAGAACCCATACCATTGTCAAAGATTGAAGACAAATTTGACTTAAACAACCTAGACTTTTACAATTTAGTTTAAATAAAATACCTAATAGCCAAACATAAACCTCCAACCCACCCGACCTTCCCAGCACATTAGAAAAATTCACCAAAGGCTTTCACTTAGCTTCCAAACTGTACTCCCTCCTATCCTCCACAAAAACCTCACTAAATAAACCAACACAAGACAAGTGGGAAACTCTACTATCATACTCCAACAGCACTCTAAGGCCCATATTTATACTTTTTTAGCGCCGCATGTGCGTCGTTTTTTGACGCAAAATCGGCGCAAACTTACATTTCAATAGAATTTTGTAAGTTTGCGACGATTTTGCGTCAAAAAACGACACAAATGCGGCGCTAAAAAAGTATAAATATGGGCCTAAAGGTCTCACCGGACTGATCATCTACCTGGAGTAATCCCACTTCCAACATAATAACTCTATCACTAGCACAAAGCAGATACAGGATTGCCAATATGGCCTACTGGACTCCGGCAAAACTTTATAAACTAGGCCTCCGATCCTCCGACAGATGCTGGAGCTGTGAAAAGGAAACAGGAGACCTAAAAAACATGCTAATGGAATGCACCTCCACCAAAAAGTTCTGGCAGGACGTCAGTAATACAGTATCTCAAATACTTCATACAAAATGGATTCCTAATTTAGCCTCTATTAAAATGGGCATCCTCACCTATGAAATTAAACTGGCTTTAAACAAAGAGGTCAACAAAAAGAGGGATAGGGAGGGTTAAAGGTCCAGTGTACGTTCTCCCAATAGGATTAGTCGACAACAAAAAGGTACACTGTTCCTAGTTCTAGGGAGACAATTAAAGTATCAGGAGCAAGAGCCCTCACACACCCAGAAGGGTGTCATGCTTCATCATCGGGAAGCTCCTCGTCAGACCGGCGGTGCAATATCTGACGGGCTCCCCTTTCGGGGGCTCTTTACCGGAGATCTTTTTATTATGTGGCTGCCGTTAAATTAATGCAGGTCAGACGCTTATTGTTGCAGGAGAGTGAATATTAAAATTGATAAGGAACCCCTAAGTAATCTACTTTACTGGTTATCTCAAGGAGTTACGATCAAGATTAAAAACAAATAAGAAAGTGGAGGATGAGGATAATGCTCAACCACTTTAGAAAAAAGCCTGGGGATCTGGGAAATTGTCACCTGACCCCTAGGGTCTGGTCAACATGTTTCGCGTAGTGTGGTCATGAAAGATCCTTTAACGCTTCATCAGGACCTATAATCAACTGAGCTTCTCCTGACTCTATAGCATTATTTCTAATATATATGAGAGAGAGTAACAGTCACTTACATTTGTATAAACTGTCTTGTCAAAATTCTGAATCAAAAAAAGGTTGCCCTAGAGAATAATAAGTACAAACAAATATAGTATAGAAAACACGGTTAAATGACCATCGCACCCAAAGTGAAATGGTGAGCTGAGTGATGTTTGATAAATAAATAAGAAAAACATCTGCTTACCATCCCTCATCAAGTGGGGGGCCCCTTGGGGAATAGCACGATACAGCCAGTCACTTCTGACAGGGGTTACACATCATAAAAAGGGTTAGTGCAATATATGTAATAAGCGCACAAAGTGGTGTACATTGTGTTGTCCCATTTAACAGTACATAATGGTGAAACAGACTTCATAGTTATAAGTAGTCTTAAAAAAATGACCCCACTTTCAAAAGTCCTTTAACATGCCTTATATCGCAACTGTCTCTGACTGATCCCAAATGATAAGGATAAATGGAAAGCACAGAAGAGGGATAAATGGAAAGCAACACCTTCATCCTTCCCCTCTAACCTCATGCATCTCTCAGAGATTCGGAACTTAGTTGCCATTATCAAAACTTAACTGTTTACGAGATATCGAGTTTTTTACGGTGTCCAAGCACCAAACCTTAGATTAAAGGTATATGCTGGCGGGGATCCTAAACAGTGCAAGGAGTCCAACAGTCAACAAGTAAAGAACGCTTACTCAGCCCTTCGTAACTTACTTTGGACTCGCCGTTCTCCTTGCAGAAACCTACCCGCGGCATGCTGACCCCGAAATGGTGAAACGGGGACGGACTCGAAGAAATTTCAAACCAGACGCGGAGGCTGGGTGCTTCCGCGTCACGTGGTCGCGTCACCATAAAAGTAAAAATAAAGGTGGACTAAGAGTAATAGACTCGGCAATCTCGGGAAACCACAATGTGGCGGCCATCTTGTAGAGAGGTGCTCTTCTAGTTAGAAATAGCGAGAATGGTGTGTAAAAATGCACTAAATGGGCACCAAATAGTATGCTGGTAGGTATGTCAGGGTGCAGTGATTAGACAGAGAGACCTAGGGATGTCCCCACTGCTGGTCGATTTAAAAAAATTCTAAGAAAAAATGGCTGAGTCATTGTAACCTCTTCTGAAGGCTAAATATAGTACAAGTGGATACTCTGTGAAGCACCTGGGATTAGCAAGTCGGTAAATTAAAAAAATTATGAAAAATTGACATGTTATTCAGTCATGATATAAATGGGGCAGTATAGTCATAAAGGGAACTAACGGGACAGTGATACCCAAGGAATATCATCATTCAAACCATTGGTATTAGTGTGTAGTTTGAATACCCATCGTTGTTCAAGCCTGAATAGTGATTGGGAGGAATCGTTAATATAGCTAGGGGATTCCAAAATAACCCAGCATAAATCATCAGGTCTGTGTGGTAATTCCAAGAAATGGGCGCATAGTTTCGTGGTTACACGTCCGCATCTGATGTTGCTTCTATGCCCATTGATCCGTATCTTGACGGGTCTAGAGGTCATTCCGATGTACCGAAGACCACAGGGACATGTTATCATGTAGATACAATTCTTAGTATTGCAATTAGTGTGTTTTGTCAGGTTCCATCGGCCGATTGGGGCCAAGTCAAGTGTCTTGGTCTGGTGAGTCAAAGCACCCACATTACATTGTCCACAAGGATAATGTCCTGATACCGGAGGGAGATTCCATAGTGTTGACTGCGTCTGGATAGTGTTTCTCGGACGTGTGTGTATTATCAAGTCCTTGATGTTCTGGGAACGTTTGAATGCGAATAAGGGTCTTGGAATTGTGCAACCACCGCTGCCAAGTATTGACCATCTTTTCATGATGAGACTTTTAATCTTATTAGATAGAGGAGTGAAGGTAGTTACACATGTCAGCAGGTTATTGGTGTCCCTGGTGTTTTGTGCGAGTAATGGTTCACGATTATTATTCCTCGCTCTTTTCCGGGCTCGTTCGACTATGTCCTGAGGGTAATTGCGTGCTAGCAATTTAGTTTTTAGCTCATTGGCTTGAGTATTATACATCTGTGTTGAACTGCAGTTTCGTCTTATCCGCAGAAATTGGCCAAATGGCAAGTTATCACGTAACGATTTGGGGTGATGGCTGTCGTATGTCAAAAGGCTGTTCCGATCAGTAGATTTGTGGTATGTACTGGTGGTTAGTTTGCCACCCTGAATAGTGATCAATAAATCCAAGAAACTGATCTCTTTGGTTGACACTGTCGATGTAAATTTCAAGAAAGGATTGAGAGTATTCACCCAATCCGTGAAGGTTGAGGCAACAGTGAGCGAACCATGCCATACTATCAAAATGTCATCGATATAACGACGCCATAATTTGATGTTGGTAGAAAACGGGTTAGAGGGTGGTAAAATGTATTGCTTCTCGAAGTTGTACATATACAAACATGCTAAACTGGGGGCAAAAGTGCTTCCCATGCAAGTACCCCTTATCTGGTGGTAGAATTGATCCTCGAACTGAAAAGAGTTCTCAGTCATTGCCAAATTTGCACACTGCATAATAAAGGAGACAGGTGACGTAAGGTTTTCACTGTTCTCTAAGAGCGTGGTTTCTACTACCTGCAGAGTCGCATCTTGTGGTATGTTTGTATATAGTGCCTCGACGTCCAGAGTGATCAAACCATGGACGTCGACAGTGTCATTGACTAGTTCAATCAAATTCAATACATCCTTGGTATCCTGAAGATAGGTAGAGGATTTCTTAACCAGGGGTTGTAAAAAATGGTCGCAAAAAACGGATAATGGTTCTAGTAAAGACCCTATGCCTGACACAATCGGCCGTCCCGGCGGTGGTAAGATCCCTTTGTGGATCTTAGGGAGGCAGTAAAAGTATGGAACTTTAGGATGTGGAGTGTTCAGAAAAGCCGCCTCTTTGGGAGAGATCCACGCATTGCTAGTTGCTTCTAGGATCATTGACTTAATCTGAGATTGTAATCTAGGGGTGGGGTCTCTATTGATCTTTGCTTAGTAAGTGTTATCGCTCAACAACCGTAGGCACTCTTGTCGGTAGTCCACGGTGTTTATTATCACTATAGCTCCTCCCTTGTCAGCTTGCTTGATGACAATGGAGATGTCTTCATCCAGTGTCCTTAAAGCTTTCCTTTCAATGGTAGGAATGTTAATAAAAGGACGTTTCGGGTGTATCGTTGCCAGGTCGGTTAAGACCGCTTTTTCGAAGGCTAGAACCTCGCATGGGATAGATGTTGGAGGTGGAGTGAATGTCGATTTAGGTCTTAGTCCAGAATCTGTCTGGGTGCTATCAGATGGAGTATCTGAAAAGTAGAATTGTAGTCTGATTTTGCGGAAGAATTGTGAGAGTTCACAATTAAGCCTGAAAGAATCTTAAATAGGTGTAGGGACGAAGCCCAGGCCTCGATTGAGCACCCTGGTTTCGGTCTCAGTAAATTGTCTAGTAGACAAGTTGACTACTAGGTTCTCGGAGGTTGGTTTTTGCCTTGACTCCTGGTGATCATCTGGGGTTCTTCCATAGCCCATTGAACTCGTCTGCCTCTGCCTCTTCTTCTGCCTCTCCCTCTGCCCCGGCCTCTGCCTAAAAAAGGCATGTATGGCATGAAGGGGCAGGGTTGGTAGAAGGGATAGGGGGGCTGCCAGGGCATATGTTGGTTGATAGGAAAAGGGGAATAGTTGTAGAATGGTGGAGCAGATGGATTCTCGTCTGTGCTCCATCCATCCGAGGATGAGCTGTTACTAGTTTTCCTTGATTTTTTGAAAGAGGACTGGGACTCATCTGAAGAACGGGACTGACCGTCAGTCTCGAAATCTTCTTGAGTGTAGGGGTAGACTTTCTCCCGACTAAATCTAGTAATATCTTTTTGGAGTTTTGAAATCTTCTGGTTGGTCAGAAAGTCTTTAGTTTCATTTAATTCTGCATTAATCTCAGCCAGCCGGCTTTTGAATGCAGCCAGGGTCACAGTGGTTCTCAAGGTACCCTCTAAAGAGGTGATCTGGATGGAGATAGAGTCCGCCAGGCGTCTGGAAGTGTTGATAATGAGGACTAGCCAATCTCTGGTACACTTCCAGGCTATCTGAGCCCAGTCCTTCCTAAACGCTAGGTCTTGAAGGAAAATCCTGGGCATGTTGGACACTAAAAGGCCATTAGGGGCGATGTTAGCTCTAAGGTATTCGGTCATTATCGTCCCGTGTATAACGGTTTTAATAAGGTCACGCTTCAGGGTGGACAATTTGTCCCAATCCTCTTTTAGACTGCCCATTGGAGCTGACCCATCGTTGCTTAAAATTGACGGTGTTTGCAGAATTGCTGCAACCATATCGTCGTCATAACTCAAACCCTGGAAAGTGTCCATAGTATCAAAGACACAGGGTGAGTGATTAGGAAAATGAATAATCCCGCAGCCGAGGCTGTGCAAAGATATCAACAAAAAGAGGGATAGGGAGGGTTAAAGGTCCAGTGTACGTTCTCCCAATACGATTAGTCGACAACAAAAAGGTACACTGTTCCTAGTTCTAGGGAGACAATTAAAGTATCAGGAGCAAGAGCCCTCACACACCCAGAAGGGTGTCATGCTTCATCATCGGGAAGCTCCTCGTCAGACCAGCGGTGCAATATCTGACGGGCTCCCCTTTCGGGGGCTCTTTACCGGAGATATTTTTATTATATGGCTGCCGTTAAATTAATGCAGGTCAGACGCTTATTGTTGCAGGAGAGTGAATATTAAAATTGATTAGGAACCCCTAAGTAATCTACTTTACTGGTTATCTCAAGGAGTTACGATCAAGATTAAAAACAAATAAGAAAGTGGAGGATGAGGATAATGCTCAACCACTTTAGAAAAAAGCCTGGAGATCTGGGAAATTGTTACCTGACCCCTAGGGTCTGGTCAACATGTTTCGCGTAGTGTGGTCATGAAAGATCCTTTAACGCTTCATCAGGACCTATAATCAACTGAGCTTCTCCTGACTCTATAGCATTATTTCTAATATATATGAGAGAGAGTAACAGTCACTTACATTTGAATAAACTGTCTCGTCAAAATTCAGAATCAAAAAAAGGTCGCCCTAGAGAATAATAAGTACAAACAAATATAGTATAGAAAACACGGTTAAATGACCATCGCACCCAAAGTGAAACGGTGAGCTGAGTGATGTTTGATAAATAAATAAGAAAAACATCTGCTTACCATCCCTCATCAAGTGGGGGGCCCCTTGGGGAATAGCACGATACAGCCCGTCACTTCTGACAGGGGTTACACATCATAAAAAGGGTTAGTGCAATATATGTAATAAGCGCACAAAGTGGTGTACATTGTGTTGTCCCATTTAACAGTACATAATGGTGAAACAGACTTCATAGTTATAAGTAGTCTTAAAAAAATTACCCCACTTTCAAAAGTCCTATAACATGCCTTATATCGCAACTGTCTCTGACTGATCCCAAATGATAAGGATAAACGGAAAGCACAGAAGAGGGATAAATGGAAAGCAACACCTTCATCCTTCCCCTCTAACCTCATGCATCTCTTAGAGATTCGGAACTTAGTTGCCATTATCAAAACTTAAATGTTTACGAGATATTGAGTGTTTTACGGTGTCCAAGCACCAAACCTTAGATTAAAGGTATATGCTGGCGGGGATCCTAAACAGTGCAAGGAGTCCAACAGTCAACAAGTAAAGAACGCTTGCTCAGCCCTTCGTAACTTACTTTGGACTTGGCGTTCTCCTTGCAGAAACCTACCCGCGGCGTGCTGACCCCGAAATGGTGAAACGGGGACGGACTCGAAGAAATTTCAAACCAGACGCGGAGGCTGGGTGCTTCCGCGTCACGTGGTCGTGTCACCATAAAAGTAAAAATAAAGGTGGACTAAGAGTAATAGACTCGGCAATCTCGGGAAACCACAATGTGACGGCCATCTTGTAGAGAGGTGCTCTTCTAGTTAGAAATAGCGAGAATGGTGTGTAAAAATGCACTAAATGGGCACCAAATAGTATGCTGGTAGGTATGTCAGGGTGCAGTGATTAGACAGAGAGACCTAGGGATGTCCCCACTGCTGGTCGATTTAAAAAAATTCTAAGAAAAAATGGCGGAGTCATTGTAACCTCTTCTGAAGGCTAAATATGGTACAAGTGGATACTCTGTGAAGCACCTGGGATTAGCAAGTCGGTAAATAAAAAAAATTATGAAAAATTGACATGTTATTTAGTCATGATATAAATGGGGCAGTATAGTCATAAAGGGAACTAACGGGACAGTGATACCCAAACAAAGACAAAGAGGACCATCACCTATGGGACATTATAGTCAAACTGGCCTTAAAGTTATCCTTAATGAATGGAAAGACTCATCCTAACTTTCGCCCCACACATGGTGGGAATGGGTCAAATGCACCACAACTGCATGTAAGTCACTAAACCTATACTTGATGACAACACCAATGAAGAATGGTAAACTCTGGAGAACTTTATG
The DNA here is from genome assembly GCF_031143425.1 of Pleurodeles waltl. Taxonomy (NCBI): domain Eukaryota; kingdom Metazoa; phylum Chordata; class Amphibia; order Caudata; family Salamandridae; genus Pleurodeles; species Pleurodeles waltl. The sequence continues at coordinate 989,213,935 of NC_090436.1, read as the reverse complement.
TCTCACTCATCTTTGTAACTATGATCATCTGATCATTCATGTATTCACTCACTCATTCTCCCCCCTCCCCCTCTCTACACTCTCCTACCTGCTCCTCTCCCTACTCACCCCTCCCCATGTACGCCCTACTTTTCACCCCATCACCTTCTTCTTCTTTTTTCTTATCTCCACTCCTTTACTCTGACTCATTCATCTACAACTGAAGTATCTTAATCATTCGCCACAACTTTAAAAACCACTCTGTCACAATACTTACACTGATTAACCTCACCGCACCATTGCAAACAAATACACTTATCTCAACCCACTACTTCTGTAAATGTCATCTGACTCCTCATGCTTTACCCCAAACTAATGTTCCTACTTGAGTTGATGGTACCATACAATGTATAGTTCCTTTTCATTTTTTGTAATTCAATTTTCCTATGGCATAAAATCCCAATAAAACACTATTGAAATTAAAAAGAAATGTAAGTTGGGAAAAGGCGCTGCGTTCAGGGGTGTAGCTTGGTCAGTAAGATGCGGGGGGTGGATGAACCTCAGATTTCCCAAAAATCAAGCATGATATGTAGGGGATTACAGGGGCAGTGTATATTGTTAGAAACAATAGTCTTCAAACTAACCAATATTTGTTAAGACCTTCAAAACAGACGAGAGAGCGAGCCTGTGTGTGTGTTTTTTGAATATGTATGTAAAAATCACAGGTGAAATCCGACATGCACCTCACCTTACCCGACTGAAAACATCTGTACCCAACTATTTATAACAGATGACATTTTTTAGGGGGGTGCAACACCACAAACACCAGTACCACCTCCCCACCCCTGCACACCTACACCAAAGCTACTCCCCTGGCTGCATGCTTACAATGATTGAAAAAAAGAAACAATATTTACTGACTATACTGGAAAAAAATGGTCTATGAATTGGAAAAAATAATGCCTTCCCTGATTACAAGAGTTAAGTTGACATACCATCCAGTGCACACAAGCACTATGTTCTATGTATTAACAGAACCAATATCAAATCAATAACAGTCTTAACCTTAACATATATTAAACACTGATGAACACCTAAGGTATGATAAGGAAGGTGGCAATTAAAAAGCAGGATACTTATCAAGTGTCTTGAGAAGCAAGAAAGAGGTTATCCCAACAGATGAGGTCCCTTAAATAGTTTATGCTAGTTCATAATTGGATGATTTACACTTACCTACCTTTTAAGTTCCTTACCATAGTTTTATGATGTCAGACCCAGTTGGGGACTCAATCAAGGTGACTGAGTCAGTTTGCCTAACATGTCCTGTGTCTTACCCACTAGAACACTAAGTGATCCCATTTATCACTTGCAGAGAGCTGAGTCATAGGTAAGTCAGGTTTACTCAGGGAGGTGGAAAAGGTTATGGACTTAGAAGTGAGTAACTGATAAAATAACTCCGAATAAAGTGCTTGACCATCCGCTGCTTTAACTTAGTAAGAAAGATTACTTTATAGAATGCACTGTCAAAATGTACAATTCAAATCAATGGAGCATAATACTTTGGAAAAATACAAATACCACAAGAACTAGACAGATTGAGCCTTGCAGTCTAATGAGTGATTCGACTTCTGCCATTTCTTTGACCCCAATGGTCAACGTATACATTTTCTTTGCAACAGTGATCTATTTTTCTGGGATATTACCCACAGATTAGCAGGTGTAACTGGGAATTTTTAAGCTGACATGTCTTGAGCAGGACATTTACTTTGGTAAGCGGTGTCGAAGAACCAGTTTGAGGGGCGTGCTGCTCCTTTACAGCCTCTTGATCATACCTCCTTTTTTCTCCCTGCTGTGCCTTTTCTATAGACTTGAGGAGCAGTCACAGTTGGGCGAGCTAAAGTCACAGATCCACACAACATGGTCACAGGCCAACACAGACCTTCCTGCCTAACTAAGAGAAGATATCACCCAGGTATGCACTCTGAAATGGGAATATTCCACCAGCCAACTAATCAGAGTTCACAGGGGGTTGACCCCTGCAGCCTGTGGTTCAGGAGCCTTGTGCTGCAGCGGTGAATGGGGTCAAAAGTCATTCCAGGGCACTCTATATGGCAAGCATCATTCTTTTGCCTACAGAAAAGCATCCTGATTGGTTTGCAGTAAATCAAACGCTTTGCCCATTTTTCAGATAGGTGAAGATCTGCTCCATAAGAGAACGGTCCTAGATTTGCCCATCTCCTTACTTGTGTAGTGACTAATGACTTTTTACATGATTAATACCTCATGGTAGTAGTAAATCATTATAATCACTCAACATAACCATCTACAAGTAATAGGATCACTTACTATCCTGTTTGTCACTCTGTTATTTGATGAGCGTAATTTTCTCAAAAACAAATCTTCCCCTAAGATTTTTGAGACTCTTAAGACCACACTTAGATCCTCATTTGATTTCCATTTTTTTTTTTTTTTATTAATCTAACCATTCGTAAACATTTCGAAAGTTTGACATATGTCCTGAAGTTTTACATGTCCGGACAGTGAAGAACTCATAAAGCCATTTTTCACTGTTGAAAGGCTGTCTCTGCCACAGACTAACACTGGGTTTCGTTATTACACTTGATAAGTGATAACTTCAGTTTGGAAAACAAGAAATAAATATTTATCCCACTCATTGGAAGATTAATTTAAAATCCTCTTTAATTGTAAAGTTAGATTTTAAGTTACCTTTCTGAAAATGCAACTTTTAGAAAGATGGCATTTTTCTTCCTAAACCAAAAAAGCCTTTCTGCGAATGTCCAGGGAGACATGATTGTGAATGGCTCTTCTGTGGAGTGCTGTGTAGTCCTTCCAGACATGGGGATAAAAGGGGCCTAGGTGTGGAGGAAGTGGGTCTTCTTGACAAGATGGCTGAGGGGTAATTGTGCCCTGCCCTGATTGCACTTCACAGGACCCTGCCTGCAGCACACACAAACGAACCTGACACCAGGTCTGCCTTTGCTTTTGTCACCCTGCACTGTTTTTAGCCAAACCCAGGGGAAGTAGAAGAACTGACCAGAACTGGAAGTAGTCCAGGGGTGCCCCCCCACACAAAGGCTGGCACTATGTACAAATGTGGAACTTTCAGAACCTAGTATCAGAAAACTCCTGGACCTGTGGAAGAATCAGAAGTAGGACTGCCCTCCTTTCTGAAAGAGGAAGACTGATTACCTTTAACCTGGAACTCTCAAAAGTGCCTCCAAGGGTCAGTTGGATGGCTTCTTACTGAGCTATAGGCATACACAAGCTTCCAAAGACCTCCCTTGTAACTACCCAGCAACCAGCAAAAATTGGACTTGCCTGAGCCCTCCTGCTGGCCTCTGCCCGGATTGAGTCCTGGTCCCCAAGAAGTGCCCTCAGGTCAAAATGTACTTCTCTTGCATCAAAACCAATAAATGAGTAAAAAAACAGAATTTTGGCACTCTTTGAGAGCAGACTTCTCATGTAAGCAACAGTCACCTTGTTTCCTGCCAACACGATGTTCTGATGGCAGACTGCTTTTAATGCCAAACAGCAATCACCTGCATCTTTCTCCACCGTGAAGCTCCAGCAACAGCTGCTCCTAGCATAGTCTACGATCTCCTAGTGGCCCCCACCAATACATGAGAAGCCTAGGAAGGTCCTTCCAAGGCTTCTCCGGTGGACTTCAGCTGTGAGAATCTAAAATCTCCACAGGAACAAACGTGGCCCTGTAGCACACTGGCGCTCCATCAATCAACTTGTGACTTTGACCCGGTCCAGTGCAACAAGATAACCACGAGGGGCACTTAGTGCATCTTGGTGCTTCTTTTACCTAAACTTTTCAAAACTTATAACTCTCATTTTGGATTTTTGTAGTTTTGGTGTCAGTTTATTTATGAATATGTACTCTATTTTTCTAAAATGGTATGGAAATTTTCTTTTATTGTGTTTACTTTATTACTGCTTGAGTGCTGCATAAATACTTTACTCATTATATCTAATTTAAGCCTGACAGCTTTTGTGCCTAGCTATCAGAGGGTTACGCACTGGTTTATTTAGTGACCTTAATGGTTCACCCTGACAAAATTGAGTTTAATATTTGTGTGTTGCTCTCATCCCGCCTAACTAATAACCAAATTTGTCACAAAATTAATTATAAATATTTAGTGATGCGATCTTAAATTTCACTTGTGTTTCACTCTGCTATGCAAAGCTAGAGTATTTGTACTGCTTAGACTTTCTCAAATGATAAGATGTTTTATATGCCAACTATTTTGTGCTTTTTATGTGAAGGAATTACAATAATATTGGAAAAATATGTTATTCTTTTAACCTAGTTCGTCATTGCCACCAGATACCAGAGGGAAAGAAATTAAAGAACAAAAGGAAAGAGAGACAGTTGAGATTGTGGAGGGAAGAAAAAATTTGTTTTACAATATTCATCAACTGTTCCCAAGTTGGCTTAGTTCTGTCTGACTTTTGCTTTGCATTTGCGCCTTGCACACTGGATTTTGTCAGTTTTGTAACTCCTGCCTAGCCTAGCAATATATCTCCTCTGATAGCATTGTCTTAGGCGTCTTGTGTTACAATACCTTGTTCACCCGGGGATTTTTCAACTTCCAATATTTCGTTATCAATGAACTTGCAACCAGGCATCCCATGAAAGTAAATTAAGGGGTATATTTATACTCCGTCTATGGCAAATGTGCGTCAAAAATTTTGACACACATTCGGTGCAAACCTTGCCCCATATTTAAACTTTGACACCGAGCCCGCGGACGTCAAAATCCCACCGTGTGCGTCATTTTCTGGATGCGGGAAACCGCCTTGCGTTATTCATATGCAAGGTAGGCATTCTCGTCCAGAAAATGACTTAAACGCCCGTGCGTTGTATTTATGGTTCCGGGCAAAAATCCTGCACTGCCGGGAGGCGGAGGCGGAAAATGACGCACAGGCCGATTTGAGTAAAAAAATAACGCCTGTGTCAGGGCAGGTGTTAAAATGGGGCAAACACACCTGTATTTAATCAGAACACAAAGAAGCAACAGCAGAGCAGCAAAAGGGAGACATGACGGTGCTTCTCATCCAGCGTGCACGCAGACACAGAGCACAGCAGCAACAACAGCAGCTACCACAACACCAGCAGGGACCCCAAAGGCAACGCAGAAGGCAGGAGAGGATATTCCGCACCAGGACAACCCTTCATGGCCTCAGGGAACATGAGATCATCAAGAGGTACAGGTTGAATTGGCAAGCCATTCAGCAGCTGCTGCGCAACATTGAGCCACAGTTGGCACCCACCTTGCTGACACCACGCACCATACCAACAGAAACCAAGCTGCTAGCTGTACTTCACATGTTGGCAAGTGGCTCCTTTCAAACTACTGGCGCCCTCGTTGCCGGGATATCACAGCCATCATTCTCTGCCTTCTTGCCCAAAGTACTGGATGCCATCATTGGACTCACACCCCGCCACATCTGCTTCCCAAACACACAGCAGAAGCAGCAGGAGACAAAACAGGGTTTTTTCCTCGTTAATGGATTCCCACATGTCCTTGGTGCCATTGACTTCACACGTGTACGCCTTGTGCCACCTGCAGCAACTGAACACCTATACCGCAACAGGAAGCACCCACACTCCATCAATGTGCAGGCCATTGTGTATCACCAAGGATTGATCACCAATATTGTGCAAAGTATCCTGGGAGTGTCCATGACTCATTCATCTTCTGTCACTCTATCATCAATCAACACTTCCAGGATGGACGATATGGCAATGGACTACTTGTTGGTAAGTACAGAAACCTACTTATATACACACTGCACAGCAACCCTCTAGGACACACAACACATACACCATGACAGCAACATGTGGACAGGAACACACTGAGGTTGTGACACCGCTAGCCATGTTTGATAGGTCTGCAGTGAATGTGTCACACATCTGAAATTAGTGTACAGTCTAATGTCAATACGTCAATGATCACAACGTGTGGACAGGTTTGGCTAGTTGTCACCTTGCAAAATGTAAGCGTCTCACTGATGTTTAAATTAATCCATTGCATATGTCTAAAGATATGGGATGTCCAGGGTACATAGATGCTAACGTGTTACCACCACTGTCAAATTGAATCTGTGTATGGAACTATCATCTCACCCCCAGTGAAGACACAGGGACACCTGTATCACATGTCACAATGCTAGGGAGTGCACACTGTATTGCAAATCCCAAAACATACTGCTGACAACCGGTCAGCAGGCAAACACTCGTTCAGCCAAGGAAACAACCCAATGCAGATGGTACATCATAGAAGCCTAGTAATCAACACAATAGCACAAAAGAGCCACAGACAACAAAAGACAACTACTGCCATGCAAGGTGATATGAATGGGGCAAGATACGTCAACATGATCCCAATCATTTTCTCTTTCAGCTGATCAGGGATATGGGATCCAGCCATGGATTATGACACCATTTGGCAACCCAAGCACTGCAGCAGAGAGTGCCTACAATGAGGCACATAGGAGGACACGCACCATAGTCGAGAGGACCTTCGGCATCCTCAAGTTGAGATTTAGGTGCCTCGACATCACTGGTGGCAGCCTCCCCTATTCACCAGAAATGGTCTCTAAAATCATTTTAACATGTGCCATCCTGCACAACATTTGTATACGAAGGAACATTCCCCTATCAGAACCAGAGCCACAAATGCCTGAAAAGGAGGAAGAGGGGGATGATGGCCTGCAACATGAGGGGGAACAACAAAACACAGCTGCTGGATTGCGTAGGTGCCAACATATTGTCAACAATTTCTTTTGAAACAATTCACCATCTCCACTGTAGCAATATATGTAAATAAACACCGATAATAATCACCATGTCATGGTCTGGGTAATCATTTTTGCTCACGTTTATCTCTAACTATCAGAATGAGAGTGTAACCTCATGGAGCATTGCTGATATACCGATCAGGACACAGAAAATTCCAAAGACATTGTGATGCGTATAATTCAACAGTCACATTCACACACACTGTAAATGACATATATCCTGTACATTTCCCCTTTGAAGGGTAATAGCAGAGGCCCACACCTATTTCACACATACATGTTGGCAACATGGTTCATCCCAGCATATGGCACACAACTAAGACACCATCAGTCTATAAGGGAAAAATATGCCTCTTACATGAGGCAGTGGATGTGCTATTGCATTGGTAACAGGAATGTATGACCAGACCCTTGACAGCAGTAAGCCATACAGCACCTATCTTTGCAAGGACTATCTGTGACTAGAGTATAAGCAGAATATAGACAGCACAAGTGTCACACCTATGACAAGCATTGCGCACATGACATTCCATGTACATGTCAGCCCATGTCCTAACTCCTGACAGACCCATGCGCCTGGTCTCACCCCACCTGTCTGAAGAGGTCCCTGGAATGGTAATATGTGTACCCAGATAATCCCTCCTCACCACACACAGACTAACAATAGTAATCCAGTGTGCTTCACCCTTTCGTATGGTATGCCATTGTCATAGTACATCTGACTGCATGGACGTTAGGTCAATTAATACACTGGCGTGTACTTTCTAAGCCCTGTTATCAGCTGTACATTGCTTCCCATGTGAAATGTACTGTAGGCCATTTGAACTAGAATCTCACCCACAGGACTTGTGAGAAACTGATGCAGCACACACCTGTGAGCACCTCCATGCAGACCACCCATTTGAACATGCACTGCCCTTGCAGATGCTTGGAACAGCATAGAAGCTGCCATTTAGTCGATTACACTGTTATGCATTGCTAGAAAAATAAGCAGTGTAACACAGCTCTCGGGTTTATGTGTCACCTTCCAAAACACAGGACAAACACAGTCTTCCATGTCAACTGTCTTGTTCTTCCTCCAACCAGTGTAAGTCAGACCACTGAGTATGTACCGTGTGAAATTGCTGGATCCTGATTGACCCAGAATCCTGTCAGCCTGACTGGCACCTGTCTGTGTGTTACCCTAAAGGTTCCTTGTGTCTACATATGTACCACACTTGCCTTCCCAAACCTCACATTCCTCAGGGGTTATTTTGTCAGGTGCTTCCTCAATGCATACTCAAATACATTGTATAGCATTATCTGCTTTTTTATTGTACCATAATTGTAAATTTGTCTCCAAATACCAAAATCATGGCCTATCCCTTGTCTGGGTATCATGTATGCATGAACGACAACGTGTGACTGGGCCGTATGCAGGGATTGGGTATGGTGCCTCCAGCAGACCAGCCACCTCTGATAATGTGCATGAAAATTCCACACGTTAGGACCCTGACAGTCCACATGCTGAATCAGATTGCTCACAACATACTGATGGCCTGTGTGTGCTAAATAGCTGCAAGATCAATCAACACAGAGGCTACGATGTTCCCAGATGCAGTGGGAACTTTACAGGCCAACCTGTGAACAAATGTTGTAATGACACCTGCCGGAACATGACTCCTGAGATATGATCTCACTCAGCACACCAAGGTTGCCCTGTTGACAGTCTCATAAAACGTCTGCAGTGACAGGGTGGGACCATCCCCATGTAGGTTCTCATGTCCTCATCGACTTTACTTCCATTGATCTCCGAAGGATACTCAGTAGATACAGGAATAGCCGCCACTGACTCATGATGAGACCTGGACGTAACTGTGACAACATAGACCCCTAAAAATACACAGGATCGACATTGGACCACACACATGAACCATACACCTCTGTGCAATTGATCACTGGAAATATGTGGCCACGTGCTGCCTCGTCTGCTGGTCCACCACTCCTACAGGAGAGTTGTGGCTCAGTCATATGACCACAACTGTGGGGTGATATTACAGTTGTGGGTCACCTTTGGCTTTCCCTGTCAATAACATGGTACCCACTTAGTCTGTACATGTGCCTGACTCATGGTGGGTTCACCAACAAGTGCCTAGGAAGCAGTTTCCAAATTTCCAGGAAATGTGATGGACCATTTTCGAACCATTGACATGAACAAGCGTCTGCCATCTATCCGGTGCATGCTTTGTCATTTGTGGTGTCTACGTTATCCAAAATATTGGAAGTGCACACAACAGATGTTGCTGAATATATGAGTAACACATGTCCTCTCTCATTTCCACACTGACTTGCATCTGAGGTTTGGACACATTGACTTCACATTCATACAAGCATATTTTCAATAATGCATCTTGTGATGCACACACAATGGGTCAACAACTACATTAGTAGCAAATGCACACACATTGAGCCATAGGCATTGAGGTATTGTACTTATGTGCGTCACATTGCTATCCTCTCCTGACGTCAAACATGCCCAATTTGTGCAATACATATATGTAGGCCACACATATGGCCATCTAGTGCGTCAGCCAAGAGTGAAAATCCTGTTAAGGACGTAGCGGATCATGGTTTGCAGCAGTATGGTGTCTCACATGTGCCCATACACCGTCAAGACCAAAGTGGGTGCAATCAGCCTATCTCAGTTGTGTCACAAATGTTACATAACATTAAAATGGTAAAATGACCCAAACCCAGTTAATGCCCTGAAATTTTGATGCACACGCATCAAAAAATGACGCACAAGCGTCAAAAAATGATGCTTAAGCCTGAAAAACGACGCATAATGCCCTGAAAACACCATTGACTCTTCCACACTACCTCAGAAAATTGATTAAGTGTTAGACTATTTCCAAATACATGGATGCGGGCTCATTTTTACTCCTGTGCGTTGAAAACAATGATGCTCAGACTGTATGCAGCAATTTGTTTTTACGCATAACGATAAAAATGGCCGCCATTTTAGGCAGGAAGTGATGTAATAGGATATCCTGTTTACAGATTATGTACAGTGGGTGTACTTTCACTTTCACTTTGCAGTCTGTGATTCTTCTAGACTGTGTGGCTGTGTATAGAGTTTTGTCTGGTCAAATTGTGCTTTTGTTTCCTGTGTGGTCCATTACTTATCATTTTTTGAATAAAATATTGTTGTTGTATCCTGTCTGAGTGTTTATTGTGTACAATTGTCTAGTATTGTATTGTCTTTGTTGCTTTTGGGAGTCTGTTGTGGGTAGTGTCAGTTTGGGGATAGTTGGGCTGTTTTAGTTGTTTAGTTTACGTTTTTCATATTCTACTTTCCCCCTATTCTCCTTTGTTCTCCTTTATCCCCTATTACCCTTTTTTCTGCTAAGATGTTGGATAGGCATCGTCTTGGCAAGATGGGTGAGGAGGAGCTTGGGGGTTTCATATGGCTGGTGTGCCATTTCCTCCCCCTTATGATTGAGGCAGGTGGGCGGGTGATACAGGGGTATCACACCGAGGCAGGGAGGCTCCGGTGGGGAAAGGTATTGCATCACTTGCAACGCGTCTATCGGACCCCAAGGAATGACCACCAGCTGAAGCACCGCTGGGCTGACCTCATCTCCAGGGAGCAAGATCTGCTGGACCACCTGGGAATTGTGATTGGTGGCCCTGTTGGTGAGTACAAATCATGTAAATGTGCACGATTAAATGCTCTGTAGTGACATCAGATGATTTGTACAATATCTGCCGGCAATGTTGTTGAGTGTGTGGAATGCTTTGGAAACATACAGGGTCATTCATGGACTATGTTAAGGACCACAATTGCTAGCTGTTAGGAAGCAAGTGCTCTGCAAACTTAATGATTACTTTTGCTTAATGTAAGTTGGTGCCGCCTTTGTGTCAAACAGCAACACAAATCAGGAGCCAATTATGTATAGAGATAGGTCACATTTGCCTGTGAGGTATAGATTTTCAAAATCATTACCAACATTTGTTGACGCAACAGCTAGACTGACTTTTGAAACACTACATGAGGCTGAAACTGAGTGCAGGCTTCACATCAATTGATAATAGCAATGTGGCCCAAACATATGTCTCATTTGTGCCTGGTGAGTGTGTAAGGAAAGCGATCACGGGAATTCTAAAATTCTTAGGGATTATTGTGGCCCTTTAGTCTTATCGGATACATGTCAGATCTGGATTTGGAGACATAGGGAACAAGTTCAAGGTCCCCTCAGCTAACATCTTAAACTGGTATTTGGTGTTTGTTGTTCCACCTTTCGTTTACAGATGGCTGGCCAAAGGTATGCACATGGGTTAATTTCTCTATGGTTGGTGCAACTCATCATAGCTGGGCCACATCAAATGAAGAAAATGTAACAACATGAGGGCTTACAACTGTCCCTGCCCCTCTGTACATTGTACCTGTGTGTCATAAATTTGTCATGGCCACAATGACTGGTTGAATGGTAATGCACTCCTCAAGGAAAGTGGCTTTGGATGTCTCTCTTGGGTACACATGATGAGTCGAATACACTCCATTATTATGTCTGCTCACTAATGAAGGAGCATGTTTGCCACCATTTGATAGTTAGGGCCACTGCATGTGTGCAGATATGTGGGTAAAATTCACAAGAGACCAATGGTATGTACATGTTAGCCGTGCTGTATCGGATGCAGTATCATCATGTCTGAGTGGCTTTACCTACTTATGTAATCTTACACATAATATTTGTCTTTGGAATTGTTGCACAGTGCTCAGAATTTGAGCACATTTCTCCCTTCCATGCCTTACAGGTGGACCCACACCCTACACTGTGGGTGAGGTGGCTTCAATCGAGGACCCAGACAACTCCAGTAAGTGCTGATATGTCTGTTATGTGTTGTGTTTGCTGGTGATGTGTGATGGACTTCTGTGTGTTGAACACATAGCAAGGTGTGATGCGCTGGCCCATCATTTGTCTTGTTCCATGAGTGGGATTTTATTTTATCACCATTTTAGAATTTGGCCAATGCTTATCCTCTTGTCTTATTTAGGGATTCTAGGTCAGTCCTGTAGGCCCCGCAATGTGAATGGGGATGATGCTGATATGTCTGTTATGTGTTGTGTTTGCTGGTGATGTGTGATGGACTTCTGTGTGTTGAACACATAGCAAGGTGTGATGCGCTGGCCCATCATTTGTCTTGTTGCATGAGTGGGATTTCATTTTATCACCATTTTAGAATTTGGCCAATGCTTATCCTATTGTCTTATTTAGGGATTCTAGGTCAGTCCTGTAGGCCCCGCAATGTGAATGGGGATGAGTCATGTGGATAACACTTGTATCAGCAAGAGTAGCACTGGACCTAATCTGTGATTTAGTCAGCCTGCCCGACCCACATTCTCCCAGAATGGGGCTGCTAAATGCTTACCAACATACTTCAGCTTCCCTATTCACAATGTACTTATTAAACTGTAGGTTGAACTTCCTAGCAGCATGTAGCTCCACATGTAGTGCTACGAGTATGTGGCACTTGAGTGCAATGGCCTAGGTGTGCATGCAAATCATGGCCAGGGGTGTTCTTGCATCTCTGTGTTAGTTGTAAGTCATGGCTTACTGGAAGTATATGATGTGGACAAAGGTCTGCATTTCCGGACATGTGTGGCACTGGGATTGGTCAAGGGTTTGCTGTCTCCTATTTGTAGATACACCTTACCTGTGGTGTGTGTAGAGCCAAACACATGTCCAGCTTTCATAAGCTTCCTGGGTGTCCATGATGTTTGAAATTGTTAGCTGTTTCTCCACCCCCCAGCCTCAAACACAGGCATGGGTTTGTGAATAGTGTACCTAGGACTGATGATACAAGTTTAGTACACAGACATGAAAATCAGTGAATCTTTTGTCTGAGCCTAGTATACACACTGATTTTTCCCACATGAGTACTATACTAGCAAGTCCATTTGCAACTTGCAGATCATGTGGCCCTAGATTTCCATCCAGTGCACGGACATTTGTAGCCCTGGCATTGGCGGGGGATGTGCTGCATGATTGTCAGCTGACAACTGGCAGAACTCTGATGCCAAAACATGCCAGTTGTTACCCATCTTGTAGGGTTTGGATGTGCTATGTGTGATAGAACCTTTGTAGGCTGGCCTGCCATGTACTTCCTCAGGGACATTCAATGATCTGTATGATGATATGAGCTGTTACAAGTACAGTAGATGTATTGTCTGATTTACTTCTTGTGCCATTTCACACAATGCAGTTCCTAATGTTATTTTTTCGATTTGTCTTCACAGCTGCAAATATGACATGCATCCAGGTGTGGGAATTCCAAAGGCGGGCAATGAGGTACCAGGCGGGGTAGGGTCTGGGTACCGAAGGAGGTCTGGGTACCGAAGAATGGCCCGCAGATTCTGGAACGAACGGGCATCCGGAGCCTGAAGGGCATTCCCACAGGGCGGCCCCACTTTGCCCACCACAGCCACCACCAGCACCACCACTACCACCCAGGTGGCACCACCAACAGCTGGGACTGTTGTGGCAACCACATCAGCAAGTGCTCCAGGCCCTAGCACAGCACCACCTGCAGGGCAGCCCACAGACATGGACACTACACAGCCCCACACTTCATCAGCTGGCACCCAGACCACCCCAGCTGCAGCTATTGACCCTGCTGCTTTTGTTGAGATGCAGTGTAAATTGGACCGTGTCCTGCGAAAAATGAGTCGCCTGCGGCAGGATGTGCAACATATAAACCAGCGGGTGTGGTCCATTAAGCAGATCCTCAGGAGAGCCAACCTATAGACATTTTGATGGACATGATTTCCTCCCCTCCCTCCTCTTTCCTTATTCTTATACTTTGTGGGTTTAGGGGGCTTAGTGTTAGGTTAGTATAGGCTGTTAGTTTAGTTAGTGTTAGTGGGTGGGGGGTGTGGGGTCCTGATTATTTCTACTGTTTCTTTTTGAGTGTGTGGGTGGGTGGGTGACGGGCAATGTTGGGGTTCTTGTGTGTTTAAAAAATAATAATTAAAAAAATATAAAAATAAAATAATTCCAAAAAAATGTATATTTGTTTAGTATAGGATAGTATGTGTTTAGGTTAGTATCTGTTGTCCTCCATGTGTCCCGTCTCATAAGGGGGGGTGGGGGTTGATGTTTAGAACGTTTTGTTACATGTGATAAGTAAGTTTAGTTTAGGTTAGTTAGGGACAGTTGTGGGTAATGAGTAGTTAGGGTAGATTAGGGTAGGTAAGGCTTTTCCCCGAGTTTTCTCTTCTGTTTTTACAGTTTGATGAATATGTAGTAAACCCTTTTCAGTATGTGTAACATGCTTGTAGGTCAGGGCCTTGGCATGATTGTACATGATTTCTTTTGTATTACAATTTGTGTCCTATGCTACAAACAAATCCCAAATTAGCTGTAACATTGGCAGCTACCCCAAAGCAACCTTGCAAAGATTAGACCATTCATTGTAACCAACAATCACAGTTACTATGGATCCCAACGTGTTTTTTCAATAAGTATGTTTTCTAAGTCACATACAGTGCTTCCAGATTTGGTATTGGGGACACTGTGCTATGTCTGACTGCAGTCTGATGTTCAAGGAAACCCTTATAAGGTGAGTGATAGTAAGCACTCTTGTAGTATCATGTTCATGACTCACATAGATCATTTGTTACACTGTTCAGCATGATTACCTATTTGGATGTAAACTCAGACACCTCCATTCATGCAGTTTGGTGACAGTTCGCTTAGATTTGTGGGCAATGTTATATGTGTTAGTTTTGCATGGAGGCAACATTTTGCAGGCACTATTTAATGGCTTAGATATCCCTTGAGGTAGCACTATTCTGTCCAATACAGCATTATGGTGTATAGTTTTGCTTTTCATCAGATATTACCTTCAGGAAGGGCAGAGTATGGTAGAATGCAAGCCACTGTGCATAGTTATCAGACTACATTATTTCAGGACAGTTGTATTGCCAAGCTATGTAATTTGACAGGAGGCAAAATTCAGTGGTGTAATGAACGGTTGATGTGTCACATTACACAGAGACAAAGTGGTTGTGTAAGTGCTATTTATTGAAAAGTGCTTTAGTGCTATATGTACATTGTCCATGACTGTGAGTCCATTATAGTGACATCTTCCATTGTGATCCTACACAAGTGCTAAAGAAAATGCATTTGGCATGCTGGGGGGATGTGTCAGAAAGTGCAGAGGGACAGGATTTGCCAATGAGTAAGTGAGAGACAATCACAAGGCAGGCTGACAAGATATACAGTGGTTTGCAGAACAGTTGTTGAGTACAGTTGTTGCAAGACTAGCATGTTACAAAGCGCAGGACCTTGGTAATAGGTGGCCATGTGGCAGGGACTAGTGCTTCCGGGTACTTTTACGTGTGAAGGTGATCTGTTTCATGTCTTCCTCTTCTGATGTGTATGTTGCCTCCTCTGTCCTAGGTGGTGGTGGTTGTGAAGGGGCAACACACACCTTAGTGTTTGAAGACGTGGAGTCAGACATCCCGGTAGCTGCTACCTGTGAGGGTCTTAAGGGCAGTACTGCTGCAAGAAGGATCTACTGGTTCTTAGGAATAGCAGCCACATCATGATGGTAGGCAGCCAGGTCAGCCCTGAGGGGTTCAATGTTGCATTCGTGCACACGTTGACAGGATTGCTGTTGTAGGTGTTGGGTCAACTGTATTACGGCTGTGCTGATTTCCTTCAGTCTTTTGTCTACTTCCTGCAAGATAATTGTTCGCCCTTGCATAGCTGCTGCCTGTTCTTCAGTTGACATCATGCACAAACGCATCCCCTCTAGGCTGGCTGCCATATTTTGCATCCCCAACCGCACCTCCTTGGCCAGCTCCCGCTGTACTCCAATTACAGTTCTCTCAAAGCTGGTGCCTGCGTCATCTGAGTCGTCAGCTGTTTTGGAGCTGGCAGGTCTTACAATTGGGGTGGTGGGTGGGTCCTCTTTGATGGCTGCTTGTTCTGTGCTCCTCCTTGTGACGGAAGGTGGGGTCTGGAGGGTTCCAAGGACATCTTGGAGGGTCTGGTGGCTGATTTTTGTCAGCTCGTCATCCATGTCATCAGGTTAGTCCTGGACAGGCATATCGGCAGGAGATACATCGTCCTCTGCAATGAAATAGGGTACAATTAGTGTGTCTGTTTTG
The DNA here is from genome assembly GCF_031143425.1 of Pleurodeles waltl. Lineage (NCBI taxonomy): Eukaryota > Metazoa > Chordata > Amphibia > Caudata > Salamandridae > Pleurodeles > Pleurodeles waltl. Next base: position 989,197,968 of record NC_090436.1, on the reverse strand, counting down.
TGGCATTGGTGATGTGAAATGCCTGCCTTGTGATGATTTTCACATTGTGATCTTGTTTCCTGTTCATTGCTCCAGTCTTTCAGATGGGCACTCTCCCAGGCCTATGCCCCACTGCACGTCACATGTATTGTGGTAAGGTATTTGACTTGTCAGCATCATCTCCTCTAGGTGTTGGTTTGGGACAAACAGTGATTTGCCACCTTCTTGTCCTACTCAACACTCCCCCTACTTCCATTCTCATGGTGAGACCTTTCACTGGCTGTGGGTGCTCTGATGGCACTAGCAGCACCCTTAACAATCTGGACCTGCCCCAGACTCTGATCTTTCAAATCCATTTATATGTAGTTGAAATGTAGCGTATACTATGCATAGCATTGTTATGGCACGATATGGATGTCAGCATTGGTAAAGTGTACAGTTGATGTTGGGGAATGTGTGGTACATTGGATTGCCCTGATAGTCGTAGCAGTGACCTATTTCCTCCTCTGACTGTGCAGGTGTATTTCAGTGACCAGTTACATGTGTCCTCCCCCTCAATGCTGTTGTCTGAGCAGTATGACATTTGGGATGTTGCATTGTGACCCAGGCACAGGATGGACCGTGACATATGCAGCAAGGGTGTGACCTTAGTGTTCTGTAGCTCCTAATGTTGATGACATTGGCTGATGTTTGCGGCAATGATGGGCATTCACAATTGACAGGACTGGAACATTTGTCTTGTATCAGGGGATTGTTAAAGTTGTCATCCTCAACCCTCAAATTTAGGTGTGTATGATCCATGGGGATGTTACATCCATTGGCTACTTGAGCTGCACACACAGCGGATGTGGTAGTGGCAAATGTTGTCACTGATACATTCCAGTTGTCCGCATGGCTAGAGGTTGTTAATTGGGCCCTAGTTAATGTAGGGGGTATAGTGGCTGACGTGTGACAGGATGTCAGTTTGACGTTGTGCTCTTCCCTCCTGGCGTAGCTTTACCTTTGCTACATCGTTGGCAAGGCAGCATACCCCCATGGAACTGTTGTTGGTGTTGTGTTATGGTGTGCCCCAGCTTTTCTCTGTACAGGCCATGCCCCCATGCTGTACCCCTTTACCCATGCCACTCCATGTATATGAAGACTTCCATGCATTTTGTAGTCGGTATCCCCCACCCGGTTGTAGTTGACATTAGTGCATTTTAATTCCCCATGCGACTTCCCTGCCTGTGCGTTGTCTCCTGGTAGTCTGCGCTGTCCTGTCCTTGAATCCCTGTGACGATCTCCTCAGGGATGATGGCTGCCACCATCTCCTCCATGTGGTCCAGGGGCTTCTGTTGTGCTGGACTCCCACCTCCAGTCTGCAGTGCTGCCTTCCGGTTCTTGCCCATCTTTTCCTTGGTCCTGCGCTTGCAGTCATGCCAGCGTTTCTTTCACTCAATGACTGTTCTGCGTACTTCTGCCACACTGTTAATCTTGTCAACAATTTGTTGCCATATTGCCTCTCTCCTACTAATTGGCAATTTATAGGTGACAAACAGTTGGTGCTGGTGTTCCGTCACCTCTTTTACCAGGATTTCCTTCTCCTCTGCACTGAAGCTACACTTTCTTTTCTTCTTCTCCCTGTACTGGGTCTTGTTTGGGTCCTCCTGGCTGGTCCTTGGTCTGTTGTCATCTTCCTAGGGTCTGTACAGGCATCTGGAATCCATTTTGACTCTCCTCTGCTGAAATGGCTGAGTTTGCCGGGAATTTTGACGCTATTGTGTCAAAAAACACTGCCTATCCGGTTTGCGGTGTCGTAAATCGTCTCACAGTCATTTCCGCTGCGTTAAGGTCATTTTCCTTTACGACGTGACGCTGCGGTGTGCGTAAAAAAAAAATGACTTACACCTGTGGTTTGCGCCGCCGTGCGTCAAAGTATAAATTTGACGCCAGCGCGGTGCAAAGAAATGGCATTAGCCAGCGGTAATATTTTTGACGCAAAATTGCATCGGCGCAGTTTTGCGTCAAAAAGTATAAATATGGGCCTAAATATATTGCTACATTGCACTTGATGCTTGACAGTGCACGCCTAATAGTGTCATTTTTGCTGTGTGTTGAAATTTCCAAAACCTTGTATAAATCTTGAAAAATAGAAAACCAATACTTGTGTAATTAAGGGAATTCAAAAAATACAAGACCCCATGTACCACTTTCAGGTTCACATTTTAGCAATTCATGATTGAATACTGGACTAATCTGCCCCCCCCGGATTAAAATAAAGCAATACATAAAAAAAAAAAATAGTATTACTTAATAACTTTGTTTTCCCTTTAATAGCGTTCTCTCTTCTACCTCAGTTATTATAAGGCTCTTCTCTCCCAACTTTTTTAATATTATTATTGGAGTCAGATGCATCAGTACTCCATACATTGCTGTAAAAAACCCTATAGCTGGTTTCGACATAACCTGCCCTTTTAGGATATTGTTCTCTTCTCAATTTAGCTGTAAAAATAACTGAATAGCTAAAAAAACATGAAAAACACCCTTATACACTACTTTCAATTAGTCGAATATTTGAGTAAGGTAAATGACCTGATAGAACTTTGTAAGAGTGAAAGAAAGGGTTTAGATTCAGCTACCTCCCCTCCCCCCCTTAGATTTCTTTGATTTTGCACCACCTGGTTTTTGGACCTCTGCTGGAGCGAGTCTCCCTGTGCCTTACCCACTCTAAGCTTCTGTGCAGAGGCTTTGCACTGGTTACATCTAAAAAGGTGTGCACAAGTCTATATACATGTGTGCAAGCTGAGAGAGTTAGATTACCATCTAACTCAGTCCGGTGTCAGTGCACAGGTAGCCTGTTGCAGATAGGACCTTGAGTAAATTGCTTATGGCCTGTACAGGAATCGAAAAAGAAATACCCGTATTTTATCACCATTGCGTGAGTCTGTACTGTTTATTGTGAGGCTCAAGTGTTTTACTGTATTCACACTGTTGGTGAAAGCTGCGCGAAAACTATTAAATTTGCATTGACTCAAGATAGAGAAATAATTAAAGTGATTTTTCCTTTCTTTGAAAAAGTCCTGAGTGCTTACATATTATATAAATTTAGCATTATTTGCACTCCTTATTAAGATCTGAACTTGGATCTGCTCTGCCGTGCCAAAGTAAATGGCTGACACCATGCGCAAACCTTTTCACCATACTAAAAATGAGTGTGTGTGTGTGTGTGTGTGTGAGGTCTAGCATATGCCTAATATAGGTATTGTACCTGTATGCTAGCCTTCTGGTACAAAATATTACACTAGAAATATTTTAAAACTGTCCCCAGTTTGTATAAGTGTAGAGCAGCACCCATATAAAGTGGAAAAAGGATAGAGAAATAAAAACTTTTCTCTTACTTTATGCCTGACTCAAAGAGGCATGTTTTTCTGTGGCACAAATCCCAGCCTAAAAATGTTAATAGCTAGAACTTTGCATGTTACATTTCGGCAAGAAAATGCATTAACTGGACAGTAATTTATTAAATCTTGTTTATTATGTTGCTCAGTCTCCAGTCTGCAGCACCTCCCCTGAATAAGCCATAGACTGCTCTGCCTTGCTGCTCCCACAGTCAAGTTCTACAGACGGGTACATGTTTCCCAGTTGAGAGCTCTGCTGGACGGGGGCACAACGACACCAGTGGAGAAAGATCCCATTTGTTATACTTTGGCTCAGTACCCTCTGATATCCAGTGATACTCTGAATGGGAGTATATTTTATTTGGAAAAGCAAATTAGTGCCTTTAAAAAATTCTCATCTGTTATATATTGTATTGTGTTTTGATGTGTTATCTAATGTGATTTTTAAATGCATGATTTTTTATCATCCTTTAATTAAAATCCTATATATTATCTTTAGAAACTCCAGTGGTATTGCATTTGATTGAGTGTTGTTGTAAGGTGTGAGTATATGAGGGTTTTCAGAGCTATTCATCAATTTGAGTGTTTTTTGCCTCAAGACTGCAGTGTGGGCTGAACTCCAATTGACAGTCTTGGAGTAGGTCATTCTTGCTGATGTGCATCTATTTCTGGCTAGTGACTGCCTTCTCAACGAGGTTTCCAACAAATAGGAGATGTGTTAGTGGATGGAAGTTAGCATATTTGGTTGGATATAGTTTAAGCTGTTTCAGCAGGTAGATGATTTGTTTAGCGAGGATTGACAATCTGGAAAAGGGGTATGAGGGCATTTCCTTGTAGAGACTTGATAAAGAAGACAGGAAGCATGTTGTTTTTATATCCAGAAATCTTGAGTGAGTTTAGAATATTGGAGAGGTCTGTGTGGGACATAATGTTAAGGGATGACCAGTTAGTGATGTGGCTCTTGTGATGGTGTAGAAGATGATAATGAATTGGTGATATTAGATCTGATTTTTATGATTTTCTCTTTGAAGATGTAGTTAATAGTACTCTATGTGTTGGCTTATGATGGCACAAGCTGTTCTGGGATGGGGATGGCACACTGGCAGCTTTATAGAGGGATTTCTCTCAGTTAATAGCACCATTGATGGAAGTATGTTGTAGGTGGCTTTAGCTGTGGTGATGCTGCAATGAAATAATACATCTTTCAGAAGGGTAAGATCTCCTAGCATTTTGATACTTCCCATTCCTGCTCCTGTTTTTGAATGATATGCTTTTTTCAGTAGGTTCTTGGGTATACAAGAATGCTTGAGATATACGTTTTCTGGGGTGCAATGCATTTTACATGAGTCTTTATAGTGGTTGTTAGACCTGACAGCCTTAGGGTGGTCACCCCTAACGTTTTGCCTGCCTCTCTCCACTTTTTGGACACTGTTTTTGCTGGTTTTAAACTCTGCGCACTTTACCACTGCTAACCAGTGATAAAGTGCATATCCTCTCTCCCTTTAAACATGGTAACATTGGATCATACCCAATTGGACTATTTAAATTACTTATAAGTCCCTAGTAGTGTGCACTATATGTGCCCAGGACCTGTAGATTAAATGCTACTAGTGGGCCTGCAACAATGATTGTGCCACCCACTTACGTAGCCCCTTAACTTTGTCTCAGGCCTGCCATTGCAAGGCTTGTGTGTGCAGTTTTGCTGCCAATTCGACTTGGCATTTAAAAGTACTTGCCAAGCCTAAACCTCCCTTTGTCCTACATATAAGACACCCCTAAGGTATGCCCTAGGTAACCCATAGGGCAGGGTGCTATGTAGGCAAAAGGCATGACATGTACCTATGTAGTTTATATGTCCTGGTAGTGTAAAGCTCCCAAATTCGTGTTTACATTGCTGTGAGGCCTGCTCCCTTCATAGGCTAACATTGGGCCTGCCCTCATACATTGTTTGAGTGGTAGCTGCTGATCTGAAAGGAGGAGGAAGGTCATATTTAGTATGGCCAGAATGGTGATATAAAATCCTGCTGACTGGTGAAGTTGGATTTAATATTACTATTTTAGAAATGCCACTTTTAGAAAGTGAGCATTTCCCTACACTTAAATCTTTCTGTCCACGTCTGGCTAGGGTTAGTTGACAGCTCCTTGTGCATTCACTCAGACACACCCCAAACACAGGATACTCAGCCTCACTTGCATACATCTGCACTTTGAATGGGTCTTCCTGGGCTGGGAGGGTGGAAGGCCTGCTCTCACACAAATGACTGCCACACCCCCTACTAGGACCCCGGCAGACAGGATTGAACTGAAAGGGGACCTGGTGCACTTCTAAGCCACTCTTTGAAGTCTCCCCCACTTCAAAGGCACATTTGGGTATATAAACAGGGCCTCTGCCCCTTCCAACTCAGACACTTCCTGGAGAAGAAACTTGTAACCAGAACTTGCATCCTGCCAAGAAGAACTGCCTGGCTGCCCAAAGGACTCACCTGACTGCTTTCTGTGAAGGACTGCTGCCTTGCTGTTGCCCTGCTGCCTTGCTGCTCTCTGGCTGGGGTGAAGAAGTGCTCTCCAAGGGCTTGGATAGAGCTTGCCTCCTGTTCCCTGAAGTCTCAGGACCAAAAAGACTTCTCTCTTGCTACTGGACTCCTTGTGCGGTGAAAATTTGATGCACAGCTTGCTGAAACCGAAGCACAGCCTGCCCGCGGTGAGAAATTCACTGCACGCTGAAGCGGAACTAGGCAGTGTGACTTCGCAAGGAGAAGATCGACGCGGCGACTGCGTTGCAACCAGAACTTCGGCACACGGGCCACCGGATCGACGCACAGCTGACCTGGGATGACGCAGCCCGACTTCCAGAGGGGAATCGACGCAGCGCCTGCCGTGTGGTAGAACATTCCACTCAACGCCCACCGGAACAACGCAGCGCTTGTGACTTGGCTCCGCAAGCGCAGGATTCCACACACAGATACCGGAGCATCTGAAAACACTGCAACCCGAAGAGGATCCATGACCGAGCGCCGGAAATCAATACACAGCCGTCCCTGCATGGACACTAAACAACACATCGCTGTGTGCAGCCCGAGAAATCGACGCACACCCCTTTGATTCCACGCTTCTCCTCCTCTGCGGCCCTTTGCGGAGATTTTTCACATGAACCAGGTACTTTGTGCTTGGAAGAGACTTTGTTTGCTTTAAAAACACTTAAGACACTTTATATCACTTTCAGTGATATCTCTACATTTACTTATTGCACCTTTGATCGTTTTGACCTGCAAATATCCAGATAAATATTATATATTTTTCTAAACACTGTGTAGTGTATTTTTGTGGTGCTATGTGGTGTTATTGTATGATTTATTGCACAAATACTTTTCACATTGCCTTCTAAGTTAAGCCTGACTGCTCAGTGCCAAGCTACCAGAGGGTGGGCACAGGATAATTTGGATTGTGTGTGACTTACCCTGACTAGAGTGAGGGTCCTTGCTTGAACAGGGGGTAACCTGACTGCCAACCAAACACCCCATTTCTAACAGTGGTGTTGTTGAAAGGCTTGGAAGTGTCAGGGTAAGTTGATTAGTTCTTTGTGTTCTACTAGGTGGATGACTTTTGAGGTGCAGAGGGTAACTTTCATATTTTTTTTGCTGCCTTTCATTTGGGGGAATGGCGTATATGATTGAGAAGTGCAAAGATTTTCCAGTGAAACATTTAGTCCAAAGGCTCTTGGCTGAATTTTTGTATTCAGAGGCAAGTCCCATGAGAATTACCTGCTCTGGTGGTGAGAGATTGTTGGTGGCAGAAGAACAAACCCATCAGACTATAGCTGAGTGGGAGAGCCATTGGGAGTGGTACTATTGCTCACTGTCTAGGCATATAGTTCTGATTCTGTGAGAGTGCTAATTGACCCCAAGTGTATGGTAACTGCACGCTGATTACTATCATTTGCACTGTAGCTGGGTGCCCAATGTGCCAACTGTGATGTCTTCCATGATACAGAACAGAATCATTCTGGCTCCCAGCAAATTCTGTATCAGTGCGACATAATCTATAGAATGGCATGTACTGACAGCTTGGTTTGGAATGTTGGAATACACAGGTAGAGGCAGAGGAATAAAGATGTGTGATTTACAGCTCTGTGAGTAGCCTAGTCTTTGGTGGGTACCCACACTGGGGAAGACACTACAACTAGCAACAAATTAGGGGATAAGTAACTAGAAGAAAGTGCTTTCCAGGAGAGTTTGCCGTGGCCCAAGCAAAGTGCATGTGCATGCCATGTGTGCTTTTGTTGAAATGCTGAGCTGACAGTTTTCATATGTGGAGTCAAGGCACAACTCCAGCTGGTGTGAAGCATGTGAATGGAAAAAGAGCTTCATGGAAAAGTCTATACATCGTTGTTCAAGAAGTGACAACCAAGTTCATACAAAAAGGTTCCATGCTGCCACACAAAGTTAAGTTACACAGAGTATGGTGCCTTAACACTAAAGGCGGATTCAACCGGGTTTACCTAGAGCAGCTAAAGACAATTATAATTTGCCGAATAACACTGAAAACAGAAGCATTGCAAGACACAGATCAACCAGGTGTTAGTAAATGCAAATTCAAGTGTAAAAAGATGAAATAGATGGCTTACCAAGCATGCTAAAGAGAGCCATCATGCCACAGCAGTCACCGAAGTGGCTCAAAGTGAGGTGCTCTGGGTTGTGCTTACAGAGCCATCAATACCCGCAGCAGTTGCTCATCAAGCTGCTAAGTGGGACTCAGAACAACTTCATGGGTCTTCCAAGAGCAAAGAGTTTAAGGCCACAATTGGATCTGCGACGCTTGAAGATGGCAACTAAGAAAGAAGATACCATCCCAATTACTGTTGAAGATGATCCTGAGGCTCATACTTTAACGAATACTTTAAAGAGGATTTTCACAAACATGATTCTTTTACAGCATCAGGGAGCATGCTACTCTCAACCTCAATAGGTTCCACATTGGTGCATAATGCTGCAGCCTTCGTAATGCCACCACCAGCATTTGATACTGGCAAAAAAATATATATTTGTAATTGATGGACTCCCTGGATGGAAACATTTAAAGATTTCATATATGCATTTGAAGAGACTGATAACAGAAAAATGATCAAGTATCTCAAAAATCTTACTGGTGATGGTGTGAAAGCAGTTATAAAGAAAATGCAAAGAACTGACGAAGAAGACACATACCGTCAGATTAAGAATGCGTTGAATCTCAAATTCAATCCAGTACCAAATGTTGATTATGAATGATATGTTTTCAGTTGAGTTGGTGAAACAAACAATGAATTCATAGAAAGACTCGACACACTGATCAAGCACTGTAAGTTCAATGAATGTAGCAATGAAAAAGCCATGCAGGTTAAAGTTTTTTGATGGATGCTTGTCTGATTCATTCAGACAATGAATGCTGAGAGAAACTCTTAATCCAGAGTGAGTGTTGATGACTGCCAGAACAGAGGAACATGCTGAGAGACAAGCTGCTATCATGGAGCCCGGAGGTGCCCAGAGCGAGTTGTCATGAGTGTGAAAATTAATTCAAAACAAAAGACTGAAGGGCACAAAGTCATGTCCCATTGCTAAAAGAAGTTGTCTTTTAAATGTGGATTTGCGGTTCCACACAAAGGAAAGTGTGCTGCCATAGGGCAGATATGCAAAGGCTCTGTTAAATAGAACCATATTGTGAGGATGTGTAGAATGAAGAAAAAATTAAGTGCATCACAGCAAGAAGAGAAAATGGCCTCCAGAACATTTCAGAAGCAACGTTCGACACCCGTCCACAAGGCCAAGCGCCAACATCAGTTGATGCAAATAGATACTAAATGAAGTCAATCATCATCTAAATCATCATCAAACAGTTCTTCTGCCTCAGTAATAAGTGAAAGTGAAGGAAGTGATTGCACCATGTCAATGTTTACCTCAGAAAAAAGTGCACATGTCGGACTAGATGCATGTGAAGATAAATGTCAGTCAAAGAAAAGTCAACATGCCAAAGCAACCACATCATACAAATACTGTCCACAGATTACGTTGAAAATAAATGGATGTTCAACAAACTTCATTATCAGCAGTGATGCATTGATAAATGTAATGCTTCAAGATAAGTACAATGAATTACCTCCGTTACCACAGCTTATGTTGTTGAAGACCAAAGTGTATACTTGGGCTGCTTCGACACCCATGAAGAGTCGAAGTTCATTTGTAGCAACAGTGAAACATAAGACAGTGAAGGTAGAAGCACTGATCCCTGTGCTTCAAGCTACAGCAGCAAGTGCCTCCTTTCTAATTTTTAACATGGCTGCTGACAAGGAACTGATTTTGTGTGAATTACAACATGACTGCTCATCATGAAATGGTTAATTCCCTTTATTATTTCATGGTTTAGGGAAGTTAAAGACTATGAAAGTAAAGCTGCACATTAATGAAGATATTTGTCCTGCTGCTCAGAGACATAGACAAATTGATTTCTATTTACAAGAAGCTGTTGAAAATGAACTTGAGTCATTACTTAACGTATGACATTATTGAACATTCCACTGGTCCAACGCCATGTGTTTCTCCCATTGTAGTAATGCCTAAAAAGGACCATGAGGGAGCTGTGTGCATTTACATAGACATGTGCCAGACGAAAAAAGCAACTGAATGAGAATGACATCCAGGGCTGCACATTGCTGACATGATCATGCAACCGAATGGTGCCAAGATCTTTTTTCTCGACTTGATTTGTATAAAGAATATCATCAGCTGAAACCTGAAGAAAGCTGAAGGTATATTACAAGCCTCTCTGCGCCACATTAGCATATTTTTTTTAGGCTAATGTGGCCCAACCAGACCAAAATCGTGGTGACAAATTCACAAAGTGGTGCAATGCATGCATTGTGCCACTTTGTAACCCTTTGTTCTACATTATGCCTGTGCCAAGCATTATGTATGTAAAGGGGGTGTTTCCTCATTAGGGGGGACAAAAAATGGAGCAAAGAAATCTAAGAGATTTCTTTATGTAATTTGTTTCTGCACTTTTAACAGACCATGGAAGTGAGCCCACAGGTCCCTTAATGCCTGCCCTCACCCAGGTGTTAAAAAACAGTGCACATAAGGCTGGGAGCCGTTTTTTAAGGCCCACCTCCTCCTGTGCATCAAAATGACGCAGGAGTATAAATAAGGCGCACAGGCCTTAAAGTAATTTTTTGGGCAGGAACGCGTACCTTGAATGTCATTGACACAAGGCAGTTTCCCGCATCCAAAAAATGACGCACACTGAGGAATTTTGACGTTCGCGGGCTCAGGTGTCAAACTTTAAATATGGTGCACGGTTTGCGCCGAATGTGCGTCAAACCTTTTGGCGCACCTTCGGCGCAGACAGAGTATAAACATGCCCCTAACTGTGGGTATCTGGTCACTGGGGCAAAGTCAAACATAAAGGCCAACCACAATGGACTGTGGTTGAGACACAAAAGGTGGATTGGGCCTGGTCTCGGCTTACCTTCAGACTCTGAAGAAATTATGTGAAAAAGTCCAGAAGACAGTAGCATTCTGTGGGGCAAAGCAGCAGGTTGTGGCCAAGGAGGAATCATCATCTCATTGGAATGCTGAAAGAGGTTATGGTGACGCCATTGACAATGGAGAAAGAAGTTGGCAGAGGAGGTTGTAACCATCGATGGGGAGCCTTTTGCCATTGAGCTGGTGAAGATTGTTGCCTTCGGACTTAGACAACCTTTTGCAAGTGGTAAACCTCCAGCAGAATGAAGCTGTAAGCAGGAGCCGAAGAGCGCTCATGGAGGCCGAATGTCTTCACGCGGAGTTCCAGCTGAACAGAATTTGCTGCTGCAGAGAAGAATGTAGCAAGATACTGTTAAGTCAGGCTGACCGGCGATGCACATCAGGCCGATCAGCTGGCATGTAGGTCCCGTCGCCTGTTGGTCCTTTTGACACTTTTTGATGACAATTTTCTAAGTCTCAGATCTCAGTTTTGGGCAGGAGGAACACCTTCAACACTCCTTTCAGGAATCCAGGACTGGTTGGGCACCATTTGAGGTGTTAAGGCTCACTCTATCAGGTGCAGGGTTAAAGGTCACCAGAGATTATTATGTCCCTGTAGCTCACACATGAGGCCGGCCAACTAGCCCTTGGATTCACTCTGGCATTCCTAGGTTTAAGCAGCAAGGCAGGCCTCGAGCAGCTGGGAAGTCCTCTGATAGCAGCAGTGCAGTGCTCTGTGGTGCGAAATTAAACCTCAAGTAGTAGGGCAGCCCCCAAAAATATAAAAAAGTATTTCTGGTGTCCTCAGCAGGTCCAGGAGCAAACTGAAGAGTTGGTCTAAGGATCCAGTATTTATATCTGGTGCTAGCCTTTGAAGTGAAGATAACTTCTAGGCTAGCCCTACATCTGCTTCTGGAAAGTTCTTCCCTTCCCCTGTCAAGGCTCCAAGAAGTCTAGGCTAACAAAAGCCTGGCATTATGTGTCTTTGTATGTGCCGGAGGCAGCCCCAATTGAAGTACAAGTGATGCAGGGAACATTTCTATCTCACAAGTCCTGCTAGGATGACCCATCCTGCCCACACCTGAGCCCTATTGTCTCACTGTCTGGGAGGAATCTACAAAGCCTAACAGCAGGTTCATGTGACCCAGGACATTGGCAACAGGCACCAAATGCTTAGGGCTAGAAAATGTCTGCTTTCTAAAAGTGCCATTTTTAGAATTGTGTCTTAAAATCTGACTTTGCCATTAAAGGGGATCTTAAATTACAATTCATTTCAGACCAAACATGACTTTTATACCTGTTCCCAATCAAACCTTAGCACTTATGAAATGTAATGCGATAACCCAATACTATCCTATGGGAGAGGTAGGCCTTACTGTAGTGAAAAACATATTTGTGTGTTTTTCACTACTAGGACATATAAAACTTTAAAATGCATGTCCCTCTTTTTAGGTACACTGCACACAGCCTTTTGGGCTGTTTAGGGCCAATCTTAGGGGTGACATATATGTATTAAAAGGAAGATTCAAGTCTGGCAAAATTGATATTTTGCCCGTTTCAATAGGCATTATAAAATGTAGTATAAGCTTCAATGGCAGGCCAGAGGCATAATTTAAAGGGCCACTTTAGTTGGTGGCGCAATGAGTGCAGCAGCCTAATAGAAGCATTTCATTTAGAGGCTATGGGTTCATGCAGCACCACTTTACTAGGGACTTATAAGTATATATAGTGTGCCAATGGGTGTAAGCCAATGTTACCATGTTTTAAGAGCGCAAGCAGTTTAGCACTGGTGAGTAGTGGTAAAGTGCACACAGTCCTAATGCCAACAAAAACAATATTCAAAAACAGGAGGGGAGAAGACAAAATGTTTGAGGGAAGAGCACACCACATACTGCCAGGTCTACTAGTGGGATTTTATCCAAATGTTGAGGTTTGCAAGGGCTTCTGGATATAGAAAAACTCATTACCTAACAAACCCTCATTACATCACACCATGCTGGACTCCCAGGGGTGTATCATCATCAGAAATCAGTTGTGTTTGGTAGGCCACACTTGGTTTTGGCTGAGGTAGGGTCCAAATTACACAGATAATTCCACAGACAATCATGTGCCACGTAGAAAGTATTTCATATTACAACTATACAAGGGCATTAATATTAGTTATTCCACATTTGAATTCATATATTTATATCAACATGGAGCTATTGCACTTGAAACAAAATCATTATGAGATGTTTTAATATGCCAAATGAGGCTTCATGTAAGCCTTGACTCTATCTTTGTTTAACTGGCTACTGTATTATGATGTTCATTGTGTGTTTGTATTTCTCTATTGACACAACACACAACAATATGTGCACTCCTTATTTTGTATGACACATTGTTCTCACTGGAGGTAGCCGTTTGTACTTTACAAGACACTATTGCATTTATTCATAATTGTTTTCCGTTGTTCATGTAAGTTATTTGTTTTAACACCTCCAGATGACATTAGGTAAGAAGAGGTGAATGGAAGTTGATGTAGTAGGTTAATGCTAAGATGTTAGGGTTCTGTGATATTTTAAGAATGTGAAATGTGATTTGCTGTAATAATGCTCATGCCATGTTAACTTTGCATTTTCCATGACTTCGTATGCTGAAAATGGCTATATAAACCCTTTAATTTAGGTGGAGAGCCAAACTCTCTTCTGAGCCTAGGAGAGATGCTACCTGATTTTCTATTGATGTATTTATAAATAGGCAAAATATAGCAACATTTTGAGTTATTTTAATAAAATAGGGAAAAAGTGCTCTAGATAAAAGTGTCTGTTTTTTTTCTCCTAAAAATGACATCCACAAACAGTTTACTGTACAAAATACACCATCTTCCCCACTTTTAGGAACATGCAGAGCTGAATCAAAAAAAAAAATTGTACCACAGTTTTGGCATTTTTCTAGGAGGAAGCCTATTTTCCCTATTTTTTGTGCCTCCAACCTGCTTCCAGTTTTGTGTTGAAACCAGTCAGAAAATCATGGATGTTTCAGGAAAGCTATACATTTCTGAAATCTAGACTGCTTAAGGTTTCCTAAGGAAAATACCTGTTGAAACAAAGAAATATTGAAAATGAGTAGGAAAAAAACGGGCAATTGTGACAACATTTTCATCTGTCACTTTTTGTTACAATGGCAGATTGACGAAAGAAATATACCATTACATTGACTAGACCCCTCTGGCTGTGGGACCCATTTAGGGTTTGTAGGTTCTCCAAGAACCCCAGGTACCCAGAGCAAACAACTGAGCTGCAATGTACAATGAGTTTTTATTGAGAACCAAGTAAAGACCAATTTTTATAGTGAAATAGGCAGGGTGAAAAATGGGTATCAAAATAACTTATGTTTTTCTGAAATATGCACAAAATAGAGAGTTCAGGAGAATCGATTATTTCTACATTTCTGAATTTGTCGGTACCAACACGAGCGTATGATTTGTAGGATATTTTTACAAAATTTCCTCTGTCTTATATACTGGTTTACATTTGAAAGGCACACATGCAGTGAAAACCAATTGGTAATAACAAATGTTCAACTATTCTATGCTCCCACTAGTCTCCCGATAAAAATGGTACCTCACTTGTGTGGGTAGACCTAGTGCCAGCAACATGAAACGGCCTTAAACGCAACATGAATGCAGAGTTTTTTCCCACCGAAAATGATCCCCTTTTTTGAATGTGGATAGCTCTAGATTTTGGACTTTAGCTCAGCTGGTACCCAGGGAAACCATTGGGGTATCCAGGGTGAACTGACTTGCAAGGCTCTCACCACATTTTGTTACCCAGAATCCCTTGTAAACCTCAAATCTTAACAAAAACTCATTCTCTTTACATTTCTGTGATGGAAAACTATGGAATCTGGGGGGAACCACAAACTTCCTTCCACCCGGCATTCCTCGAAGCCTCCCAATAAAAATGTTGCCTTACTTGTGTGGGAATACCTAGGGGCATATTTATACTCCGTTTGCGCCGGAATTGCATCGTTTTTTTTTACGCAATTTCGACGCAAAACTAACTCCATATTTATACTTTGGGGTTAGACGCGTCTAGCGCCAAAGTCCATGGAGTTAGCGTCATTTTTTAGCGTGGACACCTACTTTGCGTTAATTATATGCAAGGTAGGCGTTCCCGTCTAAAAAATCGACTCCGAGGCATGTGCGTCGGATTTATACTCCCGGGCAAAAATCACGCCCGGGAGTGGGCAGGTCAAAAAAAATGACGTACGGCCGCTTTTGCGCAGTTTTTTAGCGCCTGCAAAAGGCAGGCGTTAAGGGACCTGTGGGCTCTGAAGGAGCTCAGAGGTGCCCTCCCATGCCCCCAGGGACACCCCCTGTCACCCTTGCCCACCCCAGGAGGACACCCAAGGCTGGAGGGACCCATCCCAGGGACATTAAGGTAAGTTCAGGTAAGTATTTTATTTTTATTTTTTTGTGGCATAGGGGGGCCTGATTTGTGCCCCCCTACATGCCACTATGCCCAATGACCATGCCCAGGGGACAGAAGTCCCCTGGGCATGGCCATTGGGCAAGGGGGCATGACTCCTGTCTTTGCTAAGACAGGAGTCATTTCTATGGGGGTTGGGAGTGAAAAAAAATGGCACAAATCGGGTTGAGGCGAAAAAATTGCCTCAACCTGACTTGCCCCATTTCTTGACGCCCAAGCCCCATATCCCCCTACGCCGGCGCTGCCTGGTGTACGTGGTTTTTTTTAACGCACACCAGACGGCGCCGGCGGCTAACGCCGGCTAACGTCATTCAATAAATACGGCGCCCGCATGGCGCTTCAGAATGCCGTTAGCCGGCGCTAATTTTTTTGACGCAAAACTGCATTGGCGCAGTTTTGCGTCAAAAAGTATAAATATGGGCCCTAGTGCTCGTGAGAGAAACTAGCCCAAAAAGCAACATGGATGCAGCACATTTTTCCACTGAAAACTGCCCCTCTTTTTTCCAATGTGGGTGGCTCTAGATTTGGGTCCCTAGCTCAGCTGGTACCAAGAGAAACCTAGCCACACTGTGTATTTTTAAAAACATCACACCTCAGACTATCCAGGGTGTGCTGACATGCGTGCTCTCAACACATTTTTCTCACATTTCTGTGATGGAAAGTTCTGGAATCTCTGGGGAGCCACAAATTTCCTTCCACCCCCATCCCTCAAGGTCTTCAGATTAAAATGGCACCTCACTGGTGTGGGAAGGACTAGTACTGGCAACAGGAAACGGCCCAAAATGCAACATGGATGCCATTTTTCTACCAAAAACTGACCCTTTTTTTCCATTGTGGGTAGCTCTAGATTTTAGACCCAACTCAGCCAGCACCTAGGGAAATCAAGCCAACCTGTACATTTTAGAAAACTAGACACCTATATGTTTCAGAGTGGGCTGACGTACATGGCTCTCATCATATTTTTAAGTTGAGCATAGCAGCGCGCGAGCACTGCTTTTCGACCTGTTGTAATCTATTCTGTGGGCTTTAACCATGCCCATCTCACACCGATCACTTTAATTCATTCCTGTGCTTGAGTTTCAACAATCCTTTGATGTCATTGGTAAATGCTTTACGTTTATCCCAGCATGAGACCCTTTTGTTACGACTTGCAGACTGAACCTATTGCATAGATTATTGCACGATTGCCGATATACTTTCGGGAGGGTGAACTACGTTTTTCTTTTCTCTCTCCCCTTTTCACTCCATGGTGACCATGTCGCTTTGAGTGTGAATGGCGCAAGCTCAACTGGCAGTATTGGAGCCCTCATCACATGGTTCATACCTAATCAGAGTCATTTCAATTTTGCTTTTGTCTCTCCCCTTCGTGCTCCATGCTTTCAAAACTCTTGTAATTGGTAAATGCTTTACCTAATAAAAAACTCAGAAATCATCAAAGCAGGTCACCTGGTGCAGCAGGTGATATCATACTACAATATTCACTGCACTCAAGGAAACTCATGCTATAGTGCTTTGCAAGGAATTCTTTTTACAAAACATTTTTGCTCATAACGCAGCCCGTGGTGATCATAGGACAATGGGACAACCACCAAACTTTTTGGCTCAACACACTCTTTCTGTCTAGATCATCTCTGGGTCCTCACACTAGGATAGTGGTGACCCCAAAATAATAAAGCTCCCATCATTTAGTGGCTATGTAAGCTCTCTTATAGCTGGGAGTAGTTTGTGTTTTAAGGTCCTTGTTTGAAATAATATTCTAGATTGCCTGCTAGCTCTTTAGTTATATGCGGGCCACTGGAATTATGTGGCAGAAAGGACCAAATTATGCTGCAGGGTTGACCAATTTTGGTGGCAGAAAAAGTCCAGTTATGTATTCACAATGTCAAAAGCTCCAGCGCAAGCAAATGCAAGACCTATTGCATTGCAAATGTTTGTTTTACCTAGAAACCCTGGCAAACCTCAAACTTTGACTAAAAATGCACATTTATCCTTAGATTTCTGTGATGGAAACTTCCAGAATTCACAAAATTCCTTCCACCCAGCATTGCCACACCTGTGCCAATTAAAACTCTGCCCCACATGAGTGGCTGGCCTAGTGCCGCAAAAGAAATGCATCAAACCAAGGACAATGGGAACACTTCCGAGAAGACTTCCTGTCACTGGGCCCAGCTCTACGTGTTGGGATGAGTTTTATTGGTCCAGATGGGGCAATGTTGAATGGTCGGAATTTGTGGACTTCTGTAGATTCTGTAACCTTTCATCACAGAAATGTGTACGAAAATTTGTGACTTCAGGCAAAGTTGGAGGCTTGCCTGGCATTTAAGTAAGAAAATGGTGTGGGGTGCATGTGAAGCACACCACCATGGACTCCCCCAGATGCCTAGTTTTCAGGTGGGTGGGTTTTTCCGGGTGGCAGCCTACTCAAGCCCAAAAAGTGCTGTTGTCTTTTACCATTGCAAGTGGGATGAAATAGGGAGTTAGCCAAGCTCTCCTGAGCCATTATGTAAAATCAACACTCAAAAGAGTCAAATGACTTCTTGCTTGCTACTGGGATGAGATGCTTTAGTCAGCAGAGGGAGCAGAAAGACTGTTGCCCCCTTCAGTTGGGTGTGGGCATAACCATGCCGAAAGTGTTGGGCAGCTCCCACACCTCTCTCTATTTTTTTATTCACAGCATCTAGTGCTGTCTAGGGCTGTCTGCTGCCCCATGGGGCTGATTGGGGATAGTTACATCCACCCAGGGGGACAGAAAGACTGTGCCCTCATTTATTTGGGGTGGAGACATGGTCAGGCCCATGGTGGGGGGCCCCACCCACTTTATAAAAAATATTTATATATATTCACAGGTGTCTAGTGGGCTTTTAACCCCACTGGGGGGCAGGTGGGGTAACTACCCCATCTGCCCTTCAGGGGGGGGGCAGAAAGACTTTGTCCTCATTTATATGTGCTGGGCTCATGGCCATGCCCATGGTGGGCAGCTCCCACCCTTCTCAGTTTACAAAAATCATTCCCTGGTGTCTAGTGGGCTTTCTGCCCCCCCCTCCCCCGGGGTGGATCAGTGGAAATTACCCCATCACCCTCCTGGGGAGGCAGAAAGACTGTGTCCATTTTTCGAGGGAGGGTGGAGGCATTGTCATGCCTATTTTGGGAAGCCTCACCCCTAGTTTTTGTAAAAAAGGAAATCCCTGGTGGCCAGTGGACTTTCTGCCCCCCACCCCCCTCCGGGGGACAGATCAAGGGCCATTGCCCATGGTGTCTAATGGGCTTCCTGCCTCCCGGGGGAAGGGGGCAGAAAGAGTGTGCACATTTTTGGGAGGCATTGCTGTGTCCATTGTGGGCAACATCCACACTTTCCTAAAACAAAATACTCCCTGGTGGCTAACCGGCTTTATGCCCCCCATGGGGTGGCAGATTAGGGGCTGTTGCCGCTATCCGCCCAACGGGAGGGGTCAGAATGACTGAATCAATAAAAAAATATTCAGGGGGGAGCAAAAGCCCCTCCCCAAGGGGCCGCTTCTCCTTCCCTGGTGTCTAGTGGTGGATCCCTGCTTGGAGATCACCCTCCTGTGGCGATTCATCCCTTTCCAACTGTACTGATCCCATTGATATTGCTGCTTAGGGGTGTTAAGATATACCCCCAAGCATCGATGGAAATGAAAGTAAATGAGAAGATCGGCTCATTTTACTTTAATTTTCCCAGTAATGATGTCTATGCACAGCATGCCGATCATAATTACAGGGAGGGGAATTTTTCAGCCTTGGTTGCTGATAAAGCTCTTCCCCAGCATCCAAGGCTGAAAGTATCCAAGGGAGATGCCCGCAACAGAGCATTTCCTGGGTGTGTGCAGAGATCAACACACCCACCATGGCTGAGGATGGAACAAATCCGTCCTCAGCACAAAAGAGATTAACAAGAATCTTAAAACTCTTTAGGTTGGATATGTTTAACACAGGAGTACTGCTGGACGGGAATCTGCTTTAGAGTGATGTTTGGGATTATTAGGTGCCATGAAGATACGGGTTCTGTTTTTGTTGATTGTGTGATTGTTTTCTATAATTTCTTGTCTTTACTTCTCTGACTTAGGCAGACAAAGTTTGTGTATGTTTGGTGGCAAAATGTGTGCTTGTTATTTTTGCTGATTCCTGTTCACAAAGAAGTTGCACAGCAATTGGCTGACAGATGCTGAGAAACTTGCGAGTGGTAAGGAGTCATTAAGAGTCACACTGCATTTGGTTGGCTGCTGCTGCAAGTTGTGCTGTGATTGGTTAACCTTTGTCATAGCTACACTGTGATTGGTTAATTTGGTGTTATTTTATTTTTGTTTGATTTGAGATAGAATAATGGGTGTTGTACTGAAAAGCTTAAAGCTCTTAATGTATTTGCTATGCAATGTGGGAAGATTTCTCCCGAAGGTTCTCTTGTAATCGAAATTATGATGAACGTTGAGTTTTATATGTGTGCAGTTATAAGTTTGGCAGGTGTTCATGTCTACTGACAAGGACATGCAGTTTCCTTTAGAGGATATTCGTATTACTATAACACTTGTTTTCCTGACACATACAGTGTGTAAGAGAAAGCCTCAAATTAGACAAACACAATTCAGAGCATTAGATCAATGGGCTCAAGTGGCCATAGAAAAGGAGACAAAGAAAATGAAGACAAATTTAGAAATATGTTGAACCTGTGGTTTGAATCCAAGTGGGTCATCCAGAAAAAAGGGTGGCTAAAAGATACAGTACTATGTATGTGGATATTTCCTGCAAGAGTTAATAAATAGGACACAAAGAAAATTGATGATTTTAAAAGTGAAAATCGAAAAAGGATGAGGATAATTTCTTAAATAATCCATTAAATTCTAGATCTCCTCCTTACACAGATGATGTACCTGGAGATTACCTGTATCTGAAACGGGTGCAAGTCAACCAGGTATGACTATACAAAAAAGAGGAGCCTTTGGTACTTGTTGGACTTTCTTTTCCTTTTGCAGGGTCATCTCCAATCTTTTTGCCTCCTATTTTTTCTGACCTGTTTTTGTTGGCTTTTGAACTCTGAGCACTTGACCTCTGCTAACCAGTGCTAAAGTGATATGCTCTATGTGTAAATTGTATTGTTGACTGGTTTATGCATGATTGGCATATTTGATTTACTAGTAAGTCCCTAGTACAGTGCACCAGAGGTGCCCAGGGCCTGTAAATAAAATGCTACTAGTAGGCCTGCAGCACTGGTTGTGCCACCCACATTAGTAGCCTTGTAAACATGGCTCAGACCTGCCACTGCAGTGTCTGTGTGTGCAGATTTTAACTGCCAATTCGACTTGTCGTGTGTACCCACTTGCCAGGCCTAAACCTTCCCTTTTCTTATATGTAAGTCACCCCCAAAGGTACGCCCTAGGTAGCCCCATGGGCAGGGTGCAGTGTATGTTGACGGTAGGACATATACTAATGTGGTTTATATGTCCTGACAGTGAAATATTGCCAAATCTGGTTTTCACTGTTGCAAGGCCTATCTCTCTCATAGTTTAACATGGGGGCTGCCTTTAAAAGTGATTAAAGTGTAGATTCCCTTTGGGAGCAGATAGACATGTGGAGTTTGGGGTCTCTGGGCTCACAATTTAAAAATACATCTTTTAGTAAAGTTGGTTTTGAGATTGTGTGTTTGAAAATGTCACTTTTAGAAAGTGGGCATTTTCTTGGTTAAACCATTCTGTGACTCTGCCTGTTTGTGGATTCCCTGTCTGGGTTAGTTTGACAGTTGGGCAGTTTGCACCTCTCTCTAGACAGTGACACAAAGGAAGCTGGGGTGTAGCCTGCATATCCTGATGAGCAATCTGTGCTGGGAGTGGGGGGAGAAGTGTTCACTTACACCTGAAAGGGCTGTGCCTGCCCTCACACAATGCAGTCTCCAACCCCCTGGTCTGTGTCTGGGGCCTGGCCTGGGCAAGGCAGGATTTCACAAACAAGAGAGATTTTCCTTTGAAGTATGCCTACTTCAAAGGCAGAACTGGGTATAAGAAAGGCATCCAAACCTCTGAAAATCAGATCACTTCTGGACATCAAGAGGAGCCGCTGCCTGAAGTAGAGCTGAAGAACTGTTGAGAAGTGCTGCCCTGCCTGTGACTGTGCTTTGTGGAGCTATCCTGCAGTTGCTGCTTCTGCCTGTGCAAGCGGACAAAGACTGGACTTTGTTGTGCATTCCTGCTTGTGAAGAAATCTCCAAGGGCTTGTCCTGAGCTTGCTTCCTGTTGTTGAAGTCTCAGGGCCATCAAAGACTTCCCATGCCAGCACCTGGACTTTCTGTTGAAGCTCCTGACCTGCCAAGTGGTGCCCTATCCAGATCCTGACAGGTTGACAGGAGAAGCTGTTAGACCAAGATTGAAAATCCACACACAGACCGCCCTACAGGGAAAGTTTTGACACACCTTCTGAGACGCGGCTTAGAAACGACGCGCCGCCAGATTTGCGGCTGAAATCGACGCTCCACATGCATTGCGGCTGGAAAAGAGACGCACGTGGCTGGAGAATCAATGTGCAACACCCGCTGACAGAGGCTGATAACGTCGCAACCCACAAAGTGCAGTTTTCCTGATACCACGCAGCCGGATTTTCTACGCAACATCGCTGGGCGTGGAAAAACAACGCATCCCTCTACTACGGAGAGAAGAAACAACGCACGCCGACGTGACTGGAGGAGGACACACGATGTATGGTCTTGCTTGCGAGTGAGAAACTGACTCATCGCTGGCCCTTTCTGATGCACACTCAGCCGTGCGTGTTATTTTGACTCTACCCAGGTACCCATTTACTTTTAAACCCTAACAGTGTTAGTACTGCTTTCTTTTGCTTTTAAAATTCATAACTTGACTTATGTATGGTGTTTTTTTGTCATTTTGGTGTTATTTTGTTTAGATAAATATTGGCTATTTTTCTAAACCTCTATTGTGTCATTTTGTGGTGTTTTCACTGAGTTACTTTGTGTGTTGGTACAAATACTTTACACCTAGACTCTGAAGTTAAGCCTGCCTGCTCATGCCAAGCTACCAACGGAGTGAGCAGGGGATAGCTGAGGGTGATTCTCCTTTAACCTGACTAGAGTGAGGGTCCTTGCTTGGCCAGGGGGTAACCTGACTTCCAAACAAAGACCCCATTTCTAACAGTACTACAACTACTCCACCTGACAGTTTAAAAAAAAATGGGCTCTGGACATATAGTACTTCCAGATTTTTTGTGTTTTGATCACCCAGATTTGAACTTTTTGCTGTGGGTGAGTCTCACAACATGTGTCTCACCCATTGTAAATGGACTGCATGTGTTAACTGCCATTGTCTAACTTTTAGGATAAGGCAGCTAGGGTAAGGGACGCTTTGTAGTTAAACCATGTGTACACATGCAAATGGTCACATGTAAGGGAACAAGGGCTGTGCATGCGAGACTACCACTGTGCGCAGCCCGGTAGCTGTACACAGGTAGCCTGGCACAAAAGGGACTCTGCAGGGTTAGATATTGACCTGGCATAGGCCTTACAAAATAGGTGGGCACTCCTGGGTAAAGTCAGTATGGTTTACTGTTGTGTTTGCAGTAACATTTTATTATATTCCTAAGACTGCAGTTTTACTTTCCTTTTGCATATAAAGTCCATCAAGATATCAATCTAGAGTGAAAAACTGCGTCCAAAATTTGAGAATGCAAGTCCCAAGAAAATATGTGTACACCTTATGGGTCCTCAAGAATTTTTATATTTTTCTGTAACCCTGTTGGGCCACGTTAATTGCTCCCAGCAGAGGCAATAAAGGCCTTCCCACACCAAAGGAGTTATTAACAGTGCTGACCTCAGATCCTTTGGGGGAAAGGGTGGGGAAGAAAATCAGATTTTGTTAATTAGCTGTCCCACTATACTAGGGCTGGGGAAAGCCTAGACATACTGAACAAAGGAGGAATCCCAGAAAACTGGAGCCAACACAGAAGGGGGCTCCTCCTGGAAGTTTTGGTGGGAAAGGCCCTGACAATTATGTCAGGAGGGGTGGAGCTGAGGCTGCTAGAGGAGATGTGACTAGTGACTTCTGGATGGCGGCATCTTGAACTATCCCAGCATGCTGTGCACAAAGGTTGGGACATTGGTGGTGGGGTGATATGAAACCCTATGATTGGCTAGGGATTCCGGGCTTCTACAACCTTCCACCTCATTTAAAACTTTTGCACAAGGGAGAGAGGTGGCTTTTTGCAGACTCTGGACACTGAGGTTGGGATGGTGGCGGCAACCATGGACAACTAGAAGAACAACCCTGATGTCCTAAAGGTCTAGGGACTGTACCCACAGTTGACCCAGGACAAGTGGGTCTGTCTAAGGGACAGTGAGGCTGGCCCCTTAGACCTCTGAGGACCAGTTGGGGTTAAATCTGGACCTCTATGTACCAGAGAAAAAAGAAGAAGGAAAGCTGGTACATGGAGGCAGTAAAATCAGCTCCCTGCAGAACGCAACACCTTGGAGGCAAGGAGGTCCTCTGAGGATTTAATTAAGTATTTGAAGGGATGGGACATGTGTAGGCCTCCTTCCCTAGCCATTCCTTGCCCCTGGGGGCCCACAACCCCTTGCAGGGTGATGCAAAGGAGATCTGGAGCCCCAAACCAAGCCCCTGAGCACAGAAAAGGGCCAGGTGTGCCTCCTACAACACAGGGGTGGACGGCACACAGCAGACTCTTTTCTGCCTGCATGGAGAGTGGGCGGGAGAAGGAGGACAGCTGGCTCCCACACTGGCCAAGGGAGGAGATTAAGCTAAAGCACAAAGGAGCTGTCTGGGGCTGCGGAGTAGTTGGGGCTACCTAGTGGCCTCCCACTGCTCAAGCATACCCCCGGATGAAAACGGAAGAAACACATAGAAGCCCTGCAGTGTGAGACCTCACAGCTGCAAAGGCATGCAGCCAAAGCCACTAATCACATGTTCACGCTCCCTGGAGGGAGCTCCATATAATGCCCCGTTGGTTTCCAAGGAATTTTTTTTTTCGCCTTGTGATGGCCTCAAAAGACGCAGGGGCGCCAAAAATGTTGTTGTAAGGGTTGCAGGAGGTGGAACAGCCCCTCCAGGTAAAAAAATTACTGACCCTAAGGCCCATATTTATACTGTTTTTAGCACTGCATTTGTGGCGATTTTTGATGCAAAAACAGCGCAAAATTACAAAATACAATTGTATTTTGTAATTATGCGCCGCTTTTGCGTCATAAAATGACGCAAATGCAGTGCTAAAAAAGTACAAATATGGGCCTAAATTTCTAGGGTCAAGGAGGAGATTATGACCCCTTCAAGATTTTGATCATATTTTTGAGTGCTCCCAAGGCTTTTACTTTTCAGGGGGTAGTGCAGCACATTCTAGTGGCTGCTTCTAAGGTTGCATTTACTGTGGCCTGAATGTGTGTGAAAAAGATACAGGCAAATTATCTTGGTTGGTAATTCTTTGTTAATCATTTATGCACACAATACTTTTTTTTTATCAATGTTGAACTGCTTAATGGACATTAATTATTGCATTTACACATGCTTATTGATTATAGTCAAATGATTGTGGTTTTAACATGTGGATTACTTGTCATATAATGTGATAAATCTTTGGCAAAATCAATAGGCTTGCCTTGTATGTTGTTGTGATGACCATTTGATAAAGCCAATATGCTTGTTTTATTTAAAGTGCTAGTCCCTACATTGTGATATCTGATTGGTGTAGGGGGTCCTGTGATTTTGTTGTAATGGCCCATTAGGTGTCAAATGTGATTTCAGAGTATCCTCTTGATTGAAGACACACAGGGGCATATTTATACTCTGTTTGCGCCGAATATGCGTCAAAGGTTTTGACGCACAATCGGCGCAAACCCTGCCCCATATTTATACTTTGACGTCCGACCCCGCGGGCGTCAAAATTCCACCATGTGCGTAATTTTTTGGAAGGGGGAACCAGCCTTGCGTTAATTAGTCCGCAGCGCCGGCTAACGTCATTCCATAAATAAGGCGCCCGCATGGCGCGTTGGAATGGCGTTCGCCGGCAAAAAATAAAATTTTGACGCACAACTGCGTTAGCGCAGTTGTGTGTCAAAAAGTATAAGGCCCGTATTTATACTTTTTGACACTAAACTGCGCTGACGCAGTTTAGCGTCAAAAAGTTTTGCGCCGGCTAACGCCATTCTGAAGCGCCATGCGGGTGCCGTATTTATGGAATGGCGTTAGCCGGCGCTAGCAGACCGGCGCTGCCTGGTGTGAGTGGAAAAAAAACACGTACACCAGGCAGCGCCGGCGTTGGGGAAAATGGCGTTAGGGCGTCTTAAAATGGTGCAAGTCAGGTTGACGCCCAAAAATCGCCTCCACCCGATTTGCGCCATTTTTAACGACGCCCAGACGCCATTTACATGACTCTGTCTTAGTAAAGACAGGAGTCATGCCCCCTTGCCCAATGGCCATGCCCAGGGGACTTCTGTCCCCTGGGCATGGTCATTGGGCATTGAGGCATGTAGGGGGGCACAAATCAGGCCCCCCTATGCCAAAAAAAAATATAAAAAAAATAAAAAATTATACTTACCTGAACTTACCTGAATGTCCCTGGGATGGGTCCCTCCATCCTTGTGTGTCCTCCTGGGGTGGGCAAGGGTGGCAGGGGGGGTCCCTGGGGGCATGGGAGGGCAGCTGTGGGCTCATTTTGAGCCCACAGGTCCCTTAACGCCTGCCCTGACCCAGGCGCTAAAATCCGGCGCAAATGCGGGGTTTTTTGCCCCGCCCACTCCCGGGCATGATTTTTGCCCGGGAGTATAAATACGACGCATTTGCGTCGCAGTCATTTTTTTAGACGGGAACGCCTACCTTGCATCTCATTAACGCAAGGAAGGCGTTCACGCAAAAAAATGACGCTCTTTCCTCATACTTTGGCGCTAGACGCGTCTAACGCCAAAGTATAAATATGGCGTTAGTTTTGCGCCGAATTTGCGTCGAAAAAAACGACGCAAATTCGGCGCAAACGGAGTATAAATATGCCCCTAAGTATGGGCCACAGTGAAAGAAAAGGTAAGGAGTTTCACAGGTAAAAAAAAAAAAAATACAAATAAAAGAGTGCAGTGCCAGGTGACATTCAGTGCAAACCTGATGCAGTTTATCCTAAAACTCCACAATACAAGCTTTCATGAGAAGCAGCAGAGGGAATGAAGCCTGTCACAGAAAACATGTAAGAGAAGGGTTAATTATGAAAGGTGCTTGGCTAATCACTTGTGATGGGCATTAAAAAGTTGTCTGGAAAGTGGAAGCTAATCCAATATCTTCGCAAAATAAAGGCCCATATTTATACTTTTTGACGCAAAACTGCGCTAACGCAGTTTTGCGCCCAAAAAATTAGCGCCGGCTAACGCCATTCTGAAGCGCCATGCGGGCGCCGTATTTATTGAATGGCGTTAGCCGGCCGGCGCTGCCTGGTGTGCGTGAAAAAAAACAACGTACACCAGGCAGCGCAGGGAAAAATGGCGTTTGGGCGTCCAAAAATGGGGCAAGTCAGGCTGAGGCAAAAAAATCGTCTTAACCCGATTTGCGCCATTTTTTTACGACGCCCATCCCCTATTGAAATGACTCCTGTCTTAGCAAAGACAGGAGTCATGCGCCTTGCCCAATGGCCATGCCCAGGGGACTTCTGTCCCCTGGGCATGGTCATTGGGCATAGTGACATGTAGGGGGGCACAAATCAGGCCCCCCTATGCCACATAAAAAAAATAAAACAACACTTACCTGGACTTACCTTAATGTCCCTGGGGTGGGTCCCTCCATCCTTGGGTGTCCTCCTGGGGTGGGCAAGGGTGGCAGGGGGTGTCCCTGGGGGCAGGGGAGGGCACCTCTGGGCTCATTCTGAGCCCACAGGTCCCTTAACGCCTGCCCTGACCCAGGCGCTAAAATCCGGCGCTAATGCGGGTTTTTTAGACCCGCCCACTCCCGGGCGTCATTTTTGCCCGGGAGTATAAATCCGACGCAATAGCATCGGAGTCATTTTTTAAGACGGGAACGCCTACCTTGCATATCATTAACGCAAGGAAGGTGTTCACGCAAAAAAATGACGCTAATTCCATGAACTTTGGCGCTAGACGCGTCTAACGCCAAAGTATAAATATGGAGTTAGTTTTGCGTCGAATTTGCGTCGAAAAAAACGACGCAAATTCGGCGCAAACGGAGTATAAATATGCCCCAAAGAGTATTGTAGTCCCATGTCAGGTGGTGCTCAATCCTGCTGTGATTTTGTTTCACATGCCTTTAGATGCAGAATCGTGTACAGTAACTGACTGGTGTATCCTTAATAACAATATTGCTAACCACACAGGTTTTTGATGCATAGTAGGTAACTAATATGCAATTGTTTTTTCAGATGAAGGAACATCACACTTATTCCTTAGCAAGAGGGTACACCGTGGTGTTTGTTATAAGGCGAATAAGGTCCCTCTGATGATTTACACTCGCTTTAAATTATGGATGCTATTGTGAAATAAGGAGCTTGCAATACTGTCACCACGAATGTATTCCTGGTATTTACGAGGCCCCTCCATGTTAGGGTAATGTGAACGAATCGCATCGTCTAGGGTCGATCACAGAGCTGAGAGAACGAATTAACCATTTTCTACCATAGATTAACAGGGATCTATTATTTGGCCACTAGATGGCACGCTAGTTCTATGGTGTGAACTTTACGTACAATAGCATCTTCGTACAAACGATGCCATTCGGGCGACGGGCGTCTAAAGGATACAACGACCTGTCCTGGTCTCTGCTACTAAGGCCCATATTTATACCTTTTTAGCGCTGCATTTGCGTCATTTTCTGACGCGAAAGCAGCGCAAACTTCCAAAATGCAATTGTATTTTGTAAGTTTGCGCCGATTTTGCATCAGAAAAACGACGCAAATGCGGCGCTAAAAAGTATTATAAATATGGGCCTAAATGAGCCATTTAAATAGAGATACAGGGGATTAACGTTACAGAGGATACAGAGGATTAAGGTTACAGAGGATTAAGGATACAGAGGATACGGAGGATTAAGGTTACCGGTCTTAATGGTACTATTGGCATTTTTTAACTTCTAGAAATCGGCAGTCAGGGTGAACAAGTTGCAGATTGACCAAGCGCTTTCTGGCTTCTATATGTGGTAAAGGGGCCTGTATGAGATAGGCTTGCCCCAGCCATTTTAAGAGTTCGTGCATTCACTGACGGCCACCTGTAAATAATGGGTAACTATGCAATGTTTTTCTAGTTGGTAATGGGCCTTTTTGAAACTTAATGGGTGGGGGGGGAGAGTTGGCTGGGGGGGGGGGGGAGTCCTATATCCTCCAATTGGGACGATAGTTAAGAGATTTGCCATAAGCATTTACTCTGTTTGACAGAGTTGTTTCTATTTAAATAGGTCCTGCACCACAGTGAAATAACCAATAGCATACGAAATTTGTGATTAGTGCTAGAATTGATTTTTCCATAGAAGACTTTGATTACAGGCTATGAAATTTTTGAGGGGTGAGTACCTCCCTATGACGCTTTTGTTGTTTGTGAATGGGTCAGTTATAATATTGAAGATATAATTTTTTATTGATTGGGCCCCTGTGTGGGTTTCGTTTCAAGTGTACATTAGGTATAATTATATTAACCCAATAAAGATATATGTGAGACATACCTCCTTAATTTTAGATAAGTGGGTCAGTTGTTTGGGCATTGACTCCATGCACATTGAGAAACATACATGATGAACATACAATGTAATATTACATCACTTTGCTGATTAATCATGAGTAAGGATTGACAGTTCTGGAGAATGGATATATATATGTTTTTCATTCCAGGTACTTCCTATAATAATAATATTTTGTCCTGATGATGACCCTTTCAAATGAATTATAGATTTTTGGGTCAGAGCTTCGATATAACATTTAAATGTGGACTGGATTTTGAAAAATGTCAGTAGACTATAGACACCTGCATTATGGATGTCCAAAAGGAGACTGCAAGATTTTTAGCCACATTTGTTTTTATTGCCTTGTAAATAGCACAGAAGCACTTTTGTGACACCTCACTCACCTGCACTGCAATGTCATTGTTTAGGAGCACCTGTTATAATAATACTTTGCTTCAGTTATTCAATTTAAATATATTCTTCCTAATAAAATGGATGTAATACTGAGTGAATTCTACTGAGTTAGAGGGTTTTAGTGGTACAACCACTGCCGTGGAAGCTTAGAATTATTCTTTTCCCCGGGGACCATTGTTTGCTGTTAGAATATTACTTACCCAGGTCCCAGGGATACTGTGTTGGCCCCATCTTCTGAAACTGACTTTGGGACTCTTTCATGTTTAAGAGACCATCAAAGAATATTGAAAGCAGCATATGCAGTTTGTTCAATTTCTGAAATTGCTGAATATTTGTTTGACGTAATTTCTGCACAAGTAGTGGAAGTGAATGCTGTAACAAGAGCGTGTTGTCTAGCCAATTAATTGACAGTGACAATTCACACAGACAGCCAATTTGGAGTTGGAGTGGTACATGACTTTAGGCAATTATGGTCACCAAGTAATTTCATGACATCTTCTGGTACTTCTGTAAGCAAAAAAGAATACATTCTAAACCTGGTGAAAGGCACACAACTTCCTAAAAAGATATCGGTTATAAAGTGCATTGCTCATACTTCTTCTGATGATATGGTCATCATGGACAATCACTATGCCCATTGAGTTGCAAGATACTATGCTTTTGAAACCATAACTATACTTCTGATAAACACAACCATGAACAAGAATCAGAACAACGTGAAAGTGCAACGAAGGTTTGTGATGCAGACAATATGAATTATTTTTGTTAAATTCAATACAGGCAACATTAAGTGACCTTGGAGAGCTGCAAGAGGAAGTACCAGATGATAAAAGAAAAAGAAGGTGGGAAATAGCAAGCTGCAAGAGAGATTATAATTATCTTGGGTAACTTCAGATCATCAGGATGGTCTTCCTGATTCAGTGCTGCAGGGCATGGTGAGTATCCAACATGGACAAATGCATGTAGGGAGATGTAAGTTAGGACCTTTAAGAAATACTGGCACAACACAAAGTTCAGAAGGGTAGCAAACAATTTAGGTCAAAGATGTTTTACTTGTCAGAGCATTTATCAAGGTAAACACACACTTGTTCCTATGAGTCACATAGTCACATTTTAAGGATCATTTATCAGACTTCCATAACATTTTATAGTGATGTGTAGGAGGCTGGCCTGGTTTGTAGTGGGTACCTTGGGTACTTACACCTTATACCAGGTCCAGTTATCCATTATTAGTGAAATGTAGTAGTGTTCTAGCAGCTTAGGCTGATAGAGGTAGCTATAGCAGAGCAGCTTAGGTTGAACTAGGAGACATGCAAAGCTCATGCAATACTACTTTTAGTTACACATTACTTGTACACAAATAAAGACAATACCCAGTGTTACCAAAAATAAAGGTATTTATTTGTGTGACACAGTACCAAAAATATCTTAGAGACAATACTCCCTCTGGAGGTAAGTATTATACACATTATATACACTAGACACCAAAATTAGACAAGTAATTAGTCATTGAACAGTGCAAAACCAAATGAAATGCCATAGAATGCAATGGGAGAAAATAGGTCTACGGGCAACACAAACCATATACTAAGAAAGTGGAATGTGAATCACAAATTCCCCCCTAGACAAGTGTAGTGTGTGCAGAATCACTGGGAGAATAAGAATACAGTAAAGGTAAGTAAATTACCCCACCCCAGAGCCCAGAAAAGCAGGAGTAATGTGCTGCAAGTTTCCTTAGGACACACTACACCTCGTGATATGGATTATTGCAGTAACCAACCAAGTCTGCAAACAACAACTACTGGATTCCTGGACCTGAAGATCTGCAAAAGAAGGGGACCAAGTCCAGAGAAATTCCAGGAAGGGCAGGAGCCCCAGCCAACCCAGAAGAGGTGCAAAAGAACAGTTCCCGGATAGTCGAAGACTGCAGGAATGCACCTTAGGAAGATGCCAGCGGGTTTCTGTATGATATAGAAGATGTCCCATGAAGTGAAGATGGATGCAGATGTAATTTTGTGTTGGAAGTTGCCAACAAGCCTTGGTTATGACAAAAGTGTGTTCTGCATCAAAATGGTGCTGGCTCGACCCAGGAGGGACCTGGGGGCCTTAACTCTGTGTGAGGAGGAAGAGGGGGCTCTCAGCACTTTAGAGAGCCCTCAGGATACCAGACAGCACCCAAGGGAGTCCCAGGATACAGGGACAAAGGAGGTGCAACATTTGGTTGGTGCAGCACAAAAAAGGAAGGTCCCACGGCGCCGGAGAACAACTCAGCGAGTTGAGCGTTGCAGGATGGAGTGCTGTGGGCCTGGGCCAGGCTGTGCACAAAGGAATTTTTTGAATAGTGCACAGAGGCCTCAGGAGGTGAAGAAGATGCAGTACATAGGGGTACTGTCGCTCTCAGGGAAGGCAAGGTCTTACCTCCTCCAAATTGCGTCAGCTGGACCTCAGGACAGTCTATGTCAATGGAGTCCACCCTCTGTGTGCTTAGGAGCATGCTCGTCACTGTGAGAGGATTCCAAGGGTACAGGTCGTCATCTTGGAAGATGCCTGCCTGAGCTGGGGAGTGACTCCATCCCCCAATGGAGATTTCTTCGGTCCTTTTGGTGCAGGATGAAGACAGGGAGTCCCCAGAGCGTGCACACCATGGAAACTGTTGCAGTTGCTGGCTGGAGCTGAAGTTACAGAGGAAAAGTATCCCTTGTGGATGAAGTAGTAGTTGCAGTGGATTCCTGAAGGAAACTTGCAAGCAGAATCTGCAGAGAACCCACAGGAGAGATCCTAAATAGCCCTGAGAGGGGGGATTGGCTTCCTTATCAGGTAAGGACCTGTCAGGAAGGGTCTCTGATGTCACCTGCTGGCACTGGCCACTCAGAGCCGTCCAGAGTGCCCCCACACCTTGCAAAGCAAGATCTATGAAGTCTGGGACACACTGGAGGAGCTCTGGGCACCACCCATAGGGTGGTGATGGGCAGGGGAGTGGTCACTCGTCTTTACTTTGTCCAGTTTCACGCCAGAGCATGGGACAAGGGTCCCTGAACCGGTGTAGACTGGCTTATGCAAAGAAGGCATCATCTGTGCCCTTCAAAGCATTTCCAGAGGATGGGGGAAGCTACCCCTCCCCAGCCTGTAACACCTATTTCCAAAGGGAGAGGGTGTAACACCCTGCTCTCAGAGGAAATTCTTTGTTCTGCCGTCCTTGGACTGAGCTGCTCAGACTCCAGGAGGGCAGAACCCTGTCCGTGAGGTGGCAGCAGCTGTAGCTGCAGTGCAAGCCTCAAAGAGCTGGTTTGGCAGTAATGGGGGTCCATAGTGGAGCCCCCTGGATGCCTGGAATTGGCTCCCCAATACCAGATTTGGAATGGGGGGACAATTCCATGACCTTAGACATGTTACATGGCCATATTCGGAGTTACCATTGTGAAGCTACATATAGGTATTGACCTATATGTAGTGCACGCATGTAATGGAGTCCTCGCACTCACAAAGTCCCAGGAAATGGCCCTGAACTGTGTGGGGCACCTTTGCTAGTGCAAGGGTGCCATCACACTTAGTAGCTTTGCACCTAACCTTCAGCAAGTGGAGGTTAGACATATAGGTGACATCTAAGTTACTTAAGTGCAGTGAAAATGGCTGTGAAATAGTGTGTGCACTATTTCAGGCAGGCTGCAATGGCAGGCCTGTGGGCGGGTTTGTCTGAGCTCTTTATGGGTGGCAAAAGAAATACTGCAGCCCATAAAGATCTCCTGGAACCACAATGCCCTGGGTACCTAGGTACCATATACTAGGAACTTATAATGGGGGGTCCAGTGTGCCAATTGAAATTGGCATATGAAGTCACTAGCCTACAGTGACAAATTTAAAAGCAGAGAGAGCATAAGCACTGAGGTCCTGGTTAGCAGAGCCTCAGTGACACAGTCAAGCACTACTGACAACACACACATTAGGCCACAAACTATGAGCACTGGGGTCCTGGCTAGCAGGATCCCAATGAGACAGGCAAAACACACTGACATATAGGTTTTTATATATGAGCACTGGGGTCCTGGCTAGCAGGATCCCAGGGACACAGTAAAAACACACTGACACACACTCACAAACAGGCCAAAAGTGGGGGTACCCATGCTAGAAAGAGGCTACTTTCTCACATGATGCCAGTGAACAGTGGACTCAGATATATTCTCCTAATTACCTGCTTGTTTTATAAATGGGTTGAGACCTATTCAACCAGGAGAAGGGGCAGTATGACTGTAGCCAAGCTCCTATTAAGGAAATAAGTACTAAGGGGCCAATTTAAGAGCCCCCAGCGGCTCTTTGTGCCACAATAGTGTTTATGCTAATGTGGCTCAACGAGGCCAAAATCGCAGCGCCAAATTTACAGTGTTGCAATGCATGCATTGCGTCATTCTGTAATCCTTTGCACTACATTATGCCTGCGCCAAGTATAATGTATGCAAAGGGGGCGTTCCTTCGTTAGGGGGGCCGGAAAAATGGAGTAAAGAAACCTAAAAGATTTCTTAGATTCATTTTTTCGGCACTTTTAACGCCTGCTCAGAGCAGATGTTAAAAGGAGGCACACCATTGTTTTTAATTAGCCTCAATGGGCTTTTCAGGATTAACGTCAAAAAATTTTACTCTAGCCATGCAAAGCTCCGAACAAGAATCCAAAATATTGATGCTAGTTTCCCTTACTACCGCTTGGTGCGCATATCTTTGATACGGCACACACATGGTGGCGTTAGAGGGCGCTAAGGGGTGCAAAAAAGTAGTGCTGCACTGGGGGCAGCATCATTTTTCTTAAATCAGGTCATAAGATTTGGCATGCCAACTTCTTTTGAGATAGATAGATGAACTCATTTTAAAAATAAAATCCTGGAGTTACTGTGTACACCCTTACAAATTGAGCAGATGTTCCACTGCACTGACCAGAATCATGTGATGTGGTTGAGAAGATGAATTGAACCTGTAATCCCAAGCTTGCACAAGTGTGTGCCTCAACAACCTTGAAATGGCCAGATATGGCCCCTCTTATTCTCATGAGCATTAGGAGCACTCTAAATAAAAAGATTGGTCTCTAGCCTCAGGAGCGGGGGAATGTGGATGCCATAAATTCTTTCATAAAGGAATTCAGCAGCACTTGTATTAATAAGTGATGACATTATGGCGGATTACTGTAAAGGCCTGGCTGATGTGGTGAAAGCTGTCTCTCATCAGGTGACAAAGGAAGTTCAGTGCCACGCACTGCAACCAGGAGACTGGATCTTGGTAAAGAAACAAGTCAACAAGAATTGCTTGCAGCCACCCTGGAATGAACCGCATCAAGTTAGAATAACACTGCTGTAAAGTGTATTTTATCCCACATGGATTCATACTGCTCACAGGAAGAGAGTGAAGACTGTGTATGAAGAAATAGTGACAACAATCACTGATTTACAGTGTCAAGCTTGACTTTGCTGCATTGATTGCAGAGTAGTAAAAAGAAGAAGAAGATCCTGGTGTAGATTCACGTCACCAGATTACAGGTCTATCAAATTGAAA
Source organism: Pleurodeles waltl (assembly GCF_031143425.1). Taxonomy (NCBI): domain Eukaryota; kingdom Metazoa; phylum Chordata; class Amphibia; order Caudata; family Salamandridae; genus Pleurodeles; species Pleurodeles waltl. The sequence continues at coordinate 989,163,034 of NC_090436.1, read as the reverse complement.
ATCAAAAAGAACCGTTGATAGAAAGTCATGAGCAACAAGAAGAAACAGAGATTGGTGTTCTGGTTTGTGAAAAAGTAAAGCTGAAAATCTGAGTCTCCAGGCCCCAAAAGTCAGTGATTTTCATCAAATCACAAGTCTAACTGTGAGTGGAGAAAAGTCAACAGTAGTCCCAAGTAAAGAAACTGGAGTTGAGAATGTACATAGAGGGGGAAATGTCTAAATTTATGACAAGCAGCTAAATATTGGACTTGAAGACTCAGAGATCATAATCTGTTAGAGAAGAGCCAGAGATAATCGAAATTTATTCTGAGAGTAGTGGAAGTGAATCACCCGGAGCGAAAAAGATCAACAAGGAATAGAGTGCCAAATAGAAAGTACATATCAGCTAAGTGGGCTTATGTAGTTTCTGTAAACACTTATACAAATGAAGAGTCAGACGTAGAAGTTTTTGACTTGACAAATTGCTGATAGCTCATCTTTGTAGGTTATACAGAGAAGAATAGAAGAAGGTCCACCTTGAGGTTTTGCTAAGTCCTGATTAATATGAAGTAACGTTTTGAACCTGCAATTGTTGAATGAGTTTGTATTGTACTTCAGGTATCCAGACACAGATAATAAACTGAATAATAAAAAAGCTTGATTCCTGATTCTAAACCTCTTGAACTTTTTGACCTTTTTGTTCCCCTTTATTTTTTTCTCAGTAGAACATTTTTCACAGCAGATGCTATAGATGTTTTAGCATATTTTCTGTGATAATAATTTAAATATTTCTAGTTTGTTAAATGTTGCACTTACTTTTTCTGGTTGTATATGTTTCTCCTTCACTGAGTGAATTAATTACCATACATAACAAAATAGAGCATATCAGATTAACTCTTAGGGACAGATTAGTAGGTAATTAACATTATGACATTTATTCAAATCCGGTATGTGTGTACATATCTTACATCCACGTCTGAAGCAGGTGCAATGCATTTCCCATAGTTTTGTCTTGTTTTTATTAGCATTATTCATAAGCAAGAGTTTGTGTTGCCATGTCTTTCTGACTTCAATGCTTTTCTAGAAGAACTTCCTATATCTGCAGATGCTGGCAGTTGATCACTTATTCTAAACATTTAAAGAAGACTGCACAACCTAACTTCAATATTAATGATAATAAAAAATGCATTTATGTATTCAGAGTGAAGAGGAGTGTCAGTTTGTTAAGGAATACAATGAGAAGAGAGTGAAAATCCTGAGAAATTGGAAAGATGCAAGTGAAATCAAAGCATTAAGGAAAGGGAGAATTGTGTACAATGCATCAGGAATCTCAAAGAATTAGGAAATCGATTTTGTTGAAGAGAGGGAGTGTGAAAGGAGTCACATGGTTGATAGTGACTTTTTCTTTGAGTAAATAGTTAGAGGAATTTATTTATGTATGTAGTAAGAATGCTTATTTTGACCTGCTTTGTAAATGGGTGGGTCGATGTTATCTTGCTTTGCTATTGCCTCAGGATTACCATGTCAATGAAGTGAGTGTTGTGTGCGATTTGAAAAGAGTGAACTATGGATTTTGGACTAATTGTGCTAGATGTTTTGGGTACTATGATTCCATCTATTAGTTCTGGATATGATTGATATGAAAATTAGAAGCTTATCTGTGCTTGTAGATGCCTTGCTTCTAACACTGCAAGTGACCTAAGATTAATCAGAAGGTAACGGTTATGCATGCTATGATTATGCAGAACAGCCATTTATTAGATATTCTTCTTGCACAGGAGGCCGGGGTCTATTGGGTTTTGAGGGCGTGAGAGTGCTTTACCTCCATCCTGTATAAAAGTAAGCTTATTATTATTATTTATATAATTATTATGACTAACATCTCAGAAGTCCCCTGGGCATGGCCATTGGGCAAGGGGGCATGACTCCTGTCTTTGCTAAGACAGGAGTCATGTTAATGGCGTCTGGGCGCCCAAAAAAAATGGCTCAAATCGGGTTAAGACGTTTTTTTTTGCCTCAGCCTGACTTGCCCCATTTTTGGACGCCCAAACGCCATTTTTCCCTACGCCGGCGCTGCCTGGTGTACGTGTTTTTTTTTCACGCACACCAGGCAGCGCCAGTCGGCTAACGCCGGCTAACGCCATTCAATAAATACGGCGCCCGCATGGCGCTTCAGAATGGCGTTAGCCGGCGCTAATTTTTTTGGCGCTAAACTGCGTTAGCGCAGTTTTGCATCAAAAAGTATAAATATGGGCCATAGATTCTCTTGCACAGCACTTTTTTCCTATTTTTCATAGAAAACCCAAAATGGAGCTATATTTTGGTGATTTCTATTATACATCCAGGGGACTCTAAAACCCCTGGGTACCTTTAGAATCCATAGGATGTTTGAAGAAAGGACATACATTTGGTGTGGATACCATTTGTGGAAAGGTTATGAAGATTTAAAGATGAGCTACCTGAGCTAGCACCGGGGAAGCCTTAGCAGTCAACAGTTTAATTCAAACTCCTTCAGTAAATTGATGCTACATTAATGCATTTATTCTTAAAGCAAACTAATGCTGAAAACTCTATTTGATGCTCATGTGTTTCAGACCACTGCGGGATACTACCAAGCATAAGTGAATGAATAATTTTGAAATTGTGTAACAGTCCCAAAAAATGCCAATAAGATTAATTTAGTAAAGCACTGTACATAAACTGTTATCAGAATTGTCATTGTAGTGCACAAAAGTACTGTACTTTATGGTTATTCAACTATCAATGTGCTACTGGCTCTGAAAATGAATATGGTAATATATATTGGGGCATATTTATGAGAATGTTGCGCATCATTGATGATGCGTCACTTTTCTTGCAGGCCCCTACCCACACCTAACGACACCATGTATGCGCCTATACTGCACACCATGGCAGTCGTTAGCACCATAGTGTCAATATTTTTTACACTATTGTGGAGCTTTATTACACTAGTGCCAAAAAAATTGACGCTAGTGGAGCAAAGTACAGGGAGGCCCATTGAACAGAATAGGTGCATCATTTTAATGCCTGCTGTTAGCAGGTATTAAAAGTGACACCAAAACTGGCACAGTGAAATCTTGTATACTGTATTTCACTGGGCCATTTTTTGGGCCTCCCAGCTCTGGAACGTTCCCCTTGCATACATTATGCCTGGCGCAGGCATAATGTGGCGCAGGGGGTTACAAAGTGGAGAAATACAAACATTGTGCACTTTCTCAATATGGCGTGTCGGAAGTGCTTACCTAACGCCACATGAGTGTAAAAAAATGACGCTAATGTGGAGCAAGGAGGCGCAAGGGGATGGTAAATATGCCCCATTGCTTTTTAATTTTTTGTTAACAAACTATCATTAGAGGTTTGGCTCACCCTTTCAAAATATCATATAGGAGAAGTCTGCTTTTTTCTTTGGTTTAGACTCTTAATTATAATTACATTCCTTGGACACTTGGGGCCATATTTGCAAGAAATTTGTGCATCACTAGTGATGCGCCATTTTCCTTGCTTCCCCCTTGCATCCCCTAATGCCACCATAGAAGCGCTGTATTTACAATACAGTGCACCATGGCGGATGCTAAGGGCAATAACATCATTTATTGACGCTATTGAAACACTATACTGGATTAGCGCAAACAAAAGACGCTAATCCAGTATAGTGTTAAGAGGCACATTGAAATCAATAAGAGACTAATTTTAACGCCTGCTTTAATCAGGCATTAAATAATAGGCTAGAAATGGCACAATGGAATCTTGTAGATTCTATTGCGTCATGTTTAGCGACCCTCTAACGAGGGAATGCCCCCCTTTGCATACATCATGACCCTAAGGGGAGCAAGGGCTGTGTAAATCTGGCCCTTGATGGGTTTTTTCAAGCATCATTTGGGAACCGAATATTTCCTGCAGACAGATTTTTTTAATTTTTTTTTACTGCATGTAGTCATTCTAAGTGTTTTTTTTTTTATGAGAGCAGGTACCTACTATTTACCAGTTAAAACATATACATAATTGCTATCCTTTAATATTTGATTTTTGTTTATCACAAGCTCATAAACGTAGCCCATACCAGGCTTACAATATACGCTTAGTTTCATTTGAGGCACAGGTATAAGTATTAATTGCTTTGGTATGTACCAATCTATCTTCCACATCACTTTCTGCAGTTTCTTTCAATCATCTCTCTGTTTATTTCTAGTTGGGGAGTTATTAATTTAATGATATGTTCATTGTATTTTTAAACACAGGTATTTGGACATTACCTGAGTGCTATGAAATTACATATATGCGTGTATTGTGTACAATGCTATCCCACAGCAAACAAAGTGAAAAGGTGCTTGCTGCAGCAATGTTGTTTTCCAGAGAATTGGGAACGATTGTGATATTTCATTTGTAGATGTTTAGGCCTTTGTGTTTGTCTAATGGGCATTCGTTGCAATCTCCTGTGGTGTCGCTTCCTGTAATGTCCCTTCCTAATATGCCACGTCTAGAAATTCCACTGATTATTTTTAATAGCAGCTACTTGCTGAATGGCTGTCCGTGCCTCCCCAGAAATATGGGCCAGATGTATCAAACGAAATTGCATTCACAAACGGTGCGAATCGCTAAAATTAGCCGTTTGCGAATGCAAAAATGTAGCAAAAAAAGAAATCGCAAAAATAGCGATTTTTTGTGTTGCGACCTGGTTTTGTGTATCACATTTTGCGTCTCCCAATTTCCGACATGAAGGGCCATATGTACGAACACATTTTCCCATTGACACAGAATGGGAAAAACCCTTTGCTACATCTGGCCCGAAATACCGAATCGCAATTAGCGAGACGCAAAATGCGACAGACACGCAAAACCAAGTCGCAATTTGAAGCACCAAAAAATTGCAAATTGCGATTTTTCGCAGAATGGCCTTTTTGCACATGCAAAATACCACTAAGTGAAACCAGGTGGTAACCAGGAGCAACCTATATAAAGAGGCCCAGAATGCCTCAGACTCTTTTCCACAATGGCTGCACTCTATGTCATGGCGAGGAGAATGAGAATCTTGGCAGGTTTGAGGAGAGGGAGGAGGAGACAGGAGCGCATTTTCAGAGTGCGCATTACCCTTTTTGAACAGACTGAAGAGGAAATTTTTGAGAAGTACAGGTTGAACCCAGCCATGATACTTGACCTGATAGCAGAGCTACAACCCATACTGCAGCACACAACACACAGGACTAATAGCATACCCACCCATGTGCAGGTATTATGCTCCCTTAGCCTACTTGCCTCAGGGAGCTATCAAGGGGTCATAGCAGCAGCTGGAGGGGTATCACAGGGTGCCCTCTCCAGATTTTTCAAGGCATTTATCAACGCCCAGCTGGGCAGAATACACCAGTACATCAGATTCCCCCACACCCCACAGGAAATACAGCAGACAAAAATAGATTTCTACCAGATAGCACAGTTCCCCCATGTCCTAGGTGCCATAGATGGGACACATGTTGCAATCTGTCCACCATCGGCCACAGAGTATGTGTACCGCAACCGTAAATACCAACATTCAATGAATATACAGGTGATATGCAATGCCTCTTATATCATAACTGATCTCGTGGCCAGGTACCCAGGGAGCACACATGATTCGTATATCTTTCGCCACAGCGGGATTCACACAAGACTGCTAGATGGGGAGTTTGGAGAAGGATATCTACTAGGTATTGACCCTCTGTACAGTGGCGCATTGATGGTGTTGTGACGTCAGATGGCTCACTTACACATCATACCCTCATTTCCTTCCAGGAGACAGTGCCTACGCAGTGCGCACGTACATGATGACGCCCTACCTCAATCCTACAATACATGCTGAACGGAGATACAATGCAGCACACAGGGCAACCCGCAATGTGGTGGAGCGCACCTTTGGGCTGCAGAAGAGTCGCTTCCGGTGCCTCCACAAAAGTGGAGGGGCACTACAGTACAGCCCAGAGACGACATGTAGAATAGTGGCTACTTGTGCGATCTTGCTCAATATAGCTACCACCAGGGGCATACCTGTGGAAATATCTGATTCTGACTCTGATGAGGATGATGGTCCCATACCCCCCCTACAGCCAGCAGACAGGACCAGTGCAGCAGAGGGCAGGCAAAGGCGTGCTGACATCACGCACAACCATTTCAGATGTAAGTAAGAACAACACAACTCCACTGACGTGTACTTGTAGTTAAAAAATGTATTAACTTAACGTGAGGTAACATAAGTTTAGCTAGCAGCACAAATAAGATGATGTAACTTAAAATAAAAGCAGACAACAGTATCTCACTATTCAATCATAGTTTACTCTATGACACAATGATAAACAGTCCCCTGTGGCCATTACTGTCACTTTCTATGGCCACGCAAGCCACTCGAGTGCGCAGTGGCCTCACTGGCACCTCTGTTTTCGGACTCAGTGGCAGTGCTGTGCCTGGCACTGCGACGCCTAGCATCTGTTGTGGGAACTGCTACGCTGCTGAGGCTAGATGTGTTCTCAATGTCCCCCAGTCCCAGTTCACTGGGTGTGGCGGAGCGGTTACCAAGCATATTGTCAAACACATTTGTGATCTGCACCAGTCCCTGTGACACATCCCTACTGCTGTGCGCTGCCTCCACCTGTGCGGCCACAGCACGCAGCGATATGAGGGCTGTTGAGTTTGCAAGGCGATTGACTGAGCGACAGAAACCACCAAACATCCCCATAAGACGTCTCTCATGCCTGCGGTAGCTGACTCTGTCGTGCCACAGCTCTATTCACAGTTCCCTCACTGCACTTGTCAGCTCCCTGGTGTTCTCAGAAGCTTGGAGCTGTCCCTCATGCAGTTTAGTGCGGTTGGAATTGAGGCACTCCAACTGCCGATGAAGCCCCCCCATGTTGGAATTGTTTGCCTGCATCTGCCTTTGTAAAGCTGAGATTTTCCTGTTTTGCAGGCGCTGCTGCTTCAACATAGCAGATTCCAGGCCACCGAAGACTGATGGTCCCTCTCCTACTTCAATATGCTGTGCGCCTGCATACGTAGGCCTCCTGCAGGGTGTTGTGCTACACTGGGGCTGGGACTCCTGCATAACAGTGCATCTGCCATCTGGGGAAGGTGTGTGGCCGTCATCCCGCATGCCGTCAGAGTCCTGGCTCATTTCGGGTAGCGGTACAGCCCTAGCCCTGCGTCTGATGGGTGCTATATTCTGTGACTCACTGGTGTTTGAGTCAGATGCAGGGTGGGTTTCAGTATCCCCCGCAACGGCACTTGCAGATGCTGCTGGGCCACCTGCAACGACAATGTGCAGCATGTCAGTTATGCATGTATCACCAAAGGTCAAACAATGGTAATAAATGTACAGTTACTTCATATCACTATGTTGTGGGTGTTGTGTTCTTCTGGGTGTCACTCGGCATATTTACATTCTATGTGCTACTTTCAGCTCTGGGTTGTGGACTACCACTCCCATAAGGCATTGCTGTGCCGCTTCAAAGATGTGGAATGGACTACTTTTCACAATGCTTTGCACTACTTGCTAATTCCTAAGGGGCATTTGTACATACACATATGGAGTTACATTTCAATATTGCACTTACCTTTACTGGTGCTGGGTGTGCCGGATGTGTCGATGTCAGTGACCCCACTGACAGCTTCTGGGAGGAGTGTCGACTCCACCGGGTCTTCCATGGGGGTGGAGGGTGTCTCTGTGGGTGGTCCACGTCCTGTGCTCCTTGCCTCCTGCAGCCCTCTTGCCACCCTCTCCTTGGCACGGGAACGCAGGTCGTACCACCTCTTCTGTATCTCCTCCACAGAGCGCTGCGCAACTCCCACAGCGCAGATTTTTGTCTGCATGTCAGCCCAGAGTCTGCGCTTTTCACTCTCAGGGACCTGGAGTGAGCTTTTTCCAAACAAACGGTCATGGCTCCTCACCACCTCCTCAGTGAGCACCTCCAGTTCCTGCTCACTAAACTTGAGTTTCCTTCTCCTTTCTCCCTTCTCCTTTCCCTGTGCAGAGGTGTCCATGGTGGTTGTGCAGTCCTGCCTTGTTCACAGACTTGCTTACTGTGGCTGGGCTGTGTCTCTCTCAGTGCTCCTTTGGGTGTGGCACCTGCAAACTGCCTGGGATGACTCACTTCCTGCTTGTGATGTCATCAGGCTCTGCCAGGTGTGCTTTCTCGCAATTTTCAATTTTCAATTACTGAATCACAAATTGTGTTCTCACAAATTGCGATTCGGTATTTGGGCCTCGCAAACCACAAATAGCGATTTTTAAGAAATAGCTAATTCCGAATCGCAAATATGTTATATCGCATATTGCGACTCGGAAATAGCGATTTCTTTAAAATCGCTATTTGCGATTTGCAAAGGCCTTTCTTGATACATCTGGCCCTAAGACTCTTAGGCATGGTCCTAAACGCATCTCTAATGACGGCTACAGTCCAGCTCAAACCAATTAGACCGATGTCCCAGTACCCAGGATGAAAACTGAGCCCAGTTTTAAGGGAGGTGGAAGTTCTTCTGTCAGCATTTCAGGGGCACTAGGTCAGGCAGAGTGTTATGATTTGATATAACATTGTCATTACCTCACATAGGAATGTTATTCAAGTTATATAGTGTATTCATTATACAAACATTATAATCTTATCTTTTAGGATACTTTACCTTGTGTAATTATATGTACCACAGTTCCTTGTAAAAGTGGAGCGTTCCAATGTTCTCCTACGGAATGTTGGAGAATGGAACAAACGGGAGTGCACCTTAGAATGTTGGTAGAGAGCTGAGAGGAGGAGAGACAGGAGATGAGGTGCTGTGCAAGGAGTCTGTCAATAAACCTTGTTCTACTACATTTGTGAGTGGCGCGTTATTACACAGAGGAATGAGAAATTCTGATGAGAATCATCCAGCTCCCTACACAGCACAGGGAGACATCATAGACCCCCACCAAAACAGAGCCTGCAGTAATGACCCAACCAATCGCCCTGTGATCTGCAATGGCTTCTCTATTCAAAATTATCACCTTTGCAGGTAAGTCCCTGGGATCTGAGACAACCTGTAGCAAAGGACGCATAATTGTTAATCTGCATTACTGGACAAAAACTTGCAGTGCCTAGAATTCGGGGTGGGAGATACCAACCTGTGTTGGTAATTACATAATATGTAGGCCTGGACGAAATTGTAATTATGACAGTGTAACCGGTGTAATTTGGCTAGGTTTGTGTTACTCTTTTAACGCAATATTTGTGGAAATAACTCGACTATGCCAGTTTAGGTAATTATGAGTAATTAAACATGAAAATTCCACCACAGGAAGAACAAATTTAGCAAGTGTGACCAGCTGCTTGCTGCTGCTGTATGCTTTGTGATGCAGTTGGAGCTACTTTTCAAACACAAAATGCACCCTTAGGTCCATTTTGGACACAAGGGTGATTTTGGGCTATGAAAATGGCATTAAATGCTGGGCTACACTTTTCACAAAATTCTGCATATTCTCATGTAATGTAGCTTTAATTGTGCATACTTACGCTGTAGCAAATTGTACGAGTTATGTAAACTCCTAATAATATGGTGAAAAGAGGAATGGAATTACAGTTGTTCATAAAAATGCTATTATAGCACGATTATGACTGCTATATCAAATTTCAGGCACCTTTTCCCAACAATGATTAGAAACACAATAAAAACACAACAACATTAATAATACCACAAATATTAATCCCAATAACAACAATATAAATTATGACAACAAAAAACAAAACTTTTTTAATAACAACATTGACAAGAAGAAAAATAATAATCATCATCAATCCTTGTCATCATCATCATAATAATAATATAATTCACAAACGTGTTGAATCTATTCTCCTATATAGTACAATTAACTAAATGGCAATTGATCCATTACTTCGTTAATATAATAATTTGAATGTGAGAGCTGGGAGATATGCAAATATATTCATTAACGTTACAAAACTGTGAAAGATACTAGATAAGAAAAAAAATAAGGTGGAGAAGATCTAAAATGCATGTCTGTGAGTACTGATAAAAGTTAATATATATGATTAATTGAGTCTGTTGTTTTGGAATCTAATACAGATTGAAGAGCAAGGGGCCAATAGTGATGTTTCTCAATATCAGAAGATGAAAGATGATGTGCAAAATTTCAGAAAAAGCACTAAATGTCGTGTACATCTTAAAGAAAGAATTCCAAATCACCAGACGAAATCTGAATATGCAAAAGAAAATTTGGCTCTTCCAAAAGATCATCAAACTTCAGTGGTCTCTTTTGTTGACAATGCTCATTTTGAAAAACGTTATTCTGAATCTAGACATGAGATTGTCCATAAAAGTATTAACAAAAGTCACAGTACAGATGCACAGAGAATTGGAAAGAAGAATCCAAAATTGAATACCAATGTTGAATTGATCTTCCATGATTCTCAAGTGACTGTAAAGGCAGTACAGTCTAAGAAAAAAAAAGGTATTGAACGTGTTAGAGTCAGGCCTGAGAACTTCAGTCCCAGCACTGCCAGTGCTCTAGTGATGCCGGACAGAAATACAGCTCCTGGTAACAAATCATCTGATTACTACACTAGGATTGTTAAAGGGGCCACTAATGATACAGTTGGTTACAGAAACATGAAAGGCAATGATAATACTGTTTCAGGGATCGAAGATCAAGACACTGGCATGAGCAGTGGATCGGGTGACTATTTTACAGAAGAAATCATATCAAAGGACAGAGATGTTTTAGTGCAACAACATTCCATCAGTTTGGACAGGGAAAATGGGTTTCTAAGCAGCACTGCCACAACTACAGTATCAAGTGATCATACAGAAGCTTTAGACACTCGTGAAAAAGTACTTGAAAAAACGCATGCTGAGCAAGTGGATACTAGTGATACAGAGGCTATGGGGACACAGAAACATAGTGAATGTGATAACAGTTTCATGGGTATAGACAAAAGGAAAATTGCTCATTGCAATACGTTTGTGGCTGCAAATAAAACTAGCATTTGTATTGAATTTGATAACAATGTGAACACCAAGCAAATCATGGACCTGCCCTCCGCTTGCAGAACCATGTCCCATAAAGTTGAGCCTAGTGGCAGAGCTAAGAATGTTGATGCACAGACAATTCAATATAGCAAAGGCACTCCAATCTCAAGGGGTCCTGAAGGCCATTCTCAGACTAAGCTTGAGGAAAATGATACATTTAGAAATAGCAGGCAAAGCAGGCAAGGACAGATTTATCAAGGTCTTGGAAAAAGCTCAAAAGAAATGAATGTCCCAATGCATGGGAAATTGCCTAAGAGAAAAGTTACACATGGTCAAAGAAACTATGACAGTAATTCATCTTCGGGGAGCAGCAGTGAAAGTGGACAGTCTGGGAGTGACAGTGGTCAGTCAAAGTAATGAATATAGAATGTCAACTAAACCAACGTTTGATATTTAATCATATCCACCAGTCTGAAGCAAGCATATTTGTTTGGGTAATGCCATCAAGGAGTAGACATGCAATCATTATAATCATAGGTTTCAAGTGCTTGTTTGAAAAAAGCTTGATTTAGTTTTTCTTCTCTGTAGTCAAGACACATCAAGACACTTTAATAATAATGCAGTTTATATTATGGAGTTTCTGTTATGAATAAATGAATAAAAAATTTGAAAAAAGAATGTGCATTTTTATCTGCTATTATTTTTTGTGGTGAACGTGATATCAACACACATTATTTCCTATTTCTGTAAACGCTGCTTATTTTGTTTGTAAAGGTTGGGTGGGAGGATTTGCAGGCTAAGAAGGTCAGTAAAGGGCAGCTAGCGTCTGCAAGCCGCACCTTCTTTTATGTAGAACCGTCAGGAAAATATTGGTACCAGACTCAGGAAACTTTGCTGTGTCTTGTTGTGTACCTGTCTTACCACTGGAATTCCAGTACTATGCAATGAGAACTGCAAGAGTACGTCACACCCGATCATAGCAAAATGTTTGTGAACCATACAGTTACTTTATTCTCCACACATATTGTCCACAAATCCTGCCTTGTCAAACCCTTGAACTCTAACATTACGTACAACGTATGGCTATGAATTTTATAAATGTGTATGGGCTGCCCTTTGCCTGGGGATCCTTTTGAGATGGTGCTGAACTCATCCATGCTCTTCTATTAGGCCTGCAACTTACCAATTCACTGATGAGAATGATGAAAGATGGAGCCTACACATGAAGAGCTTGTTATACCAAGGAGTTTTAAACATTACAGCTTTTATCTTCAAACAATGCTCACCTTATATGTTATGGTTCGCGTAAAAGCATGGGGCCCAATTCACAAAAGAAAACTTATGTTTGGTCTAAACTTAGACCAAATGTCTCAGTTTACGACTTTGGAAATTCACAAAGGGCATTTACGAGTAGTACCTTTAGGTCCGCACTCGGGCCAGAAATCCGCCTGATGCCCTTTGTGAATTACCAAAGTTGTAAACTTAGATATATGGTCTAAGTTTAGACCAAACGTCTAAGTTTATCTTTGTGAATCGGGCCCCATGGAGTGTGTATACTTACACTGATATGATCTAATGTCAGATCTGCAACATACTTTCACCATATTTTATAAAGATTGTAAGTGCTTAGAATTTTAAAAGCCATGCCACAGAAACCAAATTCCTAACCCACCCCTCAATATATAGATCTATAGTTAGAGAATTAAATATTAATGCAGGATAATTTTAATAAGATAGAAGGTATTTTTTTCTGCCCCAATAATCTATTAATGCCCTCATGGAGCATAAATGGTGCATAGGTAACATTAGTGCAGCAGGTGATGTGGTACCAGGAAGCTGGGTCTGACCAGTCCTTTGCATCCCAGTTGTCACTGTGTCTTAGGATCCAGCTGTGAGTCAGGAGGCTAATTTGTCTTTTGTGCATGGGGTTCTATGGTAGTATTTCTAGGCTATTGTATACTTCCTTCCTTCCCCTTCCATTTCTCTTCCCACAATGTATCTTTTCTCTTTCCTGGCTATACTAGAATTGATTTCCTTTTCCTCTCACATCTCGCTTGATGTCCACACCCATAGATCCAGCTATACAAAATTTGTAAAACCTCTTCAACGTTTCTCTAATAAAAGTCTCAACATAATTTTGAATTATTTGTGCTTTGATTTTCGTTCCTCTTTTGTTTGGTATTCTACTCTTCTTCCTCTACACTCTATAATCTCTTTCTAACTCTGCCATAGACTGATCTCTCAACTCATTTCATTCATAACTATCTCCTCTTCTAAAGTCTGAGTGACAAAATATGTGGGGTCATAAGCAGTCCTTGCAGGGTGCATGGTATGCTTAGCTCAGCAAAATATGATTGGCGATTATGACTGTTTTTTAATTTTTTAAAGTTAGTTTTGGATTATTTAAACACCTAACTATAATATAAAAATCTAAGTTTTTTTAAAGTAACACAAACAAAATTAGGGCTTCAACAAATACAAGGTCCATGGCGCAGGGCAGCGCAGCAGGTGGCTTGCTGCATCACCCTGAACCACCCGGAAAGGACAGAAATGCACCGTATCTACAAGATATGGCGCATTTATGTCCTCTCCCCCGGGGCTGGCACACAAACTTCTGCCTAGTGCCAACGCAGACACCCTTGCACTATGGTGCAAGGGTGCCTGCATTGGGGGATGATTGGTTTTGTGCAGGAAGGAACACCACAGAATGCAGCACACATAGAAAGAGGAAAACACAGGGAGAAATAAAGATATTTCTCCCCATTATGTCACTTTTATGCCACCCTGAGGTGGTATGGGAATCTGACTCATTCCCAGACTCGTAAATCTGGAAATGTGTCAGATTCCTTTGGGGTACATGGATGTTGCACAGGAACACCCCAAGCAACACCCGTGGAATGCCCATTTTATGCGTTGTTATGCGTGAAAAGGGTCCATATTTACAAAAGCCATGAAAAGCCAAGCAAGGTGACTTTACATGGCCTTGTAACTATTGGCTTGCACACTGCGCCACAAGGGGCGTAAAAATAAAAAATGACTCTCCGGTTGTGCAGTGACCTGTTAAAGCCTTGTAAATGAGGCCCTTACTACCTTACTGTTGAACCTCACACTCTCTGCAGGGCCATGAAAAACTCTTTGCCTTCACTCCTTTCCTTTGATGAACCTGGAACCTATTTTTGTTGGCATTTATGACTTTGTGCATGTTACCACTGCTCACCACGTGCTAAAGTGCTTCTGTTCTCTCCCCAAATATGGTAAAATTGGTTTGCAACTAATTGGAACATTTAATTTGCTCATATTTCCCTAATGTATGGTACTACAGGCACCCAGGGCCTGTAAATTAAATGCTACTCTGAGGCCTGTACCACCCACTACAACAGCCCTTTGAAACATGTCTCAACCTGCCATTAAAGCCTGCGGAGCAGTTTGAAGCTATCAAACTATCATTTCGACCTGGCAAAATATCCATTTTGCCAAACCTGAATCTTCTTTTTAATGCATAAAATCACCTTTAAGATAGGCCTTAAAGCCCCACAGTCCTGAGTGCATTGTATTTGAAAAGTAGGGCATGTGGGTTTAAGTTTAGCATGTTCTGGTAGTGAAAAACCCCTAAATTTGTTTTTCATTACTGTAAGACCGATCATTCCCATTTGGTTGCCTTATAACATTTAATAAGTGCTCGCTTTTGATTGAGAGTGGGTATAATGTCATGTTTGGACTGAAATGAATTGTAATTTTAAATCCTCTTTAAGTCGGATTTTAATTCACAATTCTGAAACTGTAACTTTTTGTGGGGGGAGAATAGGGAAACCCCCCCACTTCAAAGGATGGCACTAGGTATGAATATTGGACCTCCCGAGCCTCTCTTCAGTGTACCCCTGGACCAGTGGACATTATAGAATAAGGACTGCCTTGTTCCTTGCGTGGCTGCCCTGCTGCTTGAGACATGCCTTTTTTCCTAGAGGACTGCCCTTCTGCCAACAGAACTCCCCCTACTGCTTGAGGCTTGCCTTGTAACCTCAATGAATTACCTGCTGCCTGAGGTCTGCCCTGCTCTCTGTGAAGGAAGACTGGACCTGCTCTCTTCATCCCAAGCTAACCTGAGTGACTCCAGGGGTCACTTGGCTGACCTCCTCTTCTGAGCTACATGGACAAAACATGATGCAGAGGCCTCCTTGCCCAGCTGACTGGTGACTTTTGTGACTGAAACTTGGGCCGACTCAACATCCAACCCAGACCTAAGAATTGCCTTCCCAGCTGGTTATGCTATTTTCAGGCAGGACCGGCTAGCTAAGCGTGGTGATGGTCTAGCCATAATCTATCAAGATTCCCTGGTGGCCTCATTTCAGCCCATCATCCAATTGGGCTGTGGAGGCCTTGCATTCAATTTAAAAATGTAAAACTAAAAATTAATTAATCCTATAATGGCATCTTAATTTACAATCCCCAGGGCCAAGAGTGAAGTGTATTCAAACTTTAAATGACTTTGTAGAATCATGTATGCCGTTCCCAAACTACACGATTCATGGTGATTTTAATTTTCACTTAGAGACCTTGGAGAATAATTACACAGAACAGTTACCAAACAATTTGTTTAGCTTGGATCTTACACAAATAGTAAATACTGCTGCTCACTGTGCTAGCCAGACCCTTGATGAAGTCTTTACTAGCAATCCAGACTTATATTTTGAGAATGCCCTACCACGGACCAGGACAGATCACAAAGCGATAACTCTCACTCTAAAAGTTGCCACCAACAACATCTCAGGTAATGTTTTGCTAACTATGATTAAAATTAGTCTGTGGAGAAAAATTGATAAGATTAAACTGAATGATTTTCTCTCGGATTCCCACCTAAAGATTCTCAGAAACCACTGAAGAAAGGCACCTGCTCCTTGGTACTCACAAGATCTGAAAACATTAAAACAGAAATGTAGATGCCAAGGACAAAAATGGAGAAAAAAAGTATATCCTTGAGGAAAAAATATAAATATAAACAACTCATTAGCAACTATAAGACTATGATCATTGCAGAAAAATCCAAGTAATTACCCCGCCCCCCAAATAAATCCACACTGAAAACAATTATTCTAAAGAGTTATTTATAACAGTTGAAACCTTGGTCAATTTTGATAACAAGAACACCATTGACCTTGATCAAACTCTTTGTGATATATTAGCTGATTTCTTTCAATTGAAGGTAAATATAATCTTTAGGGCATTTACTTCCAATAGAAATACCAAGCATGTTGTCCCTACCAAATCAATCAGTAAATCAATCAATGAGGCAGTTTTTGTAAAGTGCAGCACTATCACCCCTAGGGGGTATCTTGGGATGTGATCCGAGGTCTCTGTCGAATAGCCAGGTCTTGAGTTTCTTTCTGAAGTCTGCAAGAGAGTGTGCTGTTCAAAGGTGGAGGGCAGGTCGTTCCAGGTCTTGGCGGTGTTGCAGGAAAAGAAGTGGCCACCGCTGCTGCTGTGACAGATGTGGGTGTGTGTCCAATGGCTTGTGAGGAGGAGCTGAGGTGTCTGGTGGGTTGATGGAAGTTTAGTCAGTGGTTGATGTAAGCTGGTCATTGATTGTGTAGGGCTTTGTAGGTGCGCTTTAGTATCTTAAACTGGCATCTCTTCTGGATGGGGAGCCAGTGTAGGTTTCTGAGGCGGAGGGGTGATGTGGGTCCATTTGGGGACGTCCAGGATGAGTCTGGCTGTGGTGTTCTGTATGGTCTGGAGTCTTTTGAGGAGCTGGGTGGAGATCCTGGCGTAGAGTGTATTGTCGCAGTCGAGGAAGCTGGTAATGAGTGTCTGGGTGATGGTCTTTCTAATGTTACTGGGATCCTTCTGAAGATTCTGCAGAGCATGCAGAAGCTGTTGAAGCAGGAGGAGGCAACTGGATTGATTTGTCATTTCATGGTCAGGTCTCAGTGAGGATGCTGCCAAGGTTGCATATGTGGTCTGTTGGCGTTGGTCCAAGCTCAGATGGCCACCAGCTGTAGTCCCAAATGGATGTGTTTCTCTGAAAGAACAGTACTTCTGTTTTGTTAGAGTTTAGTTTGAGACAGTAGGCTCTCATCCAGTTGGCTTGGTCAGACATGGCATGGAAGAAGTTTGTCCTGGTGTTGGGGTGGTCTTGGTGAGAGAGAGGATAAGCTGCATGTCGCCTGCATAGGATATAATTTTGACACCATGGGATCTGACGATGTCTGTGAGGGAGGTCCTGTAAGTGTGAACAGTGTGGGGCAGAGGGATGAACCTTGGGATATGGCGAATAGGATTCTTGGGTTTGGAGGTGAAAGGATGCAACTGGATGCTATGAGTGTATCTTGTGAAGCTATTCATTTGAGGGTGTTCTCTCATATCCCAATGTTGTAGAGTCTGTTGAGGGTGTGGTGGGAGATGGTGTTGAATGCTGCAGAGTGGTCGAAAAGGAATAGAGTGGCCATTTCACCATGATCAAGGAGTGTTCTGATGTCATCTGTGGCTGGGTCAGTGTGGCCTTCGTGCTGTGGTTGGCTCAGAAACCTGATTGGGAGATGTCGAGCAGGTTTTTGTGTTCCAGGAAGTTGGTGAGCTGTCCGTTGATAGCCTTCTCGAGTACTTTGGTAGGGGAAGGTAGCAACGAGATCGGTCATTAATATTTTATCTGGGGTCGGCGGAGAGTTTCTTTAGGAGGGGTCTGATCTCTGCGTGCTTACATCTGTCCGGGAAGGCGGCCGTGGTGATAGAGGTGTTGAGGATGCTGGTAAGTTCAAACCTGATGTGACTGGATCTGAGGATGAAAATATGGTGGGGGTATGGGTCAATGGGTTGGTGTTCTGGAGCGGATAAATGACATGATGGCCATGGTTATTTTGTGTAGTAAGCTGTGACCAAGCAGTGATCGTTTGGTTGGTGTATGCTGATTGTTCGAGGTTGTTGAGGACTGTGGGTTGGGGATCGAAGATGTTGTAGATGGTGGCGATCTTGCTGTGGAAATAATCAGTGAGGGTGTCGCAAAGTTCTTGAGAGGGATGAATGGTGTTCTATTTGACTGCCAGGTTTGAGAATTCCTTGACTATTTTGAATAGTTCTTTCATGTAGCAGGTTGCTGTGCAGATTCAGGCTGTGATCGCTGCTCTCTTTGGTTTCTCTGAGTAGCCGATGGTAGTTACTGAGGGCTGCTTTGTGGACGGTTATGGCTGAGGGGTTCCTGGTGGATCACTATTGTTTCTTGAGTTGGTAACAGCTGTGTTTGGTGATTTTGAGCTCTTGGGTCTACTAGCTGGCTTGTCTTGAGGGTTTGTTGGTTCTTGCTGACTTCAAAGGGGTAACTCTGTATGCCCATTTGGTTATCCAACTGGAGAAATTTTGCATGGCTTTTTCTTGTTCTGCTGAGTCTTCGGGGTGGGTCTCACCAAGGACTTGGGTTCACTTTGTTTCATTTATCTTGCCCCAGCTACAGTGATGTCTGGTGATGGTGTTCTGTATGGAGGAGATGGTGAAGTTAATGATGCTGTGGTCGGACCTAGTGAGTTCTGTAACATGGCTGAATTTGAATCTGGATGGTGAAGATGGGGTCAAGTGTGTGTCTGGCTTTGTGCGTGGGCTCGGTGACTAGTTAGGCAAAGTTGATGTTGTTCATGCTGTCCAGGAGAGTGGTAGAGCTGGTGTTGCTGGGGTGTTTGATGTGGAAATTGAGGTCACAGAGTAGGATATAATGGTTGGAGTTTATGGCTAGTGGTGCGATGATGTTGGGGATGGTGTCGCAGAAGCAGGTCTGGGTTCTGGGGGCCTGTATATGAGGATGCCTCTTATCCTTGTCTTGGTGTCAGTTTGCAATCGGAAGTTGAGATGTTCCATGAGAGGAGTAGTGTTGTTGTTGGTGGTGGTGCATCAGAAGGTTTCTTTGAAGATGATGGTGATGCCTTAGCTGTGTTTGTTGGTGTGGTCTCTGTGTATCATCTTGTAGCTGTCGGGTGTTGCAGTGGCTATGTCGAGGTTCGAGGAGGGGCTTAGCAAGGTTTTGGTGATGAAGGCTACATTAGGGGAGATGCTATTAATGTTGTCCCAAATCTCTGTGGCGTGTTTGCAGAGGGATAGGGCATTGAGCAGGATGTAATGGAGTGTTTCCATGTTGTGAGAAACTGGGGCTGATTGCAAGGGCCCCATAACTTTTTGCCCCCATTTTCCACTTTATGCTGGTGTTTTCCTGACTCTGATGGTGCCCTGGGTACTGCTAACCAGTCCCAGGGCCTGTGCTCTGTGTAAAATGGATATGCAAATTAGGCTAATTATAATTGGCTAAGTAAACCTACCTATAAGTCCCTAGTATATGGTAGGGCATGTAGGTTTAGGGACCACAGCATAGGTGGTGCACACCTAGGTGCATTGCTGAGGTGCCCAGTGTCATTTTAAAAGCAAGCCTGCCTTGCTGGCTGCTTTTAAATTAAAGTTATATGCAAATTCGACTTTGGAATTAAAGGTACTTCCAAAGTCTTAAACTACCTTATTTTTACATATAATTCACCCCTAAGGTGTGCCCTATGTGCCCCTAGGGCTGGGTGCCATGTAACTATAAGCAGGGACTTTATAAAAATAGATTTATAAGCCCTGGTGAGGTAAAAACAGCCAAATTCGTTTTTCCCTCATTGAAGTAAATGGCCTTCATAGGCTAGAATGGGCAGACTTTATTTAAAATTTTAAAGTCTCCTTAAGTGTTACATACCAAGAATTTGGTATCAAATTGATTGTTATAATAAATCCCACAACTTCCAGTTGTTGGATTTAATATAACTAGTGCAGGTAAAAAGTTTAGACTTTACCTAAAAAGTTGCCAATTTCAGCTCTGCATTGTTTTTGCTGCTGTGCTCTGATTGGCCAGCCTGCAGCAGCTTCTGCCAGGCTACTTTAATGAGGTGTGAAGTGGCCTGACTTCACACAAAGGAATGTGCTTGGGGGAGAGAATCTCCCCTCAGCAGATGGTGAGGCAGGAAGGGGGAGGGCTGCCAAACTGGTCTTCAAAGGCAGAGAAGGACATCTGGAGCACCCAGCAACACCCCCACATCCTGCAACCCCAGACAGCTAGGTGCCCCCTTGATTAGATTAGGAGAGGGCAGGAGAGGGGTGTGTTTATGATTTTTAGCCACACCAGTGGGTGGGCTCAGCCAGATCTCTCCTCCAAAAATCAGATTCATCCATTTTGGATTTTTAGAGACTATTGCCTTCTGGGATGGATTTTTGCCACACTTCCCAGGAAGTGGTCATCACAGGGGGACGACCCTGTCCCTGATTGGAGGACCAGGGCCCCCCTGCTTTTCACCCAGGAGCAAGGATAAAACTGGCAGACCTGCACCCACGCCTCAGATCCCCACCAAATTTCAAGAAGAAAGAACTACAAGGAGAAGAAGGACTGCCCTGCTGGACCCCTGGCCTGCACCTGGACCCTGCACTCAGAAAGACTGCACCAGCTGCACACTTGGGCTTCACCACAAGAAGGACTTTGCCTGGCTTCCACTGGTTCAAGGAGGGACTCCCTGTTTGCTACAGGTGAAAAATTGCTAACCAGAGTCCCCTGCACCAACTCCTGAAAAAGTGACCAGCTGACCACTGCCCAGTGGCCAAAAAGGAGTTTGCGCCAGGTGCACTCTGGGAGTTGAAGTCCGCACTTCCCAAGGACCATCACAGAACTTCTGGACCCTTGGGGTGAGCTGTGGACCCCAAAAGAACCTTAAAAGAACATCTGGGTGAAGCCCCAGAAGTTTGGAAAAGATTGGAGAAATTTTAGAAAAAAGCTCCATAAAGTGACCGACTCGACGCGGAAATTCTAGCCGGCTTGCCTCAACCGCGACCCGGCCTGACTTCGTGGTTCGTCCCGGTCAAGAAAAACATCCGAAAAAGAGACTAAGTCCGAACGTAAAAAGTTGACCGGGACCTTCCAGCCATCGTATCCGAGAAGGGCTCCACGGACGTCGGATCAAGATCCAGGTTTACCCCGGTCGAAGGATTTTCATCTCGAAAAAACGACTAAGTCCGAAGGTAGAAATCACCACCGAGGAAACCGACTTCGCGTATCCGGACAAGGGCTCCAGGAGGTCGGATCCAACTGGCAGGTTCGTCCCGGTGAAGAAAAACTTCAAAATAAAGACTAAGTCAGAAGGTAACTTTTTAACCGAGGCCTCCCGCGAGCTGTAGCCGAGCAGGGCTCCATCGCGGTCGGCCTGAAAGTTTGACTTTGTCCCGGTCCTGGTGCAACCAGATGACCCGATTGGCGCTTTTTGTTTCTATGCGCTAGAAAATAATAATACTTTAAAAATTCATATCTCCGGTTCCCCTGAACCGATTTTAATCGTTTTTGTGTCATTTTAAAGATAAAAATATAAGCTATTTTTATAAATTGGTTTTGGATTTTTAAACTGTTTCCTGTGTTTTATTTAATTACTGTTTTGTGATATTTGAATGCTTTACACTTTGTCTCCTAAGTTAAGCCTTGACGCTCGATGCCAAGCTACCAAGGGTAGAGCTGGGATTAATTTACTGAGACCTAACTGTACTTTTGTGGAGGTTTGTGGCTTGTTGCTAGGTGTAGGTACCTACCTGCCCTATCAATAACCCATTTTCCAACATAATTGGAAGCAGCGACGGGATCCTGTACTTGTGTTCAATATCACGTTACAGTTTTAGATAAAACAAATTAAAAATCCTTTAAATTGTCCTAGTGCAAAAATTGTTTTTAATTTTTAATTTTAATTTTTTTTTTAAATTAATTTGGATTAATTTCAATTATTGAATTTTTGTAATTTTTCTAAATTCTTGTTTCTAATTTTTGCAAAAAGTTTTTGTTGACACAAAACTAGGGAACCATGGAGCTTGATCTGGCTAGCCTACCCACACTGACAGTAGTCCAGCTTAGGGGGTTGTGTATTGAGAGGGGGTTGCCTGCAACCACTAATCTCAGGAAGGAAATCCTGATTAAGTCCCTGACAGCATGGGCTGAGGCCCAAGAGGTAGAGACAGAGGAAGCTCCAGAGGAGGAACCAAAAGAGGATGATGCTAACTCTAACCACTCAGGGGAGGAAAGGCATCAGACCCCAAGTGAGGAAGAGGAGGAACAGTCCTCACTGGATACAGTCACTAGGGGCAGACCCAAAGCTAGTGGTAGGAAGAGGGTCCTTTCAGGAGGAGAGAACCCATCCATCAGGGAAAGAGAGCTGGAAGCCCAGCTAGCCTACATAGCTTTGGAAGCAGAGAAGCTGGCCCTAGAAAAGAAAAAGTGGGCATACAAAGAGAAAAGAGATGGAAGCAGCGATAAAGAAGCTGAGGTGTCCATGGGTGGGGGAGTTTGCCCCAGATTACCCAAGGGGGTGGTTCCTGCTTATGTAGAGGGGGATGACATAGATAAGTGGCTAGGGGCCTTTGAGAGGGCACTCCAAATGAGAAGGGTTAAGCCTCAATACTGGGGTTCCCTTTTGTGGGAGTTGGTCCCCAACTCAGGGAGGGATAGGCTTCTGACCTTAAGGGGGGAGGAGGCAGATTCATACCCTAGTATGAAGAGGTGCTTAGTCAAGAAGTTTGGTCTGACCCCAGAGCAATATAGAATGAAGTTCAGGGACACCCAGAAGGTCAGTACCCAGTCTTGGGTTGACTTTGTGGACACCTCACTAAAGGCACTAGAGGGCTGGATTATTGGCAACAAAGTAAATACTTATGAGGGGTTATACAATCTGATCATGAGAGAGCACATCTTGACCAATTGTATCCAAGAAAGGTTACGCCAGCATCTAGTGGACTCTAAGCAGACCAACCCTAGAGAGCTAGGGGAGGCAGCTGATGAGTGGTTGAGAACCAGGGTGGTTGTCAAGTCCCAGGGGGGAGACTCCAAGAAGGGGGGGACAGGTCCCCAAAAACCTAAGGAGGGAGGTGGTAAGCCCACCACAGAGACTCCCTCTGTACCCCAGAACCCTAAGAAGGAGGAGAGTAAATCCCACTCCCACTCTGACATGCAGAGACAGGGAGACCCAGGGTTAAAAAAGCTCTTGGACAGTAGGGCTTGCTTTGACTGTCAGCAGACAGGTCACTTCAGAGGAGATGCAGCCTGTCCAAAGAAGGTGGTTAGCACTGGGCTGTCCAGTG
Source organism: Pleurodeles waltl (assembly GCF_031143425.1). Taxonomy (NCBI): domain Eukaryota; kingdom Metazoa; phylum Chordata; class Amphibia; order Caudata; family Salamandridae; genus Pleurodeles; species Pleurodeles waltl. Next base: position 989,139,952 of record NC_090436.1, on the reverse strand, counting down.
TAGCCATAGAGGAGGATTCCTCAGATGATGAAGTCCTCCTAGCATTGTGCTGGGAGACAGGACCAGATGGTAAGCTGGTGATCCCTGAGGGTGGGAGTAGGCACTTCCACCACATTCAAGTGAATGGGATCCCTACCACTGGCCTGAGAGACACCTGTGCCAGTCACACTGTAGTGAGTGACCGGTTAGTGACCCCAGACATGTATGTCCCAGGAAAGACAAAGAAAGTCAGGATAGCCACAGGGGAGGTCACCTCCAAACCTGTAGCCATAGTGCCCCTAGAGAGGGAGGGTATCCTTGACTGGATTAGGGTGGTAGTCAGTGCTGACCTTCCCCTAGATTGTATCCTGGGCAATGACCTCCCAGAGGTGAGTCTGGTCACAGATGGGGTGGTCGCCCAGGGCGCCCCCCCAACCCACAGTCCTGGGGAGTCAGTCCCTACAGTTAGGAGACAGAAGTCCCCAAGAAAAGGAAAGAAGAAAAGGAAGGGTAGGCCACTCTTAAAGAGAGTTCCAGGGAGCCAAGGGCCTTCTGCCCCAGTAAGGGGGGAGCCCAGAGTTGGCACTGGTGAGGCCTCACCTGACCCCAAGGAAGTCCTGAGTAGTCAGGCAGCTGTCCAGATGCAGGGTGTTGCCCCTGCACTGACAGAAGGGAGAGTGGAAGGAGGGTGTCTGCCACAGGAGGTGGTAGCCCCCCACTCAAGACAGCAAGAGGGGTGCCAGGACCCCAAAGATGCCCCTAAAGCAGCTCAGCCACCTGTCAGTGGAGAGCTTAGGGTGTGGTTCTGGGTACTGACAGCTGTCAGTAGCCTCTGCTGGGTGCTAGCCTTCCTGGCAGCACTGTACTTGGCCTGGGAGGCAGACCCCAGGGCCAATAGCAAAGTAGGCCCCCTGACCCTGTTGGTCATGGTGGGGTTGCTCAAGTGTTGGGTGACCTCTTTGGGTAAGCTAGGTGTTGCCCTAGCAAAGTTTGGAGAAGGGGAGGTGGGCACCTCACTACCCAAGTTGGCAGAGAGAGAGGAGGAAGACCCCCCTAGAGGGAAGTTTCAGTTTGACTTGGGTCCTTTTACTGTTGGGATGGCTTCACTACCCAGAGGGAGTGACCCTGACAGGAGGATATAAGGCAGAGTAGGCCCTGCAAAGGGACAGCCAGTTTTCTTCACTGTCTTCCTCGCCTAACAAGCCAGGAAGACTCTCCCAGGGTTGGGCTGAGTCTCCTGGGCGTGTGGGCTGGGGGGGGGTTGTGTGAGAAACTGGGGCTGATTGCAAGGGCCCCATAACTTTTTGCCCCCATTTTCCACTTTATGCTGGTGTTTTCCTGACTCTGATGGTGCCCTGGGTACTGCTAACCAGTCCCAGGGCCTGTGCTCTGTGTAAAATGGATATGCAAATTAGGCTAATTATAATTGGCTAAGTAAACCTACCTATAAGTCCCTAGTATATGGTAGGGCATGTAGGTTTAGGGACCACAGCATAGGTGGTGCACACCTAGGTGCATTGCTGAGGTGCCCAGTGTCATTTTAAAAGCAAGCCTGCCTTGCTGGCTGCTTTTAAATTAAAGTTATATGCAAATTCGACTTTGGAATTAAAGGTACTTCCAAAGTCTTAAACTACCTTATTTTTACATATAAGTCACCCCTAAGGTGTGCCCTATGTGCCCCTAGGGCTGGGTGCCATGTAACTATAAGCAGGGACTTTATAAAAATAGATTTATAAGCCCTGGTGAGGTAAAAACAGCCAAATTCGTTTTTCCCTCATTGAAGTAAATGGCCTTCATAGGCTAGAATGGGCAGACTTTATTTAAAATTTTAAAGTCTCCTTAAGTGTTACATACCAAGAATTTGGTATCAAATTGATTGTTATAATAAATCCCACAACTTCCAGTTGTTGGATTTAATATAACTAGTGCAGGTAAAAAGTTTAGACTTTACCTAAAAAGTTGCCAATTTCAGCTCTGCATTGTTTTTGCTGCTGTGCTCTGATTGGCCAGCCTGCAGCAGCTTCTGCCAGGCTACTTTAATGAGGTGTGAAGTGGCCTGACTTCACACAAAGGAATGTGCTTGGGGGAGAGAATCTCCCCTCAGCAGATGGTGAGGCAGGAAGGGGGAGGGCTGCCAAACTGGTCTTCAAAGGCAGAGAAGGACATCTGGAGCACCCAGCAACACCCCCACATCCTGCAACCCCAGACAGCTAGGTGCCCCCTTGATTAGATTAGGAGAGGGCAGGAGAGGGGTGTGTTTATGATTTTTAGCCACACCAGTGGGTGGGCTCAGCCAGATCTCTCCTCCAAAAATCAGATTCATCCATTTTGGATTTTTAGAGACTATTGCCTTCTGGGATGGATTTTTGCCACATTTCCCAGGAAGTGGTCATCACAGGGGGACGACCCTGTCCCTGATTGGAGGACCAGGGCCCCCCTGCTTTTCACCCAGGAGCAAGGATAAAACTGGCAGACCTGCACCCACGCCTCAGATCCCCACCAAATTTCAAGAAGAAAGAACTACAAGGAGAAGAAGGACTGCCCTGCTGGACCCCTGGCCTGCACCTGGACCCTGCACTCAGAAAGACTGCACCAGCTGCACACTTGGGCTTCACCACAAGAAGGACTTTGCCTGGCTTCCACTGGTTCAAGGAGGGACTCCCTGTTTGCTACAGGTGAAAAATTGCTAACCAGAGTCCCCTGCACCAACTCCTGAAAAAGTGACCAGCTGACCACTGCCCAGTGGCCAAAAAGGAGTTTGCGCCAGGTGCACTCTGGGAGTTGAAGTCCGCACTTCCCAAGGACCATCACAGAACTTCTGGACCCTTGGGGTGAGCTGTGGACCCCAAAAGAACCTTAAAAGAACATCTGGGTGAAGCCCCAGAAGTTTGGAAAAGATTGGAGAAATTTTAGAAAAAAGCTCCATAAAGTGACCGACTCGACGCGGAAATTCTAGCCGGCTTGCCTCAACCGCGACCCGGCCTGACTTCGTGGTTCGTCCCGGTCAAGAAAAACATCCGAAAAAGAGACTAAGTCCGAACGTAAAAAGTTGACCGGGACCTTCCAGCCATCGTATCCGAGAAGGGCTCCACGGACGTCGGATCAAGATCCAGGTTTACCCCGGTCGAAGGATTTTCATCTCGAAAAAACGACTAAGTCCGAAGGTAGAAATCACCACCGAGGAAACCGACTTCGCGTATCCGGACAAGGGCTCCAGGAGGTCGGATCCAACTGGCAGGTTCGTCCCGGTGAAGAAAAACTTCAAAATAAAGACTAAGTCAGAAGGTAACTTTTTAACCGAGGCCTCCCGCGACCTGTAGCCGAGCAGGGCTCCATCGCGGTCTGCCTGAAAGTTTGACTTTGTCCCGGTCCTGGTGCAACCAGATGACCCGATTGGCGCTTTTTGTTTCTATGCGCTAGAAAATAATAATACTTTAAAAATTCATATCTCCGGTTCCCCTGAACCGATTTTAATCGTTTTTGTGTCATTTTAAAGATAAAAATATAAGCTATTTTTATAAACTGGTTTTGGATTTTTAAACTGTTTCCTGTGTTTTATTTAATTACTGTTTTGTGATATTTGAATGCTTTACACTTTGTCTCCTAAGTTAAGCCTTGACGCTCGATGCCAAGCTACCAAGGGTAGAGCTGGGATTAATTTACTGAGACCTAACTGTACTTTTGTGGAGGTTTGTGGCTTGTTGCTAGGTGTAGGTACCTACCTGCCCTATCAATAACCCATTTTCCAACACATGTTGTTTGCAGTCCTGTGGGTGGGTGTGGCATGGGGTTCCCGGTTGATTGTGGTCTTCCAGGTGGATGTGACGAGGGGGCCTGTGTGACCTGGCTGTCCTGTGTTGCAGGAGGAGTGAAAGTGACAGCATCTGAAGGGACCTTTGGTTGCTCAGGGGGTGGAGGAGCAGCATCCTTTACGCTGTCTGAGACCCCGGACCAGGAGATCTTTGACTGTGAAGTGAAGGATGGGAGGAGAGGCAGGTTTCCTTGTGCTGGGAATGGTCTAGGTGCGGACAGGTGCAGATGGGCTTGACTTTGGTGTACCCACTGCACGCTTCCCCTGTGTGCCGGCATTGTGGCCTCCATTAATTAGGTCCTGGAGGGGAGGGGTACTGGGTGGTGGGAGGTTATAGGAGGGAAACAGTGAGAGGGAAGCAGGCGGGACGGGGAGCAGTGAGGTGAAGTGGGCAGAAACTAAGCAGCAGTGGCAGAAAGAGGGAAAGAAAAAAACTAAGCAGAGGTGTCAGAGAAAGGCAAAGATAAGCAGAAGTGGCCAAAACGAGAGAAAAGACAAAGATAAGAAGTAGTGGCAAAAATGGCAGAAAAAGTAAAAATTAAGCAGGCGTGGCATGAAAGACAAATTAAGCAGAAGTAGCTGAAAAGAGACAAAATGATGCAGGAGTGTCAGAAACAATAGAATAAGACAAGATTAAGCAGGGGTGGTAGAAAAAAGGGAAGACAATTTAAGCAGAAGTGGCAGAAAAGAGAAAAGACAAAAGACAAAAGACAAAAGTATGCAGAAGTGACAGAAACTGCAGAAAAGCCAGAAATAGGCAGAAGTGGCAGAAAAGAGAGGCAGAAATTAGCAGCTGTGGCAGAGAGGCAGCGAGCAGAACAGTGCAGCAAGGAGCAATGACCGTGAGCGAACTGCGGCACTAGAGACCAGTAGCAAAGTTAGCTGGTGCAAAGAACAAAGAAAGTCTATGTAATAAAACTAATGTTCTTAATGTCTTTACTCCCCTCATTGTAGAAAAGGTTGTTAAGCTTATTGAATCCACTAAATCAGGAGCCCCCACTGACCCATTTCCCCTGAATGTTCTAAATTGCATTGTGAGAACTGGGGCAGAACACCCCACCAAACTTCTGAGGCGGATAATGACCTCCGGACATTTCTCTTCAGCCTGGAAAAAAGACTCAGTATTACCCCTGCTAAAACCCTCTCTTGACCTCCAAAGATGTGAAGATCTGCCGTCCTATATCCTGTCTTCCATTGCAAGCCAAGATTCTCAAGAAAACCATGAATATTGAGCTCATGGCTTTTCTTGAAGCAAATCATCTGTTTGACAGTTATCAGTATGGTTTTAGATCTAACTATTGTGCTGAGTCAGCCTTGGTTGCAGCAACAGAAGAAATAAGGAACACAGTTGGTAATTGTGGTAAGGCAGCACTGATCGTTCTGGACTTATTGGTCGCATTTAGTACCATCAACCATTCATTGCTCATTGATCGGTTTGTCAATGTTGGTATCAGAGACTTGGCCTTATCCCTTTTAAGTTCATTTCTTGCCAACAGAGAACAACAGGTGCCTCTGGGGAATTTTACTTATGAACCTTTTTCACTTCTGTGTGGGGTCTCTCAGGTCGTCACTAAGACCCAAACTATTTAATATATATGTCACACTCTTGCCAAACCTAATCTGTTCCTGCGATTTTTCCATAATTTCCTATGGTGACTACACAGACTTTAGCTTCAATCTTGTGCCACATTGATGAGGTAGCTAAACGATTCAACAAATACATAGTGCAAAGTGTTGGCTGGATGAAAATTAACTACCTTAAATTAAACTCTGATAAGATCGAGATTCTCCTGTTCGGGAAATGATACTTGTTTCTAGACCTCCAAGATCTAGATCCACTTCCCTTTCCTGTAAAAAAAGCCAAGGGTCATGGGTGTTATTTTTGATGGAAAGTTAGCCTTTTCTGACTAAATTAATCAGGTCACATCTTCATGCTTTTTACTCTTAAGAAAGTTAAGAAAGATCCCTTTATCCCACTTGAGCTTCAAAAGACAGTCATCATCACTCTAGTTATCTCTAGGATTGAATACTGCAATGTTCTTTAAATGGGCATCGATAACCTTGCTGCACAAACTCCACATTCTTCAGAACGCAGCAGATTGCCCTTTCATGAAGATTCCCAAATTTAAGTCAGTCTCCCAAGGCATCTATTACCTATATTGGCTTCCAGTCGGTAAGTGTTTCACTTTCAAAGCCCTCTGTCTAGCCTACAAAGACTTTCATACTGTGGGTCCTGAGTACTTCAAGAAAATAATTCATTGGTACACACCTAAATGTGTGCTCTGGTCCTCCTCGGCCAAAAACATGGCATGCAACATGCTCTAGAGGCCTCCTTGCAACTGCACAGCTAACTGTCCTGTGGCAACTGCACCTGCCTAAAACTGCAACAGGGCCTGTGTGAGCTTTACTGGTCCCTGCTGGAGTGAGTTCCTGATCCCCAAGAGGTGGCTCCTCAGGTCCTGGGCGCTTGGCTGACATCAAGGAAAGCAGAAATCCTGTCAAGGAAAGCAGAAGTCAATAAATGATCTTATGCGATTCGTCAGGACCTTAGTACGTACCTAATCCTTTAAACAATTAGGAATCCCGTAATAGGGAGATCAAAAACCCTCCAAATATTAAAGGTAGGGCCTCATCGGGGGAAACATCAGGATTGGAAAATCCACTATGGTTTCTTGTGGAGCCGATAATACTGGACCACCTACGCTTGCTGTTAGTCCCCGGAATCGCATAAGATCATTTATTGACTAAAAAAATAGCGAGAAACATGTTGACCTACGATATAGAGTAACACAGGGGATCCTGTGTTTACTTTTTCTTTTACTACTCTCTATTACGAAATCTAGTAACTATACTAAAAATTGCTTTCATATGGGGAGTGTAGACATTATTTTACTATATCCCTATTTATTGTTTTTAATCATGTCAGAGGTATCAGCATTAGAATAAGTTTATAACTTGTTACCTCTAGTCATTTTTAACCATCCTTATACCAATCCTTCATTATCTTTTGACCGGTTGTGCATTATTCTCAAAAAGATCTCCGGCAAAGAGCCCCCGTGTGGGGCCCGTCAGGCATTGCAGCGCCGGCCTGACGAGGAGCACAGCCCTATGATGAAGCATGTCACCGGAGGGTGAGTGAGGGCTCTTGCTTCGAATACTTTGGTCTCCATTGAATGCAGAACCACTAAGTTTGAAAGAAACCTTCTTGCATTTTTGGAACCGTGTGTACTTTATTTGATTAATTGATTGTCTGGAGCTTTACACACGGGACCAGGAGTCTTTCCTCCGAATCTCCCACGTATGCCCCTCCCTGTTGTTGTTTTTTGATGACCTTTATCTATCACCCTGACCCCTAAACCATCAACCTAATTTCTTACACATTCCTAACTATAACGTCACTTTACCCTTTAAAAAAAAATAAAAAAAAAAAAAAATATATATATATATATATATATATATATATATATATATACACATATATAGATATTTCCCTGTGGCTTATCACCTGGGAGTAGGTCTGGGTGTATACCAATGTCCCTAATCTTTCACTTGAGGAAAACAACGCCCACCTTAACATGTGCTTTTACCAGAATAGAACACCCACTGTAGAAGTATACAATTTGCTCCATGTGTGGGTGGATATTCCTGAAGCTGCCACTGACTGTATGTCTGAGTGAGGACCAGTGTCCGTGAGTTTGGATCAGAGTTGGACACCTACTGCTTGAATAAGTGCTTGCATCTGAGTTTGAAACGCTAAGGGGCATATTTATACTCCGTTTGCGCCAAATTTGCGTCGTTTTTTTCGACGCAAATTCGGCGCAAAACTAACGCCATATTTATACTTTGGCGTTAGACGCGTCTAGCGCCAAAGCATGAGGAATGAGCGTCATTTTTTTGCGGGAACGCCTTCCTTGCGTTAATGAGATGCAAGGTAGGCGTTCCCGTCTAAAAAAATGACTGTGACGCAAATGCGTTGTATTTATACTCCCGGGCAAAAATCACGCCCGGGAGTGGGCGGGGCAAAAAAACCCACATTTGCGCCTCTTTTAACGCCTGGGTCAGGGCAGGCGTTAAGGGACCTGTGGGCTCAAAATGAGCCCACAGCTGCCCTCCCATGCCCCCAGGGACCCCCCCTGCCACCCTTGCCCACCCCAGGAGGACACCCAAGGATGGAGGGACCCATCCCAGGGACATTCAGGTAAGTTCAGGTAAGTATAATTTTTTTATTTTTTATTTATTTTTTTGGCATAGGGGGGCCTGATTTGTGCCCCCCTACATGCCACAATGCCCAATGACCATGCCCAGGGGACATAAGTCCCCTGGGCATGGCCATTGGGCAAGGGGGCATGACTCCTGTCTTTACTAAGACAGGAGTCATGTAAATGGCGTCTGGGCGTCGTTACAAATGGCGCAAATCGGGTGGAGGCGATTTTTTTGCCTCAACCTGACTTGCCCCATTTTAAGACGCCCTGACGCCATTTTCCCCAACGCCGGCGCTGCCTGGTGTACGTGTTTTTTTTCCACGCACACCAGGCAGCGCCGGTCTGCTAGCGCCGGCTAACGCCATTCAATAAATACGGCGCCCGCATGGCGCTTCAGAATGGCGTTAGCCGGCGCTAATCTTTTTGGCGCAAAACTGCGATAGCGCAGTTTTGCGTCAAAAAGTATAAATATGGCCCTATATGTTTGGGTGTGGTTTCGTCAGTGGTTAAGTCTGTGTACCTGAGGGTACCCTTGAGTGTGTGTCAGTGTGAGTACCGCTGTCTATGAGCTTCGACCAGAGTTGGAAATCCACTGCAGGAGTGTGTGCTTCAGATGAATGAATGAATCAATAAAAACAAATGTTTAAAGTGCTCTCACTAAACCCAAAGGTATCAAAGGGCTAAGCCAAAAAGGGAACAATCCCAACAGAAACGGAGAAGCAGTAACGGTAAAGTTTACAAAGAGAAGAACCACATTTTAAGATGTTTCTTAAACGGATAGAAAGACTCCAACTCTGAAATGTGAGCAGCCAAACTATTCCTAAGCTTTGCTGCAGCGACGAGAGTGAGCGACATCCCTATCTGGCTTTACAGTAGCTAGGAATAATCACCTTACTGCAAAGAGATGATCTAAGAGGTTTACGTGGCAGGTACCATTAGAAGAGAGAATTAAGATGCCTGGGTCCTTTGTGGTGCAATGCCAAAAAGACAAGTTCAGAATGAGGTGTACAGCTGCATTCTGAACCACTTGAACTTTAAGAGAAGAACTGTTGATGTTCATGTACAGTGCATTGCTACAGTGTAATCGCAATGTAATTAGAGCGATGACTACTGTTTGATGCATTTCAAGAGGAATTAAAGGAAAAGTTTTTCTTAGAGCCCTAATGATGTAAAAACAAGTACTGATGGTACAATTAACCTGAAAGTCAAAATTTATCAAAAATTATTCCAAAGTTTTTAGCAGACTTCACTGGGGTTGGTAGCCGGCTACAAGCCTCCGGCCACCAAGCAATGGAACAGATGGAACATTAAGACCAAAGGCCAGCACCTCTGTTTTGTCCGCATTAACCTTTAAGAAATTATCTATCATCCAAATGCTGATGCTGGAGATACACTGTTTAAATATGTCAGCCACAAAAGGCAGATTGTCAGAAATTGACACAATAATTTGTGTGTCATTTGCGTAGGATAAACCTTGGAAGCCGAAGGACCACACTAACAGGACCAGAAGAAAAATTTACAGATTAAAAGGGACCGGACTTAGGGACAAGCCCTTCGGTACCCCACACGGAAGACTAAGGGCCAGAATTACAAGGCCCTTGGGCCCCTTAGCACCACTGCCGCAAATGTGAAGCTAACGGGCCACTACCATAATGCCATATTTACACGGTGGCGTCACCTTGTAAACCCTTTGTGCCATATCATGCATAATATATGCATGATGTATGCAAAGGGGGCGTTTCCTCATTAGAGGGTCACTAAAACTAGTGCAATGGAATTTATAAGGTTCCATTGCACCATTTCTAGCATCATTTTTAATGCCTGCTTAAAGCAGACGTTAAAATGAGGCTTCCACTTTATTTCAATGGGCCTCTGAACACTATACTGGATTAACGTAATTTTTTTACCCTAATCCAGTATAGGGTTACAACAGCATGAAAAAATGACACTATTGCCCCTAGCATGCGCCGTGGTGCGCCCTATTGTAAATACGGTGCTATCATTGTGGCATTAGGGGACGTAATGGGGCTGCAAGAAAAGTGGTGCATCACTAGTGATGCACCACTTTCTTGTAAATATGGCCCTAAAGGCCTTAGCCGTGACTCCTCCACAGCTGACAATTTGCACCCTATGTATAAGAAAGGAGTGAGCAATTTTAAAAGAAATACCTCTCACACCAGCATGCGGCAATCGTTAGACCATGAGAAAGTACTAGATGGTATCAAATGCTGCAGATAAGTCAAGCACCACAAGGATAGCTGCTACACCCTGGTCTACCTGGCACCGGATTTTGTCTGCTGACACAATGAGCGCCATCTCTGTACTATGTCTACACTGAAACCCGTTTTCTGATGGGTTCAGGATGTCATGAATGTCAACCAGTTCAACTAATTCCAGGTTCAAATAATTCTCGAATATTTTGGCTGGTGAAAGCAACAAAGAGATGGGGAGACATTTTTCAAATTGTCAGGGTCAGCGTTGGGTTTCTTGTGTAAGGGTATAATTATGGCTTCCTTCCATAATCTAGGAAAAATTCCAGTTTCCAGCACGTAATTGAGAACTCTCTGCAGATTCAATTCAGTTGAGTGACAATTGCTAATTTTTGGATTGACAGTGATCAACAGGGGACCCTGATTTAATGCTTATCGTTAGACTTTTCATCCTTGGCGTGGTATCTCATAACATTTGCCTCTGTTTGCCAGGTTGTTGATGTGTGCTGGACTCTGTTTTTGCTGTTTTTGTTACTCTGGGCACTTTACCACTGCTAAACAGTGCTAAAGTGCAGGTGCTCCTTCACAAAATGTGTATGTAATTGGTTCATCCATGATTGGCATATTTGATTTACTAGTAAGTCCCTAGTACAGTGCACTAGAGGTGCCCAGGGCCTGTAAATCACATGCTACTAGTGGGCCTGTAGCACTGGTTGTGCCACCCACATAAGTAGCCCTGTTATCATGTCTCAGACCTGCCACTGCAGTGTGTGTGTGCAGTTTTAACTGTAAATTCGACTTGGCAAGTGTACCCACTTGCCAGGCCTAAACCTTCCCTTTTCTTACATGTAAGACACCCCTAAGGGAGGCCCCAGGTAGCCCCAAGGGCAGGGTGCAGTGTATGTTTAAGGTAGGACATATAGTAATGTGTTTTATATGTCCTGACAGTGAAATATTGCTAAATTAGTTTTTCACTGTTGCAAGGCCTGTCCCTCTCATAGGTTAACATGAGGGCTACCTTTAAATCTGATTAAAGTGTAGCTTCCCTTAGGGAGCGGATGGACATGTGGAGTTTGGGGTCTCTGAGCTCACAATGTAAAAATACATCTTTTAGTAAAGTTGATTTTAGGATTGTGTGTTTGAAAATGCCACTTTTAGAAAGTGGAAATTTTCTTGCTTTTACCATTTCTGTGGCTCTACCTGTTTATGGATTCCCTGTCTGGGTCAGTTTAACAGTTGGTCTGGTTGCACCTCACACTAAACATTGACACAAAGGGGGCTGGGGTGTAATCTGCATTTCCTGGTGAGCCATCTGTGCTAGGACGGAGGGGAAGAGCTGTCACTCACACCTTTAAGGGCTGTGCCTGCCCTCACACAATGCAGTCTCCATCCCCCGATGAGTGTCTGGGGCCTGGCCTGGGCAAGGCAGGATTTCACAATCAAGAGAAGCTTTGCTTTGAAGTAGGCCTACTTCAAAGGAGAAAATGGGTATAAGAAGGGCTCCCAAAACCATGGACTTTAGAACACCTCTGGAAAGCAAGAGGAACCTCTGCCGGGAGAAGAGCTGAAGAGCTGAGGAAGAAGAGCTGCCCTGCCTGTGACTATGCTTTGTGGAGCTAACCTGCAGTTGCTGCTTATGCCTGTGCTAGAGGAAAAAGACTGGACTTTATGTTGCCTTCCTTCTTGTGAAGATCTCCAAGGGCTTGATTTAGAATTTGCCACCTGTTATTTGAAGTCTCAGGGACAGCAAAGACTTCTCTCTGCCAGCACCTAGAGTCTCTGGAGAGACTCCTACTCTGCCAAGTGGTGCCCATCCAGTTCCTTGGACCCTGAAAGGAGAATCTGGCAGCCCAAGAGTGAGAAATCCATGCAGAGAACGCGTGCGGGGAAAAGATCGACGCAACTCCGTTCTGCGGTGTCGCTGGCTTTGCAGCTGAAAATCAATGCTCACCTGCAACGCGACCCGAAGATCAACGCCCGGTGCTGGAGAAACGATGCACAGCATCGCTGATGGAGGCTCCTGAGATTGCGACCTGCGATGCGTGGTTTTCGGATCATCGTGTGGCTGGATTTCCGATGTAAACACCACTGAGCGTGTAAAAACAACGCATCACTCTCCTGTGGAGAGAATAAACGACACACGCTGACCCAACGAAAGGAGAAACGATGCAGGGTCTCGCTCGTGAGTAAAATCAATGCATCACAAGCCCTTTTTGATGAACACTCGTCTGAGCTGGGTTATTTTTGATGCGCCCCAGGTACATTTTCACGCTAACAGTGTTAGTGTGTGTTTAAAATTATATCAAGACTCTTTTTGCATTTTTAGTGATAACTTGACTTGTGTATTGTGGATTTTTGTCGTTTTGGTCTTGTTTTGTTTAGATAAATATTTTCTATTTTCCTAAAGCTGTGTTGTGTCATTTTGTAGTGTTTTCATTAAGTTACAGAGTGTGTTGGTACAAACACTTTACGCCGAGCACTCTGAAGTTAAGCCTACTGCTCGTACCAAGCTAGCAACTGGGTAAGCAGGGGTTAGCTGAGGGTGATTCTCTTTTACCCTGACTAGAGTGAGGGTCCCTGCTTGGACAGGGGGTAACCTGACTGCCAACCGAACACCCCATTTCTAACATTGGTGGCAGCTGTGGGATTGGACTTGTATTTGTACTTGAAATACAGTGATTAAGTGTAAACTACTGTTTTGAGTTCAGACCACTACGTGACCACATACTACTTGTCTTGTGATTTTTGCTTTTCTCTTTGGGACTTCTTTTTTTGTTCTATTTCTTGCTGCAAAAGTTCCTTAGTTTGCTGAGCCAAAATAGGGGGAAAAGCAGAAAGCCAGCTGGAACAGACCGAGGTAGTAAGAGACTGAACTGGAATGTCTCTAGCCAATGAAAAGTTAAATTAACAGTATATGTTAAGAATTTTATTTCTGAAGTGAGTTGCTAATGTATCACTGAAAACTTTTGAAGTGTCTGTAGAACATTGAATAGGATGATTAGACAGCTCCTTAACCACTAGAAAAAGTTCCTTTGGACGAGTAACTCGCTAATCCGATTTTCTCAGTATAAATAGAAGATTTAGCTTCTCCTATAGCACATTTGCAGCAGAGTAGGAGAGCTTTAGGTTTCTCCTTTTCAGCAGGAGCTAGATTCACCCACCATCCCCACTCCTGTCTGTGCCATTGCTGGTTTAGGCTTTGAAGGAATCAAGGCATCATAGGTATACTTTTAGTACAAAGTTTTACTTTCAATGGTGCCACAATATCTAAAGCTGCATTAATACACCTTTGAAAGCCTTCTGCTATATGGCCATAACGGTTGTCATTGCTGGAAATATTGAGCACCTGCTGAAGTAATCCTGCTCAAATTCCTGGAGGATATAGATTGAGTTTGGGCCTGTCTGGTACTTACTGCTGGCTGCATGGAATAGACCTAAATAATAACCACCTGATGATCCACCCAACTAAGTGGGAGTACATTCTCAATAACAAGGCCATTAAAGTTTGTAAAATACAAAATAAGGCATGACCCACTGGTGGGTGGGTGATATTCCTAACGGGGAAAATCCATAATTTATCATTAGCTCGAGCATTGAGGTTGAGTCTCAACTAGAACAATCTCCAAATTGAAAGTTGGACACACACTACCCAAAGTGTATAATTCCATGAATAGATATGTCCCTGAAGATAGCCCTGTGTGTGTGTGTCTGAGTGAGTACAGCTGTCTGTGAGCATGGACCAGAGTTGGACACACACTGAATAAGTGTGATCTTAGACCTGAGCTGCACAGTCGATACCTAAGTGTGCCACTTCTTTCATAGGAGTATGCATATTCCTGAGGGCACCCCTGCATCTGAGTGAGTGCTGATTTCCCAGTGTTTGGACCTAATTTGTATTAAATGCTGGCTCTAAGGATTAAAATAGCAGGTGATGGTCAGGTTAAAAAGGCATTGCAGGATAGACTAGTTAAATAACTGCTGTTTTTGCAGTCTCATTGGATGCCCTTCTGCTAACCCCTTGCCCCTTTTGATTAATCCCAAAGCAACAAGATGCCTTGCTCACAGCATGCAGCCCAGGTGTGAAATTTCTCTCATAAAGGTTGTCAACCTACTGTTTGGAAAAATGTCTTGCACCAATCAGAGGTCATTTTAAGAGGTTAGCCATGTTTTAAGTCTTAACGTACTCATACTTTCACATGCCCATTGCTGACTGGATGTGGGGAAGATGCACTAGTATTGGCGATAAACAGTCTGAAAACTGATACGAGTATTAGGAGATAGAGGTTTTTTGGGGGGGCTTTGGGTGTATGCAGAGAAGCAAGGACTTAATTTATCTTTAGGCATTTCAAATGCTGACATCACTTGGGTGAGTATTAGAGGTATGAAGTGTTATGGTTTGTTTAAAGTGTTGGAAGCTATGTGTAATTGTTAACACCCAATTGTTATCCTCATTCATTGTGGCGGAAACAATCTAGGTCATTATACTGGCCTAGATCTGAAACCTGACATGAAAAACATGTTAAGTCTAATCATGTTTCTTCACCCTATGACCATGTTAGTGTCCTGTAACGTAACCCAGAGACAGAAATGGATGTGTACCACAAATGATTATCCAAATTTGTTAACAAAACGGTTTCCTACCGACCACAACAATTTAGTATTGACTTGCCTGTACTCCACAGCAATGATTGTGTACACCTAACAGATGTGGGAAATGCATGAGTATTTGAGACATCACATTTCATAATGTCTTTAAATCACACTTTTACCTACAGGCTCTTTTCAGAGCGACCTTAAGTTTAGGTGCACCCCTACTGTTTTTTTGAGCTGTCCCTCTTTTTAAAAAAGAATTCTGACTTGCAATTCACCGAAATTTTGAGGGTCACACTCCAGTGACGCTTCCATTTTTTTTGCCTTTCCATGGCCTTGCTTTTTTAATTAAAACTCACGAATCATATACGAATTGAGAGATTTGTGGAGGAAAAGCACACCATTCCAATTCATGGCTTCCTTCCCTTATAATGTTTAATATGTCTATAATGCGTTATAGAAAATAACTGCACATGCGCTGTGCTGGTTTAGCAGTGGTGGCAATCTTGTTTAGGAACACGGGGTATTGGCCAGCTGCATGTCCTGTTTAATATATTATTATTAAATACGTGTTTTTGGGGGGAGTTTATTAATTATTAATTAGAAAGCTCATTCTCACATTGGGCACTATTTTTTTAATTCAGATGTACTCGCGAATCGTGTATTTTTATTATAAACTACATCAGAAAATCACATTTCACAAAATATTTCATCTTTTATTGTATTTATAAATAAATTGAAATTAATGTTTTTAATAAATCTCCTTTTCCAACTTACTCCATTCACACTTTATGTCATGAGATCTAATCCAGTATCTGACCACACCCTTATGGTACTTTCCATGGGTTTCCTGTGAGATCTCTATTCCTTCTAGGTTTTATTTGTGGTTGGAGGGTGCGTTCTTCAGCCCATCACAATAAAAAAGGAGATAAAAACTGTTTCCAACCCTTTGCTGCAAAGATGAGTGTTATTTTATTTCCAGGTCTATTGTTTATTTTCCATGCTTTTAAAATGCGTTGGCCTCATTTTTTTTGGGTCTTTCTTTAGTTGAAGATTGAGGCCTCATTATGAGTTTAATGGTCCATGGACCCCCATGGCAGTGGTGGCCATCGGGTTGGTGGTCAGACCACTGCATTAGGAGTTATGCGGGCCTATCGAGCAATACCACAGTGGTCCCGCCAGCACTGCCAGGCAGCACAAACCACTGCAGTCATGAGGCAGCACAAACAGGCTGGCGCAGCCTGTTTCCACTAGACACATTATGAAGTTGCACATCACCAATGTCACCGAGGCGATCCTACCACCATATCTCAGCAGGCAGGAATATAAAGGGCGACACTCAGCTGCAGGCATCCTTACACATCCAGTGGGGCTGTGGAGCCCATCACACATGTCCTGCTGCTGCTCATCAAATGAGCACAAAATCCACACCACCGTGGACGCAACCGACGATAAGTACACACACCTATCTGTGTCATTACACTCAACAACAGCTTGTTGTGCCGTCAGCCACATAATATGGGGGGTCATGCTATGGACACCAGGTGCATGTCTTATTGTGTCCCGTTTTGGAATCATTCACAAAAGAGGACACATTCAGCATCACAAAATGCCCACTTTGGGGAGGTCACCGAAACACTACACAAAAACACACATCTGACCATCTCAGGAACAGGGACAGTGAAGTGTACACAACATTGTTTCACTTAAGCACACCACATCAACATCACATCTAAAAATACAACTGACATAATCACATTGCGCACATGCCATGGACTGCCATCACATTCAACACACATATGCATGGATGTGTCATGAACACAAACACCACTCCCATGAACCTGTCCTGCAGCAGACACACACATCACCCACATTGCAACACAAGGAAGGACAATGGGTTGCACAATAGTCAGAGAGACAAATATCCCAAGCTCACTATCCAAACAATACCTGCACAATACGGATGGGGCATCAGGAGCACTCAGGAAATGATGCTGCACTCAGACTCTTTACACTTTGTGCATGCCCCATAAACAACATTTTCACAGAGGCTGGCCCTTCAGGTATCTCAGGAACAAATAATGCTAAAGTCAAGTGACATGCCTATCTGCACAATGTGGATGAGCAAGTCAACAAAGCAAGTACACCTCTAACTGCATGTGACAAACATCTACGTGAAGTAGCTGCAAGGTACAGCTAAATGGACACATGCACAGTCAATTGCAAATAAAGGTATCACAATTGAACACACTCCATGTCTGCACAAACAAAACTCAAGCTGCCACACATTATATGAATCTACAATTTATATAAGGGGGACATCTAACATCATACATGCTCACATTGGACAACACAAGATGAAATAATGACCATAACAAAGAGAACACAATGCAGTGGCACCGCAATATACAGTCACATTTCGAGGGGCAATTGTGTTGCACATTTTTGAGTTTGGTCCAAATCCATGTTGTGGACATGTGTTGAAAAGTATGGGGGTCACATGTGACCCTTGTGTAGTTGCCAGCTGGGATGTGTCATGGGTGCCATGTCTATACAGTCAGAATTGCTTTGTAACATGATATTATTGGTATGCATCATGTATTGCTGTGGACACACTGACTCCTGTTACAAATCATGCCGTATCACACATAGATGCTCAAGGGAGAAGGAGTATGCAACAGCCTTTTGTCTACCGTCCACTGCCCGACCTTCAGACCATGGAGCAATGGCACATTATTATGTACTATGCCTGGATAGGCAATCTATAGTGGACTTTTGTCATCAGTTGGAGCCAGATCTGATGCCAGCTATTAGTTATCCAACCAGCATACCACCTGTTGTTCAAGTCTTATCAGTATTTCACTTCCTAGCCACAGGGTCCTTCCAACATACAGTGGCCCTATCTGCTGGTATGTTCCAACCTATGTTCAGTCTGGTGTTGAAGGATGTCCTCTCAGCAATGTTGAAACACTTTGACAGCTAAATCTGGTTTTCCCAACGTGAGGATTCAGCCAATGTGCAGGCTGACTTTTGTTGATTTGCCTCACCTCCTACATGTGGTGGAGACCATTGATGTCACACACGTTGGCTTGGTGACACCACAGGCCAAAGAACAAGTTTTTTGTAGCAGAAAGAACTTCCTTTCCATCACCTGGTTGGCCAGAGCTTTACAGTTCACATGTCTGTGCCTGTTACCCATGTTCAGTCCATGATTCCTTCATAAAACAGAACAGTACCATACCTCAGCGGATGTCACAACTATACTCAGAGAGGGCCTGGCTGGTTGGAAAGTCACATCTGTCCTTATTGTGTGTGTGTCAGGTGCTACAATCATGAATTGAGTGACCCATTGCACATATGTCCCATTCTTTAACAGGAGACTCTGCATATCCAAACCCTACTTCGTTGCTGCCACTAAGGAATCCAACTACACCAGGGGGAGTCCACTTCAATTAGGCCCATGGAAGAAAACGGCAGGTAGTGGAGCGGGCTTTTGGGCTCCTGAAGGCCAGATTTAGGTGTCTGGACATGACTTGTGGAGCCCTCCTCTAATCACCCTGAAAACTGTGCCAGACACTATGGCCTGCTGCATGCTCCACAATATTGCTTTGCTGAGGACTATCCCATACATATCAGAGGAGGGTGAGCTTGCAGTGCCACTGGCTGAGACTCCTGAAGTGCCAGGAAAGGATGACATTGATGAAGAGGAAGGAGCTGACTTGCGGGAAGATCTCAGCAAAAACGACTTTTCATAAGTGTAAGTATTTCATGTAGTGTAATGACTGTGACTGTACAATGAACTGTAATTGTGATAATGTGTGGAGTCTAATGTTTTAGAAACAGCTAGGGAGCCAATACTCTTCAATTTTCAGCCAAAGGCTGCTTGATGAGATAGCTTTAAACACATCTCCACCTTGATGATGTTGCTTTGTTTATGTCAGTTTCCTTGCAATGTAATTTGCTTTACAAATGCTTGCTATGTGATTTGTTTAATAGGTATATTTTCAAGCCTATACTCATTTTGTCTTAGTTCAGGTACTTTCACAATGACATCCTCATGTGGGCATTTTAGAGTTGTGACATTGGCAGATATCTGATGCTGTTCTGACATACAAAATGGACATGGATTGATCCAGGTAATAAAGTTCACAGAGTTTGGGCGTATGAGACCTGCGCCAAGACAGCTTGCACAGTGTTTAGGTGGAGGTTCAGAAGTGCTCATTGGACTGGTTTTCTGTAAGGTGGTGGGCCAATTGCATCATGTGTGTCATCACGTAGGCATGACATATGTAGTCATAGATTGTGACCAAGTCATTTTACCTTCACATTGGCTAAACACTTTTTGTATCATCGGTATATAGCTATAAATGTGTTCCATCACTGCAGGCCAAAGTGCCTGTGCCACAACATTGACATAGATATGTGTCATACCACTAGATGCATGGTAACTGGAATATGATGGGCCTGTGATCAGGGACTGTTGTACTGTCATCTGTCTGTATCTTGGATTATGTGATGTTGGATTACTTTGGTGTGATATGTGGTAGGACTGAAGCTGGTGACATCATCCACTTCAATGTTTGTCTATTCTACAGGACAATGGGCCAGATTTACAAAGCCCTAGTACCTCCTTGCGCCACACTAGCGTCATTATTGTTTATGCTAATGTGCTTCAAAGGAGGCCATTTTTGCCGCACCAGATTTACAGTGGTGTAACGTCTGAATTTCACCACTTTGCCACCCCTTGCACCACATTATGCCTGCGTCAAGCATAATGTATGCAAGGGGGGCATTTCGATGTTAGGAGGCCCGCAAAAATGACGCAGTAAAATCTACAAGATTTCACTGTGACATTTTTGTGTCATTTTTAACATCTGCTCAAAGCTGGCGTTAAAGTGGCACACCCATGTTAATGAATGGGCCTCCTTGCACTTTGTGGCACTGGCATCAAAATTTTTTATGCTAGTGCAGCAAAGCGCCACAATAGCATAAAAAATATTGACACTATTGGCCTAACGTGCGTCATGGTGCACCGTATTGTTAATACGGTGCACCTATGGTGTCGTTAGGTGGGGCGGGGGAACGCAGGAAAACTGGCGCATCAGCACTGATGCACCAGTTTCTTATAAATATGCCCCATTGTCTGACAAATCCCTTGCTTCCATTGTCTGGGGGGATATATTTTGAAATATGTATTTTAACTCAGTATGAGTCACACATTCGTATTTCTAAAAGTCCAGACATATAGACAGCCTATGTGCTGTACAATAGCGTATCATTTTTGGTGTGATCAGACACTTGTACTAATGTGTTGATGTGTAATAGTTGTATTCCTGAGCAAGACAGTGTATGTTACAGGGAAAGAAGACTGGCGGTTGCCCTCCTAGTGCCACATTACATCTCTTTCCCTGGGAGGAGAAGGTCTTGGCCATCCTGCATCCTGAGGGCTTGACACAAATACCTGTGGAAGTGGAGTCTGGTAAGTAACAACACAAAAATATGACACAACAATGCTATGTCAAGCATGCTCATAGTTCACCTTTTGCCTCATTTACTGTTACTCTACTCTCCAGACTTTGAGTCAGGCAGAACAGTGGAACAACTTTTAAAAGTGTCCAAAATTTTACAACTTAGCATGTGTGATGCGCTGTACAGCACACTTACAAAGTGTGAAATGTAACAAAACATACTTTGTGCACTAGAAGGATTCCCTGCCAGTACAAAGCCTATGTTTGACAGAATGTACGCACTCTTGTACTATGGTGCAAGGATGTGTGCATTGGTACACTGCAGCTTGCAATAAACCAAGGGTTGGAAATAGAAAAACAGCACTATATCTTAGTGGATCTGGAACAGTGTTTTTCTTTCCCTTTGACACACTGCTGCACAGCAACTTTTGTTGCTTTACTGCAGCTCAGAACTTAGTAAACCTGCCCATGTTCGTACATCTCAATGAGTTGTGCTGTTGTTGTATTTAAATGAGGTGTTGAGTTTGCTTAGTGAAGCTCAGTGGCTCTTTGTGTATGTCTCTGAGTGAGTGGTAGTATGCCAAGAGTTGTAAGTCTGCAAGGCACTGAGAACATTAGTGTACCCTAGGTGCCAATACAGTAATCATATCCTTCAGTGAACTGTAGAGTGTGTGCCTGTGAAAGTGATGGTGTTCAAAAAGGTGAGCCTACTCCTGCTGTTCACTGAATCAACGTCCCTTTAAATCCACTGGAGAGCATATGTTTTGGTGTGTAGCTGTGAGTGTCATTGAGAGTGAGTAGCGTTGTACACAACTTTTATTTGTGTTGGATGCTGTCTGTTTCACTGTAGTATGGTGTGCCTTTGAGTATTTAGGCCCTGATTTAAGCCAAAGTGGCGCAGCGCAGTGCTGCACTAAAAATAGCAGCGCTGCGCCACTTTTGAAACACAGCAATGTGCCATATTTAGAGGAAAACGGCGCAGTCCTGCGTTTCCACCTGCGCTAAACTAAGCTGTCTGCACCAAAGCAGGCATCCGTGCACCATAGTGCTAGGGTGTCTGTGTTGATGGGATAGATTGTTTATATGCAGGAAGGTGTTCCTTCCTGCAAATAAACAATCTATTATGGCGATTTGGGACCTCTATGTGTGCTTCAAAATGCAGCGTCATTTCGGAATGATTGTTTATGTTCAGGAAGGGACACCTTCCTGCACATAAACAATCATCCATGGCATTTTGCTTCTTCTATGTGTGCTGCAGAATGCAGAAAAAGCAAAAAGCAAGGAGGAATAAAAGCATTCCTCCTCGTTTTGCCATGCCTTTGGGGGGGTGTTACTTTTTGGCTTTGCCTCAGGTTTACGGCAGCTCGTAAATCTGAGGCAGCGTCAAAAGCAATGGGTGTTGCGGTGAAACGTCCACAGCAACACTCTTTGCACGCCCCTCTGACGCAGAAATCTGCGTTGGAGGGTCCATATTTACAAGGTGGAACAGTGGTTAGTGCCACCAGAGCGTCATGAAAAGTGATGCTCCGATGGCGCTAGGGGCTGTTAAATCTGCCACTTAGGCCCGTATTATACTTTTTTAGTTCTGTATTTGCGTCATTTTTTGACGCAAAAGCTGCGCAAACTTACAAAATACAATTATATATTGTAAGTTTGCACAGCTTTTGCATCAAAAAATGATGCAAATGCAGCGCTATAAAAAAATAAGGGGCATATTTATACTCCGTTTGAGCCGGAATTGCGTAGTTTTTTTTTTATGCTATTTCGACGCAAAACTAACTCCATATTTATACTTTGGCGTTAGACGCGTCTAGCGCCAAAGTCCATGGAGTTAGCGTCATTTTTTAGCGTGGACACCTACCTTGTGTTAATTATATGCAAGGTAGGCGTTCCCGTCTAAAAAATCGACTCCGAGGCATGTGCGTCGGATTTATACTCCCGGGCAAAATTCACGCCCGGGAGTGGGCGGGTCAAAAAAAATGACATACGGCCGCTTTTGCGCCGTTTTTTAGCGCCTGCAAAAGGCAGGCGTTAAGGGACCTGTGGGCTCTGAAGGAGCCCAGAGGGGCCCCCCCATGCCCCCAGGGACACCCCCTGTCACCCATGCCCACCCCAGGAGGACACCCAAGGCTGGAGGGACCCATCCCAGGGACATTAAGGTAAGTTCAGGTAAGTGTTTTTTTTTTTTTTTTTTTGTGGCATAGGGGGGCCTGATTTGTGCCCCCCTACATGCCACTATGCCCAATGACCATGCCCAGGGGACAGAAGTCCCCTGGGCATGGCCATTGGGCAAGGGGGCATGACTCCTGTCTTTGCTAAGACAGGAGTCATTTCTATGGGGGTTGGGAGTGAAAAAAAATGGCACAAATCGGGTTGAGGTGAAAAAATTGCCTCAACCTGACTTGCCCCATTTCTTGACGCCCAAGCCCCATATCCCCCTACGCCGGCGCTGCCTGGTGTACGTCGTTTTTTTTAACGCACACCAGACGGCGCCGGCGGCTAACGCCGCCTAACGTCATTCAATAAATACGGCGCCCGCATGGCGCTTCAGAATGGCGTTAGCCGGCGCTAATTTTTTTGACGCAAAACTGCGTTAGCGCAGTTTTGCGTCAAAAAGTATAAATATGGGCCTAAATACGGGCCTTAGTTTCCTAAGAGCAGCTGAGGCTCAATGTATGAAAACCTGTATTAGCGTGAGATTCAGAGTATGTTATTGCCCTTTTGTCACTACTGGACTGTTGACTTACATAGGTGATCTCCTAAATGACTCTGTAACAGAGCTGCATTTGAACTTCCCCAGGAGTTGGATGTTCACTGTGGCACTGAAACTTTAAAATATTTTGAATGATGACATTTGTTGGTCCACCCCAAAGTGTATGGAAACTCCTTCCTGCGTTGAATGCAGACTTAGTTATTGTGCTTTTGGCTCCCTTCAAGTGTGCACTTTTGTAAGTCTCACCTAGAAGGAATATCTGAATGAGTGTGAGAAACAGTACTTGTTTTGTACTCTAACTCTGTCAGTATGGTTTTGCACTAGCATACTTTTAATTGTACTGAGCTATAGTCTGAGCGAGTGTTCTGCTACAAATTGCACAACAGATGTCTGCTAACTGCCTCATGTTATACTAAAGTGTTGTCATCCGTACGTCAATCAGAGATAGTCTATCTGAATGAGTGGCGGTTTCTTGAAACATATACGTTAATTATTTTTGCTAGCACTGTTCAGTTTCGTGATTTAAACACAGTGTGCATATTTCTGTGAGAGGCAGTGTTCAAGATATCTATGATGTGTGCTGATCATTGACTATCTTGAAGTAGTTTTGTCTTTAATGGAGTACTGACTTACCTGTGTTGTCTACTGACTCTGTATTTCAGTTTGCAGCTTTATACTCGAACTAGCCCCAGAGTTGTATACACTGTGCATCATTGTACCTTTTGAATTTATTAAGGTATTGCTATCTCTTATTCCACTCTTCGCAAAACAGAGAGAAGAGGAAAACACACATGCATGTTCTCCTAACAAGTCATGACAAAACACAGCAGGTACTTGAACGAGAGTATTAGACAACTATAATAAATCTGTTTACTGATTTACTAAACATTGCAATTGAAGGGATCTAAGAGATATTAGAGAGGTCCCTCCACCCTCAACTTATCAACCACTACAGCTGACTCAATCATTACGTCAGCTCTTATACTTTAGTTAATCTTCATATTATGGAGGTTTTTAGATACAAATATCTCAGTGTAGGGGGTGTCAGAGAGGTGGCACACAAGATGGCTACACTTCCGTGAAGCTCTTGTGGTCTGAGGCAAAAATCCTACACCATCCTTCCCCATTGCCAGCTGGAGATGAAAATTCAGCATTGCAACCAACAAAGGAGAGTAGAAATGGCCGGTTTGGTGGCCTGTGGTGATGAGTAAGCCCCAGTGAGTGGCCGCGGCCTATGGGGAGTGACATGGTCTGGGCTAAGACCTCACAGACAATCATTGAGCCTGTGCGTCAAGCAGACAGGACAAGTTCTAAGGACTCTGGCGAGGTGTGCGCTGCAGCAGTGTATGTGGAGCTTGTAGGCGGGTCACTGGTGATGGCTTACACTCGGAGGCAGCTGTGAGAGTGGATCTGTGTCTGTGGCCTGGGATATGGGAGGGACAGGATGTGCCATGGAGTCAGCCTGTGCTGGCACGACAGTTTCAGACACCGGCCCTGCCTTTAGGGAACTGGATATTGATGTGAGGCCGCAGCCAAGTACAAGATGATGAACCTCACTGCTGCTCCTATCCTAGCGGATCAGGTGGTCGGTTTTGGGAGACCCCAGTCCCTCTAATTCTCCCACCTGGCATCTTGTATCTGCAATACCAGTCTGCGACTCTTGCGATGGGCCTGAGACAACAAAATTGGAATAACTCCCCAACTGGAGGAAGGGTGGGTATGTGTATGCTCCATGACAAAAAAACCTCACCTCACTTTCTTGAGATTCTGGTGGGGAGTGCAGGTGACTATGCCAGCTCTTTCTTTGGGACCCCCTGTCTGCTTGTGCCCTCCCCCCCTTTTAAGTTGTACAACTGGAGAAGGAGTGGTGGGACCCTCAGCTTAAACCTGTTACTGCATGCAGCGAGGCCTCCATCAAGGTTACATAGCTCCCTGGCAGATCATCATTTTCCACACTACTCATGTCCAGGTCCCTGGTCCAATGTGGAAAAGACATTCCATGAGGCACAGCATAAGGATGGGTTAAATCAGATGCCTGCAAGTCCAAACTACACTTCAAATCTAAATGGGTACCTTGCGAAACTGACACCAGAGCCATGGGGCCAGATGAGTCCGGAACCCCCCAGAGGATAATACTTATGCTGGTGACATGATGGCTTAACTAAGGAGAGGAGAGAGACACATCTCTGCTTCCTCCCTGTGATGCAGCGCAGCACAGTAGTTTTCGCTGCTGCACTGTGTGACTATTGGTAAAACTGGGCCCCAGTCTCCAAGTCCTAAAATGGTTGCCTAACATCTATGTTGATGTGAGGCAGCCCATCAAATCTGCAAAGGGTCTGAGACCTGCATGTTAGGTATATTAGTAACTATCAGGTCAAGTATATGGCCCACCCGATGTGTATGGGCCTGGACATGTGGGATCAGTTTAAGACTAGCCAAAGTTTGAATGAGTTGGGAGGCCAAAGTGGCAGTGGGAACATCAGTATGGACATTATAATCGCCCAAAATGGTCAGATTGGTGCATTGGAGCGAGTATTATGGTATGGTGTCAAAGAAAGCAGAAAAGCAACTGCTAATGCAGTTGGGAGGTCTGTACACCAGCAGGCCAGAAAAAGAAGGGGTGATTTTGAAACTGAAGACAAGACTGTCAATGTTAATGCACTGACTTAATGGAATAATAGAAGTTTTAAAAAAATCTTTGAAGATAATGACTACCCCACGCCTGCCCTATTCCCGTCTTGGTTTTCCGCCAAGATGCGGTAGCTGGTGGGATGGAAAGGGCAAGGTCCAGGTTATTGTCTCTGTCAATGTGGAACAACAAGCCACAAGTTATGTTTTTCCCCACAGCCTTTCCCAAGAGCCCCAAGGCTAATAAGGGGTTGACTAAGGCAATCACAGACACATACTCTTGGCTCCATGGGGTTGATGACTCCCTTGCTGACATTGTTGGTGTCATGATGCAGAAGGAAAAACAACAACAGTCTTCTACATCTAACAACAGTGACATTGTCAGGTAGCTGGGAGCAATCAATGCATCTATCCAGTCCCTGGAGGTTATGACTGACTCCATCAGAGCATCAACAAGTCCCCTCAATAGCAGAAATGTTGCTTTGCTGGCTAACCAGCAGACCCTTGCCAGGGACTACCATGCTGTCTTACTGGCACTCACAAATGTTGTTGGGTTTTACATCATCTGTTTCTGATGTGTGTGCCTGAGGCTAAGAACATCTCTCAGCTGACAAGCCCTGGCCCCAAACACACACCATGGGGTTGGAGACTGCACTGTGTGAAGACAGGCACAGCCCTTTCAGGTACCGGTGTCAGCTCCTCCCTTACCACTCTAGCCCAGGAGACTCATTAGGATATGCAGGACCCTCCCCAGCCCCCTTCGGGTCAGTGTCTAGTGGGGATTCTCAAACAGCCCAACTGTCAGTCTGACCCAGACATGGATTCCACAAGCAGGCAGAGGCACAGAATGGTTAAGCAAGAAAATGCCCACTTTCTAAAAGTGGCATTTCAAACTGACAATCTACAAAACAGCTTTACAAAATATGTATTTTTAAATTGTGAGTTCAGAGACCCCAAACTCCACATCTCTATCTTCTCCTAATGGGAAAACTGCACTTAAAAGATATTTAAAGGCAGTCCCTATGCTAACTTATAAGAGAGATAGGCCTTGCAAAAGTGAAAACCAAATTTGGCACTATTTAATCATCAAGACATGTAAAACACACCAGGACATTTCATGCCTTTTAAATAGACTGCACCCTGCACATGTGTCTACCTAGGGCCTACCTTAGGGGTGGGTTACATTTAGTAAAAGGGAAGGTTCATGCCTGGCGAGTGGGTACACTTGCCATGTCGAATTGGCAGTTTGACTCTGCATACACAGACACTGCAGTGGTAGGTCTGAGCCATGTTTACAGAGCTACTAATGTGGGTGGCACAATCAATGCTGCAGGCCCACTAGTAGCATTTGATTTACAGACCCTAGGCACATCTAGCGCACTTTACTAGGGTCTTACTAGTAAATCAGATATGGCAATCATGGAAAAGCCAATTACCATTACAATTTACACAGGGAGCAGTTGCACTTTAACACTGGGCTGCAGTGGTAAAGTGCCCAGAGTACCAAACCAAGCAAAAAAGAAGTCCAGCACACACTCAAAAATACAGGAAGCAGAGGCAAAAAGACAAGGGAAACCACACCAAGAATGCCAGATCTATCACAGGCCAACACAGACTGCACCACAAACAGCCATAATCTCCTCCAAACTATATGTGCACTCCAAAAACAACCAGCACCATCCAACAGGCGCTAATAGAAGGTGAAAGTAACATGTACTGATCCTGGTATGCAGCCACTCCCATTGTATCATTTCCTAGGTGTGACAGTCTGTCTGTCATATCTTGTGTTGATTTTTTAAACTCATTGCTACACATACCCTTTGCGTGATGCATTAGCGATGCATATATTAGCTAGTCAATGCCTTATGCAGAGTGCAGCAGATAGCCACATAATGGCCTCGATTGAGCACTGCAAAGAGCCACGCAATGGATGACATTGTGGTCCACCGAAAATACCAACAATGATGCCCATGCAGCACATATGTGACATAGACAATGGCCTATGTAGACTACAGCAAATAGCCACACAGTGGCCTTGATTACGTGCGTTGAGGAGCCATGCCGTGAGCAACATAGTGATGCATCGAAAATACCCAAGCAACACATATGTTAGCTTTGCAATGGCATATCTCGAACTCAGAAAATACCCATGCAATACATATGTTACCTAGGCAATGGTAGATCTATAACGCAGAAAATACCCATGCAACGCATATGTTAACCAGGCAATGGCCTATTGAGAACGCAGAAAATACCCAGGCAACACCATTATTACCTAGACAATGGAATATCTAGAATGCAGAAAATGCCCATGCAACACATGTTACCCAGGCAATGGCATAACTAGAACGCAGCAAATACATACAAAATTCATCTGATACTTGTCAATGGACTATTTTGTGCAAAACAATAGGCATGCTGTAGCACTTATGCAGCTACACCAAGGTGTACATAACTCATATGTTCGTGGTGTCCAATCTATCATCACATTTAAGGATACAGTAATGTGTGTGGATTCTTTTCAGCGAAATGCTTTAGCATCAATGTATGAAAGCTGAATGATATATGTGTATGGACACATTTTGCAGATAGATGTGTGCCTGCACATTAATGCTCACAAAGCCCAAGATATTTGAAACATCCATGATACGCAGCACATACTGGATATGTGCCAAAGTGTTGGTATGTTTGGTGCACAAGTGTATGTATCATTCACTGGTATTCATGTAGCCGTACTTTCCATTGTTTAAAAGGGTTTCTGGTGTTACACATGCTATTCTGACAATGTGTACATAGCTGTAATATTTCACTAGATTTGTACGGTGCCACATAAGAGTATCATTCAAGATCACTATAAAGTTGAGATCACCCTCCTTGACCTCATGTAGCACAAGTGGACCTCACAACATTCAAAGACACCCATCTTTCTATGCTGAGGTTCACAGATCAATCACTTGGCTTTCGTGTATTCTCCAGCTACTCACTGCAACTGAACATCATGAACTGTGTGACATTGACATGTACAAATGTATAGTTCTATCGAAGACTATGACATAATACAATAGAGATTTATGTGTTCTTTTATGAGCCATATAATCAGAGTTAGATGTGTGTAGATTGACATAATTGCTTTAGATAGCTTCATCCATTTCACATCAGACTCCTTTGCAGTCATACACGATTCCTGACTGTTTCTGAAAATTGTTAATCCTGCTGAAGATGTACCTGTCTAGGCGAATATGTTGGTACAACAAACATGACTGGGTGGCAGACCAAAGACTGTAATATTTGGGGTTTGTTCTTCTACTTGTGTACAACATTTTTGTTCAGTAAGATCACCAGTGTCCACATAGCTTTGATGAAGCTTAATTTGGTATGCACAAAATCCTGTATGTCTAAGTTTGTACATCAACATGTTTGATGTGTTTAGGATCACTGATGAATTATGCATATGCTTGATACATCTGCGGTGTTCTTTGTGCCTTTAAAGTAGATTTTGTGAGTTCCCCAACACTAATGTAGATTTTGCACTATCCTTTGACCTTATACCTTAGTGTGCTAAACATTGCATGTTAACCTTCAATAGGGATATGTACAGATAGATGTAAACACACTCACATTACTCATTGGGTGATAGTGTCTCACATCTGGCCTCTTTGTGACAACCATCACAGTGCACAGCTGATTATTGCATACCTCAATCTGAGTGAGACTAGGGGCCAGATTTACACGGCTCTAGCGCCACATTTACAAGGCGGTGCTAATACACTTTTTGTGCCTTTAGCGCCACCTTACATAAATACAGGCCCCTCTGATGCAGTTTTCTGCGTAAGAGGGGCGTGCAATCGGTTTTGCTGTGGGCGTTCCACAGCAACACCCATTGCTTTTGATGCTGCCCCAGATTTATAAGAGGCCGTAAATCTGTGGCACCCCAGGAGTTGAGTTAGCAAGGCGCAACGAGGAGGAATACTTTTATTCCTCCTCATTTTTGCTTTTTCCATGTGTGCTGCATCCTGCAGCACACATAGAAAGAGCAAAAGACAATGAATGATTGTTTATGTGCAGGATGGTGCCCCTTCCTGCACATAAACAATCATTTGAAAATAACAATTTGGTACTTCTATGTGTGCTGCATAATGCAGAACCCATATAAATACAAAATTGACATTTTTTTATGATTGTTTATGTGCAGGAAGGCATCCCTTCCTGCACATAAATAATAATTAATGGCCTTTTGCTTTTTCCATGTGTGCTGCAATCTGCGTAGGCAGCTAAATATAGCGCCTGTGCAGAGGGAAACACAGGAGTTTCCCATATTTTAGTAAATACTCCACATCCCTGCATTTCTAAATGCGCATTGCAGCACTGGCTGAGACAATTTTTAATAAATCTGGCCCACCATTTTGTATGGGTGTCATATGTTTGAAAGTGTACATGGGGACTTTACATTACACTGTCACTTACTATTGTGAAGTTCAATGAAAAAAAATTACTTTTATGTTGCATCATTGTAAGGTGAAACAACATGGTGATGTTATGGGACTATATTGGATGTGAGCTATACATTGAGGGTGATGTTTTTATTTTGCTCTTATGTATTGTCAATCTCATAAATATTTGAGTATTGTGTATCTGATGTTACACATACTGATTTCATCACTTACTGATGTTGCATGTACCAGATAACCTGGTATAGCATGTCTGTCAGATATGTCATCACATACTTGTGATCAGCGTCACAGTGATTAGCTAAACGTTTGCAAAATGGATCAAAATGAAACAAGCAAGATCATTTGTGGTGTCAATGATGATTTATTTTTAGGACTAACAACTCATGTATTAGTGTTAATACTTTCTCTTTATTTTAACTAAAGTCATTTTCTACAATTTGATCACATCTCCGATGACTAGCTGTAGTGTGGAAAATCTCTCCCTTAGAGTCTTCAATCTCTTCCTGGTCAGGTGGGTTTGCCCTCTAATAGTCTCATAAAACATTTGTCCATAGCAAATATTATGCAATACTGCACAGACTAATGTGATTTTGCAGACCATGGTAGGGGGATACAGTAGTCCGCCACCTGATTTGTCCAGGAACCTGAAGCGGGACTGTAGTACCCCAAACATACTCTCCACCACATTGCAGGATTTTGACAGAGTTGTATTGGTTTTGGTCTGTCCATCCATCAGGGGATTTGTGAATGGTGTCATCAGCCATGGCTGCAAACCATATCCCTGGTCAACTGGAAAGAGAAAGCATCACAAGTTAATGATTGGATTATTTGGTACTTCAACACAACTACCTATGCATCATTTGTATCAGGAAATAGCAAACACATTTCATTTTAATTGACAATGGTATGTCTAATTTATTATTGAACACTGCTTTACACATGCTTATTGTTAAAGTTTGGATTATTTGTGCATATTGTACAGCATGTAAGGGATACAACACAACAAGATGTGGGTTAACATGCTTAGACAGAAGATTGGGAGGATAAGCAAGTTTGTCTATTTTTATCAACTATATTTAAAAACTGTGGGGCATATTTGTACTCCGTTTGCGCCGATTGTGCGTCAAAAAATTTGACGCACAATCAGCGCAAACGTTGCCCCATATTTAAACTCTGACGCCCGCGGACGACAAAATTCCGCCGTGTGCGTCATTTCTTGGATGCAGCAACCCGCCCTGCGTTAATGATATGCAGGGTAGGCGTTCCCGTCCAAAAAACGACGCAAACGGCCGTGCGTCGTATTTATGCTTCTGGGCAAAAATGACGCTCGGCCGGGAGGCGGAGCCAGAAAATGACGCACAGCCCGATTTGTGTCAAAATTTAACGCCTGGGTCAGGGCAGGCATTAAAATGGGGCAAACACACCTGTATTTAATCAGAACACACAGAACAAACAGCAGAGCAGCAGAGCAGCAGAGCAGCAACAGGGAGACATGGAGGTGATTCTTATCCAGCGTGCACGCAGACGCAGAGCCCAGCAGCAACAACAGCAGCTACAACAACACCAGCAGGGACCCCAAAGGCAGCGCAGAAGGCAGGAGAGGATATTCCGCCCAAGAACAACCCTTCAGGGCCTCAGGAAACACGACATCATACAGAGGTACCGGTTGAACTGCAGGCCATCCAGCAGCTGCTGCGAAACATTGAACAGCAGTTGGCCCCCACTTTGGAGACACCCCGCTCCATACCAACAGAAACAAAGCTGCTTGCCGTACTTCACATGCTGGCAAGTGGCTCATTTCAAACAACTGGTGCCCTGGTTGGCGGAATATCCCAACCATCATTCTCCGCATTTCTGCCAAAAGTACTGGATGCCATCATTTAACTGACACCCCGCCACATCTGCTTCCCTAACACACTGCAGAAGCAGCAGGAAACAAAACAGGGGTTCTATGCAATCAGTGGCTTCCCACACATCCTTGGTGCAATTGACTGCACACATGTATGCCTTGTGCCACCTGCTGCGACTGAACACCTCTACTGCAACAGGAAGCACACACATTCAATCAACGTGCAGGCCATAGTCGATCACCAGGGATTGATCACCAACATCGTGGCTAAATATCCTGGGAGAGTACATGACTCATTCATCTTCCGCCACTCTACCATCAACCAACACTTCCAGGATGGACGATATGGCAATGGACTACTTGTTGATAAGTACAAAAACCTACTTATATATACACTGCACAGCAACCCTCTAGGACACACAACACATACACCACAACAGCAACATGTCAACAGGAACACACTGAGGTCCTGACATCACTAGCCATGTTTCTTAACTCACCATTGAACCTGTCACACATCGGAAATTACTGTACAGCCTAATGTGAAGACGTCAATGAGTGTGGTTGCCTAAATGTCACCTTGCAAATTGTAAGTCTCACAATGACCTTTACATTAATACATAGCATAAGTCTAAAGGTATGGGATGTCCAGGGTACTTCCATATGAACGTGCTAACAACACTTATAAATTAAACTCTATATTGAACTATCTACTCACCCCAAGTGAAGACACAAGGACACCTGTATCACAAGTCACAATGTTAGGGAGGGCACACTGCACTGAAAATCACCAAACATACTGATGACAAACGGTTAGCAGACAAACAAGTGCTCAGCCAAGGTAAAAACACAATGCAGATGGTATAGCCTACAAGTATAGGATGTCACATCAGTACACAAAAGAGTCACAGACAACACAAGACAACTACTGCCATGGACGGTCTTTTCAATAATGCAAGCTACATCAACATGATCCCATTCTGTTTTTTTCTTTCAGCTGATCAGGGGTATGGCATCCAGCCATGGCTAATGACACCATTTGGGAACCCGAGTACTGCTGCAGAGCGGGCATATAATGACGCCCATAAGAGGACACGCAGCATTGTCGAGCGGACCTTCGGGATCCTCAAGTCAAGGTTCCGCTGCCTCGACATCACTGGTGGTAGCCTACTATATTCCCCCGAGATGGTCTGTAGGATCATCCTCACATGTGCAATAATGCACAACATTTGTGTCAAAAGGAACATTCCCCTCCTCGAACCAGACCCATACATGCCTGAAGACGAAGAAGAGGAGGATGCTGGCCTGCAACAGGAGGGGGAACAACTAAACACGGCTGCTGGAGTGCGTAGGCACCAACAGATTGTAAATAATTTATTTTTATAATTATCACCATCACCACTTAATGCACTATTGTAAATAAACACTGATAACAAACACCACATTATGGTTTGGCCTATTCATTTCTGCCCACCTTTAGCTTGAAATATCAGAAGAAGAATGTCGTCTCATTGAGCAATAATGATATAACAATCAGGACACAGAAAAATACACTACAAATGTAATGGCCACCATACAATGGTCACATACACAAACAAATTAAATGACAGACATCCTGTACAGTTCACCTTTGAAGGGCAATAGCTGAGGACCACACATATGACACACATACATGTAGGAAACATGGATCATCGCAGCAGATGGCACACAACTAAAAAACCATCACTCAACTAGGGGAAAACAGGCCTCATACATCAGCCAGGTCACATGCTTATGCTTCAGGAACAGGAATGTTTTACCAGACTCTTGGCAACAGTAATTCCAACTACTTACTATCTTTGCAATGACTATCTGCCACTAGAGTTACACATAAGCAGAACATACACAGCACAAGTGCTACACCTATGACAAGCATCCAGCACATCACTACCCATCAACATGTCAGCCCTTTTCTAAAAACATTACACACACCTGCGGCTGGTCACACCCCACCTGTCTGAAGAGGTCCCTGGAATGCTGATTTGTGTACACTGAGAATCCCTCATCTACACACACACACTCACAAGAGTCATCCAGTGTGCCACACCCTTTCCTATGCCTACCATTGTCATAGTTCCATCTTACTGCATGGAACACAGCTCATATAATACACTGGCTTGGAGTTTTCAAGGCCTGGTATCACCTGTAGATTGATTCTCTTGTGAAAGGTACTGTAGGCTAATTTTCAGCAAATCTCATCTGACAGGACTAGTGAGACACTGATGGAGGCCACACCAGTGATCCCCTCCATGCACACCACCCAAATGTACATGCCCCGTCCCTGCTGATGCCTCCTACAGCATAGATATTGGCATTTGGGCAATTACATCATTAAGCATTGCTACTAATGTTGCCGTGTAACACTGTATATGGTTTCATGTGTCACCTTCAAAACAACACAGGACATACACAGTGTGACATGTCAACTGTCTACTGCTCCCTCTGACCCGTCCTAGTCAGAACACTGATCATGTAATTACTGAAAGAACTTGCTCCTGATTGACCCAGCATCCTGTCAGCCTGACTGGCACCTGTCCGTGGGTCACCCTAAAGATACCTGTGGTCCACCTATGGACCACACGTGCTGTCCAAAACCTCTTGTACCTCAGACACTAATTTGTCATTAGCCTCATCAATGTATACTCAAATACATAGTATTGCATCATCTGACTGTTATTTGTATCAGATTTGTGACAGTGCCCTTGAATAGCTAAATCATGGCCCTTCCGTTGTCTGGCCCTCATTAATGCCTAAACTACAAAGTGTGACAGTGGACCTGGACCATAGCGTTTGATGGTGTAAGTGGCCTCCATCCGAACCAGCAACCTCAGATAATGTCCATGAAAAGTCAACACATATGAGGACCCTGATAGTTCACACGCAGACTTACATTGTTCAAATAATAAAGATGAGTTGTGTGTGCTGAATACCAGCCATTTACTTCTGCACAGAGGCTATGATGTTTCCTGATACATTACCATCCACAGAGGCCAACTGGAGTACAAATGTTGCAATGACACATGCCGGATCCAGACACCTGAGACATTCTCTCACTCAGCACACCAAGGTTGCCCAGTTGAAAGTCTCATTACACGTCTTCAGTGACAGGGTGGGACCATCCACGTGTAGGTGACCATGTCCTCAATGACTTTTCTCAAATTTTGCTACAAACGATACTCATTAGATTCACGATTAGCTGCCACTAACTCATGAGGAGACCTGGACGTTACAGTGACAACATACACCTTGACAGTTGATACTGGATCAATATTGGACCACACACATGTACATGTACCATCCAATCAACAAAATGGTTTCAAGCAGCCGATCACAGTAGTGTCCCAGTTGTAACCTAGCAGGAAGAATGAAACATGCCTCTAAACCAGGTAATGCATAAAGGGCCACATACATCCACAACCTATTTGCTATCATGACATAAGGAACGTTGAGATTTTGCAAAAAAATCAATGCAAAATGGTATGTCAGAATTCTCCAAAGAATCAATAGGGCAAACGTCAAATGGGCAAATGGGATTACAGATTAGCAAACAGTGAATCATACCCAATTTGCTTCCATGGGCCTGCTGCTGATGGTTTAGCATTACTGAATTTGGGAAACCCTTGGATAAAGTTGCAAGTCTGGAAGAGCAAACCTAGGGTGCTGGGGGCCTAAGTCCAGCTCTGCTGCCCCCCAAATATACATTTTTTATGCACATGTGAAGCACACACATGCATAAGGCGCATGTGTGCCCTACATGTCAAAAGTGAAACACATTTTAGATAAATGTATTCGTAAATAGGACATGGTTACCCCCAAAAAAAGTTTAGGCGACCATTGCACTACCTAATTGGCCTTTATTTAATTTTGAATAGCTTGATACACGTGGACACAATTTTGCTAAGGAATACATCCTGGTATCCCATTCATATTTTGAAATTAGCAATCAGCAATTACCTACATATGTGTACAATTATGAGTAATATTCATTCTGGCCAATCATTACCATTGCACTGTGAATACCTTCTATACATCCTATAAGGGACATTTGCTATAGCTAACCCCAAAGTTTATCACTTAGCACCGTTTGGTCATGACAAAATTCATTTCTCAATTTGACAAATGAAAGACATATTTGTCATAATGCGTCATATTTCCACGCATACAGCTTGTGCGTCATAATTTTTGTCGCACAAGAGTGCAGATAATGCAGAGTCAAAAATATATTTCATAAATAGATATCATAATATCCTGCATAACATGGCCTCTGTTTTTTTCCATTATGCATCATATTTTCACGCATACAGCTTGTGCGTCATAATTTTTGACGCACAGGAGTGCAGATAATGCAGAGTCAAAAATATATTTCATAAATAGATATCATAATATCCTGCATAACATGGCCTCCGTTTTTTTCCATTATGCGTCATATTTCCACGCATACAGCTTGTGCGTCATTATTTCTGACGCATGAGTGCATATAATGCAGAGTCAAAAATATTTTTCATAATTAGATATCATAGTTTGCTGCGGCTTAATTTTCAACTCTAGAACTGTAAAATATGCCTCAAACAAATATAATCTACCAACGATTAATTTTTTTTTAACTCAGCATTATTTGCACTCCTGTGCATCAAAAAATATGATGCACAAGCTGTATGCGTGAAAATATGACGCATAGCGGAAAAAAACGGCGGCCATTTTATGCAGGATGTGATGTAATAGGATATCCTGTTTACAGAATCTGTACAGTGGGTGTACTTTCACTTTCACTTTGCAGTCTCAGATTATTCTAGACTGTGTGGCTGTGTGCAAAGTGTTGTCCTGTGTATCAGTGCTTTTGTGTCCAGTGTGCCATCTCAATTGTGCTTTTGTCATCATTGTCTTGTTGTAGAATACTGTCTGAGTCTGTGTTGTATTAATTTGTCAAGTCCAGTGTTTTATTTATTGTCTGTGGGAATCTGTTGTGGGTACTGTAATATAGGGGATAGTTGGGCTCTTCTTCTTAAATTTTCTTTGTATTTCCCCACTCTACCTTTCCCCATTTCCCCCTTTTCCTTTTTCTACTACTTTTTCCCCTTTTTCAGTGCTGACATGTATGGAAGGCCACGGCTTTCCAGGATGGGTGAGGAGGAATTGGGGGGGTTTATATGGCTTGTTTGCCATTTCCTCCCACTCATGCTGGAGGCTGGGGGTAGGGTGATACAGGGGTATCACACGGAGGCCGGTAAAGTCCGGTGGGGGAAGGTGCACCATCACTTGGTGCGTCTTTATGGTAGCCAAAGGAATGACCATCAATTGAAGCACCGCTAGGCTGATCTGATCTCCAGGGAGCAAGATCTGCTGGACCACCTGGGAATCAGGATTGGTGGCCATGTTGGTGAGTACAGATCAATTAAATGTGCACAATTTAAAGCTGTGTAGTGACATGTGATGATTGTTACCCAATCTGCCAGATAAGTAGCTGACTGTGTGTAATGCTAGAGAAACATACTGGGTAATTGATGCACAATGTGAAGGATGACAAATGCTAGCAGTCAGGTAGCTCATGTTTTCTACACATACCGGTTGCCTGTAGCAGAATGTAATGTAGTGCCGCCTTTGTGTCAGACAAGCGACACATTAATGACGCAATTAGGACTCTACAGGTCACAATAGCCAGTGAAAAATGGATGTTGAAACATCATACCTACATATGTAGACGCCTTAGCTAGACTTACATTTGTAAACCCTACATGATGATGAAAATGAGTGCTGCCTTCACGTCAATTGAAGTTAGCAATGTTGTCCACACATATGTCACATGTGTGTCTGGTTGGTGTGTAGGTAAAATGTTATTGGAAGTGCCATGCCTTGTCGTGATAAATGTGCTCCTTCACATTTAATTGTTACATGCCTGATCTGAGCATGAACCATATTTGTTAAGGACTCAGGTGCCCTCAGCTAACATTTTAGACAGGTATTTATTGTCACTTGTGCCCAAATCAGAATAGGGATGGCAGTCCAAAGGTATGGACTAGGGTACAAACATCTATGTTTGGTGCCAATCACTATTGTTTGGACACATCAATGTATGAAACTGTAACAACATGAGGTATTGCCAAAGTACCTGGCCCTCTGTACCATGTACCTATCAGTCACATATGTGTCATGACCACATAGGCTGTTTGAGAGGTCAGGCAGTCCTCAAGTAACCAGATTTTGGATGTCTCTCTTGGATGCACATGATGAGATGAATCCACACCTATATTGTTGGTGCATACTAATGGAGGTGCATCTGTGCCACCACATGACTGTCCAGGCCACGGCATGTGTGTAGTAGGGTGTGTAACTGTAGCAGGAGACTCATCAGATGTAAATGTTGCGCATGAATAATTCCATGCAGTATGAACATGTGTGAAAGTGTTTTATTACTCATGTCATATTCTCACATTGTCTTTGTATTTGCAATTGTTCGTCAGTGCACGGATTCTGAGTATATTTTTCCTTCCATGCTTTACAGGTGGACCTGCACCGTACACAGTGGGAGAGGTGGCTCATTTTGAGGACCCCGACACCTACAGTGA
Organism: Pleurodeles waltl; assembly: GCF_031143425.1. Lineage (NCBI taxonomy): Eukaryota > Metazoa > Chordata > Amphibia > Caudata > Salamandridae > Pleurodeles > Pleurodeles waltl. Next base: position 989,101,449 of record NC_090436.1, on the reverse strand, counting down.
GTGTTGCATGTGTGGTATTTTTTATGTTTGCTGGTGATGCATGATGGACTACTGTGTGTTCAACAGATTGCAGGTTTTGATGCGCTGCCCAATCATTAGTATTGTTCCATTATTGGGATTTCAGTTATCACTTCATTTTGAGTTGACCTATGCTTATCCATGTGTCTGATTTTGGGTCGGTAGGCCATTCCTGTAGGGCCCGCTATGGGGAATGGGGTGAGTCATGTGGAATACACTAGTTAATGTAAGAGTTGCTCTGGGACTCGTCTCGGATTGAGTCTGCATTTCAGACTGACATTCTGCCAGATAGCTTCTGCAAATGGCTTGTCTGAAATCTGCTGCTTCCCTAGTAAACGATGTACTGAGTACACTGTCGGTTGGATCTTCCGGGGGCATGTACTTCCACAAGTTGTACTAGAAGTGTGTGGGACTACAGTGCAATGGCCTAGGTGTACATGCTATTCATGATCATGGGTGTTCTTGCTCCTCTGTGTCTGTAGAAAAATATGCCTCACTGGTAGTATGTGATGTTGGCCTAGGTCAGTACATTTTGACATGTGTGGACCTTGGATAGGACAAGGTTTAGCTGACTCCGATTTGTTGATAGCCCTTCACTGGTGGTGTGTTTGTGCAGGCAAAAACATGTTGAGCTTTCTATACACTCCTGGGTGTGCATCGATTTTGGGATTGTTGGATGTTCTTCCCACCCCCCCTCAAAGTCAGCCATGTGTTTGGGAATAGGGTACCTAGGACTGTAGCAACCGGTATGTTACACATACTTGTGACCATTTGAAACTTTGTTTTGAACCTAGTGTACACTCGGTTATGGCACATGAGTTCTATACTAGCAAATCCAATTACAAATTGCAGATATTGAGGGTTGTGGATCACATACACTGACATATGGAGTCCAGGCAATAGGCGGAGGAGGTGCAGCATTAATGTAGGCTGCATTTGTAATTTTTATGATGAGAAGTTTCGGCTGATGTCACCCATCATGTAGATAATTGTATATGCTATGTGTGAGATGACCTTTGTATGCAGGCTTCCCATGTATTTCCTCTGAGACTTTCAATGATCTATATGGTGATATGAGCTGTTACAACTACAGTAAAAGTAATTTCCAATTGACCCATTGTGCTATTCCACACAATGCATTTCCTATGGTAAATAGTTACCCTTTCTCTTCACAGCTGCAAACATGAGTGCCGCACAGAGGCATGAATTTGAGAGGCGGGCCATGAGGTACCGACACATCCTGCAGGTGCAGTCGGGGTTCCGACGGATGGCCTGAAAATACCAGACGGATCGGGCCTCCGGAGTATGGTGGGCCTCACCACAGGGTGGCCCAACGTTGCCCACTACAGCCACCACCGCCACAACCACCAGTTCTCCCCAAGTGGCCCCAGCAACGGCGGGGACAGTTGTCCCTGCCTCTGCTGCACGACCAGGACCCAGCAATATAAGAGCTGCAGGACAGTCCAGTGGGCTACGCTCTACACCCACACAGAGCACCTCTGCCGGCACACAGACAGCAGCAGCACCTCCAATTGACCCTGCGGCATTCCAGGCTTTGGACCGCAAAATGGACAAGTTCATTAGGAAGGTGGACAAGCTGAGCCAGGATGTGGCCTACATAAAGAAGCGGGTCAGGTCCATCAGGCAGACCCTACGGAGGGCCAACCTCTAGAACTTATATGGTCTATTTAAATGTATCCCTCCCCTCCCTCCTCTTTCCTTTTTATCATGATTAGTGGGCTTGGGGGATTAGTGTTCGGTTAGTATAGGTTGTTAGCTTAGTTAGTGTTATGGAGGAGGGTGGGGGGTCCTTATTCTTTCTACTTTTCATTATTGAGTGTGTGGGTGTCAATGTTGGGGTTCCTGTCTGTTTAGAAAAAAAACAAACAAAAAAAAAAAATCAAAAAAACTATATGATTGTTTAGGATAGTATAGTATGTGTGTAGGTTAGTATGTGTTGTCCTGCATGTGTCCTGTCTCATAATGGTGGGTGGGGGGTTGATGTTTAGATCGATTCGTTATATGTGTAGAGTTAGCTTAGGTTAGTTAGGGACAGTTGTGGGTTAGGAGTAGTCAGGTTAGATTAGTGTAGGTATGACTTTTCCCTTAGTTGCCTCTGGTGTGATTACTTATGAATAAATATATAGTTAACCCTTTGCATTATGTGTTAACTGCTACTTGATCATGGCCTTGCCATCAGTGTAGTGATTGTTGTTCTATAACATTTGTGTCCTATGCTACAAACCAAAGAAAAAAGAGGTTTAAAATGGCAGCTACCACTGTGCTAACTTGGTAAGTATCCACCATTTGATAGAACCACCATTTGGAGTTTACATGGATCACAAAGGATTTGTGTTGATGAGTATGTTTTCTACATCACAAAGTGTGCTTCCAGACTTGGTATTGTGGGGAATTTTTTAGGTCGGACTGCAGTGTGATGTTCAGGGACATCTTTGTAGATGAGGTGTTGTTAACACTCTTGTCTTCTTGTCTTCATTACTGACATAGATCATGTGTGCAAAAAATCAGCATGAGTACCTATTTGGAAGTTTACTCAGAAAGGTTGATTGATGCTGTGTTTAGTTGTGTTTGCTTAGATTAGACTGCATAATTCAATGTATTAGTATTGCATGTGACCACATTTATCAGCCACCATTAGTTGACTTTGATTTCTATTGATGGAGCATTATTCTGTCCAACACAGCATGATTGTGTGTGGTTTCTCCCTTCATCAGTTATTCTCCTCAGGATGGGCAGGCTATGATGCAATTCTGGCCACTGCACAGATGTATCAGACTACATGATGTCAGGACAGTTGTATTGACAAGCTACATGGTTGTCACACAGGCACTTTTGAGTTATCTACTGCACAGTTGATGTGTCAAATTACACAGAGACATATTAGGTGTGCAAGTGCTATTTATTGATAGGTGCTGTAGTGCAATATGTACATTGTCCAGGTTTGCTGAGTCCGTTCTAGTGCAATCTTACATGGTGATCCTACAGAAGGGGTGTGGATGATGCTCCTGACATGCTGGGGTGATGTTACCGACAATGCAGAGGGACAGGATTTGCCAATTAGTAGGAGAGAGACATTCACTGGCAATGCTGACAAGTTATACAGTGGTTAGCAGAACAGTCATTGAGTATAGTTGTAGTGAGACTGGCAATTGACAAAACGTAGGACCTTGGTCAAAGTAGGCCATGGTGCAGGGACTAGTGCTTCCGGGTACTCTTCCGTGTGAATGTGATCTGTTCCATGTCTTCTTCTTCTGATGTGTGTGTTGCCTGCTTTGTCCTTGTTGTTGGTTGTGAAGGGGCAACACACACCTCAGTGTTAGAAGACATGGAGTCAGACATCCCGGTGGCTGCTCCCTGTGAAGGTCTTAAGGGCAGTATTGCAGCAAGAGGGCCTACTGGTTTTTGAGAATAGCAGCTACATCACGATGGTAGGCAGCCAGGTCAGCCATGAGGGAGTCATGATTGCATTCGTGCATGCAGTGGAAAGTTTGGGGTGCGAGGTGTTGTGGCAACTCCCTTACTGCAGTGGTGAATTCCTTTACAGTTTCTTGTAGTCCTTGCAGTATGGATGTTAGGGCTTGCATAGCTGCTGCCTGATCTGCAGATGACATCATGCACGAGCACACCCCCTCAAGGCTGGCTGCCATATTTTGAATCCCCACCCGCACCTCCTTGGCCAGCTCCCGCTGTTCTCCAACTACAGTTCTTTCAAAGCTGGTGCCAGTGTCGTCAGAGTCCTCAGCTGTATTGGAGCTGGCAGGTCTTGCAATTGGGGTGGTGGGTGGTTCTTCTGTGATGGCTGCTTGTTCTGTGCTCCTCCTTGTGACTGAAGGTGGGGTCTGGAGGGTTTCAAGGACCTTTTGGATGGTCTCCTGGGGAATGTTTATGGGCTCGTCATCCATGTCATCAGGGAAATCTGGGACAGGCATATCGGCAGGAGATCCATGTTCCTCTGCAATGAAACAGGGTACAATTAGTGTGTCTGTGTTGTGACAATTTTGACGTAACATGCCAGCCTTTTGATGAATTCACTTTGTGATCTTGTTTGGTATTGGTATCTGCTGTCCTTCATATGGGCATTGTTATAGGCCTATGGCCCACCTGTTTGTCACATGTATGATATTGAGTTATCAGACTTGTCTGCCTACTTGCCTCTAGGTGTTGCTTTATACCAAATAGAGAATAGCCAGCTTTTTGTCCTACTCGACCCTCCGTGTATATCCATTCTCATGGTGAGACCTTTCACTGGCTGTGGGTGTTCTGATGGTCCTGGCAGCACAATTGCCTCTCAGGACCTGCCCCAATCCCTGATTGTTCACATTGACTTAAATGTAATTGACATGTGGCATATCCTATGCATGGCAAGATTATGATGTGATATGGATGTAGACATTGTTAATGTGTCCTGCTGATGTTGGGTAATGTGTGTTACATTGGATTGCCCTGATTATCGTATCAATGTCCTATTTGGTTCTCTGACTGTGCAGGTGTATTTCAGTGACCAGTTCCATGTGTCCCCTCCTCAATGATGTTGTCTGAGCAGTATGACATTTGTGATGTAGCCTTGTTTGCCAGGCACGGGAAGGACCCTGACATATGCAGCATGGGTGTGTCCTTAGTGCTGTGTCGCTCCTATTGCTGTTTAGTTTGGCTGATGTATGTGACAACTATGGGCATTGACATATGAGTGTACTGGGGCCTTTGTCTTGTTTCAGGGGATTGTTGCAGATGTCATACTCACCCCCTAATTTAGGTATGTATGTTCCATGGGGAGGTTACTGCAATTGGCGACTATAGCTGCACAGAGATCAGAGGTGGTAGTGTCAACTGTTGTTGCAGTTACATTGCAGTTGTTGTTTTGGCTAGAGGATTGCTGATAGGGCCCTAGTTGATGTAGGAAATATTTTGACTGACGAGTGCCAGGATGTAAGTTTGACGTAGTGGCCTTCCCTCCTGTCGAGGCTTTCCCTTTGCTCCATTGTTGGCATGACAGGATGCCCCCATGGGACTGTTGTTGGTGTAGTGTTATGTTGTGCCCCAGCTTCTGTATGTGCAGGCCATGCCCCCATGCCATACCCCTTTACCCATGCCACTCCATGTATATGATGATTTCCATGCAATGTGCAGTAGGTATTTCCCCCCCCTGCTTACAGTCAACATTATTGTATTTTAAATCCCCATGCGACTTACCCTGCATGTGCGTTGTCTCATGGTAGTCTGCACTGTCCTGTCCTTGAATCCCTGTGACGATCTCCTCGGGGATGACGGCTGCAACCATCTCCTCCATGTGGTCCAGGGCCTCCTGGTGTGCTGGACTCCCACCTCCAGTCTGCAGTGCTGCCTTCCTGTTCCTGGCCATTTTTTCCTTTGTCCTATGTTTGCAGTCATGCCAGCGTTTCTTACACTCGGTGACTGTTCTGCGTACTTCAGCCACACTGTTGATCTTGTCAACAATTTTTTGCCATATGGCCTCTCTCCTACTAATTGGCAACTTAGAGGTGATGAACAGTTGGTGCTGGTGTTCCGTCACCTCTTTAACCAGGATTTCCTGCTCCTCTGCACTGAAGCGACACTTTTTTTTTTTTCTATATATGTCCTGGTTCTTGTATGGATCATCCTGGCTGGTTCCTGGTCTGCTGTCATCTTCCTGGGGTCTGTAGTGGCATCTGGGATCCATTTTGTCTCTCCTCTGCTGAAAGGGCAGTGTTCGCAGGTATTTTTGACGCTATTGCGTCCAAAAAAACGGCGCATATCCGGGTTGCGGTGTCGTAAATCGACCCACAGTCATTTACGCCACGTTAACGTTGTTTTCCTTTACGACTTGACGCCACGATGTGCGTCAAAAAATATGACTCCCACCTGTTGATTGCGCCGCCGTGCGTCAAAGTATAAATTTGACGACCGCACAGCGCAACGAAATGGCGTTAGCCGGCGGTAAAGTTTTTGACGCAAAACTGTGGCGGTGCAGTTTTGCGTCAAAAAGTATAAATATGGCCCTGTGTGTGCACAATGTCTCTCACTTTAGATACGACTCCCTTACAGGCAGTTTAAGATCTTTAGGTTGGAATAGTTACAGTAAGTTTGACACTCACACATACATTTGTCATATTTTCAACTATATTGTGTGTGCTAACCTCCATGGTATTCCACAGACTTAAATAGTTAGATATGAATTTGCATGTCTAGTTGCTTAATCAATGTTTCCATTGTTTGGCATATGACATGGATATTTCACTTTGGAAAAATCATCCTCCAGGTATTGTTTTTGAAATGGCAAGTTGTCTAGACAAACTTAAACTGACACATGGTATAAAAATGGGACCGTTTCTATATGAGACTATATTATGTTTGAAAGACTGAGGGCCTGATTTAAGGAAAGTGGCACTTCTTTCAGTGCAGCGCCACTTTCCTTGTGCCCAGAAGTGCCCCCCTACTGCCACCATGCATGTGCCGTATTTAAAATACTGTGCACCATTGAGCAGGGTAGGGGGCAATAGCGCCATTAATTTTGGCACTATTGATGTTCTCTGCAGGAGTAGTGGCAAAACGTTGGCGCTACTCCTGTAGAGTACATAGGGGCCCATTGTATTCAATGGCATGCCCCCTTTTAACGCCGGATCCCAGCAGGCATTAAAAGTGCAGATTTACTTGTGCCATTTTTTGGTCCCCCTAATGGGGGAACAACCGCTTTGCATACATTTTGCCTGGTTATTATGCCCGTGATAAATATGGCACACCGTTTTTGGCCATCTAACCCCACATTAGTGAAAAATAATTACACTAATGTGTCGTTAGGATGGCGCTTGGGGCTCTTAACCAAGATTCACACTTGGTCCAACAGACCTGTACAGTCAACTTTCTGTCAGAAAATGTATGAATGCGAAATTTGAACATTTATGAATCTGTACTTACAGGCCTTGGTTCTCCCACCTTTCTTGATCATAAGTTTATACAATTGTTTGTGGTAATTACACTGTGATACCTTTCCATAATCACTAGGTAACCTAGGTTTGTTCCTAGTCTTCTGTATTGGCCTATTTAATCCTTGAGTGGCAAGTATTTTGATAAAGTGAGATGAAGCAAATGTAGGCAACTTGCAGCATGTATGTAATCATATATTAGACTGATGAAGAATGTCAATGTGTCTTAATATGTATGTGTATTTTTTTGGCATGGTAGGTTTAGCGCCATACAATGACGCTAATCTGGTTAGAGTCATTTTTTTTTTTACTGTAACCTGCCTAAAGTCATTTTTTGGTGCTAAACCCCCTTCTTCTATACCGTCAGTCCCACCCGACTAAAGTCATTTTTTTTTTACTCTAGCCTACCCTTTGCACTGGCTTGCACCATTCCATAAATATGGTGCCCGGCTGGTGCACAGAAATGGTGCAAGCCGGTGCTAAACATTTTGGTGCAAAACTGCCTTAGTGCAGTTTTGCACCAAAAAGTAAGTGTAAATTAGTGTGACTTATGTTCCTAGAGAATATATTTGTTACATTATTTGATCCAGCACTTTCAGTGCATGAAGGTCATTGATATTTGAAGATTCTTCCACATTTGTGGCCCTAAGAAATTCATCAGCCAACAGGCATACTGCCATGTGTGAAACAGATACTTGGGATGACAAGATTTGGCCTAAAACATTTTAAATCAAGGGAATTTAAAAAATATTTCAACCTTGACACACCTTTGCATACACACACATCACACACATTTTTGAGGTTGTTTCTATCATCTTAGCTTCAAAACAATTGTGAAGCATATGATTTGTCATTTGCTGTCAATAAGATCACACTACTTGTGATTCTCACAGCTCACACAGTGTGACAGGACACACTACCTAGCACTATATGTTTTTTCGTCCTTTCACTTCAGAATCTGTGAGGTAATCACACAATGGGACATCATTGGCTACATGTTTGAGTGACACTACCAATCAATCAATCAATCAATCAGGCACTTGTAAAGTGCGGCTTATCATCCATGGGGTCCCAAGGCACTGTTGTGGGCATGCTGATCATTCGAAGAGCCAGGTCTTGAGATCCTTCCTGAACTGCTTCACCGAGGCAGCCTGTCTGAGGATGAGTGGGAGTGTGTTCCATTTCCGGGCTTTGAGGTAATAGAATGATCTGCCTCCAGCTGTTCTCTTCCTGATTCTGGGGATGGCAGCAAGGGCGAGCTGGGAGGATCGGAGTTGCACATCACACACAGTCCAACAACAAACACAAACATAGGAATTTAGTAATTCAGTTAAAATTATGCAAATTATTGGTAATTCTGCTTCCCTTACCAATTAGTAGGCCATTCCAATATCTGTCATTCTGAGATTGTTGCGGGAATTGTAGGGATCATGGGCACTTCCAGGGTGCTTTGCACAATGGTTTATGAAGAGTCCCTCATGGTCCACTATTGCCAGGACATTTATGGAATAATTAGGTTTGCGGTTCCTGTAGAAGTGCTCAGTGGCTGCGGGGTGGGGCACAAATTGCACATTTGTGAAGTTCATGGCACCAAGCACATCTGGGAATCCTGCAATATTGAAGAACCCTGGCTTGGTATTCAGTTGCTGTTGGTTAGTCTTGGTATTGTGGGGTCAGTTTTATTATTGCCCCAATACAGATGGCATAAACGCAGATAATGCACCCTGTGAATGGCCTGCCAATCTTTCCGATGTAGTTTGGAATGATCCAGAGGCCAACATGGGTTGCACAGCCATCAATCTGATGTGTGCTGGAATGACAAGAGTCCTTGCAGTTGCTGTCTGGAGACTGGGCGCTATCTTCTCCAGCAATTCCATGATGCACTCCCTCTTCAATCTGTGTAAGTGTATGACATCGTCCTCCCCGAAGGACAATGAGGGATATGCGTTGGCAGTAAATACATTCCTTCATCCTTCGCTGCATATGTGGTTGTCCCCGAGGTTTCCTACTTGCAATATGATGGCCTCCATGGCATTGTTGAGCTTGCTGATATGTTCTGTGACAGTGAGGATTTTATACTGCAGCCACTGCTTCATTTTCTACACCTGAGTTGCTGATGGGCAGCAATTCTGATGCATTTTTAATGTTGCGTTGTGAAACGCCACATTAAATCACACAGTGGTATAGTGATAAATACCACTGCAATTTGATTTAATTGGATTTCGCACAACAACAGCTACATTACATATAATAATTCTGTTTGACGCACCAGAATTCTGCATATTTTTTTCACAATGTAATTGTTAAAAAAAATAACACAACTGTGCTGATGCATTGTTTCTTAAGTATGACTTACTGCTTGTGTTGCCCTTGCATCATACTATGTGGTGCAACACTGACACAAGCCCCTGATAAGTTTATCCCCTGTTTTTTTTAGTGAATGAGTGTCGATGCTTCATTGAAGCTAAACAGACATTTTGACACCTAAAAGGAGCCTAGTAATTTTTATACAATAAAACTTGTAACCTTTGACTGACATCTTTGGCATGCCCATCAAGTTAAGAACTACAAGTAAAAGATTCGGGGGTTAAAACTGATTATGAAGTCACTCTGGTGCTAATTTTTAAGTTTTTCTCCGGAGTACCCAAGGAGCCCAGTGTCATCCGCATAATGTGAAATCCAAATCTCGAACCAAGCAGGTTTTTCAGCATGTGGAAACTGGTTCTGGTTATTAGATGAGTCTTACTATTCTTGCCTCCCTTCCTCCCTCCCTCCAAGGAGAAGTTCCCTTCTGGTATTGTTCTTTTGTTATCAAAAAATGCATCTAAATCTCTTATGAGAAACACAGTTTCCATTCCACTGTAACAGCTGCCCAATTATCACACAAAGAGAATTCCTTTGCCAAAAGCCAAAAACGTTCTTTGTTGATTAGGGAAGGGGATTGTGGGTTTGCCAAAGCCTTGATTTTACTAGCCATTTCAGTCACGGGGTAGTGGAATGCAGATTATCTGCTTTCAAACTGTTAAAACAAGTGTTATGTTCTAATTTCTCCATTAGGTGGCATTGTGGCCAGCACAATTTCAAACAGTCTTTCAAGCTGTGTTCACTGGTTCTTCCCTGACAACTTGTATTGGTAATAAACAAAGGGGCTTTTGTGCCATGCAATGGTGCGCAAAAGTGACAAGAACCTTAATTTTAATTTATGAAGCCATGCAAGGCCACCTTGCGTGGCCCTGGGTGGATTGATAAATCCAGAGTAATGCAACGCAGATCAGTGTGTTGCATTACTCTGCCCCAGGGAGTCTTTCCATGGGTGGTGCATGGGTGTAAACACCTATGGATTTTGATAAGTGGTAGACCTAGGAATACACTAAAACTTCTACACCTCCCCTGGTGACGTTTAATTAGAAAAAATGTTTTTTTCTCCTTGTATTTTCCTCTTTATATGTGTGCTGCACAATGTAGCACACGTAGAAAGAGGAAAATACCTCAGGGGGTTGTTTTGTGCAGGAAGGTACCCCTTCCTGCAAAAAACAATCCCACTGATAATGCAGGCACCCTTGCACCATAGTGCAAGGGTGCATGTGTTGGTGGTAGGCAGCACATTATGTGCTAGTGCAGAGAAATGTGTCGTACAATGTTAAGTATGTTGCTTTCCTGCCTTTTCCCTATCACGCAGTGCAGCAAGGTGACTTGATGTGCTGCACGGTGTCACTTTTTAATAGATCTGCCCTTGGGCTGACAGAATGCAGCGCACATGGAAAGAGATGAAAACAGGTCTATCTGGGAATGCGTCAAAATCTATAGTGTTCTGTGGGAACACAGCACCCATGGAATGCCTCCCTAGGTCAGAGTAATGCAACACATTGATTTGCGCTGCATTGCTTTACTCTGGATTTATCATGCTGCTCAGTGCCACGCATGGTGGCCTTGCATAGCTTTATAAGTCAAACTTAAGGGTTGCGTCAATTCTGCGCCCCATTATGTGGTGCAAAAGTGACTCAAGCCTTTAATAAATATGCCCCTAATTATTTACTGGTAATATTCATTTCTCTGAACCATAGTGCTCACCATCACAGTCCTAACAGTTTGATGCACCCCACCCCCTTGATAGACCTTCTTGGCAAAATTATTTTTCTATTTTGATTAAAAAGGAAACACCTCCAATGAACCCATGAATGAGTTCCTCCCATTTTCCACTTCTTGCTGTTATCAAGATCAACTTTGTGCTGAAGAAAATTCAGGTGGGAGGGAGGGAATGTAGGACTGTAATGGGGAAGCTGATGGATCACAGTAATTGAAACTCACATAGATAAGTAAGCATGGCGTATCCAAAAAGTCGAGTCACTGTAGAGAGAATCCTTTATTTTCCAGGACCATAGAAAGCAAAACATGAGGGGCAGATTTACTAAAAGCTCACGCAACCCAGCAAAAAAAGATGCTGCTTTGCGTTTCGTGAACATGAGCCAGCTAAACAGCACCATGTTTACAAAGATATGGCACTATTCACAACTCTTCCTGCACTGAAGCATTTGCGGCTGGTCAGTGCCAATATAGGCCCCTTCCATCATATCACAAGGGTACCTGTATTGTGGCCAGGATTGTTTTGGTGCAGGAAGCGATACCTTGCTGCACAAAAATAATCCTCAAAAACATATGGCTCTTTCTGCTTGTACTGCCCAATGTAGGACACATAAAAAAAGAAATGAGGTGAAATGAAGGTATTTCTCCTTGTTATGCCTCTTTCAGGCAGGTGCACTATTTTGCGTAACCCCAGGTTTAGTGGATTTAGTAATCATGCAAACCCAAAAAGGTCCCAATATAGAATGGGTATGCCAAGACCTGGTTCAGGGAGAACCTGGCTTGTTAGTTGGGGCTGAACTCTTCCCACTGGAGCAGGCTCAAGACTGATTTACATATAACTGGGTTCAAACTGAGGTGGCATGGTATGCAAAATAACAACTGACTTGGATGCAGGCCTGGTTAAATATCAGTGACTGTGATCAATTCAACTATCACTTTTTGTATACTGTAGTATGTTGCGATAAGTGTGACGGGTATGCCCAGACGTGGGTAACATGCACCTTTTCTGCATAGTCTGGAATGTAGAGTGAAAGACAGTAGAACAAAGTACATCAATTTTGGTTGTAGTGCAGGATCTGGAGTAGGGGTGTGAAAACCTTTTCCCATCCAAACATTGCATTGGTTGATGAAAACTAGCAACCTCACTTACTTACAATATTTTACGTTTCCCTGCGCGTTTGTGTGATAATCATAAATTTTGCTCTAATTTATATTGCAAAAGGGTAAGCTGGAGACATAATTTCTGAGCACGTGTAACAATTTGCATAAATACAATTGCAAAGCTAAACTTGCAGAGAAAAAGTACATATTTAAAACGTTTTGCAAATGTTTAAGCACAAACTGAAGGTGCATAAATTCCTGGAGTGATACATGCTTGCCATCTAGTGTTTTTTCTTCAGAAGGCAGATAAAATATTAAAGAGCAATTCCCTGTTTAGACGGAGAATGTCGCTGGTATTGATCTCCCTTTAAAATACCCTCTTTTCAGCCTTTCCCTGGTTTGTCAAGATTTCCAAAGCCGGGTGTGCGTGTTTTGTGAAGTCCCAGAACTCAGCCGAGAAAATGAAGCAATGGGATCCGAGCAGTCATGAGTTGCGCCTCTGGAATTCACTAAGGGGCATATTTATACTCCGTTTGCGCCGAATGTGCATCAAAAATTTTGACGCACTTTCAGCGCAAACGTTGCCCCATATTTAAACCCTGACGCCCGATCCGGCGCACCAGGAAAATGGCGCTATGTGCGCCAGTTTTTGGAAGCGGCACCCCGCCCTGCGTTAATGACATGCAGGGTAGGCGTTCCCGTCCAAAAACAGACGCACATAGCGGTGCGTGGTATTTATGCTTCAGGGCAAAAATCACTCCCGCGCGGCCGGCGGCGCAAAAAAATGGCACAAAGCACGAATAGCGTGAAATTTTAATGCCTGGGTCAAGGCAGGCGTTAAAATGGGGCAAACACACCTGTACTTAATCAGAACACACAGAACAAACAACAGAGCAGCAGAGCAGCAGAGCAGCAACAGGGAGACATGGAGGTGATTTTTCTTCAACGTGCACGTAGACGCAGAGCCCTGCAGCAACAACAGCAGCCACAACAACAACAGCAGGGACCCCAAAGACAGCACAGAAGGCAGGAGAGGATATTCCGCCCAAGAACAACCCTGCATGGCTTCAGGGAACGAGACATCATACAGAGGTACCGGTTGAACTGGCAGGCCATTCAGCAGCTGCTGACAAATATTGAACAGCAATTGGCCCCCACTTTAGTGACTCCACGCACTATCCCAACAGAAACAAAGCTGCTTGCCGTACTTCACATGCTGGCAAGTGGCTCCTTTCAGACAACTGGTGCCCTGGTTGGTGGAATCTCACAACCATCTTTCTCCGCATTCCTGCCTAAAGTACTGGATGCCATCATTGGACTGACACCCCGCCACATCTGCTTCCCTAACACAGTGCAGAAGCAGCAGGAAATTAAACAGGGGTTCTACGCCATCAGTGGCTTTCCGCACGTCCTTGGTGCAATCGACTGCACACACGTACGCCTTGTGCCACCTGCTGTGAGCGAACACCTCTACCGCAACAGGAAGCACACACATTCCATCAACGTGCAGGCCATAGTCGATCACCAAGGACTGATCAGCAACATTGTGGCTAAATATCCTGGGAGTGTACATGACGCATTCATCTTCCGTCACTCCACCATCAACCAACACTTCCAGGATGGACGGTATGGCAATGGACTACTTGTTGGTAAGGACAAAAATATACTTATATACTCACTGCACAGAAACCCTCTAGGATAAACAACCCATACACCACAATAGCAACACCTAGACAGGAACACACTGAGGTACTCACATCACTAGCCATGTTTCACAAGTCACCATTGAACCTCTCACACATTGGAATTTACTCCACAGCTTAGTGTGAAGACATTCATGACTGTGGTTGCCTAAATGTCACCTTGCAAATTGGAAGTCTCACAATAACCTGTACACTAATACAATGCATAACTTTTAAGTGATGGGATGGCCTGGGTATGTTCAATTGAACGTTTCTAATACCCTTTCATGTTTCAACTCTGCATGGAACTATCATCACACCCCCAGTGAGGACACACGGACACCTGTGTCACAAGTCACAATGCAAGGGAGGGCACACTGTACTTGAGAAACCGATACATCCTGCTGACAAACAGTTAGACAACAAACACTTGCTCCGCCAAGTAAAAAAAACAATGCCAAAGTTTCCACCAACAACCATAGGTTGTCACATTAGTACACAAAATAGTCACAGACAACACAACACAACTACTTCCATCAAAGATACGTACAACAGTGCCTCCTACATCTAATTGATACCATTCTGTGTTTCTCTTTCATCTGATCAGGGGTATGGCATCCAGCCTTGGCTAATGACACCATATGGGAACCCAAATACTGCTGCTGAGCGGGCATACAATGACGCCCACAAGAGGACACGCAGCATTGTGGAGCGGACCTTTGGGATCCTAAATTCAAGGTTCCGCTGCCTTGACATCACTGGCGGAAGTCTACTATACTCCCCAGAGATGGTCTGCAAGATCATACTCACTTGTGCCATATTACACAATATTTGTGTAAAAAGGAACATTCCCCTCCTTGAACCGGACCCAGACATGCCTGAGGATGATGATGAGGAGGATGCTGGCCTGCAACAGGAGGGGGAACAACCTAACACCGCAGCAGGAGTGCGTTGGCGCCAACAGCTTGTGAACAATTTTTTTACTTAAGTCATTATAATCACTTGTATTCCACACTTGTAAATAAACACAGATAACAAACACCACACCATGCTTTGGCCTATTCATTTCTGACCACCTTTAGTTTGAAATAGCTGAGGATGAATGTCGTCTCATTGATCAAGAATGCCATTAAAATTCATCACACCAAAAATAAACATCACAACTGTATGCACAGAGGGTAGGATGTGACATGATACATTACCATACACAGAGCCGGATCCAAACAACTGAAACAGTCTCTCATCCAGCCCAAAATTGGAGATCATTTGAAAGTCACATTACACGTGTTCAGAGACTGGGTGGGACCCTCCATGTGTACGTGACCATGTCATCAATGGCTACTCTCAAGTGTGTGATATGAGCAATACACAATAGCTACAACATCAGCTGCCACTAACTCAGGAGGAGACCTTGAAGTTACAGTGACAACATACACCCAGACAGGTGATAGTGGATCCACATTCCAACACACATGTACACATATGTCATACAATCAATCTAATATTTGAAAGTAGACCATCACAGTTGTGTCCCAGTCTGAACCTAGCAGGAAGATTGTAACATGACACAAAACCAGTTTATGCAGAAAGGGACACAGACAACCAAAATATTCTTCTCATTATCACATCGGGAACGCTGAGAGTCTTGCAAACATAGTCATAGTAAAATGGTATGCAAGTTTGCTCCAATTCATCATTACTGCAAACGTCAAATGGGCTAATGAGATGAATGAATGGTCAACAGTCATTCATACCATATGGCCTTACATTAGCCCGCTGCTGCAGGTTTGCCATGATATAATAAATATACTCCATGGATACAGTAGCTATTCTGGATGGTCAAATCCTAGGGTGCTGGTGGCCTAAGTCCACCTCTACCGCCCCCAAAACATACAAGAATCATGTACTTGTGAACCACACACATGCATAAGGCACATGTGTGGCCTCCATGTCACAAGTCCAACACAAATCTGAAACACAAAATCATAATGGGACATGCTCAGCCCCATAAAAACTGAAAGTGACTCTCCCACTCCCTGTTAGGACTACAGATAAAAGCATCACCATCATAAATGTGGACACATTTTGGAGACGGAATACATAATGGTATCCCATCCATCATTTCAAAATAGCCATCAGCAATTACACCAAATATGTCGTCAAATATGGTCAATACATTAGTTAACGTATCCCAAACATTACAGTGTGAATGCCTTCTATACATAAAACAACGGACATGTGTCATATACAAACACATATGTGTATCACATCGCACCGTTTGACCATGACAAATCCCCTTTCCAAAGCTAAAAACATGAAGACATAAGGAAAAAATGGCTCCATATTCGACGCATACAGCATGGCCGTCATAATTTGTTCACGTACATGTGTGCACACAATGCAGAGTCAAATACAAATGTATCCAAAAGTGTCTTAATATTTTGCCTTCAAAGTATAATTTACATCCACAATATTTTTGACTCTGCATCATGTGCACTACTGTACGTGTAAAAAAAATGACGCCCATGCTGTATGCGTGGTAAAATTGACGCTACATGGACAATATGTTGGTCATCTCATGTACATTATAAAATATTAATATTCATATCATATTTTTTCACTCCGCATCATGTGCACTACTGTACGTGTAAAAAAAATGACGCCCATGCTGTATGCGTGGTAAAATTGACGCTACATGGACAATATGTTGGTCATCTCATGTACATTATAAAATATTAATATTCATATCATATTTTTTCACTCCGCATCATGTGCACTACTGTACGTGTAAAAAAAATGACGTCCATGCTGTATGCGTGGTAACATTGACGCTACATGGACAATATGTTGGTCATCTCATGTACATTATAAAATATTAATATTCATATCATATTTTTTCACTCCGCATCATGTGCACTACTGTACGTGTAAAAAAAATGACGCCCATGCTGTATGCGTGGTAAAATTGATGCTACATGGACAATATGTTGGTCATCTCATGTACATTATAATATATTAATATTCATATCATATTTTTTCACTCCTCATCATGTGCACTACTGTACGTGTAAAAAAAATGACGCCCATGCTGTATGCGTGGTAAAATTGACGCTACATGGACAATATGTTGATCATCTCATGTACATAATATATTAATCTTCATATCATATTTTCACTCCGCATCATGTGCACTGTAATGCGTCAAAAAAATAACTGTGTATGCGTGAAAATATGACGCAAAACGGGAAAATAAAAATGGCGGCCATTTTCTGCAGGAAGTGATGTAATAGGATATCCTGTTTACCAAATCTGTACTGGGAGTTAACTTTCACTTTCACTTTGCAGTCTCAGATTTATCTAGACTGTGTGGTTGTGTGAAAGGTGTTGTCCTGTGTTTTACTGCTTTTGTGTCCTGTGTGCCTTGTATTTTGTCTTAGTGTCAATCTATTATTGTTGCCTAACATTGTCTCAGTCTGTTTAGTGTTATTTTGTCTATACCTGTGATAGTTTGTATTGTCAGTGGGAGTCTGTTGTGGGTAGCATAGTTTGGGGGGTTATTTGGGCTATTTTTCTCCTTCTTCTTTTTCTTTCACACCTCTACCTTTCCCCATTTCCCACTTTTACTTTCATATTTATTTTGTCCAGCATTAGTCCTCTCAATATGTCAGGTAGGCCTCGCCTGTCCAGGATGGGTGAAGACGAATTGGGGGGGTTCCTATGGCTAGTAAGCCATTTCCTGCCACTAATGCTGGAAGCTGGGGGCCGTGTGATACAGGGGTATCACACGGAGGCGAGGAAAATCCGGTGGGAGAAGGTGCGCCATCACCTGGTCCGGGTCTACGGGAGTCTGAGAAATGTACACCAACTCAAGCACCGCTGGGCAGATCTGGTCACCAGGGAACAGGACCTGCTGGACCACCTGGGACTCCGGATTGGTGGCCATGTTGGTGAGTACAAATCTATTAAATGGGAATGATAGATATCTGTGTGTGAACATGTGATGATTGTTAGCCAATCTGCAAAATAAGTAGCTGACTGTGTGTAATGCTAGGGAAACCTAGGCCCATGGTTATACACATAAATCCCCATATTTTGCAACACATGTACACGCAATAACAGCATTAAAATCCAACATCTACTGTATTTGTATTTTGCTAAGTCGCCCCCTCTCTGCGTCACAAAATGTTGCAAATGCTGCGCTACCAAGGTATACATATGTGTCCTAATGTATATTTGTTGCAGAATGTATATGAAGACCTATGCTACCAGTCCGATGGCTCATTTTTGCAACACATACCAGATGCCTGTAGCTGCATGTAATGTAGTGTTGCATTTGGGTCAGAAAAGCAACACGTGAACTGCTCTATTTGTACTCCACTGGTCATAATGGCCAGTGAGTACGTCATGTAGAAACAACATACCTACATATGCAGACGCCATAGCTAGACAGAAAATTGGAAACACATGATGATGCTCTACATGTGTGTTGCCTTCACGTCACATGAAGTTAGTCATGTTGTTCACACATATGTCACATGTGTGTCTGGTTGCTGTGTGTTGAACCTGTCCACATAGTCTGTTTGATTGTGAGTGGTCATGCAGTCCTCATGGAACCAGTTTTGGAATGTCTCTCTGGGATGCACATGCTGAGATGTATGGTTAACATTATTGTTGGGGCATACTAATGGAGGATTAACTTGGACGACACATGACTGTCCTGGCCACTGCATGAGTGTAGTAGGGTGTGACACTGGAGCAGGAGACTCATCCATTGATAATGTTGAATACAAAGTTA
The DNA here is from genome assembly GCF_031143425.1 of Pleurodeles waltl. Classification (NCBI taxonomy): domain Eukaryota; kingdom Metazoa; phylum Chordata; class Amphibia; order Caudata; family Salamandridae; genus Pleurodeles; species Pleurodeles waltl. Next base: position 989,082,829 of record NC_090436.1, on the reverse strand, counting down.
TCCATGCAGGATGAGCATGTGTGAAAGTCTATCATTACCATGTCATATTCACACAGTGTCATTGTAACAGAAATCATTTGACCGTTCACCCAGTCTGAGTATAATCTTTGTTTCATGCTTTACAGGTGGACCAGCCCCGTACACCGTGGGAGAGGTGGCCCATTTTGACGACCCCGATACCTACAGTGAGTGTCGCCTGAGTGCTATTTACATTGTTTGGTAATGACGCATGATGGATTACTGTGTGTTAAAGAGAATTCATGATTTGATGTGCTGGCCGTTCATTGGCTTTGTTCTATTAGTGTGATATCAAATTTGAATGATGTTTCTGCAAAGCAATACGTAGTCATCTCTCAGATTGAGGGGCTGTAGCCCATTCAATTAGGCCGGCAATTGGGAATGGTATGACTCATTTTTAATACACTGGTCAATGTTAGACTTGGTCAGGGACTTGCCATCAACTGAGTCTGCATATCAGACTGACAGTCTCCCAGATAGCTTAGGCACATGGCTTTGATGACAAATGCTTCTTCCTAGTTGAGGATGGACTGTGTACACTGTAGGTTGGATCTTCCGGGGGCATGTACTTCCACAAGGTGAACTCGAAGTGTGTGTGACTTGAGTGCAATGCCCTAGGTGTTCAGTAGAATCATGTGAATGGGTGTACTACCTCCTCTGTGTGTGTTGTTAAACATGCCTCACCAATAGTATGTTATGTTGGGCTAAGTCATACCAGTTTGACATGTGTGGACCTGGGATGTGACAAGGTTGGGCTGACTACAACGTGTTGCTAGCCCTTCATAGGTGTTGTGTGTGAAGGCACATACTTGTTGAACTTTCTGTACACTCCTGGGTGTGCATTGAACATGGGATTGTTGGTTGTTCTTCCCACACCACCCACAAAGACTGGGATCTTACTGTGAAACAGGGTACCTAGGACTGTAGCAACCAGTATGTTACACGTCCTTAACACCTTTTGTGACTTGAGTTAGTACCTTGGGACAGAGTGAGAAAAATGTCTACACGTTGCAAATGGCATAAATATATGTGTCGGATTTGCAAACGTCTGTTTCCTATTCCAAAATGTATTTGGTGGTCATGTACATATTAGCAAAATGCTTTTCAACATTGAAATATTAAAGGGTTTTACCAGACCTACTTGCAAATCACAGTGGTAGGCAAGCCCATTTGCAACCGAGTACGTGGTTGCAAAGTGAGTAGCTGTTATCATCCACTTGAAGTGGATGGTAACCAACTTGCTGACTGGAAGGGGTCCTCATTGTAAAGCTTCACCTTTGTGAGTGGACTAAAATAATCCTGCGCAAAACACCCAGTGGTCTAAGGGACCAATAATTACCGTGAAAATTTCCAAGTTGAATTGTTGTGATTTAAAACTAATTGCAGCTCATTTTCCTTTCCGGTAAACGGCCATACACTTGGGGAAAAATAACTTGCTTAATTTAAAAGCAGTCACGTCTATGGAGTTCTGCTGGTCCCAGCAGGCCTCCATCCCCGTGAGTGCCCATGTTGCTAAGGTGGGGCAACTTGGAACCCACATCATTGATGTTCATGATGTGGGTTTTAGGGACCCCATAGCGACTCGCAGACGGTGTCAGAGACACCGTTCTGCTTTGCAAATTGCTAGTTGATTTTTCAAAATTCCTACATCTGACCCCTAGTGTGGAGATATGATTCTGGGCCAGGGGTTCAATCTTAGCACACAACTAATTCCAAATGCCATTGAGTGAGGAGTGTGAGTGTTATCACATAGAATGACATATGTACTGAAGTCAGTATGCGGAAGAGCTGGTGCCAGAATGTCTAATGCCTTAGGTATGATTTGGATGAGTAGTTTAGGGTGATGTCATCCATCATGTAGAGACATGGATATGCTATGTGTGATATGACCTTAGGTATGCATGATTCACATGTACTTCCTCTGAGCCTTTCCATGAACTATGTTGTAACAATTGCTGCAAACATTACATTTCTAGTAATGGACAAATGACCCATTGTGGTATTCAACCCACTGTAAATTCAATGCTCAATATTTCCCTTTTCTCTTCACAGCTGCAAACCTGAGTGCCGCAGAGCGCATAAATTTTGAGCGCCGTGCAGTGAGGTACAGGCACATCCTGCAGGTGCAGTGTGGGTATCGGAGGATGGCCCGCAGATATAATTCGGATCGGGCCTCCAGGGCGTGGTATGCCACACCACAGGCTCCTCCAACGGTGCCACCTACAACCACCGCCACTACAACCACCAGGTCTGCCCAAGGGGACCCAGCGACGGACCAGGCATCTTCATCAAGACCTGGACCCAGCCGTGTGTTGGGAGCAGGGCTGTCCCGTGGCCACTCCACTCCAGCACCAACATCCACCTCCACCGGCACGCAGACCAGCACTGACCCTCCTATTGACCCTGCAGACTTCCAGGCATTGTCTAGAAAATTGGACAGGTTAATTCGCAAGGTGGACAACCTGACGGAGGACATGGCTGAGGTGAAGAAGAAGGTGCGCTCCATCCGGCGCACACTTCAGAGGGCAAATCTTTAGTCATTTTGCCCTCCTGAACTTTTACCCCTCCCCTCTCACCTCTTTCCTTTTTCATACTGTTAGTTGGGTTTGGGGGGTTAATTATAGGATAAGTATAGGAAATTAGCTTAGTTAGTGTTAGGTAAGAGGGTGGGGGGTCCTTATTCTTTCTATCTAATATTTTTGTGTGGGTGGGTGGGTGGGGGGCAATGTTGGGATTCCTGTTTAATAAAAATAAAAAAGAAAAAGAAAATACAAAAAAATATTTGTTTGTTTAGGATAGTATAGTATGTGTGTAGGTTAGTAAGTGTTGTCCTGCATGTGTCTTGTCTCTTAATGGTGGGTGGGGGGTTGATGTTTAGATCGTTTCGTTACATGTGTAGAGTAAGTTTAGCTTATGTTAGTTAGGGACAGTTGTGGGTTAGTAGTAGTCAGGTTAGATTAGTGTAGGTTTACCTTTCCCTTAGTTGCCTCTTTTATTACTACTTTTAAATAAAAAATGTGTTAACCCTTTACCTGATGCGTTAGGTGCTACCTTTTCATGGCCTTGACATCAGTGTAGCAGAAAGTTTAAGTATGACATTTGTGTTCCATGCTCGCTATCCCCAGGCTTATGAGGTTTAACATGCCAGCTACCCGTGTGCTAACTTGGTAAGTATCCACCATGTTGGAGAGCCACCATTGGTAGTGTGCATTGATCATCAAGGTTTGGGGTTGGTATGTATCCTACTTCACAAAGAGTGCTTCCAGACTTGTTATTGTAGGTAAATAGATAGGTCGGACAGCATTGTGAAGTTCAGGGAGAGCTTTATAGATGATGATTTGTTCACACTCTTGTCTTGTTGCTGTCATTGCTGACCTACATCATGTGTACTGATTCAGCATTGATTTCCTTCATGGAAGTATACGCCGTAAGGGTGATTGATGCTGTGTAATTTGTTTATCATTCCTTTCATTCTACAGCATAATTTCAAATTTTAGTATTGCATGGTGCCTACATTTCTCAGCCACCATTAGTTGTGTAGAATAGCTATAGATGGTGCATCATTCTGTCCAACACAGCATGATTGTGTGTGCTTAGTCCCTTCATCATTTATTTTCCTCAGTATAGTAAAGCTATGATGCAATCCTGGCCACTGCACAGATGTTTCAGTATACATGAAATCAGGACAGTAGTATAGAGAATCGACATGGTTGCCACACAACCACTTTGGAGTTATCTACTGCACAGTTGAATTTTGAAATGACACAGAGACACAATAGGTGTGCAAGTGATATTTATTTATAGGTGGTGTAGTGCAAAATGTCCATTCACCATGTTTGCTGACTCCTTTCTGGTGCATTGTTACATGGTGATCCTACAGAAGGGGTGTGGATGATGCTCCTGACATGCTGGGGTGATGTCACAGACAGTGCAGAGGAACATGAAATGCCAATTGGTAGGAGAGAAACATTCACTGGCAAGGTGGACAAGTCATACAGTGGATTGCCGAACAGTCATTGAGGTTAGTTGTAGTGAGACTGGCATGTGTCAAAACGTAGGACCTTGGTCAGAGTAGGGCATGGTGCAGGGACTAGGGCTTCCGGGTACTCTTGCGTGTGAATGTTATCTGTTCCATGTCTTCTTCTTCTGATGTGTGTGTTGCCTGGTGTGTCCTTGTTGTTGTTGGTTGTGAAGGGGCAACACACACCTCAGTGTTAGAAGACATGGAGGCAGACATCCCGGGGGCTGATCCCTGTTGAGTAAGGAAGGGCAGTACTGCAGCAAGGAGGGCCTGCTGGTTTTTCAGAATGGCAGCCACATCCCGATGGTAGGCAGCCAGGTCGGCCCTGAGGGGTTCTATGTTGCATTCGTGCACACGTTGAGTGGCTTGCAGTTGGAGTTGTTGTGTCAACTGGATGACAGCTGTGCCAATTTCCTTCAGTGTTTTTGAAATGTCCTCCAAGAGCAAAGTTCTGGCTTGCATTGCAGCTGCCTGATCAGCAGTTGACAACATGCACGAACGCACCCCCTCAAGGCTGGCTGCCATATTTTGCATCCCCACCCGCACCTCCTTTGCCAGCTCCCGCTGGACCCCAACGACAGTTCTTTCGAAGCTGGTGCCAGTGTCGTCAGAGTCCTCAGCTGTGTTGGAGCTGGCAGGTCTTACAATTGGGGTGGCGGGTGGTTCTACTGTGGTGGCTGCTTCTTCTGTGCTCCTCCTTGTGACTGAAGGTGGGGTTTGGAGGCTTTCAAGGACCATGTCAAGGGTCTCTTGTGGGAGGTTGATGGTCTCGTCATTCATGTCATCAGGGAACTCATGGACAGGCAAATCAGCAGGAGATCCGTGTTCCTCTGCAATGAAACAGGGTACAATTAGTGTGTCTGTGTTGTGACAATTTTGCAGTAAGATACAAGCCTTTGGATGCCTTAACATTGTACTCTGTGTTTGTCTAGGTATCTGCTGTCCGTCATAGGGCATTGTTGTAGGCCTATGGCCCACCTGTGTGTCACATGTTTGATATGGAGCTATCAGACATGTCTGCCTGATCGCCTCTAGCTGTTGCTTTGTAATTATTTAGGAATAGGCGTTTTTTTCTCCTACTCCTCACTCGGTGTTTCACTATTGTTATGGAGGGACATTTTGTAGGGTGGGCTCTCATTATCCAACATGTGAGTCTTGGCTTTCTAGGCAGCAGGATAGCTAATGTTGAGGGGGACTAAGTTTGACCCACTTGTAAATAACTCTGTCACCCAGATATTCAATTTAGCTAAGACTAACTAGCAGTGCCTCTGGTCTCCCACATCAAAGGAATGTTTACACATCCGAGCGCATGACATCTTTGGAACTTCTCAGGGAAGTGGTGGTCACTTAGGTCCTACACATTTCTATCTTTTCCGGTATGTTCCCATACACAAATGACAAAGACAGTATTAGTTTGATATGAAGTTTCATTGTACAACTGACTTGTAGGAATTTATGTGTGAGCCCCAATTACACAAACAATACACACTGTTAGAATTGAAATAGTCCGCAGGAGAGTAATACATTAGTACGCAGCTTTCATGGTGCCTAACAGTTTCTACTCTCCCTCTGCATGTTCTATGTATAGCACAGCATGTTAAGTTTGGAGGTTGCCTGTCAGAATCACAGGGGAGACATCATCCCTCATATCAGAGGAATGGGCTGGGATCTGGTTGTGCATCAGCAGCAAGGCAGGCAGCATCTAGTTGAGATTTTCTGTTTGGAAACTCCCCCATGCGTGTCTTGGGACAAGGAAGTGAATGTAAAAGACATATGTCATGGTGATGACAAAGTTTCCCTACGCAGGAATGCCAAACCTTAACCCCTACCACATCTATCAGCAACGTACCAGACGGTATCCTTGACTGGGGCACAGAGTGAATATGTTCTGGCAAACTCCAGTGCAGAAGTAGGCAAAACAGTGTGATTTGACTAATTAAAAACACCCTAGGACTGACTATTTGCTACATTAACTGATAGGAAGGGCAATGAGAATCATTTAGTGCAAATTGCTCTGAGGCACTTAGATGTGAGCAAATGAGTATAAGTACAATCAGGGTAAGATGCACAAAGGCCTAATGCCTGAAGCTAATGCGCAAAGTATACGTTACACTTACAACACTACACTTTGCCTGACTGTGGGTGTTGTGACTGCCCTGGCAGCACACTTGCCTCTCAGGCCCTGCCCCATACACTTTTTATTCACATTGCATGATCTGTACATGTCACGTGGCATTACCTATGCATGTCAATGTTAGGATGTGGTATGGATGTAAACATTCTTGATGTTTTGAGATGATGTTGGGTGATGTGTATTTAATTGGATTGGCCTGTTTATCGTATGAATGTCCTATTTGTTTGTCTGACTTTGCAGGTGTGTTTCAGTGACCAGTTGCCTGTGTCCCCTCCTCAATGTTGTTGTCTGAGCAGTATGACATTAGTGATGTAGCCTTGTTAGCCAGGCACGTGAGGGACCCTGACGTATGCAGCATGTGTGTATCGTTAGTGCTGTGTGGCTCCTATTGCTGTTTACTTAGGCTTATGTATGTGTCAGTTATGGACATTCGGCATTTGAGTGTACTGGTACCTTTGTCTTATTTCTAGGAGTAATTGCAGATGTCATCCTCACCCCCTAATTTAGGTATGTATGTTCCAGGGTGGGGTTCCTGCCATTTGGTACTATAGCTGCACAGAGATGAGAGGTGTTATTGTCAACTGTGGTTGCAGTTAAGTTACAGTTGTTGTATTTGCTACTGCATTACAGGTAGGGACCTAGTTGATGGGGAATAGATTTTGCAAGACAAGTGCCTGGATGTGGATTTGAGGTAGTGTCCCTCCCACCTGTCACTGCTTTCCCTTGGCTCTCTTGTTGTAATTACAGGATGTCCCCGTGGGACTGTTGTTGTTGCTGTATTTTGTCGTGTCCCAGCTTCGGTCAGTACTGGGCATGCCCCCCTGCCGTGCCCCTTTCCCCATGCCACTTCATATATGTGCTGACTTACATGCATTGTGTAGTAGGTATCCCCCCCTGCTTACAGTCCCCATTATTGTATTATGATTCCCCATGCGACTTACCCTGCATGTGCGTAGTGTCGTGGTAGTCTGCGCTGTCCAGTCCTTGAATCCCTGTGACGATCTCCTCCGGGATGACGGCTGCGACCATCTCCTCCATGTGGTCCAGGGCCTCCTGTTGTGCTGGACTCCCCCCTCCAGTCTGCATTGCTGCCTTCCTGTTCCTGGCCATTTTCTCTTTGGTCCTACGTTTGCAGTCATGCCAGCGTTTCTTACACTCAGTGACTGTCCGGCGTTCTTCAGCCACACTGTTAATCTTGTCCACAATTTGTTTCCAGATGGCCTCTCTCCTACTGAGTGGCAATTTAGAGGTGATGAAAAGTTGGTGCTGGTGTTCCGTCACCTCTTTCACCAGGATTTCCTGCTCCTCTGCACTGAAGCGACACTTTCTTTTTTTTTTTAAATGTCCTGGTTCCTGTATGCTTCCTCCTGGCTGGTTCCTGGTCTGCTCTCATCCTCCTGGGGTCTGTTGGGGCATCTAGGATCCATTTTGGGTCTCCTCTCCTGAAAGGGCAGTTTTCGCGCAAAAATGTGACGCTATAGCGTGAAAAAAAACGGCGTTTTCACGATTGCGCTGTCGTAAATCGACCCACAGTGATGTGCCTCGCATTTGCGTTGGTTTCCTTTACGACAGACCGACGCTGTCTGCGTCACGAAATAATGACTCCCACCTGTTGGTTGCGCCGCCGTACGTCAAAGTATAAATTTGACGCCCGCATGGCGCATCCAAATGGCGTTAGACGGCGCAATTTTTTTTGACGCAAAACTGCGTTAGTGCAGTTTTGCGTCCAAAAGTATAAATATGGCCCTAAATATGGGTTGCAGAGAAGCAGTGTGAATAATCTTACAAGAGGTCCACAGAAATAGATGCGTAACACAAAGAAATGAAAGGGGGAGCGCTTAAGAACAGAGCTCCTGGAATTATGCAGCAGGGAAAGACAACATTATGCAGTAGGGTTTACTATACTTATTATGTGGCAAGAAAAGACAAATAATGTGGCATAATAGAACACATTTCGTGATAATATTTCCTCATTAGTTTGTCATTTTTACACGTTAACACCATCTAGGCAAAGCGTTCCCCTCATCAGAACATGTCTGACACCGAAATACATCAATAAGCACAGCAAGATGGCAAGTCAAACTTTGTGAAGTGCCTTCCATTGCTCAGTAACACGTGTTATCACATTTTTAGTACCTTTTGGTCTGTTTGAGCTGGGAACATTTTTTTGGTTAAAATCTGCATAATATGCAGAAGATGATATATTATGTAGCAAACACAGCACATCAGTGCTTAATGTGTAAAAAAATATGATTGCCAGGGCTCTCCTGTGGAGGTCACTGCAGCTGGCACCATCCATTGTGCTGCCAGTGTTGCCATTGACTGTAGCAACACAACTATTAATCATTACATTTCTACCAGTGTGACTAGTCTAGTTGTCCATTTCAATAAGAATGGCTTGGGTGGCAGTCGTTTTAATCAGTATTGAATTAATAAACAACTCTTCCTGTGTTCATTTCTAAATAAGATAACAGCAGCACTATGGGCAGATCTAAGGAAAGTGGTGCTGCACCGAGTGCAGCGCAACTTTCTTTGCGCCACTTAGCCCCCCCCCCACTACCACCACTTATACACCGTATTTGAAATACAGGGGCATATTTATACTCCGTTTGCGCCGAATTTGCGTCCTTTTTTTCTACGCAAATTCGGTGCAAAACTAACGCCATATTTATACTTTGGCGTTAGACGCGTCTAGCGCCAAAGTAGGAGGAAAGAGCGTCATTTTTTTGCGTGAACGCCTTCCTTGCGTTAATGAGATGCAAGGTAGGCGTTCCCGTCTAAAAAAATGACTGCGACACAAATGCGTCGTATTTATACTCCCGGGCAAAAATCACGCCCGGGAGTGGGCGGGGCAAAAAACCCCGCATTTGCGCCTCTTTTTAACGCCTGGGTCAGGGCAGGCGTTAAGGGACCTGTGGGCTCAAAATGAGCCCAGAGGTGCCCTCCCATGCCCCCAGGGACCCCCCCTGCCACCCTTGCCCACCCCAGGAGGACACCCAAGGATGGAGGGACCCATCCCAGGGACATTCAGGTAAGTTCAGGTAAGTATAATTTTTTTATTTTTTTATATTTTTTTTTGGCATAGGGGGGCCTGATTTGTGCCCCCCTACATGCCTCAATGCCCAATGACCATGCCCAGGGGACAGAAGTCCCCTGGGCATGGCCATTGGGCAAGGGGGCATGACTCCTGTCTTTACTAAGACAGGAGTCATGTAAATGGCGTCTGGGCGTCGTAAAAAATGGCGCAAGTCGGGTGGAGGCGATTTTTTTGCGTCAACCTGACTTGCACCATTTTAAGACGCCCTAACGCCATTTTTCCCTACGCCGGCGCTGCCTGGTGTACGTGGTTTTTTCCACGCACACCAGGCAGCGCTGGTCTGCTAGCGCCGGCTAACACCATTCAATAAATACGGCGCCCGCATGGCGCTTCAGAATGGCGTTAGCCGGCGCAAAACTTTTTGACGCTAAACTGCGTTAGCGCAGTTTAGCGTCAAAAAGTATAAATACGGCCCACAGTGTGCAGGGTACGGGGCAATACCATCATTTATGTGACGTTAATGATGTAGTCTGCAGATGTAGCGCCAAAATGTTGGCGCTACTCCTGCAAAGAACAAAGGGGCCCATTATAGATAATGGCATGCCCCTTTTTAATGCCTGATTTGAGCAGGTATTAAAAGTGCAGGAAAAAATTGTGCAAGGAAATCTTTTAGATTTCCTTGCACCATTTTTTCAGCCCCCCTAGCGGGGGAACGCCCCCCTGGCATACATTATGTTGGGTGCAGGCATAATGTGGCGCAAGGGTTTACAAAGTGTTGCAATGCAAGCATTGCACCACTTTGTAAATATGGAGGCATATTTATACTTTGTTTGCACCGAATTAGCGTCATTTGTTTACTCTAATTCGGTGCAAAACGAACTCCATATTTACACTAGACCCGTCTAGCACCAAATATATGGAGTTAAAGTCATTTTTTGGAAGTGGAAACCTACCTTGTATTAATGAGATGCAAGGTAGGCGTTCCCGTGCAAAAAATGACTCTATGGCCTTAATGCCATATTTATACACCTGTGCAAAAATGGTGCACGGGAGGGGTCAAAAAATAGTGCAAAGCTTGCTTTGCCCTGTTTTTTAACTCCTGGGTCAGTGCAGGCATTAGGGGACCTGTGGGCCTATTTCCATGGTCGAACACCATGGAATAAGCGTGCAGGTGTCCTCCCCAGGCCCCGGGCACCCCCACCCACACCAGAGGAACTGCAGAGGATGGGGGACCCCATCCCAGGTAAGTACAGATAAGTACAGGTAGGTATTGCATTTAGGCCCATATTTATACTTTTTGACGCTAAACTGCGCTAACGCAGTTTAGCGTCAAAAAAGTTAGCGCCGTCTAACGCCATTCTGAAGCGCCATGCGGGCGCCGTATTTATGGAATGGCGTTAGTCGGCGCTAGCAGACCGGCGCTGCCTGGTGTGCGGGAAAAAAACCACGTAGACCAGGCAGCGCCGTCGTAGGGGGAAAATGGCGTTAGGGCGTCTTAAAATGGGGCAAGTCAGGTTGAGGCAAAAAAATCGCCTCAACCCGATTTGCGCCATTTTTTTCGACGCCCTGACGCCATTTAAATGACTCCTGTCTTAGTAAAGACAGGAGTCATGCCCCCTTGCCCAATGGCCATGCCCAGGGGACTTATGTCCCCTGGGCATGGTCATTGGGCATAGTGGCATGTAGGGGGGCACAAATAAGGCCCCCCTATGCCACCAATTTTTTTTTAAAAAAATAAAAAATTATACTTACCTGAACTTACCTGAATGTCCCTGGGATGGGTCCCTCCATCCTTGGGTGTCCTCCTGGGGTGGGCAAGGGTGGCAGGGGGGGTCCCTGGGGGCATGGGAGGGCACCTGTGGGCTCATTTTGAGCCCACAGGCCCCTTAACGCCTACCCTGACCCAGGCGTTAAAAAGTGGCGCAAATGCGGGGTTTTTTGACCCGACCACTCCCGGGCGTGATTTTTGCCCTGGAGTATAAATACGACGCATTTGCGTCGCCGTCATTTTTTTTAGACGGGAACGCCTTCCTTGCATCTCATTAACGCAAGGAAGGCATTCACGCAAAAAAATGACGCTATTTGCCCATACTTTGCCGCTAGACGCGTCTAACGCCAAAGTATAAATATGGCGTTAGTTTTGCGCCGAATTTGCGTCGAAAAAAACAACGCTAATTCGGCGCAAAAGGAGTATAAATACGGGCCTTAATTTTTTCAAGTGCCATAGGGGGCCCTGTAATGGGCCCCCATACATGCCACATGGCACACGACATGACATTGTCCCCTGTGCTGGCCATTGGGTGGTGGGCATGACTCCTGCCTTTTCTAAGGCAGGAGTCATGTGGCATGGTAAATTTATCACCATAAAATTTCTCTAATCTGGTTAGAGTCTTTTTTTTTTTACTCTAACCTGCCTAAAGTCATTTTTTGGTGCTAAACCCCCTTCTTCTATACCGCAAGCCCCACCCCAAATAAGGTAACTTTTTAAAACTCTAGCCTACCCTTTGCACCAGCTTGCACCATTCCATAAATATGGTGCCCGGCTGGTGCACAGAAATGGTGCAAGCCGGTGCTAAACTTTTTGGTGCAAAACTACTTTAGTGCAGTTTTGCACCAAAAGTATAAATAAGGGCCATGGTGCGTGGAAAATACCACCTTAATTCCACATTTGTGTCAAAATAAATGCTGCAAATGTGGCACCAGGTGGCGCTAGGGGCTTATAAGTATGGCCCAATGTGTCAGAGTGTTATAAGTGCCAGTGTTGACAATGAGGTGCCGGTGGCACAAATTAAGCACAGCAGCAAAACCATAATTATGCAAAAAAATCTCTGCATGCACAAAATCACATAGTTCAGGTGGACTTGTGTGAAATTGTTTTTGCTCTGTATTTTGTGCATCAATAATGATGATTAATATACCTTTTTAGACATGATTTTATGTATAGAAACTGAATTAACATAATTATAATGGTAACAAAAGTCCTGTAATATGAAGAAATGTGTTTACTAATGTGTTTTAGCTATGGCACATTTCCTGGCTGTAGGAAGGTGGCTCTGTATATACTATCTCAAAGTGAGAGATAGTGTGCACAAAGTCCAAGGGTTCCCCTTAGAGGTTGATAGTGGCAAAATTGGATAATTCTAATGCTCAATTTTGTGGTAGTGTGGTTGAGCAGTAGGCTTATCAGAAGGTAGTGTTAAGCATTAGTTGTACACTCACAGGCAATAAATGAGGAACACACACTCAAAGACTTAACTCCAGGCCAATAGTTTTTATGTAGAAAAATATATTTTCTTAATTTATTTTAGAACCACAAGATTCAAGATTTGAAATAAATACATAAAATGCAAGGTACTCCACAAAGGTAAGTTAGGAACTTTGAATTAGAGCAGTAACATACACAGTTTTAGTTAAACTGGCAATAAGCTATTTTAAAAGTGAACACTGTGCAAAAAGCAACAGTTCCTGGGGGTGGTAAGTAATGGTTAGTTTTTCAGGTAAGTAAGGCACTTACAAGTTCAAGTTCCTGGGCATAGGCAGCCCACCAATGGGGATTCAAGGCAATCCCAAAGTTACCACACCAGCAACACAGGGCAGGTCAGGTGCAGAGGTCAAAGGAGGACCCAAAACACATAGGCACCTATGAAGAACAGTGGTGCTCCGGTTCCAGTCTGCCAACAGGTAAGTACCTGCGTCTTCAGAGGGCAGACCAGGGGGGTTTTGTAGAGCACTGGGGGGGACACAAGTAGGCACACAAAACACACCCTCAGCGGCACAGGGGCGGCCGGCTCCAGTGTGCAAAGCAGGCATCAGGTTTGTAATAGAAATCAATGTAGGGACCCGGGGGTCACTCTAGCGGTGCAGACAAGGCACAGTGGGGCTTCTCGGGCCAGCCACCAACTGGCCTAGGCAGAGGGTCACCTGATGGTCACTCCTGCACTGAGCTCGGTTCCCTCTGGTCCTGGGGGCTGCGGGTGCAGTGCTTGGTCCAGGCGTCGGGTTCCTCGTTACAGGCAGTCGCGGTCAGGGGGAGCCTCTGGATTCTCTCTGCATGCGTCCCTGTAGGGGCCCATCAGGGTCATCTCGGGTTACTCACGAGGTTGCAGTTGCCTGGGAGTCCTCCCTGTAGTGTTGGTTCTCTGGAGCTTGAGCCGGGGGTGTTGGATGCAGAGGGTGAAGTCTCATGCTTCCGGCGGGAAGAGTGAGTTTCTTAAAAGTTGCTTCTTTGTTGCAAACATGTTGCTGTGGGTGAACAGTGTCGCTGTTCTTGGGAGTTTCTTGGTCCTTCAGGTTTCAGGGCAGTCCTCTGAGGCTTCAGAGGTTGCTGGTCCCTGTCAGATGCGTTTGCTGTGTAGTTTTCTTTGAGTCTGGAGACAGGCCGGTAGGGCTGGGGTCAAAGCAGTTGCCGTCTCTGCAGGGCTTTCAGGTCAGCAGTCCTTCTTCTTTGTGTAGGTTGCAGGAATCTGATTTCCTGGGTTCTGGGGGGCCCCTAATACTGTCCGGGAGGGTGACGACACCCTCTTTGTGCCTCCTCCGTGAGGGGAGGGGGGGCACATCCCTAATCCTATTGGGGGAATCCTCCAATCTCAAGATGAAGGATTTCTAAAGGCAGGGGTCACCTCAGCTCAGGACACCTTAGGGGCTGTCCTGACCAGTGGGTGACTCCTCCTTGTTTTTCTTATTATCTCCTCCAGCCTTGTCGCCAAAAGTGGGAGCAGTGGCCAAAGGGGCAGGCATCTCCACTAGCTGGGATGCCCTGGGGTGCTGTAACAAAAGGCATGAGCCTTTAAGGCTCACCGCAAGGTCTTACAGTTCCTGCAGGGGGAGGTGAGAAGCACCTCCACCCAGTACAGGCTTTGTTCCTGGCCACAGAGTAACAAAAGCACTCTCCCCATGTGGCCAGCAACTCTTCTGGTTGTGGCAGGCTGGTAGAAACTGGTCAGCCTAGCACTAGAGGTCGGACTGGTATTCAGGGGGCATCTCTAAAATGCCCTCTAGGTGCATTTTACAATAAATTCCACACTGGCATCAGTGTGCATTTATTGTGCTGAGAAGTTTGATACTAAACTTCCCAGATTTCAGTGTAGCCATTATGGAACTGTGGAGTTCGTATTTGACTAACTCCCAGACCATATACTCTTTATGGCTAGCCTGCACTTACAATGTCTAAGTGTCAGAGTCACCAGATCCTCGGGGGGGTCTGTGCACGTTCCCAACACTTCCACCACAAGACAGCTCCAATACTCTGATTAGATTTATCACAGAGTCTGAGAGAGTCCAAGTGGGTAAAAGGGGATTAGGACGGGAACAGCTGGGAAGGAGACCTGTAGGAAGCAAAAGGTTAAAACACAACATCAAAATTACATCTCATGAAATCAGTACCATGCTACAACTCCAAGCTTCGTCTTTTCCGAAAAAACATAAACAACCCTAGAATAGTCCTAAAAACTGACTAGGCTTTAGATGACCGAATGCCTGAGGAGGAAACAGGAAAAGTTAAATAGGACTTTCAGATTCGAGTACTTTCTTTAGCATGAGAATCAGGCAACACTCTGAGCAATTTCTAAACAACCATATGAATCTCCTTTTAAGAATATATATATATCAGGAACACACAGCATTACATCTAGAACTCTGGTATTGTTGTGTTCATCTCAGAAAAAACATTGGGAAGTGATTTGCGCACATTGCAGATTTTTATATGAGTATTAAACACCATAAAGGATTGTGCACCATGAAATCACACAACGTAGATTCAAGGAATAAATCACGCAACGTGTCAACTTGAAATGTTACCAAGAAATGGTTGCGCACAATGAACAACATGAAAAGCACTCAGGGAAAGAATTGCACGTCTTGCCGATTCAAATGCCACCATGCAAATGCCAAGAAATGGTAGCGCACAATGAAGAACATGAAAAAACACTCAAGGAAAGAATCCCGCGTGTTGCCGATTCGAATGCCACCATGTAAATGCCAGAAAATGGTAGGGCGAAATGAACAACAAAGTTAAATGCTCATGAAACGAGTTGCACGTCTTGCCAGCTCGTAAAACATCATGTAAATGTCAAGAAATATCAGCGCGCAATGAACAACAATGTAATAACGAAGTCAAATCTTTATGGAATAAATTGCGCGTCCTCCCTAGTTGCAAACCACCATACAAATGTCAAAAAATGGCAGCACACAAGTAATCTGTTATTCATTTAAGAATTAAAATCAAGAATATGAAAATTCTCAATTACGGTGTTGGGAAATGTCCAAACACCGTCTTACCGCCTGGAAACAGTGATCACCAATGAGAGATGAGTGCAGAAGACTGGAAAATCCAAATAGGCCGCCGGGACAGGAGCTCAGGAAGAAGCTGCTGCTCTGCACCGGGACCTCTGAATAGTGAGCACTGGAAGTTGGGCTGACTCTCTTTTATAGAGTCTTGGCCCAGCCTAGAACCACGCCCAGGCATGTTGCAGGGAAAGTCTCTAGAAGGCCCTGGAAAGGGACCACACCCTAACACACTCTGAGGGCCATATTTATACTTTTTGGCGCACAACTGCGCCAACGCAGTTGTGCGTCCAAAAATTTTACTCCGGCTAACGCCATTCCAAAGCGCCATGCGGGCGCCTTATTTATTGAATGACATTAGCCGGCGCTGCGGACTGGTGTGCGTCAAAATAAATGACCCACACCAGGCAGCGCCGGCGTAGGGGAAAATGGAGCTTGGGCGTCAAAAAATGGGGCAAGTCAGGCTGAGGCAAAATATTGGCCTCAACCCGATTTGCGCCATTTTTTTTGACTCCCAACCCCCATTGAAATGACTCCTGTCTTAGCAAAGACAGGAGTCATGCCCCCTTGCCCAATGGCCATGCCCAGGGGACTTATGTCCCCTGGGCATGGTCATTGGGCATAGTGGCATGTAGGGGGGCACAAATCAGGCCCCCCTATGCCACAAAAAAAAAAAAAATTATAATACTTACCTGAACTTACCTTAAGTTCCCTGGGATGGGTCCCTCCATCCTTGGGCGTCCTCACGGGGTGGGCAAGGGTGGCAGGGGGTGTCCCTGGGGGCATGGGAGGGCACCTCTGGGCTCCTTCCGAGCCCACAGGTCCCTTAACGCCTGCCCTGACCAGGCGTTAAAAAATGACGCAAAAGCGGCTGGACGTCATTTTTTAAGGCCCGCCCACTCCTGTGCGTTATTTTTGCACGGGAGTTTAAATAAGGTGCACATGCCTTGGAGTCATTTTTTAGAAGGGAACGCCTACCTTGCATATCATTAACGCAAGGTAGGTGTCCACGCTAAAAAATGACGCAAACTCCAAGATCTTTGGGGCTAGACGGGTCTAACGCCAAAGTATAAATATGGAGTTAGTTTTGCGTCGGATTTGCGTAAAAAAAAACGACATTGCAAATATATAGTATTTATAAGCACCTTAAAAATGAATCTTTTGGATGGAATTCTGCAATGCAAAAGGTTAAACAATAACATATCATCACAATGCATAAATTACATTATCTTGCAAGTGTTGGGTTTTTGCATTCTAGATGCCCGTAGAGCGCGCACTGTCCTGGTGTTGACACTAAGGTTTGCTTAGACACTGTAGAGGCATAGTGCTCATGCACATATGACCTCACCTGTGGTATAGTGCACCCTGCCTTAGGGCTTTAAGGCCTTCTAGAGGGGTAACCTATCTATGCCACAGGCAGTGTGAGGTGGGCATGGCACTCTGAGGGGAGTGCCATGTCAACTTAGTCATTTTCTCCCCACCAGCACACACAAGCTGTGAGGCAGTGTGGATGTGCTGAGTGAGTGGTCCCCAGGGTGGCATAAGACATGCTGCATCCCTTAGAGACCTTCCCTGGCATCAGGGCCCTTGGTACTAGGGGTGCCATTTACAAGGGACTTATCTGGGTGCCAGGGCTGTGCCAATTGTGGGAACAAAGGTACAGTTTAGGGAAAGAGCACTGATGCTGGGGCCTGGTTAGCAGGGTCCCAGCACACTTTCAATTATAACTGGCATCAACAAAAGGCAAAAAGTCAGGGGGTAACCATGCCAAGGAGGCATTTCCTTACACTGGCCAAACACCATTTTAGACAAGATGAATGCTATTTCCATTGCTCACTTCTGCTTCTCCCCCTGCACATCAGAGCACAGTCAATGCTGATATCTAGTTATTTATTTCCACTATTATGATTACACCGTTTTTGATGAACTTTGCCCTGTTTCTTATGACTTATAACATTTTTCAAGGTCCTTCCGCTGTGATCACTGGGCTACTTATTCATTGAAAGTCTTATAATTTAATGTTTCATATTTGCTCAGAAATCTCTCGCTTACATTAGCATAGAAACTGTTAAAAACGTTCTTAGGAATTGGGATACTGTACATACTTTAAGGTAATGACGTGTATTATTCTTGTGTTCTTATTTGATACCTTTGCTCACATCACAATAATTTACTGTTCTACTAATTTAATATGAGCTAATTTTGTATAAAACTCCTTGACTCTGTGGGTGAGCCAGACATTTTCAGCTTTCCTTGATGCTAGTAGGGATGCTGTCTGACTTTTTGCTGATTTTGCTGCTCATTAGGGACTTAGAATAGTTTCTGATTTTACATACTTGATATAACTCTCCTTTGAAAGTTTTCATGGCATTGTGGTGTATCACCTATTCTCGAATTTTAGTAATAAAACCCTTTAACTTCTCATTGATCTAGAATTGAATTATCAAGTGGCCCCCATTACCTTTGAAATTATTTTACTCTGCTAATCTAATATTTGAGGAGGTGCCTTGACACACACATTAAACCATGGGAGAACCAACTAAGGTTAACTTTGGGGCGTCTGAATTGTGGGAATCAGTTTTGCTACCACACCTGTTTATAAAATACATGCATACTTAAATCAAATGCCTTTGACATTGTCAACAAAAGAATGGGAACTTGGTCATGTGTACCATTACCAAAGGATTGAAAGCCACTGTGTGAATGTGCCTATTTAAGAGCAGTGATGTCAGCAAAGGGAAAGGAACGAGGCTAAGATAAGACCTTCATCATGAGTATGAGTATGAGTTTTGTAAAAGTGTTTGAATGCCTGTTGGTGTCTTGGAGATAGCTCCAGACAGAACCCTTAAAACAATCAAAGATCTAATTAAGTACAGAAGAAAAAAGCCAGGATTTCTGCTGCTTCATGAATATTGACAGATCTTGCTAGGCTCTAAGATGGCCAGGAAGTGAATTCTACCACTTACAGATGGAGTAGGAAAAACGTCTACCTCCCCATTGAGCTTTTTGCAATTCTGTGAATCACTACCATTTTACTGGGCTCAAGCAGAGATTGCTAGTAGGTAAGGGCCAGATGTCGTAAGCCTTTTGCATGTCGCAAACTGCGAAAAACGCAGTTTGCGGCATGCAAAAGGCCGAATGCGATGCTCATACTCAAATTGCGAGTCAGTACCGACTCGCAATTTGAGGATGCGACTCGCAAATAGGAAGGGGTGTTCCCTTCCCATTTGCGACCGCATCGCCATGCTGAGTTGCTTTGCCAGTGTCACACTGGTGGTAACACATTCGCAAATGGGAAGGGGTCCCCATGGGACCCCTTTCCCTTTGTGAATGCCGAAAATAATATTTTTTCAGAGCAGGCAGTGGTCCTATGGACCACTGCCTGCTCTGAAAAAAACTAAACCAAATGGTTTCGGAAGTTTTTTCTTTTTGCAACTTGTTTTCCTTTAAGGAAAACGGGCTGCAAAAAGAAAAAAAAAACTGCTTTATTAAAAAAGCAGTCACAGACATGGAGGTCTGCTGTCTCCAGCAGGCCACCATCCCTGTGAGTGCATGGACTCGCTATGGGGTCGCAAATTGCGACCCACCTCATTAATATTCATGAGGTGGGTCTTTGCGACCCCATAGCGAGTTGCAGAAGGTGTCTGAGACACCTTTCTTCATGCAATTTTGCGAGTTGCAAATTGCGAGTCGGTCTGACTCGCAATTTGCAACTCACAACATTTTCTGTTCCTACATCTGGCCCTAAGTGCTGTTGAAAAAGCTTTTGAAAGTAATCAGGGCCTACCTTATGAAGAGCTGTTTGGTCCCAGCAGAGCCACAAATATAGGCCAAGATTTATACTTTTTGACGCACAACTTGCATCAAAAAGTATAGAGCCAGCTTGTGTGATTCAAGGGCGCCAGCCGGGCACCATATTTATGGAATCCTGCAAACCGGTGCTAAGGGTGGGCTAGCGACATTAAAAATGACGTTAGCTGGGTTGGGATAGCGGCACTGGGACGTTTTTGCACCAAATAATGACGTTAGGCTGGTTAGATGCAAAAAAATGCCTCTAACCAGCCTAGCATCATTTCCTGACACAAAATCATCCATACCACATGACTCCTGTCTTAGAAAAGACAGGAGTCATGTCCACCACCACAATGGCCAGCACAGGGGATAAGAGTCGCCTGGGCATGGCCATTGCACCCAGTGCCATGTAGGGGGAACCATTTCAGGGCCCTCTATGGCACTTTAAAATTTAAAGAAAAATATTTACCTCTACTTACCTATACTTACCTGGGATGGGGTCCCCCATCCTGTGGTGTCCCTCTGGTGTGGGTGGGGGTGTTGCTGGGGCTTCAGGAGGGACCTGTGGGCTCTTTTCATGGTCTTTGGCCATGGAAATGGGTCCACAGGTACCCTACTGCCTGCCCTGACTAAGCAGGCTTAGCACCATTATTTAGGCCCGCCTACCCCCCCGTGCACCATTTTTGCACAGGAGGATAAATAAGGCACTAAGGGCCAGATGTAGCAACCCGTTTGCGAGTCGCAAACGGCGAAAATCGCCGTTTGCGACTCGCAAACGTGGGTTTGCTATGCAGAAATGCATTTTGCGAGTCGGATCCGACTCGCAAAATGCATTTCAGACTCGCTAATAGGAAGGGGTGTTCCCTTCCTATTAGCGACTCGCACTGGTATGCAATTCCATTTGCGGCCGCGAAAGCGGCCGCAAATGGACTCGCAGTTACCATCCACTTGAAGTGGATGGTAACCCAGTCGCAAACGGGAAGGGGTCCCTATGGGACCCCTTCCCCTTTGTGACTGGACCAGATATTAATTTTTCAGGGCAGGGAGTGGTCCAAGGGACCACTCCCTGCCCTGAAAAACCGAAACTAAAGGTTTCGGATTTTTTTAAAGTGCAGCTCGTTTTCCCTTAGGGAAAACGGGCTACACTTTAAAAAAAAAAAAAACCTGCTTTATTGACAAGCAGGTCGCTAACATGGAGGCCTGCTGACGTCAGCAGGCCTCCATGTTAGCGAGTGCCTATACTCGCAATGGGGCCGCAATTTGCGACCCACCTCATGAATATTCATGAGGTGGGTCATTGCGACCCCATTGCGAGTTGCAGTCGGTGTCTGAGACACCGTACTGCATAGCAATTTGCGAGTTGCAAATTGCGAGTCGCAGGGACTCGCAATTTGCAAGTCGCAAATTGCTTTTTTCGTACATCTGGCCCTAAGGCCTTAGAGTAATTTTTTGGACGGGAACGCCTGCCTTGCATGTCATTGACGCAAGGTAGGTTCACGCATCCAAAAAAATGACTTTAACTCCAATATTTTTACGCTAGATGGGTCTAGCGTCAAAATATAAATATGGAGTTAAGTTTGCGCTGAATTAGCATAAAAAAAATTAAGCAAATTCAGCGATAAGCAAGTATCAATCTGTGCATTAAACCGCTCGCTCACTGCAGCCAATGAAGATGGATAATGGTTTGTGAGACCAAACTGAATTTTGGGAGTTTCATGAGTAAACGGGCAATGCATTTTGAAAATTTTTGAGTTTTTTCATTAGACTTTTCTGGGCGCACACATACAAAGCATTACAATAGTATAACCTTGAGATGACTAGTGCTACAGAACTGTTTTCTGGTGCTCTAGGGGGATAAAAGGAAATATTTATTTCAGAGTTCTTATTGTGAGAAAGCAAGAGGAAGTAACCTGATCAATAAGGTCAGCAAAACACAGCTTTCCGTCAAACAGGACTCCTAAATTTATACGCTTTTTGCACTGGTAGAGGAAGAGCACCAAGACTTGGAGGCCACCAGGCAGTATTCCAAAAGGAGGTATTGTTATGAATAGGAGTATATTGGTCTTATCAAAAGTCAGATTTAGAAGATAAATTCCAGAATGTGTGGTAACTCCTGTTACCATGCAGATCCGAATTATGAATTTTTGTGAAAAATATCATCAGGTAAAATCTGCTGATATTTATGAAGGGAATGCCTAGGGGCATATTTATACTCTGTTTGCGCCGGATTTGCGTCGTTTTTTTTTACGCAAATCCGACGCAAAACTAACTCCATATTTATACTTTGCCGTTAGACCCGTCTAGCGCCAAAGATCTAGGAGTTTGCGTCATTGTTTAGCCTGGACACCTTCCTTGCGTTAATGATATGCAAGGTAGGCGTTCCCATCTAAAAAATGACTCCGAGGCATGTGCGCCGTATTTACACTCCCGGGCAAAAATGACGCCCGGGAGTGGGCGGGTCAAAAAAAAATGACGTCCAGCCGCTTTAGCGTCATTTTTTAATGCCTGGTCAGGGCAGGCGTTAAGGGACCTGTGGGCTCGGAAGGATCCCAGAGGTGCCCTCCCATGCCCCCAGGGACACCCCCTACCACCCTTGCCCACCCCAGGAGGACGCCCAAGGATGGAGGGACCCATCCCAGGGAACTTAAGGTAAGTTCAGGTAAGTATTTTTTTTTTTTTTTTGGGTGGCATAGGGGGGCCTGATTTGTGCCCCCCTACATGCCACTATGCCCAATGACCATGTCCAGGGGACAAAAGTCCCCTGGGCATGGCAATTGGGCAAGGAGGCATGACTCCTGTCTTTGCTAAGACAGGAGTCATTTAAATGGGGGTTGGGAGTCAAAACAAATGGCGCTAATCGGGTTGAGGCGAAAATGTTGCCTCAGCCTGACTTGCCCCATTTTTTGGCGCCCAGCTCCATTTTCCCCTACGCCGGCGCTGCCTGGTGTAAGTCATTTTTTTTTACGCACACCAGGCAGCTCCGCCGGCTAACGTCATTCCATAAATAAGGCGCCCGCATGGTGCTTTGGAATGGCGTTAGCCGGCGTTAATTTTTTTTACGCACAACTGCGTTGGCGCAGTTGTGCGCCAAAACGTATAAATACGGCCCCTAGTATTTACTGGAATATGAAACTTGTGGTGTTGTAAACACAAACATCAACGATATTCCCACAAAACTTGTGATTGGCAATAAATATCACACCCATATATACTGAACTCTCTGTATCAGATCCTATTATTTATTTGCCATATATATATCCATGCTTTGCTTTTTTCAGCATAGTGGTGTGATGAAGTGCTTAATTTGTAAATAAAAACGTGCCGGTGCACAAAGCCCTCCTCTTAAACGTGCAGCTGTTGCAATCAAAATGTGCGAACATGGAATACTGAGGCAGAGTAATCCTGAAGCCATCTAGGGCCTCTTCAATCCATTCGAATCCATTCCCTGCCCCTTTCCTCACTCTTGCAGCTTTCTGCATTCTCCTATTGTGACTCTTTTTTCTTTTTTCTCTTCCCCCATCTTTCCTATATTTGTCTTTTGTTCTCAGTACAAGCTTTAGGCAGAAACATAAGTGCCAGCGCTCAAAAATAAGTGCCGGTGCTCCGCACCGGAAACAACAAGCACTGGGGTGGTGTCAGCAGCAGACATATAGGGAACCTTATATTAAACATCAACACCTTCAGCAATTTGTAAGAAAGTGGCCTAAAACACAGGGGGGCATATTTATACTCTGTTTGCGCCGGAATTGCGTCGTTTTTTTTAACGCAATTTAGACGCAAAACTAACTCCATATTTATACTTTGCCGTTAGACGCGTCTAGCGCCAAAGTCCATGGAGTTAGCGTCATTTTTTTGCGTGGACACCTACTTTGCATTAATTATATGCAAGGTAGGCGTTCCCGTCTAAAAAATCGACTCCGAGGCATGTGCGTCGGATTTATACTCCCGGGCAAAAATCACGCCCGGGAGTGGGCGGGTCAAAAAAAATTACATACGGCCGCTTTTGCGCCGTTATTTTAGCGCCTGCAAAAGGCAGGCGTTAAGGGACCTGTGGGCTCTGAAGGAGCCCAGAGGTGCCCTCCCATGCCCCCAGCGACACCCCCTGTCACCCTTGCCCACCCCAGGAGGACACCCAAGGCTGGAGGGACCCATCCCAGGGACATTAAGGTAAGTTCAGGTAAGTGTTTTTTTTTTTTTTTTGTGGCATAGGGGGGCCTGATTTGTGCCCCCCTACATGCCACTATACCCAATGACCATGCCCAGGGGACAGAAGTCCCCTGGGCATGGCCATTGGGCAAGGGGGCATGACTCCTGTCTTTGCTAAGACAGGAGTCATTTCTATGGGGTTTGGGAGTCGTAAAAAATGGCGCAAATCGGGTTGAGGCGAAAAAATTGCCTCAAACTGACTTGCCCCATTTCTTGACGCCCAAGCCCCATATCCCCCTACGCCGGCGCTGCCTGGTGTACGTCATATTTTTTAACGCACACCAGACGGCGCCGGCGGCTAACGCCGGCTAACGTCATTCAATAAATACGGCGCCCGCATGGTGCTTCAGAATGGCGTTAGCCGGCGCTAATTTTTTTTACGCAAAACTGCGTTGGCGCAGTTTTGCGTCAAAAAGTATAAATATGGGCCAATATGCTTGCACCAGCCCTAAGAAGAAGGGTGGTGCAACATAGTAAAGTGTGAATTTTTAAAGGGCCATGGTGGGTTGCTAAATTTAAAATGTTTGTCCAAATCAAGATCTGAATCTTCAAAACTATGGGCCAGATTTATACTTTTTGATGCAAAACTGCGCAAATGCAGTTTTGCGTAAAAATCTTTAGCGCTGGCTAGCGTAATTTCTTAACGCCACCGGTGCGTCATATTTATACTTTGACGCACGCTGGTGCTAAGAACAGGTTAGAGTCATTTTGTCTGACGCTAACCATTGCGCCTTGTCATAAGGCAAAATGACATTAACGCAGGAAAAATGACTCTAATCCGGTTTGCAACATGGAAAAACATCGCAAAACGGATATGCATCATTTTTCACCCCAATAGCGTCAAAAAGAGACGCAAATGAAGCAAACCGTGCTAAGAAGCTCCAAAATGGATCCCAGAAGCCAGAAGAGACCCCAGGGAGACCCCACACAACCAGGAACCAGCCAGTAGGACACAGACAAGACCCAGGGGAGAGACAAGAAGAAGCGGAAGTGTCACTTTAGCCCAGAGGAGCATGAAGTCCTGGTCAGAGAGATGACGGAGCACAAACATCAACTATTCATCACCTCTAAATTGCCAATTGGAGGGAGAGAGGCAATTTGGCAACAAATTGTGGACAAGACTAGCAGTGGGGCAGAGGTCAGGAGAACTGTCACGGAGTGCAAGAAACACTGGCCTGACTGTAAGCGCAGGACAAAGGAGAAAATGGTAAGGAACAGGAAGGCAGCACTGCAGACTGGAGGTGGGAGTCCAGCACCGCAAGAGGACCTGGACGAGATGGAGGAGATGGTTGCAGTCATCATCCCGGAGGAAATCGTCACTGGTATCGCAGGACAGGACAGCGCAGACTACCAGGAAACATACACATATGCAGGGTAAGTTGAATGGGGGACCAAAATGCCTAAATGTCAAGTGCAAGAAGGGGGAGGCAGATACCTACTATCATGTCAGCCCTAAAAATCAGGCAGTGGAAAGGGCAAAGGGGCATGGCACAGGTGTATGGGCTGTGCAGGGGCATCCAGGGGCACAGCACAACACAACACAACAACAATCTTTGCATGGGGGTACACCATCATGTCAAGGCTGCTGGAAATGCTGAAGCAGACCAGGAGGGTAGGGTAGAACGTAAAAATGCACTGCTGTCACAGGACAGCTGGTATTGTCAGAATGTAAACTAAAGGACAATGCTCAGTCTCAGGCCACTGGCTCAATACCAGAGTGCAGAAATAACGTGGGTGAATATTTACGCACAAGGGCCATGACTTCTAATTCTTCTGCACTGCATTTGCCTAATTTTTAAAGTAAAAGCAGCACAAACTTGCAAAATATCATTGTAATTTGTAAGTTTGAGCTGCTTTTGCGTTAAAAAATTAGGCAAATGCAGTGTAATAATAGTATATTTCTGGCCTAAGGTATCTTCAAGATGAAATTCAATGCTGGCCACACCCCCTACAAGAAAGCCATTGTGTATGTGACATTTGCTTTAAAACATACATGCCTCACCAACAACATACAGCAGGAATGGCTGTGTAAGAATGTTTGGCCAATAACGTAAGCTGGGAGTACAATTAAAACACATAGGCGTGAAATTTGTATACTTGACCTCATCAGAAATTGACAATACTCAGTTTAGCAGTGTTCACATGAACATCAGGCCGCAGGCAGACATCCCACAGCGCACAACATTACAACACAGGACCCAAACAATGACAGCTTTAAAACCACACCTACCTGTCCAATACACGGGAACCATAGTCACGTTGAGTGGTGGGTACAATGGATGGCAGATGCATAGAGATTTAGATTTGTTGTAGCTGCCAATGTGACAGCTCAGTTGGAAGTGGGAATTAACATGTCAAGAGTGGGATGTGGATGCAGGACGGAGTACACAGGCCAACAGACAATTGGCACTGTACACTCCTGCAAAGACCCATATCCACAAGCATATGACACATGCCGTAAGGGAGTACCTAAATCTTTAATAACTATGTACAAAACAGAACCTAAAATTATGTAACACACCTATACTAACCTAATCTATCCTAACTATATATTACCCACAATTGGCCCTAACTATCATAAGCAAAGCTTAATTATCACATTTTACAACATACTCTAAACATTTGCCCCCCACCTCCTTTTAATGACGAGACACATGTAGGACAACATATACTAACCTAAACAGATATTAAATAATACTAAATATATATATATATATATATATATATATATATATATATATATAGATATAGATATATATATTTTTTTCTTTTTATTTAAATACACAAAAGCCCCTACATTAACCCCCAGCCACCCACCCACAAACTAAAATGTAATAATATGACCCCCACCTACTTATCCTATCTAAAATTCTACCCTACTCTAACCTATGACTAACCCCCCTAAACCAACTAAAACACTGGATAAGGAAAGAGGAGGGAGGGGACGGAATCAGGGATGAGGGAAGACAGGAGTTCAGAGGTTTGCCCTCTTCAGAGTTTTCTTAATAGATTTTAGCCTCCAGCTATTTCTGTCCATGTCCCGCTGGAGAGTGGCATGCTTTTTCATGACTTAAAGCATGTCCCTCTGGAGCTGGGAAATGGTGGCCATGTCCAAAGAAGGAGATGTGGTAGTCTGTGTTCCAGACGTAGTTGTTCCTGCAGGTGTGGTGGTCGGTGGTGCTGAAATGGACGGTGCAGCAGGTGTGGTGGGTGTTGGTCCCGAGGTTGAGAGTGCAGTAGGTGGGGCTGATGTTATGGTGACAGCTGTGCTACTGGCTGCAGTTGTGGTGGTGGCTCCACCCGTTGTGGCCAATGCCGGTCCTCCTTGGCTGAAAGCCTGCCATTCTCCTGAGGCTCCCTCTCTCCGATAGCATCTGGCCATCCTCCGGAACCCAGAGTCAACATCCAAGATCTGTCTGTACCTCACTGCCCGCCTCTGGAAATCCCTGATCTCCACTGCATTCATGTTGGCAGCTGTAAAAATGAGACAGGCAACCATCAGTGTCATCATTGTGTGATGCATGTACAGATAATAATCTAACACTCTCCCTCAAATTGCACTTGCAGTCCAAATCGCAGTACAGATGATATATTGTCCCAGATGAATGACATGGCAACGCTGCCTAACCATCACGTATTTAACAGCACAGCAAAGCACAAAAAGAGGTGTACCAAATAAAGTGATCTGTGCATTGATGTAGTGGAATGTGTCACAATGCAAATGCAGCAAGTACTTCACATGGGCCAGGCCGACTGATCCTTATCATCTGAGTCAACTTCAAGGCCCCCAAGACCAGTGATTTGTAGATGTAATTGGCAGGGTGGTATGCAGTTGCTAATCATAAGGGGTCAGTGTTGTTTGGGACACATGCATGCTTGAATGAGATGACTGTCATCTAACCTGTGACCATCACATCTACCTACATATATGTTCTTCCCCTACCCCTGTGCCTCAGGGGGGATGGGCATGCAATACATCATCACAATTGTCCAGGACAACCACGAAGCCATGTCCACTTGTACATGGATTTAGTGAGTGGAACACATGTGAGGAGGGCTGCCACCTAGGGATGAGGTATTCATAGGTTAATCACATCTACATTCATGTTTCCATTTGTGGACAACCATCAACACCTGATCTGCCAACACTATTCCAAAATCAACCACATTGATGCCAGCACACGTCTGGCTTTGGCTTGCATGCACGCCTATTACATACCACATAAGTGTCACGTAAATGGAGTACAACTTATGGGGCTAGATGCTGGGGGACAGTTACCCATACAGTCCTACATGTACATTACAATACAGGGATGCACACATTTGTGCAGAAAACTGATGCATTACTGTCTTGTGAAAATGAGGGTATAACTCGGTGACAATATTCTGACCCTGGAGCTCTTCCAAAGCAAATGTGTGCCTACATGTGGCTACTAATTACCTTGTTGACATGCTGCTGCCTATTGCGCAGCACAAGACTCCCAAGATATGACTCTCTGCATGCGAATGTCTTACCCCCTGCATGGAACACTATGTCAACATCCAGTCAAGTAACATATCAGATCATGTGCCAGCTCATCATATCTTGCAATGAGTGCAACACACAAGAGTCACTCACACAACAGCTGCAATCAATACACAGGACAGACATTATCACACTTACCGGATACGTCTGGGTCTGCAAATTGAGCCACTTCCCCGATGGTATGAGGGGCCAGTCCACCTGTAAGACATGGAAAGGAAATATATGCTCAATGTCAGATCACTGTACAAACGGGTGGACAACATATCACAGTGTGTAACATTTTATATGAGTGAGCTGCTGATCCTACATGTAGACACTCCAACAGACATACCATTAAAAACTCACATTGACACTGACACTCCAGTGAGTGATAGACAAACATATGCACACATGCACAGGGCCTAACAATCATGTGGTGCTAAACCTGACTACAAACATTTGAGGCTAATCCATTTCAGATGGTACTCCATGTCATGATTTGTAATTGGGTGACAATTTCAATGGCACTTCCTTAATGCACTGCAACACTAGTGACTCAGGTATTGTGTCTTGTGCATCAAGGGACAATGAGTAACTGTGTGATGGACATGTGGGTCAATTTTCAGTCAGCAATTATTGTGCATTCAGTGGTCCATAACAGATGTGGCAGGTAACAAATTCCCCCTTGGCAGTGTCCCTTAAGCCGTATATGCCCCCTTTGCCAACATGATGGCAGGGATCATGTGTGTGTAATGATGAGAATGTAGCGCTAAACTTGACAGAATGCATGGGCACAGATGTTGTCATTGCACCTGAAATGTGTTACTCAGGGCCACATGTACCAAGATCAGGTTTTGTAAATCACACATTGCGAGACTTAGCAACTAACAATTTGCAAGTAGGATGATCTGAGATACAACACTGTCAATTACACTGTTTGCAATTCACAAATGGAGTAGTAATTGACCTACCTCATGAACTTTTATGAGGTAGGTCTCATTTTGCAAACCCCTTGGGAATGGCGGCACTCACAGGGATGCTGGCCTGCTGGGCTCAGCAGACCACCATATCTGTGACTGCTTTCAAATAGGGATGTATATTTTTGTTTAAAAGCAGCCTTATTTCAGCAGGGGTAAACAGAAAGCATTTAAAAAAACAACATTATGACTCAAACTATTTTTTGGAAGTAGTCAGTGGTCCGTGGGACAACTTCCTGCTCAGAAAATATTTTGGGCATGCATTCACAAAGGGGAAGTGATCCTATGGGGACCCCTCCCCTTTTGCAAATGGGTTAGCACCAACTTGAAACAGATGGTAACTGTAATTGTTTAGTGCCAGCATTTGTGGTTAAGAAAGAATCAATCAGCAGACTGCGACTTGCCAATAGGAAAGGAACGCCCCTTCCTAAATGCCACAAACAAACCCTGTTCTGTGATTGGGCAATGTGATAGCAGAATGGCAAAATTGTGGGTGTGTATTTGAATGAATATTTTTCCTGATGTAAACCCCAAAAATCTGAAAACCTGGCCGTTTGTGAGAATTAAAAATAGCTTGGAACATGTGGCCCTAAGTAATAGTCGGACATGACTCGGACATGACTCAACAAAGCTCAGGACTGCATTGTTAACATTTATAGACATGTGGAATACATCTCAGTACTGGAACACTAACAGTTTGTTCTACTTGCATTCAACATGGCCACAATCATTGCATGCAGCACGTCAAGACATCTGCTAATGTTACTAAGGAGCATTCTACTGTACACATTTGTCAATGTGATACTCACCAATAGGGCCAACGATCACCACACCCAGGTGGTCCAGCAGGTCCTGTTGTTGGGCCACCAAATCAGCACAGCGATGCTTTAGCTGGTGCTCATTCCTTGTTGTGTTGAAGACACGTTTGAGGTGGAAGAGCCCAACGCAGCACCTTGCCTCTGTGTGTTCCCCTAGTATCACACGCCCACCCAACTCCAGCATCATCGGCAGAAAGTGGCACACCAGCTACACAAAGGCCCCAAGCTCCTCCTCACCCATGTGGGTCAGCCTCGCCCTTCCCGACATGTTAGTGCACAACAATTTAAACAGAAAAAGGGAAAAGGGAAGGAAAATAAATCTGAAAAAAGGAAACTTACAACCCAAAACACAATCCCCAACTAACCCAACTAATCTAACCCCCAAACAAACACCCGACAGTACAAATACAATCCAAAAAACACTAAACTACGCAAAAAGACTTAAACAGGTACAATATACAAATAGAATTCACAAAAAGACACAAGAGAGACACCACAAGATACAATAAACGCAATCCAGACATGAACAACACCAAGACACAGTCAAGAAAAAGCACAGACTGTAAAGTGAAAGTGAAAGTACACCCACAGTACCATGTCTGTAAACAGGATTTCCTATTACATCACTTCCTGTCCCCTTTCCTGCCCGTTTTCTGTCTTGCGTGTATTTTTTTTTGGCGCATGCGATTTTTGCGTGAATATATTTGACGCATAACCTACATGTGCGCCAAAATACCACGCATTACTGGGAAACTTCTATTTTAATGGATATCCGCATGCGTTGGGTGCCCTGGTGGAATTATTGCTAAGGGCTCAGGTATGTTTAGTTAGGGTTTGCGTTGTTTTTCAACGCATTTGCGCCATTTTTTTTTACTCAAACTGCGTTTGTGTGATTCTCAATTATTTAACATGCATGCACCCTGTATCAAGATGGAGATAGGATGGCATGGCCTGCAGTGTGTGGTGTAGTGATTGGCCACCTGTGGTAGAGCATGCAACTGCAGCCCAGATTTATACTAACTTTGCGCCACATTTCCTTCATTTTCTGACGCAAAAGCAGGGCAAACTTACAAAATACAGTTGTATTGACCTGCAGCAATACACGTTGCACACCGCTTCCACAGTACATATTGCTTAGGAGGGTGTGGGATTGACTATGTGGCCTAATGTAATAGTAAATGGTTCATCTTCCAAGTTGTACTTCCAGTGCTGGCCATTGTCCCTTGTAGCTCTAGGATGGCAGCTAATGTTATTGGCAGCCGTCATTTGTCCATAGGAGTGCATCCCATTGTGTCAGGGTGTACAACATAACTACCTGTGTCACTTCAGTGTCTTCCTTCCCACATGTCAATGTAGTGGTGTATGTATTGTGTTGCATTCTGCAGCACACATAGAAAAAGCAAAACATCATTAATGATTGTTTATGTGTAGGAAGGTGTCCCTCTCATTTCCCTTTCATACCCCTATAATATTGAAACCGTGCTGTATCACCAACAAACAGCAATCACCTTAGGCTGTGATCCTAACCTAAAAAGAAACATCATTGCCAGAATGGAAACCAAGAATTGCAAAATTGCTGTCCACTGGCCCAGCAACTAGGTCTGGGAGTCAATTTTCTAACTTTCCGCAGTGAACGGAAAAGTATTGCAGTACAAATCTATGAAATTCATGTGATCCACTTTAGCCTGCTATGGGTGAAAACTAAGGCAAAAGGCAGGTAGAAATTGTGTGATGAACTGCAAACTGTCAAGTTTGTGGGCAGTTTTGGGCAACTTATGCTGTTTGGATAGCTCTTCCTAGACCACGTTGTGTGACGGAGAGCCACACAAACTGCCTAAATTGCATAAAATGCTCTAAATCGATTCAGACCCGATATGGCCAGTTCTTTCACACCAGTTTCTCTCCACAAGCACACTGAATAAAGGGTAGATTTAATAGGTTTCTACTATGTGATAAAATGCAATATCAGTTTTTGTATGATCAGTGTTATATTATTGCTTGTAATTTCTAGCCTACTGCCTTACTTGCTTTTTTTTCCACTACTATGAAATGTGTCAAGTGGGTCATGTCATGTCTGAAGCATGAAGCCAGCCATGGCTTTTTTATCATGACCAGATTCCATTGTGGGATTTGTTGGACAACCTTCCAGTATTTACTTCTAAACTACAAGTGTGAGAATTAAAAATGTTACTTGATAGTACAGCTGTAACTTTCCAAGCTATAGTGTAATTTCATAATGATGAGTTTTATATGACTGAGGAGGCGTGCATTTTGAATATTGAATCCAGAATATCAAGGAGTGAAAATATCAAGGACAAAATATAAAATACAAACTTTAGAACCGTAAGTAAGTATACATTTTTATACTTAACTCCACATATTTTACCTAGCGGCGATTGCCACTAGGTATAGTTAGGACCGAGGGGCAGATTTACAAGCTCCTAGCGCCTCCTTGCCCCACATTAGTATCATTTTATTGACGCTAATGTGGCGATAGGAGGGCATTTTTCCTGCGCTGGATTTACAAAGTGGCACAATGTATGCATTGCACTACTTTTCACCCCCTTGCGCCACATTATGCCTGCTCCAGGTATGAAAAATGCAAGGGGTTGTTCCTGGTGTTAGGAGGCCTGCAAAAATGGTGCAGTGAAATCTACAAGACTTCACAGCACCATTTTTGGAATCTTTTTTTAACGCCAGCTCAGAGCAGGCGTTAAAATCATGCACCCATATTAACCTATGGGCCTCCTTGCACTTTGCTCCACTACTGCCACTGCAGCCCCGGGGACGGCCACCTCCCAGGGGCTTCAACTAAATGTAATGTGGAGGGCTGCACAGCCTTGCCAGCTGCCTAGGGACCACCACTTCCTCGGGGCTAATGATAAAGTAAATTCAGAGGGCAGACCAGCCCCACCGCAGCCCTGAGGAACACTACCTCACCGGTGCTAATAACAAAGTAAATGTGAGGGGACCACCTGCTCCCCCCGCAGTCCCAGGGACAACCACCTCCCCAAGGCACATCTCTCAATCCAATGGGAGATGACCACCTTCCCCCCTGTAGCCCTGGGGACCACAACCTCCTAAATTTTATAACAAATAAATAAACTCTATCTCTCTTCCTCTCACTTTCTTTCTCTCTCTCTCTCTCTGTCTCTCTTCCAATCAATTTTCCCACTCCCACACTCAGACACTTACGCACCTACTCACAGTCCCACACAGACACTCAGGCACCCACTCACGGACCCACTCACAGACCCATTCAGACCCTCATGCACTCACTCAGAACCCCAGTCAGACCCTCATGCACCCACTCATATAGTTATGCACCCACTCACGCACCCACTCAGACCGTCACACACCCACTCATAGACCCACTAACACCATGATGCACCCACTCACAAACCCACGCACACACTGACGCACCCACTTAAACACTGATGTATGCAGTCTCACCTCCAGAGACTTTGACAGACACTTTTACCCCCAGATACAGCCTTTCACACCTATTCTCACACCCAGAGAGGCCGCGCACAACTTTCGCAGTGCATGCACAAACGGCTGTGCTCAACATCTGGTTAGGTGGTTAGGGGGGTTGGCAGCAGGGAATGGTTGCAGGTCAGCTCCCGTGGGCAACCCCTCCTGTGCACGGGAGAAGGCCATGAATGGTGCAAGGTTGGGTGCTTATACAGGATTGGCGTCAGGGGCTAGTCACAGGGCAGGCCCTGTGGCCAACCGCCACCACGCACGGTTGAAGGGGGTGGTTGGATTAACGTATAGTAATGAAAATAATTATACATTAAAAATAGCATCGAAATTCACTGAAAAACCCAAAGGTTACAGGGACTTTATAGTTAGGTTATAGTTAGAGTTCTTTCAAGTAGCTAAAACTTGCACCCTAAGGTTACTATAACTTATGCCATCACCATGCACAGCTAATTACTCCACATTACATCATTGATGACATAATCTTTGCCATTTTTCATATTCTCACTGCAACACATGCAATACAAGTATTGATGAGACAACTGTGCATGATGAAGGCAAGAGTTATAGTTACTTTAGGGCGCAGATTTTTGTTACTTGAAAGAACTCTAGCTATAACTGCTGAATTTCTATGGTTTAGAATGAGTAAATTCAGATATATACATGCGCCATGGCTTATATAACGGATTTATGCCTTTTCAAATTTTTCTCCTTCACCATTTATCAACTACAATGACTACAGTGACTGACTAAGCCGAAGCTTAGCAGAATGATAATCACTGCCAACCCTCTATTCCTTAGCAAAACCTATACCTACTCTAATCCCTCTAACTTACCCTGCAGTAGAGTAAGTTTTCCTACTGCCAAGCAAAGGTATGACTATTTATTGAAAATAATTTGTGGTGGTGAGCAAGCCCAGGGAGTAAAGTGGAACTAAGTGCCAGTGATTTAGAGATTGGTGTAGGGGATACTCTGTGACAAACATCTACTTATGGAAGACAGGATAGCTGCATTTTATATGTGAAATGTGTGATGTAGTATTATTATTTTACATCGCCCTCTTTGGTATTCTGATTGACCTGAAAGGTAGTCGGTGAAGAACAGAGCCATTGGAATTAAAAGTAAGATAATAAATTGTCCATTACAGCTGCCCCAGCTGCAGACTGCATAGAAGTACCAGATGTGCTAGCATGCCTCCATTAATTTAGCACAACACGAATACTTGTGCTGCATAATGCATAATGCCTTACTCGTTAACAGGAGCTACTTCATTTTTTTTATAGACAAAGGGACATATCTAAGAGCCCCTATCACCACTTTAGTGATGCCTTAGTGTCATTTTTTTGACACTAAGGCGGCGCTAAAGTGGCATTTTCCCCACGCCATATTCACAAAGTGGTGCAATGCATGCATTGCACCACTTTGTAAACCCTTGTGCCACATTTTGTCTGTGCCGGGCATAATGTATGCAAATAGAGTGGTCCCCCTTTAAAAGATCTTAAAGACTTCCTTGCACCATTTTTCTTCACTTTTACTGCCTGCTCAGAGCAGGAGTTAAAAGGAGGCATACTAATATTTATAATGGGCCCCTATGTACTCTGCAGGAGTGGTGCTACTCCTGCAGAGTACATCAAAAGCGTCAAAAAAAGGATGCTATTGACCCCTACCCTGTGCCATGGTGCACCGTATTTTAGATACAGCACACAAATGGTGGTGGTGGGGGGGCGCTAAGGGGCACAAGGAAAGTGGTGCTGCACCGGGTGCAACTCCACTTTCCTTAAATCTGCCCCAATGTGACTGTTTAAAATTTGTTTTTACACTGAAATCCTTTAAAAGAAAAAAATCCCTTAGGGCCTGATTTTTACTTTTTTAGCACCATATTTTTGTAATTTATTATGCAAAAGTGGCTCAAACTTACAAAATTCAATTATGTTTCGTAAGTTTGCACCGCTTTTGCCTCAAAAAATGACGTCAATGCGGAGCTAAAAAAGTATAAATCAGGCCCTTAGTTTTAATGTAGAGTCATTCTGGCTTAAATCCTTGCAGCAAGTCTGTGCTTTTTTAATTAGATGAGGCATGTGTGGGGAAAACCTCGCCCTCCCCCCATGACCATCAAAAAGTCTAATGATTGCACTGGCTGCCTCGCAGACAGATATGGGCTTGGGCTTAAGTTGGGGTGGTGCTGTTGATGTGGGAGTGCTGATCCCAGCTTGCTCCCCAGAGGCCAGTGTAGCAGGCATAACTTTCCGGAACAAGGTTGTGGTCAGCGGGCCAGTGGTGGAGAGCTGCTTCTTCTCACTGGCACTGCTCTTCTTTGGTGTCATCTTGAAGCTGTCAGTTGGAAGTGGTAGTGGGCTGCAGAAGCAGAAGAGATTGGAGGACTCACTTTCTACAGGCCTTCTCTCCATCAGGACTGGTGGTGATGTTTTTTCTTGTGCACCTAAAAGCAAGCAAGCAAGAAAAACATTTAGTGAAACGTGGCATTGTTGAAGTTTGAATCAGTACAGGCAAAGACAATATAATTTTTTAGTGTGGTTGGTTACTCAATTTATTATCCTAAATAATTAACAACAACAATGTATCTATTCCAAAGTCAAACCACACCACATAACATAAAATTGCATTACCAATCAGTATAACAACACACAGATGTAACTCTGCTTTATGTGCTTCTATACTAAAGGAGACATCTATAGCAGTCAGGGAGGTGCATGGGAAAATTGAGTAATTCTTAAAAATGAAGGTTGGTTGTCATCTCTGGCAGGCTAGAAAGTCCAGGGGGAAATGGAATAATCCTTACAAAATGAATGATGCTGGTGTGTGTGCACCTACTATGGCAGGCAGGAGGTCCAGGGGAAAATGGAATAATACTTAATAAATGAAGGCTGTTGTGCGCCTGTTGCAGGCAGCGGTGGATGGATGGAGGCAAAATGCGTGAAAAATTAAAAAATAAATAAAACAAAAAATAAAATAAGAGAATTAAAAAATAAAATAAACAAATAATAAATAAAAAAAATAATTGCTGGTGTACTGCAGGACTATGAGAAACCCATGGGAGGCAAGGAGATGCAGGTGAAAAAAGCAAAAAATAAATATAATATAAAACACTGTTCATCATGATCATGATATACATATGCTATAATGATCCTCAAGCATATTACTAGGCTGATATCAGGGAAGTGTAAAACAAATAACAAAAAAGAAAAATCCATAGTCCTCTCCTATAAATCTGCCTAGAAAATGGCTTTCAAAACTGGAATAAAGGGTGGCTGCACAAAATGGTCGCTGGCCACATGGTCAACCAACAGTGACAAGCAATGAAGCATGGAGAACAAAGAACCAATGCAAGCCTATGGCAAAAGCACACTGACTGGCTACACAAAATGGCTCCCAGCCACATGGTCAACCAACAAAAGCAAGCAAGGAGGCATGGAAGACAAAGAAAACATGCAGTACTATGGTAGAAGCACACTGACTGGCTGCACAAATTGGTTGACGTCCACATGGTCACAGGAAAGTCCTCCTTTTTGACTTTGTCACCCCCAAACTTTGTGGACAGATACTGATGGTTGCTGACTCTTGGATGTATCCTGGGTACTGCTTACCAGTCCCATGGACAGTGTTCTGTGTAAAGTGGATATGCAAAATAGGGTAACTATAATTGGCAGAATCCTCCTTCCTATAAGTCCCTAGTACATGGTACAGCATATAGGTTTAGGGACCCCAGCAGAGGTAGTGCACCTATAGGTGCACTGCTTAGGTGCCCAGTGTCATTTTAAATTCAGGCCTGCCTTGCTGGCTGCTTTTAAACTAAAGTGATATGCAAATTCGACTTTGAATTAAAAGCACTTCCAAAGTCTTACACTACCTTATTTTTACATGTAGGTCACCCCTAAGGTGTGCCCTAAGTGCTCCTAGGGTTGGGTGCCATGTAACTATAAGCAGGGACGTTATAAAAATTGTTTTATAAGTCCTGGTGAGGTAATATAGCCAAATTTGTGTTTCCCTCACTGTAGTGAATGGGCTACATAGGCTAAACTAGGGAGACTTTATTTTAATTAATATAGTCCCTAGAAGTGCCAGATAGTTTGAGTTTGGAATCAAATTAATTGTTATAATAAATCCCACAACTTGCCATTGTCGGGTTTAATATAACTAGTTCATGGAAATAGTTTTAGAACTCTTCCTGAAAGTTGCCAACTTCAGCTCTGTAGTGCCCTTCTCTGAATGGCCAACCTCTGGCAGCCTGGCCAGGCTGCATTGGTGAGGTGCGGAGTGGCCTGGGTTGAACACAAAGGAAGGTAGAGGAGATCTTCCTCAGCAGATGGTGAAACGGCATGGGGGAGAGCAGTCAAACTGGTCTTCAAAGGAGGGAAGGACATTTTCGAGCAGCTCAAGACCTCCCCGATTTCCTGCAACCCCAGACAATTAGGTGTCTTCTTGATTAAATTAGGAGAGGAATGGAGAGGGTATGTTAAGGATTTTTAGCCACACCAGTGGATAGGCTCAGCCAGACCTAACCTCCAAAATTCAGTTTCAGCCATGTTAGATTTTTAAAGAATATTTCTCCCTGGGATTGATTTTTGCCACAGTTCTCAGGAAGTGGTCATCCACGCGGGTAGTCGCCTGCCTCTGATTGGACAGTCGCCCCATGCTCTTCGCACCAGGAGCAAGGATAAATATGGCATGCTGTACCTACACCTCAAATCCCTACAAGGAACAACATCAGAAGAAGATGGACCCATGACCTGCACCTGCCCACTGCACTCTGAAGGACTGCACCAGCTGCACACTTGTGCTTCACCACTAAAAAAGGACTTTGCCTGGCTTCAACTGGTTCAAGAAGGGACTCCTTGCTTGCTACAGGTGAAAAATAGCTAACCGGAACCCCCTGCATCAAATCCTGAAGAAAGAGACAAGCTGACCACTGTCCAGTGGTCATTTCGGAGTTTGAGACAGGTGAATTCTGGGAGTTGGAATCCTAGCCCTCAAGGAGCAACTCAGAGCTTCTAGAACCTTGGGGTGAGTTGTGGACTCCTAAAGGGCCTTCAAAGACCTTCTGAAAGAAGATCCAGAAGTTTGGAGAAGATTGGAGAACTTTAGTAAAAAGCTCCATAAAGTGACAGACCCGCCTTGGTGAGTCAACTTGGCTTACCTCAACCGCAACCAGGCCTAAATTGCAGGTTCATCCTGCTAAAAAGCTCCAGAGTACCAAACGTCCAGGATTTTATCAGGGGCTCCTGGAAAGGTGATCTGACGAACTTGCATCAAAATTGGCTTGCTGTGGAGGGTCGACCCCTTTGGAAGGAAAAAGCTCAAAAAAAGTGACCAAGTCTGAAGGTAAAAAGTTGACCGGGGCTTCCCAAGCAGTGCTTCAGATTAGAGCTCCAGGGACATCAGATCAAGATTCAGCCTTGGCCCAGACAAATATTTCCATCCTGCAAAAATCGTCTAAGTCTGAAGGTAGAGTTCTTCACCGAAGTCTCCTACAACGCATATCCAAAGAGGGCTCCAGGGAGGTCGGATTAGATTAGTGACTCGTCCCGCTGAAGAAAATCTTCAATAAAAGACTAAGTCCAAAGGTAAACTTTTGACTGAGGCCTCCCACTTATTGTAGTCGAGCAGGGCTCCATCGCGGTCGGCCTTAAACTTTGACTTTGCCCCTGTGGAGGTGCGACCAGATATCCTGAGTGCCACTTTTAGTTTCTAAGCGCTAAAAAACATTAATTATTTAAAAATGTATATCTCCATTTCCCCTTATTCGATTTTAAATTAAAGATAAAACTATTTCCTATTTTTATAAATTGGGTTTGGATTTGGAAACTATTTCCTGTATTTTATTTTATTACTCTTGTGATACTTGAATGCTTTACACACTTTGTATCCTAAGTTAAGCCTTATTGCTCGTTGCCAAGCTACCAAGGGTTGAACTGGGGTTAATTTATTGAGAACTAACTTAGCCTAGTGGGGGTTAGTGGCCTATTACTATGAGTAGGTACTTACCCGCCCTTACCAATAATCCACTTTCAAACAATGGTCAAACAATAACAGCAAGCAAGGAGTCATGGAGAACAAAGAACACATGCATGCCTATATCAAAATCACACCAACTGACTGCACAAAATGGCCACCAGCCACATGGGTAAATAACAACAGTAAGCAAGGAAGCATGGAGATCATAGAACACATGCAAGCCTAAGGTCAAAACACACTGATTGGCTGCATAAAATGTATGGTCAACCAAAAATAACAAGCAAGGAGGCATGGAGAACTAAAAGAACACATGCAGGTCTAAAAATCACACTGACTGGGCGCACACAATGGCTGCTGGCCACATGGTAAAACCAACAACAGCAGGAAAGGAGGCATGCCTACAACAAAGAACACATGCAGGTCAATGGCATAAGCACACTGGCTAGATATACAAAATGCACGGAAACAGAGAACACATTCAGGCCTATGACAATGACTACACAAAATGGCTCCTCGTCATATAGCATGGATTACAAAGACAAATGCTAGCCTATGGCAAACACACTTGCACACTTACTGGCCAGACAAAGGAGGCATGGTAACACTGTAGAAAATGCCACCAGTAATTCAGCCACACCCAAAAAAAAAATTAAGGGGCATATTTATACTCTGTTTGCGCCGGATTTGCGTAGTTTTTTTTTACGCAAATCCGACGCAAAACTAACTCCATATTTATACTTTGGCGTTAGACCCGTCTAGCGCCAAAGATCTTGGAGTTTGCGTCATTTTTTAGCGTGGACACCTTCCTTGCGTTAATGATATGCAAGGTAGGCGTTCCCTTCTAAAAAATGACTCCGAGGCATGTGCGCCATATTTACACTCCCGGGCAAAAATGACGCCCGGGAGTGGGCGGGTAAAAAAAAATGACGTCCAGCCGCTTTAGCGTCATTTTTTAACGCCTGGTCAGGGCAGGCGTTAAGGGACCTGTGGGCTCGGAAGGAGCCCAGAGGTGCCCTCCCATGCCCCCAGGGACACCCCCTGCCACCCTTGCCCACCCCAGGAGGACGCCCAAGGATGGAGGGACCCATCCCAGGGAACTTAAGGTAAGTTCAGGTAAGTTATTATTTTTTTTTTTTTGGGTGGCATAGGGGGCCTGATTTGTGCCCCCCTACATGCCACTATGCCCCATGACCATGTCCAGGGGACATAAGTGCCCTGGGCATGGCCATTGGGCAAGGGGGCATGACTCCTGTCTTTGCTAAGACAGGAGTCATTTAAATGGGGGTTGCCTGACTTGCCCCATTTTTTGACGCCCAAGCTCCATTTTCCCCTACGCCGGCGCTGCCTGGTGTAAGTCTTTTTTTTTTACGCACACCAGGCAGCTCCGCCGGCTAACGTCATTCCATAAATAAGCCGCCCGCATGGTGCTTTGGAATGGTGTTAGCCGGCGTTAAATTTTTTGACGCACAACTGCGTTGGCGCAGTTGTGCGCCAAAAAGTATAAATATGGCCCTAAATGAGCTATAAAATTTTTGAAAGAGAAACAATAACCTACATTTTTTATTTATGCACTGATGACTAGTACAGGGCCAACTGGCTTGATGGCCTCTTTGCAAACTAGGCCACATAGCAAAATAAATTAATATTGCACGTGTAACAACCATGGAGAAAATGTACTGAACTGTGCAACTCCAGGCCAGCCACCACAATCACAATCAAATTTAAAAATCAAATACAAGTACAAAGAAATACTGTGTCATGCCCTCTATCAAACAAATAACACTTGTATACAATAGTTTTTTAACTTACTTGAGATATCACAAAAACAAAGGGGCATATTTATAAAAATTGATGTGTATCATTCTTTTCAAGCGAGGTAGGGTCATTCCTTAGCACCGTCTGTGTACCATTTTTAAGAAATGACGTACGATGGTGCTAAGAAATGGTTAGCATAAAAAAAAAAGACGTTAACCATTGCAACATGCCGTAAGGAAAAATTACTCTAATGCTGCAAAAGTGGCGCTAGACCATTTTGCGCACGTAAATATGTTGCAAAAGGGTTACCACCATTTTTTTAAATGTATTAGCGTAAAAACAAAATGCAGAAGCAGGAAAAAGTGCAATTTCAGGAGAGGATGGATTTGGCAGGCCAGGATAGAACCCAGGGAGATCCCAAAAACCCAAGTACCTGCCAGGAGGGTCCAGAAAAAGTCCCAGGAAAAGAGAAAGTGCAAGTGTCGCTTTAGCAAGGAGGAGCAAGACATTCTGGTCAGAGAGGTGACAGAGCACCAACACCCGCTCTTCGTCACCTCCAAATTGCCAGTGGTAGGAGAGACGCAACATGACCGCAAATAGTTGACAAAGTCAACAGCGTCCCAGAAGTGAAGAGGACTGGAACGATTACAAGTGCAGCACTAAGGAGAAACTCTCCAGGAACCGAAAGGCAGCACTGCAGAATGGAGGAAGAAGTCCCGCACCACAGGAGGACCTGGATGAGCTGGAGGACATGGTTGCAGTGGTCATCCTGGAGGAGCTGGTCACTGGAATCGCAGGACAGGAGAACTCAGACTATGAACAACCACCACAAATGCAGGGTTAGTTGCAAGGGGGTGTTATCTGAAATTCCGCAAATGGAAGCAGATAGGACACACTCAATGCATGCTAAAGGATTGAATCGGGACACATAGGCCCTGAATCAAGACGCAATATCCCCACCCAAGCCACACATGTCCTGACGCTTTGGTTGTGCTATGCACTCTAACATATACACAATGTCAACATAGGCCACTCACTATAGCTATATTCTACCATGTAAATATGCAGCACTTTGCCTAGAAGGCATGTGCAAATAGTGTGGCTGTGACATTACAACACAGATTGCATATTTTCAAAGCCACTGTACCAACACAATGTAGACATCTGAGACTGGGACAGAAGTCAGTACCACCCCAGGGGTGGTGTCAGGATGGTGTCTCTAGCCAAAATGCTTCCCCTAGGCCTTGTTGCATTGCCTTTACTCATGTGTGCTGCATCTTGCAGCACACGTTGAAATGCCATCTCAGCAAAAATAGCTTGTACATGTGCAGGAAGAGACACCTCCCTTCACATGAACAAATCATTCCTTCAAGGCAGGCACCCCTTTATCATGCTGCAACAATGCCTGTGTTGGTGCAGGTAGAACAAATCTGTGCAGGGGGAATTGTAGGGCTGTACCATATTCAAGGTAACATGGCACATCCCTGCGTATCTAAACTAGTGCAGTGTCGTGCAACACATATTGCAGCTGCCTTGAGCCATGCCACATAAGAAAAATCTGCCCTAGAGCTTGCAACCAGTGGAACACAACCCATACAGGGTGAACCCACAACAACTCAGAGACAACCATATGCGCCATATGGGAATGGCCACAAAAT
Organism: Pleurodeles waltl; assembly: GCF_031143425.1. Classification (NCBI taxonomy): domain Eukaryota; kingdom Metazoa; phylum Chordata; class Amphibia; order Caudata; family Salamandridae; genus Pleurodeles; species Pleurodeles waltl. The sequence goes on along the minus strand of NC_090436.1, from coordinate 989,040,171 downwards.
AAAACTAATACAAGACATAGAGCATGTCTGTGAACATCATGTGTCCAGCTTTACAAGTAGCTGCAATCTCACCATCTGACAAGATTAAGGGCGTCATTCCGACCCTGGCGGTTGACTACCGCCAGGGCCGGGGACCGCGGATGCACCGCCAACAGGCTGGCGGTGCATCCATGGGCATTCTGACCGCGGCGGTACAGCCGCGGTCAGAAACGGGAAACCGGCGGTGTCCCGCCGGTTTCCCGCCGGTTTCCCGCTGCCCAAGGGAATACTCCATGGCGGCGCTGCAGGCAGCGCCGCCATGGGGATTCCGACCCCCTTACCGCCAGCCTGGTCCTGGCGGTTTTGACCGCCAGAACCTGGCTGGCGGTAACGGGTGTTGTGGTGCCCCTAACAGGGCCCCACCAAGATTTTCAGTGTCTGCTAAGCAGACACTGAAAATCGCGACGGGTGCAACTGCACCCGTCGCACCCCTTCCACTCCGCCGGCTCCATTCGGAGCCGGCATCCTCATGGAAGGGGGTTTCCCGCTGGGCTGGCGGGCGGCCTTCTGGCGGTCGCCCGCCAGCCCAGCGGGAAACTCAGAATTACTGCGGCGGTCTTCTGACCGCGCAGCGGTATTCTGCCGGTGGGACTTTGGCGGGCGGCGGAGTCAGAATGACCACCTAAGGCCCAGTTCAAACAGAAAATGATGGTGCTTGATGCTGTGCCAAATTAGGCAGCATCACACACCGTCATTTTCAAAATGTAGGGATGCACCATATACATAAGAATACAGTTCATCCATGTGTACCCCCTGCAGAAGCGGTAAATTAGCTGTTGTGTGCCAACGCAGCCTCCTTGCACCATAGTGCACCATAGAGCAAGGATGGCTGCATTGAGGGGGAGATTGTTTTTGTGCAGCAAGGAACACCTTCTTGCACAACAACAAACTTGAAGAGTTGATTGCAGAATGCAGCACACATAGAAAGAGCAAAAATTCTAGCAGAAATGTAAGCACTACTCGTAGATCTTGCCATGCTAAACCCACCCCTGGGCTGGCGTTAGATTTTGGTGCAGCTTCCAGTTTACAAAAAGTCCTAAATCTGAGGCAGTGTCAAAATGCAATGGGTGTTGTTGTGGCATGCCCACAGCAACCCACATTGCACACACCTTCCAACCAAAGTGCTGTGTGTGAAGGGGTCATATATACAAGGTGGCGTTAAGGAACAAAAAGTGGCTTTATGCCACCTTGTAAATACGGTGCAGGGCATTGCGCCACCAAAGCTTCACCAAAAGTGACAATCAGGTGGTTCTTGGGGCACCTACATATGCCCAAAAATACCTAGTGAGCTTGATCCATGTGTGATGCACAATGCTACACATAAGTACAACTACAACATTGGGTCAGTAACATGTCACTGAGCCTCCAGTGGCAAATAAATGATGTCCTGTGTCAACAGCCAAAACAATAGAATATTGATTTTACACTATCTCATTGTAGAGGATGATGGCTTACCTCCTGCCGACCTGCCTGCCCTGGATTTTGAAGGGGTCCCCACATGAACCACCCAGCTATCAACAAACACCACCAGCCAACACTCACACAGCCCTGGACTCCGAGGACCCAGAGATCAGCTTTCAGAGGACAGTGGTAGGAGTCCAGCAGGAGCTGGTCAAGCAGGTGCGGGTGAGATGGAGACCATGGCAGACACCCTAGAGGGAATGCCGATGTGCCTCAGTCCAAATAATGACACCTCAGCTACCATCAGAGTAGTGCTGGGCTCCAGCAGTCTCTGGCTAGCATAGCTGCTGTCATGAAGCAGAGGCTACAACAATTAACCTCCCAAACTGGCAGCAGCATGACAGACAACAGGCTGGGCGCTATGCAGAATACCCTGGAGTCCATACAGCAGAAAGTGGCCTCCCTCAGGGAAAACATGGCTGCCTACCACTGTGATGCATCACCTTGCTGCAGTGATGCTTTTTGTGTTCCCACAAATGGCAGCTGCTGGGACCTTTGATTCCACATCTCTATCCCCTGAAGTGTGTGTGCCCCCCTCTACCTCTACAACAATATCAGCCATGCCACAAGAGGCACCACAGATGAAGATGAGGAAGGAATGACAGTCACAAGGAAAAGCAACCGGTAGCATCAGTCTGTGCCACATGGACTGTTTCTCCTTAGTTCTAGACTTAAGATCATGCCAGTGTTGTGACAGTAAGAAATGTGCCCTCTTCACCTAACCACTGTTGATTTGTCTGCTATGTACTGTCATTGTCTCTTTCATACCAATTGGCAATTTTGTAACTCCTTACTAATGCACACTACCCCTGACCATATATCAGGACATGTCCATCAACCCTGGACTATGATTGTGCTACATATGACTAACGTTCACTCATGGCGTCTGTCAACTGGACATTGTATAGAATTCACAAATACACTTGCACCTGTAAATAAAGCACCTTCTAAACATGTAGCATTTCTACGTTCACTGTGATCCATCTACTCAGCTAAAAGATTGCATTGCGTCAATCCATGTCAATGTAGACAGAATATCAGTACATGAGTGCATGATTGTCAGACACAAATCCACACCCAAGATACTAACATGAGAAAGGTGAATGATGGTGTTGTCAGCTACAACCAACTTACTGAGTATTCTATATTAATTTTTAACAGATATCCTTTGAAGTTGACATATGGCATGTATGGCTCTGAACCACGTCAGTGGTAATTTACTCAGATGGGAGTGCCAGTACAACTTATTTGTGTGGTACAGGAGAAGCTAACCTTATCAGTGATGGGCACCTGTGAGTTTTGCAGCATACAGTTCCAAACTTGCCTGTTGTCAGATGTGCCACACTCGCCAACAATGAAATTGAATGACCCCACCAATGACGGTTGATGTACAATATTTACCTGTCCAAGATAAAGTATACATACACTTGGGTAAATGGCTGGGACACTGGATGGCAAATGTATGCACTAGTTGATGGTATGTAGCAGCCAATCTGAAAGCTCCTTGGTCATAGGGGATGCACATGGTAATCATTGTAAATCAAGACAGTAAGCATACCCTAGGCCATTCTTCCAACTTGGCCAGTGCACTCATGAGAGCCCTGAGACACTCAATCAACTTACAATTATTAGTGTAAGAAAAACAGGATTTATTGTAAAACCATAGGCCTACAACTAACCTAAAAACTACCCTCTGCAAAATGAACCTATACTAACTTAACTTAACTAACAACTACATCTATCTAACCTATTCTAAACTTATCTCACACATGTAACACTGTACTCTAAACATTGCCCCCCACCCCATTAAGAGACAAGATACAAGTAGGACAATATAAACTATGCCTACACATGTACTAACCTAACCTACGGCCTAAACAAATAGATGTTTTTTTATATACAAATACCTCAACATGACCCTCCACCCAACCCCCCCACCAATAAAAAAAATGAAGAAAAACCCACCTCCCACCATACTCAACATAACTTACGCCTACCCTACACTAAACTAATACTACCCATCTAAAACCCAATCTAAAACTATGTACAACAGTAAAAGAGAGTGGAATGAACTGGGAGGCTGTAGAACAAAATAAGTTCATTTTTTCATTTTTTTTAGTTTATTTTTGATATACCACAACATACTTCTGTTGTCGGTTCTCTCCTCCTCCAACTTGTCAAGTCTGGCTAAAATCTCGGCCATGTCTCATCTGTAATCTTGTTCAAATTGGCTTACAACAACTGCAGCAGGTGGCCGAAGAGGTGCCTGGCTCCTGACAGATGCAGCTGATGTGGAGGGTCTTGGACCTGCAGAGGCCCCCTCCACCCCTGATGTCTTTCCAACACTGTCCTTGTATGGCTGTGCTACAGTGGAGGTCCACAATGTGCAAACGCAGGCCATTCCACAGTTGCCTTTTCCCTGTGGAACCTCCTTCCTATTCTGCTACATCCTGCTTCCACCTCCATTATGTGCCAATAGCATTCAGGCCTCGTATGAAATGTGTGCCTCTGGTCTGGTGTCATATTGGCAGCTGAAATATGAGGAGAATCGAGCATCAGATTTAGCATTGGGTGGGGGTTGAACAGACATATCATGTGCACTGCAACTGCAGATAACACATACAGTCCACCACACATTTCTCAACAATGACTTATTCCTTGTCTATCACTATTTTCTACCAGCTATCTACAGTATCATGTAAATGTCACTGGGATGACGGCTATCCATTGTTAACCATCAGGGCCCAGAGGTGACCGGACAAAAGTATCCATGATCAACATTTGTGTCTTCAAATTTGTGAGTATCACGAGCCTCAACAAGTCTGGATTTCCTTTGTCCCTGTGTATAATGGGGGCTGTGCATGCAATCCACCACCTTGACACCCCTGGTGAAACAGCAAGGCTTGCCCAGCCATCATGGATGCAAGGTGGGGCCATATGATAGGGTATCTTAAAATTTCCCACCGGCTATTCTAAGGGTTGGTAAATAGTCATTCATGTGTCTTGGTGTAAGACTTGGCCTGAGCATATGTTACAAGGGGGTACACTATTGCCCATGACGTGCCCACATGTACCACTGATGCAATGTCCCCAGAAAGTTTGGCCAAAGCCTGACATGCACATCAAAGCTGTCTACACATTACTGAACTAAAGCCCCCTCGCAGGTGCTATTTTGAGCTACATATGTTAAACGGCACACAAATGGTGGCTGCATGGGTGCCCTTAGGCCCACAGTGAGTTTGGCACTGCACTGGGTACTGCAACAGTATCTTTATACTTTGTACATCATTTGGAGATGCATGTCAGACATCATCAAAGTACCAGGTACGCATCCAGCATTCACATCATATGCATATGTGAATCGACCTACATCACTCACAAATATCATGGTGGCAGGACCATGTTGTGAAAACTGCTGAGATCTGGCGTGGGAAGAATCATAGACTTCTCCCACACCATCTGGAGCTGAGTTTTCTACTAATTGTGTACACTACTGACTGTTGTCCAACACAATATGGATCCTTGCAGTACGACAGCCTCAATACACATATCTGAAGGGTAGTGAATTACCTGTGGTGCCTTTGGGCCAGATGTAGCAAAGTTTTGTGAGTCGCAAATGGCCCGATTCGCTATTTGCGACCTCGCAAAATCCGAAATGGGATGCAAAAATCCCATTTCTGAAATGCAAATAGCGATGCGACACAGCACTGACTCGCAAAAATTGCGACCTGATTTTGCGACCCGCAAATAGGAAGTTGCAAATTGCGAGTCGCAAGCCATATGCAAAAGCCAGTTGCAAATTGTGACGAGTCGCAAAAAGCCCATTTTGCACATCCAGATTACCACTGATTCAGAGCAGGTGGTAACCAGAACCAAAGTATAAAAGGAGGCCCAGAAGACATCTGGGTGACTCAAAATGGCTAAACTGTACGTTATAGCATGGAGGAGGAGAGTCCAGGCTGCCCAGCAGTGGAGGAGGAGGCAGAGACAGGAGAGGATATACAAAGCGAGGCAGACACTATTTCAACAAACTGAGGAAGAGATATATGACAAATATATACTGAGCAGTGCTGCAATCTTAGAATTAATTGAACTGCTGAATCCTCAACTTGAACGACAGACAATACGCTGCAGTGCCATCCCTACACATGTGCAAGTGCTATGCTCACTGCACCTCTTGGCCTCAGGTAGCTATCAGGGGGTGATTGCTTTGGCAGGTGGGGTATCCCAAAATGCACTCTCACGATTCTTCAGATGTTTCCTAGATGCCATACTCACACACACATGTCCAGATATATATACCTACCCAGGAATGAGGCAGAAATTAACAGCACCAAGTTGGACTTCTACAGAATTGCCAACTTCCCCCATGTAATAGGGTGTGTGGACGGGACACATATACAAATTTGCCCTCCTGCAAATCTGGTACCCACTCACTAAACATCCAGGTGGTATGTGATGCCCATAATGTCATTACTGACATTGTAGCTAAATATCCAGGGAGTACACATGACTCATACATATTCAGACACAGTGGGATACACCAACGCCTAGAACGTGGGGAGTTTGTTGTCGGATATCTATTAGGTATTGCTGACTACACCCTGAAGCCATATATACAGGTCACTGTGTAACCCACTGATGCCCTGCTAAATTTGCCTTTTTTGTCAAACAGGTGTCAGTGCATATGCCCTGAGACCATGGATACTCACCCCATACCTAACACGTTTCAATCAGAACGAGAGGCGATATAACAGTGCACATCGGCAGACCAGTACTGTAGTGGAGAGGACCTTTGGCTTGTTAAAGGCAAGATTCAGATGCCTCCATAAAAGTGGAGGTGCACTCCAGTATGTCCCAGAAACAGCATGCAAGATTGTTGCCGCCTGTGCCATCTTACACAACATTGCCACCAGACGTGGGCTACATCTCACCCCTGAAGACACAGACACGGAGGATGAGGAGCAAGAGCTACTGCAACGACAGCCTGGGGATAGAAGCATAGCAAATCAGGGTAGACAGAGACGGAACCACATTGCATCCCAATACTTTGGCAGGTACATGGCAACCGTGACCACACTCACTAATGTCAGACACACATAGCCCAGTTATCTAGTGAAACAAACAAAGTTATTACTAAACTACGAAAAATATAGAATAGTGCTGTATGCCACAGTCTTGAATTGTCAATTGTCATTTAAGACACATTAAATGCATGTGACTTATTCAGAGTCCAGTTTGGTGCTCACACACTCCTCCTACTGCGGCCACCATGGCTCATTCCTGGTGGGTCCCTTGACCCCTGCCGTGCACTGCTACTCCGCAGCACACAGGAATCGCTGACAGACACACTGCTTATGGTCGACCTCTCCTCGCTGTCCTGCGGGGTATCCCCAGTGCCCCTTCCAGCCTGCCTGCTCTCCATGAGGTCTACCACATGGCTGATGCGGCCAAGCCCCCATGCCACATCCCCTGTGAAATGCCCAAGTTCAACCTGGAGGCTGACTGTACACCTTGACAGGCATGTGGTATTAGTTGCAAGGCGCCCAATGGATGCTGCCAGTCTGTCAAAGCAGGCGGCAGTGTTGCGCTCCTGCGCCTTGCTTGTGCCCTGTCTGCCACAAGTTCAGTGACCAAATGTTCAATGGCCTGTGTCAAGTTCCCCAGATGTTGGTTCATGTGTAGGAACTGACTGTCCACATTTGCCATCCCATGGGTCACTGTGGTCTGCAGTCTATTCAGGTTTCTGTTTATTGACCTTAATTGTCTGTTCTGGAAGCGCTGACCCACAAACTCTACGCCTGCTACATCATCCTGGGGCACAGACTGCACTCTACACCGGTGTCTGCGTACTGCTCCATCTGCTGGCTGGGCCCTGGTGCTATTCCTGCTGTCTCCATGCCCTGCGTTGGATCTTCAATGGACCCTGGTGGTGTTCTGCTGGGCCCTGCTGTGTCACTGGCAGGCTCCTGCTGTGGGTCTGGCCCATGTACCTCTCCCTGCCTTTGTTCGCTCCTGGGGGTGCCTTGTGGGGGACATGTGGGGCATAGGGGATACACTGTCAGTCTCGCACATCTGTTTTATGCCTCATAATAAACTTTTGCCTATATTTGAACCACTGTACTACATTGCCAATAATGCACAATTCTAGAGGTTGCTAGACTGGAATGGAGCTAGTCTGGTGGTGCCTGCTGCTGTGTACTGGGATAGTGTGTATACTGCATTTGTGGGTGTCAAAGCATATCTCATGGTACTCACTTTTTGATGTCCCAGGTGCTGAACTGTCCAATTCTCCCATGCCCAGTATGGCCTCTGGCTCCAGTGTCTGCTCCACCATGCTTTCCAAGGATGTGGGTGGTGGTACGATGGATGGGCCTCCTCCTGTGCCCCTCATCTCCCTCATGCGCTCCGCAACCCTCTCCTTGGTCCTGGAGCGCAGTTCATACCACCTTTTGCGAATTTCCGCTAGAGTGCGGTGGCTTACCCCAATGGCATTTATTTTGTCTTGTATTTGTTGCCATAATCTTTTCTTCTGAGTGTCTGGGACACTCATTGCTGCCTTTCCGAAGAGTTCATCATGGTGCAGGCATCACTCTTCTGTAAGGACCTCCAACTCCTTGTCTGAAAATTTAATCTTTCTTCTTCTGCTAGCACTGCCTGTCTCCTCCATGGTTGCTGTAGCTCCTCTCCCATGGTTGTGGCTCAGCAGTTTGGGATGGGTGTGGTCCTCCCTCCTCCCAGTTCTATTTGGTGACTTCCTGGTTCTGATGTCATCACCAAGAGCCAGGACGTGGGTTTCCCAACTGTTCTGTTGCACCTGCAGGCAATATGCGAGTCAGTCGCAATTTGCGACACCCTTCTTGCAATTTGCGATATCGCTAAAAACGGAGGTCGCAAAATGCGGTGCGACACCTCTTCGACTCGCAATTTGGTATTGCGAGTCTTTCATGCATTTGGTTTTGCAAGTCAGAAATAGCGATTCCCATGGAGTCGCTATTTCCGATTTGCTAAATTTTACCTACCTACATCTGGCCCTTTGTCTCCTACATAAGCGCCAAGAGAACTCTGAAGATATAATCCACATCTGTACCATCTTGTCAGTAAGTATAAGCTATGTGTGGCACAAAGTGCTGTTAATAGTGCTTTTACAAAGTGGTTGTCAACAGGCATGCTATGTACATAAACAGCTGCCCTGATATCTATCATGGTCAACATCATTGAATATGTGGCCAGACATTCCAACTTCTAATACACACAATTCCATGCCAGCACACATTGCCCCTTGTGCTACAAGCAAGCCATTCTCATTACACAACATTCCAACAGACATGATGTCACCATCCATACTCCAATTATATCATATCATTGGTTACGCAAAACCACAATTTATAGCATTCCACACTTCAGACTGACACACACCAAACCCTGGATTGGCACACATGATGCACAAGATCACACTTACTGCTTCATCGGCCACCTCACCAACGGTGTAAGGTGGAGGTCCACCTGCAAGACATGAATGTAAAACATTACTTAGTGTAATTTGTACATATCAGTTAATGGACGACATTGTTCACTTTCAACTTGTTAGGCTGAGTGAGCAAGTCATCCTAGTGGTAGATCGGAGCAACTGACAAGCATCTATGATCAGTCAATCACATCTAGTCTCAGATAGTGTAGACCCACACACCTACAAACCATCACTGTCCCTGACACTCCTGTGGTGCTTTTCATTACACCATTTATACACGGCATTGTCATGCAGGTGTTTGTTAGCTCCACACCTCCATGGCCATTTGTGACTGCATGACACTGTATACTGCATCTGAGAGGCGTGCAATGGTTGTTGCAGTGGCTATCCCATTGGGATACCCATAGCATTTAAGCCTGCCCCAGATGTAGTAGACATCTATCTCATTGTCACAGCATACTTACAAACAAATGCCCTGGGGTGGTGTGTGTATTCAAAGGTTTTGAGGAATGCTGTGATACATCCTTGTGTAAAGTAAGTAATATGTGCATGCCACCACAAGGCACACATACAATCAATAATGCTATGGGAGCTTACTCGTGTGAAAATAGTTGTACCTACCTACACATTGACTGATTTAAATCATGGATGTATTGCCAATAGTGTGTGGCCAGCCATTGCTGGCATGGTATACCATTATTTATCCAGGGAGAGATAAGAACATGCACATAGACATATGCCTCAACACCGACACACTTGCTCTGTGGTCCAAGGATGCATTTGTTGGTGCAGGTTACTGAGTATTGTGCCAGTGATAGAGCAGATGCAGGGCAGCCCCGCACTGTCAGTGAGATGCGGCAGGCCTGTGGAACTAACTCAGCAGATGTGTGTGTGGTAATAGACATAGTTTAGAGTAGATGTGATGTACAACGTACAGGAAGAGGAAAGTGCTAGTAGTCTGGACCCAGTGCATGATCAAGCTCCCTTACATGGCCTTTCCCAATGACACAAAGGGGCCAATTGAACAACAATGGTGCACCACCAAGTGCATGACTACAGTCCTTATGACCCTCATTGCACCCCTTACCCCCACCAGGTATGCGTGTAATGAGAATTAAGACACAGCATGATGCAGGTAGGGTCCAACTGCATCTATTTATGTGCAGGAACATGATGAACTCAGCAGGAGTTGCAACACAACAGATCATCACGACTTCTTCTAAGTACAAGGTGGCCCATCACATACATTTATATGCCCCCATATCTCACCTGCTCTCAACAGTCGTTCAAAGTGCATGAAATATGGAATTAAGGTATTTCTAATTTTTCCCAGTGGCTTATACATTTACCCCCCAAACATGTTTTGGGACCCTCTCCCATACATGATACATGGTGCAGGCTTTGTGTTGTGCTGCTCAATACCGAGTTGCCCTATGAATGCATCACAACACATTATAATGGTTGTGCAGTGAAAATGGTACATCTGCCCTGCCTCAGCTTCATTTTTTTACATTTGAAGGGCAGGCCTAAAGTGGTGCTGGAGCTCTTCATCCAGGTAGCATACGACATGTCCAGATCCATAACCATGACATGCAGAACTCAACCGTATCTGCAACTGCCATGCACATGCAAATAGTGGACTTTGTATGGAAATGGGATACTTACCAACTGTTCCACCAACCTCAATGCCCAGATGATCCAGCATATTTTGCTCCCTTGGTATGAGGTCTGCCCAGCGGTGCTTCAGTTGGTGGTTGTTTCGCCCTGTTCCAAATACTCTTGTCAAGTGGTGGAGCACCTTGCCCCCCCAACAGCTTCCTGGCCTCTATGGGTGGCCTTGAATAACACAGCCATCCAGTACCAGCATCATGAGGAGGTAGTACTATACCAACCATATGAAACCCCCCAACTCATCGGCTGACATCCTGGCCATCTTCCCTTTCCTTGACATAATGGATTGCAAATGCAGTTCACCCAAAAAAAAGATTTCCCTACGACTACCCCAACTACCCAAACAACTATACTACCCCAGACACTGAACAATACAGAGACAGAAACAGAACACCTACAACACAAAAGACAGGTTAAAAGACAATAAAACACAACAGCTACAGGACACAGCACAATAAAAACTCCAAACACCTCAAACACTCCAACATCATCAGCTCTACACACCCTCACACAGTCACAGACAAGTCTGTGAAGTGAAGGTGAAAGTGCACTCACTATACCATGTTTGCAGGCAGGTTGTCCTGTTTCATGACTCCCTGGGCCTGTGTGTCACATTTCCAGTCATGCGTAGGTTTTTTTGACACATGACGGTCATACATCGATTTTTTTCCCCATGTTGCATGAAAATTCCTGTGGACATGTGACAGACGTTCAGGGGCTAGGCGTCTTGTAGCTTGGGAGAATAGTATGGTATATGTGTATGTGTACACATTTTAACGCATGGTGGTCATGTGTCATATTTTTCAACATTGTGCTGGAAAGGCCTGTGAATGTGTGATAAACGCTCAGGGTCCAGGTGTCTTTTAACTGTGGAGAAAAGTATGAGGTTTACAGATTTGTTTCAAAATTTTTGACGCATGAAGGTCATGCATCCATTTTTCACCATGGAGTGTGAAAAGTCCTGTGAACCTGTGATAGACACTGAGGGCCCAGGCGCCATTTTACTGACATTGCTGAGTGTAGATTTGAGGTGTTTGCGCCATTTTATTCGATGCATGATGGGAATGCGTAGAATTTTGCAATGTAGGCCTTGATTGCACCCAGATTCACTTGCCATGTCACATGGGCTATGTAACAATGTTATATATATGGTATGGCTACATGTATGTAACTATCCAGTCATGTCATAACAGTGACATTGCTATGTTGAATCCATGGGTTTGGTAATGAGTCTGCTGCATGCGATTACTCATACCTTGTGCATATGTCCGTGCATAGCTACACTGTGTCCACATACATGTTGGCACATGTGTACTATGAGTGTACATATGTGTCTGATATACAAATGTACACATACCAACAAAACACTATGGGGGTTATTCCAACTTTGGAGGAGGTGGTAATCCGTCCCAAATGTGACGGATTTACCACCAAACGTATTACGAGTTCCATAGGATATAATGGACTCGTAATACGGCTGGTGGTATATCCGTCACTTTACCGTCACTTTTGGGACGGATTACCACTTCCTCCAAAGTTGGAATAACCCCCTATATATGATGGCCTATGTCCAACACATGGTAAAGCATGTGACAAACATGACAGTTTGTACTTAGAGTATGCAGTGCACAAAACTGGGTTGACAACATGTTACCCCTGCCAATTTGTGTGTGCATGTGGGTCCACTCTGTGGTGTGTTGTTGGTTTTCACTTCATGATGCTCTGCTACATGTGTGACAAATGGTTCCCCATGCATCTTAGTTGCAGGAGATGGTATGTGCACGTGTTACTGATGGTTGGTATGTGCCGTGTGTGTGTGTAAAGACATGTGCAGTAGCATTTCTGTAACATATGACCACAGTGGTGTGTTCATGGGATGCGAAACATCACTTTACTATGTTCTTGTATGAACACATGTTGGCATTTGACAAATGCATGTGTAGTCACATCAGTACCACCTATGTTTCTGTATGTTGGAACACATGTGAAAGTAATTTCTTACAGTCACTGATCATGTGATACCTATGCCCTTACCTTGGTACTAGGCTACCTTTTGTTCAGAATCCATACACATTACCATGCCTGAGTCATTACAGTGGTACATGTGTGCTGATATATGTGGTATATGTGTGCATGCCACCAACTAGGCACTCACATTTCCCCACATCATGTTTGTTATGACTGTCACATATAATGGCATACCACTATGTAGCAGTGTTGTAGTTTGGCATATTTGGCAACCTACTCATCATTACTACTGTGTGAGTTGCTATGGCTACACAAACCAATGGTTGCATGTGAAGGGTCAGATAATGGAGCTCCAGTTTACTCAGCCCCGTGCACATGCATCAGGCCCCTGACAATGTCATATGTTTATGTAGCCAGAGTAGTGGCATTCGGGCTTTTTGAGCGGGGATCTAACCTCTTCATGATTGCTACTCAGCAGAATAATGCACACTACCCTACAGACAGACAAGTACACTATTGTGATCAAACAGACCATGATATCTCATTTTCCTCTGCAGTACTCGATGCTAGCCTTCCCCTCTAATGTACAGAGGAATGGGTACTTGCATGTGTAGGATATAGCTCCTCATTTGTTATATTTAGTGATTTCCATGTGCAGCTTCTTTAGAGGTTGTATATCTGTTGTGACTTCTATTTTGGGAACGTGCCAGGGTACAGATGGTGTTGTCTGTATCTGTCTCCTGTCATGCTGGCATGTGATAGGCAAATACTAGGTTATGATAGTGGCAAATATGACCTGGTTATGTACTGACCTTGCCATCCTCTCTGTACATATGTTGACTGTTGAAATGAAGACACTGATGTGTTGTACAGTCAGTATTGGTCTATGTGTTTTCCTTCTCCATGTTTTCCCACATTATTGATTAGGTATGTATTGCCTCCTACATTGCTCCCATTCGTTAGTCTGCTTGCACTTTGTACACATCTTCTACAGTTTCATTGTCTGGTCATACATGGACAGGATGTAACATGTGACTTCTGTAATTTGTAGATGTACATATCTTCTACTACTGGCTACATGATAATTACCGCCCCATTGACGGTATTTGTGAGACGTAATGAGTGCCATGCACACAAGACATCATACCTGCCACAGCACTTGTGTTGTCTCCAAGTGAACTCCCATGTTGTATTAGCAAGTATCTGTGGTTATCTCTCAGCTGTTCATCCACATCATCCGTTGAACATGGGTATGCATTCCTTCCAGCATGATACAACATAGGTAACTCTTACCAGGACTGAATGATGCTGAGGTGTGAAATCATCTTAGTGCTGCATTTTTATTTAGCCAAATGCAACATATATGGCTAGTTTTACTCCTATGCAGTTTCATGATGGATCTCTGACATTATTGAACATTGCTGAACATAGTTGCACATCCCACCCCTGACTGCGATGTTGGAGCCCAAAACATGAATGGGCTAATTTGTTACTGTTGCTACCTTGCACTTGTTCTTTGATGTGAGTGACATGAGTGGTGTGTATTGCTATTTGCTATGTGACGTTGTTATACAGATCATTCTAGGTAAACATGCTGACACATGTCAAGCATTGTGGGTACTAGCAAACCCTTTGCTACCTAGGACATACACCAGTACATCAGTCTTCACATGTTTCTCTGGATTTGCTGTAGGCATGTGTCAAGACAGCAGATTTGTGTGAAAAGTGAGCATCTTATGTACGTAGGGAGTGTAACACATTCTGCCTATAGTCCACCCAGACAATTATTATGTGGTGCATTGTCCCATTAAATTCTTAGATGCTGTCAATGGGTCATGTGTTTGGATAGTCATTCTGCACCCATAGCTGTTTAATTTGTCTGGCAACCCATTGCACAATCGACAGCCAACCTGTGTGTGCCATAAGTGAGGTACAGTCTACCATGTGTCAGGGTTGTTCCCAATGGCAGTGCCAGGACATATACCCATGGATACACTATACAGGCTCTGCATCTAACAATGGTTACAATTCCTGGACAATTACTGAAGGTCCATAGTTACCAATGATGTCCCCCCTTTGTCACACATGCACCTTGCAGGCAAAGCAGCAATCACCCTGAAATGTGACAGTGTTCAGTTCTGACATTACTTAAACACTATTTGTTCACAGCCCCTACCTTATGTGTGTCCCCAGTGCATAGATCCTGGTAGACATGCTGTTGTTGTGGGGAATGGGCTAGAAATGTGCACCTTGGCCACTTGACAGCACAGTATATGTAGTGGTGCATGGATCTAGGCCTTTAGGAGTCACATTCCCGGGAACTGCGTGATACTGATTTGTGAGATGGGGCAGTAGACCCTCTTACATCACAAACAATGTTGCTACCATACTTGTAATTATTATGTTTCTTACCTACTCCCTGAGGTTTGAGTCAAATTCCAATGGTATATGTAGTGGAAACTTAGTAGACCAAGGTGAATCAGGTGCAAAGTATTTTATTTGTGGTATTTACAATGTGATGTTGTTAGTCCAGTCACTACGTAGAGAAGTTCTCTACTATGTGGAGTCTCCTGCAAGCTCCAGCAGAAGTGGTCTGTTGTTCCCCTTCCAAATTAGCAGCTCCATCATCATCCTCCTCCTCGTTGGGGACATCAACCTGTTCATCCCAAGGAACATTTGTTCTTACACAGATGTTGTGGAGGATTGCACATGCCAGTATGATTTTGCATGGCAGTGGTGGAGCATACAAGAGGCTTCTTACTGTCAGGGCCAGGCTCCTGAATCTTGATTTGAGAAGCCCAAATGTCCTCGACACCACATTGCGTGTCCTTCTATGCCCTTCATTGTAGGCACGCTCTTCCACCATTGTGGGATTGGCAAATTGAGTCATTACAAATGGCTGTATGCCGTGCCCTTGATCAGCTGCAAAGGAATGAGAGAAGATGTGTTGGTAAAGGTTGATAGTGGTTTGGAATATACCATGGCAGTTGTTAGTTGTAGTTGGAGTGGTGACTCAGACTTGCTTGTGGAATAGTGTATGTTCCTGTTGTTGTGAAATGGTTTCATTGGGCTGTGTTGATGGACATAACAATCTTGTGTAGGTGCTCAAGGACCTTGGAATTTTCAAATTGATTCCAAAATGATGGTTATGCTTTAGCAAAAATGTGTTGTGTTGTCCATATTTAAGGCAGTGTCCTATTGTTGGATGGAACCTACCACCTCCCTGCACCAAAATGGTGTCAGATGTAGAGACACCATGGTAGCCCTACAAAGACAAACGGTGCCATGTGGCACTATGCATGCAATGCAACACTTCATTACCCTTTGTGGCAGATGATACTTGTGCCAGCCATCAAGTGTACGACGGTGTGTATCACACATTTGTAGGATGATCTAGTTTGGTGCAGTAGTATCTCCTAGCTTCCAATTCATGATTTATCACAGACACTTTCAACACATGCACAGTGTAGGCTTTGGGAGGGGGTATTTTTCACATGGGTCCCTTAGTATGGTGCATGTGACGTCAGGTATGTCCTCTATACTCCTGCTGAGTTCTACTATGGCATCCATGATCTTTACAGTTTTGCACAAACTCTGCACCATGGTGGACCATTTCTATTATATGGAACTGATATGGCGATGTTAGGGGAAGCTAAACGGCGCAAGTGAGGTGGCACTGGATTAGGTGCTGCCCCATTTCTCATGATTCTGACCCATGGTCTTTCATAGCTGGTTAATTTGTATTCATATGTGCAAGCATTCAGGGATATGTGCACACAACAGGTATGTCAGGTATGTGCAGATGATATGTAGTTGGAAATGGCAGCACTTGAGTGGCATTTGATTTGGGTGCTGCCAGAGATTTATGTGGTACTGTGCCTATGTGTGACTTTCTTTAAATGGTCATGGCCTATGCCATTGACATGGCTGAGCTATTCTTTGTTTGGTGTAATGTGTGTGGGATCTGTATTTAGTTATCAACCAGTGGACACTTGTAGTGGTTTGTGAGCAGCTTCTGTTTGCAAAGGGGACATTGCTCCACCTGTCCATGCATGGTGTGCCAGTCAGAGTGTGGTTGTGTTATGTACATGTGGGTGTATGTGTTTGTGAAGTGTAATGGCTGCAGTATGGTGTGGTATGTTGCATATGTATTGCTGCCTGTACAGCTGTGTTCCCCTGCCTATGTGTATTTCCTGTGGTGTTTGTCTTATTTGTCCTACATGGTTGGTGTGTTGTGTGTGTAATAACTGGTATGGTGGCTTAGCTATGAGTAGACCATTGCCATATTGCTCATCCTGGAACCGCGCGTTGATAGTGAAATGGTGGAATATGTAGGCATCTTGGATGCTGCCGGGATATTTTGCTACGATGTTGGTGAAGAGCCTAAGGTGGTCCACAATGGTCTGCACATTGATTGAATGGGTGTGCTTGCAGTTCCTATATAGGTGTTCCGTTGCTGCAGGTCGCATCAGTGGCACATGGGTGCAGTCCATTGAACCCAGCATATATGGGAATCCAGCAGTTTGGTAGAAACCTTGCTTGGTCTCTTGCAGCAGACGCTGGGAGTTTGGGAAGCAGATGTGGTGGGGTGTGGGGAGTATGATAGCATCCAGGATCTTAGGTAGGAGGACTGAGAAGGATGTCTGGGACATACCAGCCACTTGTGCGCCCATTATCTGAAAATATCCAGACGCCAGCATATGGAGGACAGCAAGGAGTTTTGTCATGGTTGGAATAGTAATGGGAGTTTGCACCCTTGCTGTGATGTGTGGCACAATGTGGTCCGGCAGGCATATAGTGGACTTGCGGTTCAGTCGGTACATCCTGATCACATCTTATTCCCTGAGGAAAAGGATGGTTGTGCGCTGTCTCAAGATCCTCTCCTGCCTTCTGCGCTGTCTTTGTGGCTGCTGTGGTGGTGTTTGGGGTTGCTGACGTGGTGGTGGTGGACCCTGCTGTCTTCGCTGACATCTGTGGTATGTGCCAAGCTGGAGCAGTACCACTTCCATGTTCTCCTGGAGGTTACAAATGCTCCTTCTGTGTGTTTTCCTTGAGTGGTGGTGTGTGGCCCTCTCTTTAATGCCTGGTCTAACCAGGCGTTAAATTTTGGTGCTAATTGTACTTAGCTCCATTTATGTGGTCTGCTTCCTTGGTATGCGTCTTTTTTACTTCGGAGGTAAGTATGGCGCTAGAAGGCTAGCGTAATTTTTAGGAAGGGAACGACTACCTTGCATCTCATTGTCGCAATGAGACGCAAGGTGGGTTGGCGCTCCCTAAAAATGGCGCTAACTCCGATATTTTGACACCAACCAGATGGATCTAGGATCAAAATATAAATATGGAGTTAAGTTAGCAATGCTTTAGCGTAAAAAAAATGACGCTAAGGTGACACAAACATTTCATAAATATGGGCTTAAATAAATCAATCAATCAAGTTGGACTTGTAGAGTGCAAACGTGCCACCGCGGTGCGGTCTCCAGGTGCTGGGGGATGCTGGGAGCCTCATCTGGCAGGCGATGGCGTTCGAGGAGCTAAGTCTTTCTTGAGCTGCTTTCTGAAATCCTTCAGAGAAGGGGATGTGCACAGGTGGAAGGGGAGGTCATTCCAGGACCTGCCGGCGAGGTGGGAGAATGATCGACCTCTGAAGCATTCATGGTGGATGCGAGGGACATGGCCCTTGGTGAAGGATATTGAGCAGAGTTCTCTTGTCGGTCAGTAGAATGTGAGGTGGTTGTTTATGTAGGCCGGTCCGGCGATATGGAGGGCCTTGTATGCGTGCATGAGGAGCTAGAAGAGGCATCTTTGTTGGACAGGGAGCCAGTGGAGGGCCCTGAGGTGGGAAGTGATGCTGGTTCCTCTGGGAAGGTCAAGGACGAGTCTTGCTGCTGTGTTCTGGATAGTCTGGAGGCGGTTCATGAACATTTTCATGGTTCCGGCGTACAGCGCACTGCCGTAGTCGAGTTGGCTGGCGATGAGGACCTGGGTGACTGTTTTCCTGGTAGAGATGGGGATCATGCAGAGGATGTGGAAGCAGGAAGATGAGACGGTGTTGATCATCATGGCCAGTTGGGTATCCAGGATAATCCAGAGGTTGTGTGCGTGGTTGGTGGGTGACAGTCGGGGACCAGGGGCGGCAAGCCACCATGTGTGATCCCAGGGGGGAGGGCTTGTTCTGGAAGATGAGGATCTCTGTTTTGTCTGAATTTAGCTAGAGGCAGTTGGTCCTAATCCAGGTGGCACTGTCGGTCATAGTGTTTTGGAAGTTGGTTCGAGTGGTGGTGGTGTCGTCTATGAGGGACAGGACGAGATGAGTGTCATCGGCACATGAGACGATGTTGAGTCCGTGGGTGCATGCAATGTCTGCCAGTGGAGTCATGTAGGTGTTGAAGATGGTGGAGCTGAGGAAGGAGCTCTAGACCATGCCACAGAGGATCCTTTGTGTTTGGCTGGAGAGGAAGGCGGAGATCCAGTTGAGTGCATTGTCTTGGATGATAATGCTGTGAAGTCTGATGATGAGAGAATCCTATCAGAATACTATGGTATAAATGGAGCAGGCAAAGAGAGTGATACTTCTACCTTGAAACCCAAGTGAAAATGACCATGAGATGAACAAAGCACTGGGAGAAGCCTGCTGGACAGGAACAGGAATTTCGAGTCTCTGGGGCACTTCCATTCTGTTGCAAAAAATAAGTAAAATAAAAAAGGCTTCTTGCATTAAATAAACAACTGGAATGGTCAGTTGTGGTAGAATATTCACCCAAAAGCATCTTTATGAGTAGATCTAGCTGCTTCTCGAGTAGAGGATCTGCTCAAGGTGCTGCAGCACTCGTTTACTCTTGTCATCGTCAGGAAAAAGGAGTCAGAAGGAACTGTCGGCTGGAAGCCGCACTAGCGGATGCCAAATCTTGTGCATGCTCGCAAGCGGCTAAAAAGTATAGTGGCATTGGCCAGCATGCACTATAACAAGTCTTGAATGTGCCACCAAAAACAAGTTCCGCTGCGCGCTGGATGGCAGATTTTAGCGGAAACTCTGCATTACACGAGTAGCATGGAGTTCCCAAATTTTGCCAACCCCGTGAGCCGAGTGATTTTTTCACCTACCCCTATATTTAGTGAAGCATCAATTTAAAAAAACACCAGCTGAGGGCTTACCTTGATTTGTAGTTCAGATGTTTCACTGAGAGCATTCCTCACACTGTTCCAATATGATGACAGTGCGGGGCAGACCATAAACATATGAGATCATTTGCTGTTCTCCACGTTATGGATTGAAGGAAGTCTTCCCTTCCATTCTAGCCAGTTTATTTGGAGTCCAATAAGCCCTTTGAATGTTAAAGAAAGAATTCCTCTTGAGTGGTAGTGTTTTTATGATATATTATAAAACGTTTTGAGATGCTTGACATACCTGGGTTATATCAGTCTCTCTTAGGTCCTTCTACCAGATCAAGGATAGTTCAAGGCTATGCTTATCTTAAGCCTCCAGGAGGTCCCAATACCAGATTGCAACTTCACTTTTCAGGGTCCCGTCACTCTTTAACGTTTTCTCCCATTTCTCGTCGGCCTCCACCATCCATTCTTATGATGCCCACCATGAGTGCAACTGATACTACCTAAATCTTGAAATTGTTCCCCTGGTAAGTGCTACCATTTCAGACTACCCAATTAATCTTTCCCCATCACTCATGTCTCTCCAATAGTTTAATCCTGCTTGTTCAGGGGCTGACCCAATATGTTGTTCAGGCATTCTGGCATCCCAGGGGAATCCCAGATTGGGGCTGAGTGTGTGTAAGCCATTTGTACAAGAATACATATTACAGTTCCTCTTCAAGGTACATGCTTGTGAAGTTTCCTTTTGCCATGTTTGATTACTCTGTAACCAGAATACCCACTATGCTACAGAAAATTTGCCATTTCTTTGTATGAGCTGTCTGCACTAATATTTACATATAATCATATAGTGGCCTGTCTTAATGAAGTTAAATCCTCTAAAGCTTATTCAAACAAGGGGAAATAAGCCACATGCCCACCACCCATTACATCAAAAATTGTTGAGTCTCAAAAACTGACACTCAGTGAAATCTTGGATGAAATTCCCAGAATTCATGCTAACATTCACATCATACCCACTGGCATTAAAATATAGAAAGAGATTTGAAAGGATTACCTTTAAGAGTTTTTCGTAATAAACTTAACATCAGTGACGATCAAGCTCTGATTAATCAATGCTCTTCCATGGTAGACAAGAAACTACTTCCTATTTGTAGAACTTCACACTTAAAGTGCCAATGTAATATTTTATGGGAATTTTGGGATCAATAAAGCGCATTGGTTTCCCTCTAAGCATAAAATTAATCAGTTCAATTGGTTATTTTCAAAGTGTTATGTCATCACCACTGGTTCTGACGGGAAAAGAGGCCAGGAAAATATCACCTCTCTCTCTGGTTGGTAACAAGTTTTATAGTCACCAAGACTTTGCTAGGGGAAGAATTTCCTCCTTTAAGACCTGGGGCCTGAGTAGGTCTTGATGGATGAAATATTCCGTCACAAATGTGACAGATATCCCGTCTGGAGAATTATGATCTCCATAGGATATACTGGGATTTTAAAACAGCTGATGGGATATCCGTCACACTTGTGATGAATTATTTCCCTCCGCATAGACCTAAAGCAGTCTCCAAGAGTCAAGGATGCTAGATACAATTATGACCTGATCGACCCTTCTACCATAAGAATATGGAAGCATACTATTTCAAAATCCTGCAACACTCTTTCAGATCTAATCGTCTATTTAGATCAGCATGAACCTCTTTCCATGGATTCCCAGAACTTGGTAGAGTTATATTTGCTCTAAATACGGTGAAGGTTATTTGTGCTGCTACTTATAGTACTGAATGAATACTAAGAAATAATAATTGCATCCAGCCACACTGTTAGTTGACCTAGGTTTGAATCCTCATACTCAAAATGTGTCTTTCTTATGCTCTCAAGTTTAGATTGTGCTTTTCTGTTGTTTGTCCTGACGGTCATTTTTGTGGGCTACCTTCCGATTCGTCTTCAAACAATATTGGTACATTATTATATTCAGTACTATTTCTGAATCCATAATGAACAGTCTCAAGGTATTTCTTTCAATGTTACAGAAGAGGAACCTTTTTGAATATTGAGCTAGCCATAAATCTGATATTTGCCTTCGCATCAGACCGTACGCTAATGATTAACTGTTATCCTAATGATGAACTTTTGGGCAAGTGAATATATTTCTTCACCAGTGACTGCAGCGTTTATTTCTATTTAACAAAACGATGTGTTGAACCTGTATTCAAAACTATTTTAAAAAGTGTTACTAATACAATGTGAATAAAAGTTGTATGACAAAGTGGCAACAGTGATATATATTTATTTTCTTTTTTAATTATGGAAAGTGAAAAGAATCATTAAATATTAAAAACTTTGGGGGTCATTTTGACATTGGCGGTCTTTTGTCAAGTCCGCCGAGGGACCGCCGTGCTGAAGACCGCCAGTGGTGGCGGTTTTCCGCTCGGCGTATTATGACTGTTGGCAGCTCTCCGTCCTTTTTCGGACGGAGAGCCGCCAACAGCCATACTGGCGGTCGGCGGTGAAGTGGAGGTTGCTCCACCTCCACCGCCACGTCAACAGAACACCGCCCCCCGAATCACGTCCTGTGATTCGGCATGGCGGTGTTCTGTTGACAGTGTGGTGTCGGCGGAGCAGCCCCCATGGATCCCGTCCCCTCCCGGTGGATCGACGGACCAGGTAAGTCGATCGTCCGTTAGGGGTGGGGGGGTGTTGTGTGCGTGCATGGGGGTGTGCATGTGTGTATGTAGAGGGGGTGTGTGAGTGCGTGTATGCTTGCAGGGGTGTTGTGTGTTTGGGAATGAGTGCGTGTATGTCTGTAGGTATGTCTGTATGGATGTGTGCGTGTATGTTTGAATGTCGGTGTGTGTCCGTGTATGTGCGTTGGTGGTGCCTGCGTGCGTGTCGTGTGTGAATGAGTGATGTGATGTTGGGGGTCGGGGTGGGGAGGGGGGTCCTGCCACCTTTGGGGGGTGGCAGGGGTGGGGGGGTAGGGGAGGGAGTCAGGGTGGGGGTGGTGGGTGATGGAGACCCCTATCAGTGCCAGGGAAGGAACTCCCTGGCACTGATAGTGCTTACCGCCATGGATTTTGTGGCGGTTACAAACCGCATGAAATCCATGGCGGTCAGCCGGGTCCAAATACCGCCGGCGGTATAGTGACGACCGCCGGGCTGGAGACCCAGGTCCCCAGCCCAGCGGTGGTCTCCGCCCTGGTGGGCGGAACGGAGAAGTGGCGGATGACCATGGCGGTAACCGCCATGGTCATAATTGCAAAAATTTGACCACCAGCCTGTTGGCGGTCTTACCGCCGCTTCTCCGCCGTCCACCAGGGTCGTAATGACCCCCTTTGTGTGTAAATAAATATGAACTAAAAATGTCTTATGTTTTTAATCAACCATATGTAATATTACAGAATGCATATTTTAAAATGTATGTTATTATAACTTGCATACCTTAATTTTATTTTATTTTTTAAACTGAAGAACTCCTTTATTATATGTTACAGTGTAAAAAGGAAATGTTATAATGAAAGGTTAACTAAAAAAAACAAAATTTGTGAATGATCTAGCATTTGACAGATGCAGAAGTGTTCGTCAGGATCATGGAGGACATTATGTATGACAGCCAGCTGTTATCTTGTCCGGCAAATTTAGAGATGATCACTGGCCAAGCATTCATCTCTGTACTTTGAATGGAATCACCATTATGGCAATTTCCTTCAAGGTATAGAAAGTTTGGTGGATGAGAGAAGAGCCAAGAGCAATATTGAGACATACGAGCTGAGGAGTTCCAACTGCTGATTCCACAGTTCAAGCTGATATCCGATGTGAAGCAACTCCTCTGCTCATCCGCAGTCATGGATACCTGCCAAAAGGCTGAGGATGGTGCCGAAGAAATAAGGAGCCGATTGCTGAGTGCTGCAATGTGCAACTCTACCCCAAGCCGGATCACAGAAAACCATAACGGAGGCCTGCTCAGACAGGCCTTAGTGGTGACCCTTAAGTCGTGACCACCTGAAAGAATAGTGGCAGATGGGCCCTTAGGCATATCTTGTTGCTCCTCTACCTTGGTACGGGCCCCCTTTCCTCTCATTAGCCAAGATCCAAATATGCCATATGTGACATTTGAGACACATGGAACCCAGGAACTTGATGGGCCTCTCAGTAGGGCAAGGGCAGCCATAGCACTTGGGTCTGTGCAGTGGGGGCATGAAAACCAACTGAGCTATCCCACTGGTGGTAAGTTGGGGGATGTGTGCTGATGCCCTGTGCAATGCCAGAATTCAAGGGTCGCATTAAAGGCCATAGCCAGTGGTGCTTGAGCAGCCTGGTTAGGGCAAAATAGAAAAGCAAACCACAGTAACAAGCTGGACCCTGAAAAACCCTTACCACACTTAGGGCCTCATTTACAAGAAACTGATGTAACCTCATTGATGCGTCAGATTTCTTGTGCCTGCCACACATCCCCTAAAGATGCCATGGATACACTGTATTTACAATACAGAGCTCCATGGCGCACATTTTCACAGATGATTCAGAAATGTTACGCATCTGTTGCCAATAAAGTGATGCATTGCTGGAGTTGCATCGTTAAACAAAAGCAACTTTAATAATGTGAGGAGAGTCCCATTGGAAAAAGCCCTGCATCAATTTTATGCCTTGTCTGAACGGGGGTAACATTTTGCCGCAATGAAGTTGTAGAGTGACACAGTGAAAAATGGTGCATTTCACTGCATCAGTTCTATGTTACTTTTTCCATGGGAATGCCTACCCTGCATGCATTATATTTGGTGCAGGTAGAATGTGACACAGGACTTTACAAACTGACGCATTGTGCCCAATGAGTCAGTTTGTCAATATGGAGCAGTGTAGTGCACTGCTAGGGCCACTGCTGCATAAAAAAATTACACAGCAGTGGCACAAGGCTTGTAAAATAAAATTCTGGTAATTAAATGCCTAATCGATATCTTGGAGCGCTAGGGCATATTTATCATTTTAGAAGATGCAGGTATGGTATACATGGGGCAATCCTCTTAAATTGTGCAAGGCGTTCGTCTCCATGTAAACCCCGATTGGTCTGGGTGTATCAGAGTGGACATCTAGAGGAGAAGACAGGCTGCTGGGGCATCACTAAGAATCTTTATGTCCATATTCAGCAAGGAAGTCAGCCTACAGGCCGAGGCCACAGTTGGGTCCTTACCCGATTTCAGAATCATGACCACCACGGCCTCAAGAAGAAAGGATGGCAATGTGAAGAGCATTAGGGCTCCCCATATATTTCTAACACCCTCTCAGCTAGGACATGTGCATACTTGTCATAGAATTCTGCAGGCAGTCCATCGCTGCCAGGAGTTTTTGCTGTTTTTTGGTGTTCAATTGCCGCCATGACCTCTTCTTTGCAGAGGGCGGCATCCATTGTGTCCCTGTCCAAGGGAGCTGTCTATTCCCCAAAACTTCAAATATCGCCTCTGGCAATGGGGATGGTCACTCCGCATAGACCTCTCAAAGGTGGGAGTAGAACACTATGTTGATCACCCTCTGGGTATGTAACAGGGTACCTGTTGCAATGACAGTATAGTGGCATAGAGGGACTCGCTTTGAACCAGTTGGGCCAGCAGTGCACTCGTCCTGTAACCCTCCGCATGTAGGTTCTGTCTATATGCTGTATGATGGTGTTTCCAAAGCCAGCACCAATCCTCCAACCGTTCAGTGCACTCTGCATGCCAGGCTGCCAATATCTGCAGGTCGAGAGGGAGGGCTGCCTCAAGATGGCCCAGTTCCCTTTCACAAACTTGAATGTCACGTGCTGATTCGCACTGCAGCCCATAGGACGTGGTGATGCAAACCCCATGCAGGGCAACCTTCATGGCCTCCCAGCCAAGGGCTCTGCTAGCGACTGAACCCAAGTTAGCTGTGAAGTAATGCAACAGCTCATCCTGGACTATCTGTACAAATGGGGTATCAGTCACGGCCTCTGTCCTGAGAAGCCACAAAGGTATCTTTGGGTGACTTGGCTATCCCCCAAGGCATCAAGCAAGAGCGGGGAGCGGTCCAAAAGGTACCTTGTGTAAATAAGTGACATCTTTCACCACAGACGATAAATCAGTAGAGTCAAACAGTAATCAAGATGGCTAGAAGTATGTGTCGCCAAGGTATAGCAAGAAAAGGTTTTCTGCTAAGGGTGGCTCTTGTGCCAGATGTCATGTAGAGCCAAGCCTTTTAACATGACCCAGAAGGTCATAGTGAGTTAGGCTTGCTATTTGGGTGGTTGGGGTTACAGGTTGAGTCCCCATTTAAGAGACAATTACAGTCCCCTGTGAGCAGCAGAGCTGCGCCTAGATAGGGGGCAACCATAGCCATGACTTCGGGAATATAATTAGGGCAGTCATTATTGGGAGCATAGGCATTAACGAGACACAATTTTTGACCATTGAAGGTCCCGTGCAAAATGACACACATCCTCTCCAGGTCCACCAAGTGGTTTTGATGTTTGAACGTCACCCCCAAGGCCACCCAGATAAGCACACCGCGTGCATAGCCAGAATACGATGAAGCATAAATCTACCTCCTCCGGCGCTTACGTAGACTAGAAATGTAGTTGCCCCACACATGCGTCTCCTGGGAGAATGCAGTAGCTATTTTGTACAATTTCAAATAAGCAAACACCCTACTATGTTCTTCAAACTGGGCAAGCCACGGACATTCCAGGTAATCACCTTGCTCGCATTAGCAGCCAGAGTTAGGATACATCAGTAGTGAACCACTCACTCCAGCACAATTGTCCACAGTCAAGCCTCCAGCACACAGACTCCAGGGGTCGCAGACACACCAAAGCAGTAACTGTTCAAAAAACAATACCTCAACAAAACTATCCACATATACTCCAAACTCCCCCCTCCCCTTGAACAGTGTTACCTACCCACCCAGTCCAAATATTGACAAGATGGGAGTCAAGAAATCCCACCCCATACCACAACTTCAATTAGGTGAGAAAAAAAAAAAAAACACAACACTATCACCCGCTCACTTGGTGCAACTTGTACTCCGCAAGAGGATGGGTCATCAGGAGAGGTGAAAAGCTAAGGCACTCAAGCCCCTTCCCCAGGTCACCAAACTCTAAAATGCAGCACCCCCATCACCTTATCATATGTTCACTAAAAGAAAAAGAGAGAAAGTTGAACGTACCATCCCAGCTGTATGGATGATCTGAAACAATAACTCACAATACATGACACAACTCTCCTGATTACTTCTTGTCCCTAAGGAGGTCTAAGTGTGCCCCACCTCAGAGGGGCAGAGGAGGAGCACCTGGATACACAGTCACATTATTGCTCTCCTCAACTCACATCATGTCCCTTGGCCGTCAGAGCCTAGGTCTGGGCAGAGTCATTATTCTTGAGTGTCTGGCCACCTTGTAAGTCCTGGGAGACCTCTGATGTATCCGGCACCACCATCTCAGTTTGCAATGTACCATTGCGGCAAGCCACAATTTTCTCCAATCTTCTTACTCCATCCACACTCCTCCAATGGCCCCAATGCTGCAGAGGTTGCCACAATACAGTCCAGCATGGCCAACTGGACAAGCCTGCCTGCGACAGTTCTTGTGTGGACTTGCCTCCTTTCATGTCCAGCCAAGCACTGGTGTTCTTCACAGAATCAAAGAAAAGAGCTTTCTCTTCATACTGAACCCTCAATTTTGCCAGGAACATAAAGCTACATTTCAAGTTTAGTTTCCACAGTCATTCCTTGACCGTGACAAAAGAATTTTTGTTTCTAAATCCTTTACATATAATCAGGGTAGATAGTGATTGGATGGCCCTCGAACATCAAGGGGCCTCTTGTGCAGGCATTCTGCTGGATGGTGTTCCTGTCACGAAAGCTGAACAGAAGGACGATCATCGCCTGTGGCAGCACTCCAGGTCTAGGAGGCGGGACGAGTGCCCTATACGCTCTCTCAATTGTAAAAGAAAATGACAGTTTTTTGTGGAGCAGTCCATGGTGATCTACTCCTCAAGAAACAATTCAGCAGATTCCCCTTCCACCCGCTCTGGGAACCTCACAAAATGTAAAGTTATTTTGGCAAGATCGCCTCTCAGAATCTTCCATTCCATCGTCTAAGTGCATCATTTGGTTTTGTAGTCTGATCACAGTGTCCCTAAGGGAGACTATGGGGGTCATTCTGACCTCGGCGGTAAAAGGCGCTTACCGCCGGTCAGGAGACCGCCATAACACCGTTGCGGTAAACCGCCACGGTCATTCTGACCCGCAACTGGCAAACCGCCAAAAACCCGACATCAACAAAAGTCCGCCACACCAAAGGTCAGCGAGAAACTGGCGATGACCAAACCTCCACCGTCACGCCAACAGAAATACGCCCATACCATTCCGACCCACAAATCCCCGCAGCGGTCTTTCAACCGCGGTATTCCATTGGCGGTACACACCGCCGCGGTCAAAATACACACACCTACAAAACACATCCACATTGGATAATTCAAAATACACACACCTGAGACACATACACACACCACTCCCACACACCCAATTAAATATAAAACACACACCCACATCACCCACAAACCCCTACGACCACAATTGCGACTGAAGGACAGAGAGAGACAGCACAGAATAGAGTACACCACCACACAGAGGCAAATCACATCACCTACACAATATCCACGCACAAAACACCACACACCACCGCACTCACCACACTCTACAACACATACACCACCCCTCACCTCATCCACACCACCCCATGGCACCCCAAAGACACCCCAGGTTCTCTGACGCAGAACTCAGGGTCATGGTGGAGGAAATAGTTTGTGTAGAGCCCCAGCTCTTCGGGACACAGGTGCAGCACACCACCATTGCCAGGAAGATGGAGCTATGGCAAAGAATAGTGGACAGAGTCAACGCTGTGGGACAGCATCCACAAAATCGGGACGACATCAGGAAGCGGTGGAACGACCTACGGGGGAAGGTGCGTTCCATGGTATCAAGGCACAACATCGCGGTGCAGAAGACTGGCGGCGGACCCCCACCTACTCCCCCAGAATTCACAGCATGGGAGGAGGAAGTCTTGCACATCCTGCATCCTGAGGGCCTCGCAGGAGTAGGCGGAGGAATGGACTCTGGTAAGTCAAATCTTCACTACTTCATTCCCCCACCCCACCTGCATGCCAAATCATACCCCCACCCCCATCACACCAACTCCTTGCTAATGGCTCACCATCACAACCCACCCATCCCAAAACCTAGCCCTGCATGCGTCCCCAAAGCATGGACACCCATCACCAAAGCATGCCCACTGCACACACCCATCACCCCCACAAGCCACCGTCACAAAAGCCCCCACAAGGGAATGCCAGCACTGGGGGACACGGCCACCCACCCATTACATGAAATGGCACACACAGAAGCAATAACCATACTCTTATACCCCTGCAGGACCCGAACGCCACCACACCGCCACGGAGGGTCCAGAGATGTCCATCCCACCCCCAGAAGAGGCCCCCAGTGATGACAGCAGCTCTGTCTCCCTGGACCCAGATGACCAGCCCGGCCCATCGGGGACCTCGGGACAGTCAGTTCCCCACAGACAGCCACAGGCTACAGCAGACCTAACCCCCTCTGGGAACACCAGCACAGCTCCCACCCAGCGGGCCCATGCCTCTGTCCCCAGGACACGTCAATCAGCGGTGTGTCCACCACTACAGGGCACCCAGGTTGACCCACCACCCCAACAACAACAGGGACCTGGGGGCAGTGGTAGTGGGCACACGGTCCAGGGGACAGAGGCCCAGGGAAACAGGGGAACTGGGAGGGCTGCTGTGCGACAGGGGGGGACAGGCCCAGGGAACCGTCTCTCCAAGAGGCCCTCTCCTCCATCATGGGAGCATACCATTGCTCCCAGGAGACGATGGCTACGGTACTGGCCAGGTTCCAGGAGATCCAGGTACTGCAGGAGGAACAGTACATGGGGTTCAGAGAGGAACTGCAAAACATTTGTTCCGCAATGGGGACCATCGTCGTGGCCCTTAACCAGATAGTCACCACATTGCGGGACCATGTGGCACCACAAACGGCCCCTTTCACTAGCATGGACCAGGAACAGCCTACCACCTCCGCCGGCGCTAGTGGACAGGAGGCCCCCACACAACGACAGCCACCAGAACCCCACCTCCTGCAGAAGAAGAACCACTCCGCAAGCAGTACCTGAGATCTCAGAAGAAGACAGAGTAGGATGCCAAGACCCCCGCCAGCAAAGGATACCCCCTGATGTCATCCCACTGTCCCACATTGTCACCCTGTCCAAACTTAAACTGCCCCTGCTCCATCCTTCCACAGGCATATGGACAATGCACCTGTGAGACTGAAAACTGGACTCTGCCATGGAAATTACTCCACCATCACCCATCACCATTTTACAATCATGTTCCTAAATTTAGCACTTTAATAATTTCACTTATTGCACTTACAAAATCTGGAGTCTGCCTGTATTTTGAACAAATGTATTAGACATAACGGTGCCAAAATGTTCAGTTACATTGTGATGACAACATACCACTGTCACACAGCTGTAGTCCATGGGCAAACAAAGCAGAGGTCACGCAGTGGGGCCCACAGCTCTGAAAACGGAAGGGAAAGTCACAACTCAGTTAACAGGAACTGGGGGGAAACACAGACAGTAGAGAGGCAGGAGACTTTAAGTAAATGTAAAATGGCAGGGTTGATTCGTACCTGTGTGCTACTGAAAATACTGTTATATCACTGTGTCCCTGTTGTCTGTGTCGTCCCCGTCGTCTTCCTCCTCTTCACTCTCCACAGGCTCCACAGCTGCTACAACACCACCATCTGGACCATCCTCCTGCAGGAAAGGCACCTGGCGTCGCAAAGCCAGGTTGTGAAGCATACAGCAGGCCACGATGATATGGCACACCTTCTTTGGTGAGTACATTAGGGATCCACCTGTCATATGCAGGCCCCTAAACCTGGCCTTCAGGAGGCCGAAGGTTCTTTCTATAATCCTCCTAGTTCGCCCATGGGCCTCATTGTAACGTTCCTCTGCCCTTGTCCTGGGATTCCTCACTGGGGTAAGTAGCCACGACAGGTTGGGGTAACCAGAGTCACCTATTAGCCACACACGGTGTCTCTGTAGCTGTTCCATCACATAAGGGATGCTGCTATTTCGCATGATGTACGCGTCATGCCAGTGAACTTGGCATTTACATGGGAGATGTACTGGTCAGCCAAACAGACCACCTGGACATTCATAGAATGATAACTTTTTCTGTTCCTGTACACCTGCTCACTTCCACTGGGGGGAACCAAAGCCACATGAGTCCCATCAATGGCACCAATGATGTTGGGGATATGTCCAAGGGCATAGAAATCACCCTTCACTGTAGCCAAATCGCCCACCTCAGGGAAAACAATGTAGCTCCGCATGTATTTCATCAGGGCAGACAACACTCTGGACAAAACCTTAGAAAACATAGGCTGAGACATCCCTGATGATATGGCCACTGTTGTTTGGAATGATCCACTTGCTAAAAAATGGAGTACTGACAGAACCTGCACCAGAGGGGGAATCCCTGTGGGTTGGCGAATGGGGGACATCAGGTCTGGCTCCAGCTTGGCACACAGTTCCTGTATAGTGGCTCGGTCAAGTCTGTATGTCAGTATGACATGTCTTTCTTCCATTGTCGATAGGTCCACCAGCGGTCTGTACACGGGAGGATTCCTCCATCTCCTCGCAAGTCCCAGCGGACGGTGCCTAGGAAGAACAACATGGAGCACAGAGTCAAGCAACCCACAGGTACGTAACCACAGCTTGCACAGTACACGATTCGCTATGCATTGAATGGCTTGTATGATTGGCAATTCAAGGCCTAGGCCTGTGTGACGCAGTAGAAATTAAGCCATGTGGGCCCTTGAAATGGCGGCTGCCTGACCTGTGAAGTGTGACAATGGGATGTGAGGTCAATGCGCTGGCGTGGCACACCGTGGCGGTAGGCGGTCGAAGACAGCGGCGCAAAGCAGCATTGGTTAACAGTGAACCCTATGGGTCTCAAGAGCTAATGACGATGTGCGCCGGCGGTCGCGGTACGCACTGCCGCGGTACGCACCGCCGCGGGCATGACCGCCATTTTCTATCTGCTTAATCACTCGAGACCTGATCATCCACAGGAGAGGACCTATACTGAAAGTGCTGCTGTGACCTCGGTCTGGAAGAGACAATGGCTGCTGCGACTGGGGAAAGGGCCCCTGCCTTCATATCTGAGGAATTGGAGAAACTTGTTAATGGGGTCCTCCCCCAGTATGCGCTACTCTACGGTCCTCCAGACCAACAGGTAAGTACACAGGGAGCACGTTGTATGGGCTATGCCTGTGTTGAGTGGGGTGGATGTAAGATGGTGGGGAGGGGAGCGAATGAGGAATGCAACGCACGACAGATGAGAGCATGTGCCACATGGCAAGGTTGGGGAGGGAGGGCCACTCTTATCGACCATGCAGAAAAGTGATGATATTTGTTTTCCCACCCTGTACATGTCACACAGGTCAGCGCCCATCAGAAGATTGACATTTGGCATGCCATCGCCAAGGACGTCCGGGCCCTGGGGGTCCACAACAGACGGGGCACCCACTGCCGCAAGAGGTGGGAGGACATCCGCCGCAGGAGCAGAAAGACCGCCTAGGCTCTGCTGGGGATGGCCTCCCAACCTAGGAGGGGTGCCACACGGCAATTGACCCCCCTTATGTCCCGGATCCTAGCGGTGGCCTACCCCGATTTGGATGGGCGCGTGAGGACATCACAGCAGACACAAGGGGCTGAGTATCAGCACATTCTGCTATATTAGCGCACAGTGGAGGTGTCTGGGTGGTGGAGGAAGGCTGTGGCTATCTCTAGGCCAGGGCGGTTTCTGAAGGCTAGGCCCCTCCGTAAGGCATAGCCCTGTGCCCCCGCCCCCCACCTCTGTAGGGTGCTAAGTACAGCTATCCATGGCCCGGGCTTACCTATGTGTGCATGTGTCGTCCATAGACTTGTAGGCCAAGTCACAATAATTGAGTAGTATACCCCGAGTGCGCGGCGTAGTGCAGGGGTCTTCTGTGTCTGTCCCCTCCGCCAACGGTGTCGCCAATGCATGCACTCAACATGTCTTTCTTTCTTCTTCCCCCCCTTTTTTTTGGTTTTCCTGTTCATGTGTGCCTTAGCATCATCAGGCGGAGGAGAAGTGGCATCGGCGCACGAGGGAGCTGCATCTCACATGGCCCCGGAGGGCCATGCAACCGACTCCGAGTACACCAGTGAGACGGAGGGCGAGGGGAGCTCCACAACGGGGACCCGTGGAGACGTCAGCGACACCGACGCGTCCTCGGAAGGGAGCTCCCTTGTGGTGGCGGCAACATCCGTGCCCACTGCAACAACAGGTACAGCCGCCACCCAGCGCACCAGCTCTGCCCTCCCAGCAGCCCCTCAGCGTTGGCCCCGTGCCCGCTCAGCCAGGAAGCCGGGCATCTCCTTCGCCCCAGGCACCTCAGGCCCTGCCCCAGTTACCCCTGCTGCCCTCAGTGCGGAGATCATTGACCTCCTCCAGACGCTCATTGTTGGGCAGTCTACCCTTTTGAATGCCATCAAGGGGGTAGAAAGGGAGGTGCATCGGAGCAATGCATACCTGGAGGGCATTCATTCGGGTCAGGCTGCCCATCAGCGATCGTTCAACGCTCCTGCCTCAGCACTGACGGCAGCCATTGTCCCTGTCTCCAGCCTCCCTCCTCCAACTCCCTCCACCCAGTCCCACTCCCCTTTTCCTCTGCCTATCCCAGACACACCTACAGACCAGCCTGCACACACCTCAACACCCAAGGGAAGCTCATCCAGACATAAGCACCACAGATCACAAAAGCATTCACACAAGCAACATCCACATGCAGACATGCCAACAGCCACTGCCTCCTCTGTGTCCCCCTCCTCCTCGTCTCCCTCCTCCCTCCCTGTGACGTCTCCACTCACACCTGCATGCACACCACCATCAGCCAGTACGTCCATCACCACCACACCCACCAGAACAGTCCGCACACGTGCAGTCACCACCCCCACTGCCATTTACACGTCCCCTGTGTCCTCTCCCAGTGTGTCTGTCACCCCCTCTTCCAAACCACAC